>NW_024065902.1:0-600000 GCF_011947395.1 Colletotrichum karsti
ATTAGTTAGCTAGCTATAATACTTTAATTACTCCTATTTAGTAAGTTACCCTTTAAAAACTACTAATAGTATTATAATATCCTTATAACTCTCTAGAAAGACCCCTAGCACTAGATCTTCCTCTAGCACTAGGAAGGCCCCTACTAAGAAGAACCTCACTTAAGAACTTAGGGATTAAAGAATAAAGGATAATAGTAATAGTAATAATAATAATATACTTAAGGAATAGCTTAAATAAGCTAACTATAATATTTAATAGATATAGGAAATATTTAACGCTAATACCTATATAACTAAAGAACTTTAGGAAGCTATATAACTATCTAACTAGCGCACTTAGGAACTTAAATAATAGAACTACACTCTCTAAGCTACTACTAATATTATTACTACCCCTATTATAGAAGGATAAGAGAAGCTCTAACTTAACCCTCTAAACCTATTTAATAGATCCCTAGGATAACTTAAGGGATTTCTTATCTAAGTTAAGAACTATTAGAATTTCTATTATAGTAACTTTAGAAATAAAACTAAATAAGTTATTTACGCCTCTACTTTCCTTAAAGGATAAGCCCTCTAGTAGTTTAAACCCTTCCTTAAAGAGTACTATAATAAGGAAATACTTAATAACTACTTTACTAAAGTTAGAGATATCTTTAGCAGCTTTTAAGGCTTTAAATATACCTTAAAGTCTCTATTCTAAGACCCTAATAAGAAATAATAAGCTAAATAAGATCTATTTTACCTTAAGCAAACTAAGTTAGCTAAGGAATATACTATAGAGTTCTAATAAATCTATACCTAGCTAAACCTCACTAATAAAGGCAAAATCTTTATATTCTATAATAACCTTAAGGATAAAGTTAAAGATAAAATCATTAAGGCTAATAGATCTAAAGACTTCCTCTAGTATATTAAGCTAGCTATTAAGATTAATAATTAGCTATATAAACAACATAAGGAAAAAGGCAAACAACGCTAACCTATAAACACCACAAGAAGATACCAGTAGCAGCCCCAACACAACAATAACAACCAGCTCAACCCCTAAGCACCTCAATACACCACTGCCTATAGTCACTATAGTGGGCCTATGGACCTTAGCGCAGCCCAGAGGAACAACAAGAGAAATAACAACTAGAAGAAGGACAGAAAGTACTATAACTACAACAGACTTAGGCACTTAGCCTACAAATATAAGGCACCCAAGAGAGAACGCTTCCAGCTAGTGCCTAAAAGATAATAAGCCAGTATTGCTACTAGAGCAACCCCATATAAACAACTTAACTAAACTACCTACTTTAATAATAACTATAAAGTACACTTAGACTCTAAAGAGCATACAGGATAGTACCTAAAAGACCCTAATAGGTCAAAATATAATACTACTAACCTTACCCTAAAGCAAATCCTCACAATAGGATACTATAATAATACTAAACTCAAACGTAAGGCTTAAGAGCAACTCAATAAGCTCCTAGAAGCCCATAATAATAAAGATATAGATCTATATATATAAGAACAAATCAATAGATAGGCTATAGAAGACTAAAATAATAAACTACTCTCTAACTTAGAAGACTCTCATAACGTTGCCCAATAATATACTTAAATAAAGATTATCTATAGATATAAACCTAATATTAATAATACTAGCTCTAAAGAAGAGTCTAAAGATAAGGAATAAGAAATTAAGGAAAGAATTAATTACTAAATAATTAACCCCTTAAATAACAAATAAGCCCTAGAATTCTATAGAACCCTAGGAAGCAAGTGAGACCATAAGTATAGACCGGAGCTTAGATCAGAAGACCACCTATACCTATAAATAGCATCAAGAAACCATTAATACCTATTTTAGGCCCAATACTTCTTCAATAACTATAAGGAACACCTAGGCGAGAAGCATAAAAACCAGTTCTACCCCAGAAAGTATAACGAGACCCCCATCAAAAAGATCTATTAAGTATCCATCCTATATAGTTAGGAACTTTAACGGTTTAATAGATAGATTATAACCTTTACCCTAAGCTAGAAATACCTAATAAAGTGCCTCTATAATATAGAGATAATATAGAGACTCTATCAGCAGGACAAGTGCTTCATCCACGCCAAAGAAAAGGCACAAGCATGGCAAATCAGCCAGGACGGATCTAGCCCACTACAGCTAGGATTCCACAAAGTCAAGCAGTCAAAAAACTAGACTCACCTACTAAAGACAAGGGATAACAATAGATAGACAAGATAAGGTCCCTATACAGCGCAACGGCGCACAAGAACCAACAACATAAGCATATACTAGTAAAGATATAGCTCAACGGAAGACCAGCTACCGCTATAATAGATAGTAGAGCCTAAGGAAACTTCATATTGCTATAAATAGTAAATAAATAAAAGATAACCTAGAAGAAGAAAGCAGTAGAAGACTGCTATAAACTTAGCACTATTGAAGGAGAATAAGTCTAGTATAGTAGAGGATATATTATAGTGGAGACAGCACACCTCCCTATATAGATCTATAGCTAGAATAAGCAACTAAACTTCAATATTATAGAGATAGGAGATAAATATAATATTATCCTTAGAAGACCATAGTTATATAATAGCAACCTATAGATAGATTAGAGAACTAGCTAACTCCATTAGGACTAGGATTTAGTTACTAAGCAGCAGCCTAGAAGAGGTACCTTAAATAAACCTTTTAGAACTCCTAAAGTAAAGAGATTTTTAGCATACCTATAAATTAAGGATATAAACGCTAGGACGTTATTAGTAATAGATATTAATAAGGAAGATTAACTTCTATCTATCCTAAAAGAATACTAGTAATACTAGAAACTATTTACTAAAGAACTTAAAATAGGACTACTAGAATATAGTAACTATAACTATAAGATACCCCTAAGAGAAGGGAAGGAGCTAAAGCTAGAAGCAATCTATAGACTTAATTAGAAAGAAATAGAAGTACTTAACGCTTACCTTAAAGAAAACCTATAGAAGGGATATATTAGACCCTCCACATCACCAGCAGGATATCTAATCCTATTTATACCTAAAAAGAATAGCAAACTATAACTCTACGTTAACTATAGAAAACTTAATAATATTATAATTAAGAACTACTACCTACTACCGCTCATCTTAGAACTTAGAGACCTACTATATAGAGCCTAGTAGTTTATAGCACTCAACTTAAAAGGAGCTTATAACCTAATATATATAAAATCAGGTAAAGAATAGAAAATGGCGTTTTAAACACACTAAGGATATTATAAGTACCTAATAATACCCTTTAGACTTACTAATATACCTATAATATTCTAGATAATAATTAATTATATCCTATAAGAATACCTAGATATATTTATTATAGTTTATCTTAATAATATCCTAATCTTCTTAAAGACGCTAGAAGACTATAAGAAGTATATATATTAAGTGCTATAGAAACTCCAAGAAGCCAAACTCCTAGTAGAACTAGAAAAGAGCAAATTCCATACCTAAGAAGTTAAATTCCTAGGCTTTATAATAGCCCCTAGAATCCTCAAAATATTAAAAGATAAAATCGTAGTAATATAAGACTAGCTAATACTATAGAACGTTAAGGATATATAATCCTTTATTAGATATATAAACTACTACTAATAATTTCTAGAAGGATACTTAGATAAGAACGACCCTCTTATAAGACTCTTAAAGAAAGATATCCCTTAGTAATAGGAAGATAAATAAGAATAAGCCTTTAATAAGATTAAGTAATAGGTTATATTAGAACTTATACTTATTATACCTAATCCTAAAAAACTATTTAAAGTTAAGACTAACTCCTTAGACTATACTATAGGAGGATAGCTAGGCTAATAAGATAATAAAGGATAGCTATACCTATACGCCTTCTTCTTATATAAGCTATATAGCCTAAAACTCAACTACTAGATCTATAATAAAGAACTTATAGCTATTATTAAAGCATTTAAGGAATAGAGACCTTAACTATTAGGAATAAAGTATAAAGTTAAAGTCTATACTAATTATAAGAATCTTACCTACTTTATAATATTAAAGGAACTTAATAAATAATAGATTAGATAGTCTAAATTCCTCTTAGAATTCAATTTTAAGATTATCTACTAAAAAGGCAAGGAAAATAGAAGAGCAGATACTCTCAGTAGAAGACTAGACCATAAAGTCTAGGTCCCTAAGGAAACCCAAGTTATCCTCAAAAAAGACAAAGAAGGAGACCTTATACTAGCAGCTAGACTCTTAATAATAGCCAGAAGAGATAATACTAGCATAACTAGAAGGATATCTCCTAAAGCCATTAGGGAAATATACTCTACTCCTATATATAGCTACTAAGGCGTAACTAAGATATAGAAACGCATTAAATAATACTATAATAAAACGGCTATATAATAAGAAGTATCTTTAGCAATTAGGGACTATAAGGTTTGCGCGAAAAGCAAACCTAGTTAATATTAGCCTTATAGTAAGATATAGCCGCTCCTAGTGCTATAAACTACATAGGAATCTATCTTATTAGACTTTATTACTAAGTTACTTAGGTCCTAAGAACTAATAACTAAGGTCCACTATAATAGTATCCTAGTTATTATTAATAGACTTATAAAGTATTTATACTTTATCCTATATATAGAGTCTAGCACTATAGAAGACCTCACCTATAAGTTTCTATAAATAATTATCAGCTAATATGGAACGCTAAAGGAAATTATATCTAATAGAGATAAGTTATTTACTTTTAAGTTTTAGAGATCCCTAATCTTATAGCTTAGATCTAATTATAAAATATCTACTACTTTTTATCTATAAACTAATAGCTAGATAGAATAAATTAATTAGATTATAGAAACCTATCTATACTACTACGTCAACTACCAGCAAGATAACTAGGTATAATTGCTACCTATGGCCTAGTTTGCCTACAATAGCGCAGTAGGAGAAAGCATAAAAGAATCCCTATTCTATCTAAACTATAGATTTAACCTAATAGTCTATAGAGAACTATAATAAGGCCTAATAGCTCTAAAAGCTATAGTAGATATTAATAAACTTAAGGAAATCTAATAAGAACTCCTAAAAGAACTTAAATTTATATATAAATAGATATATAAATGCGCTAATACCTTAAGAGTTAAGGAACTAACTCTATAGGAGGGGGATAATATATACCTTCTCTATAGAAACATTAAGATAAAACGACTAAGTAATAAGTTAGACTTTAAGAAACTTAGACCTTTTAAAATCATATAGAAGGTATCTAACGTTAACTTTATACTTATACTACTAGATACTATAAAGTGTTATCTAGTCTTTTATATTTTACTTCTTAAAAAAGCACTATAAGGTTTATATATAGAAGACTATATTATTATAGAACCTCTTAAACTAGAATATAAAGTCAAATAAATTATTAACTACCGTAGCAATAATGGAAATATAGAATATCTCATTAAGTAGGAAGGATATAGATATAAAGAAAACTTATGGGAACCCATTAAGAACCTCCAGCACTCCCAGCAGCTACTACGGGAGTACTCCCAAGCAAGGGGCCTAGGTCCACAAACTCCTTACTAATTCCAAAGTCCAGCCAGGAAGGGTCATTTATAACACCTATAAACTAGAGGTCCCCCACAATACCCTACTTATAAGCATCTAATACAGGAAGAATATTATCCTCCTCATTAACCTCTTATATACCCTAATAAAACGCCTTAGACTAATAATTATAAACCTACTTCTAAATAGTATAGATCCTTAAGAGATAGCTTACTACTGCTACTATTTCAGCCTAAAGGTAAGTTAACTAAATATAAAGAGCTATAAACTCTTTACCCACCTTTTCCTCCTTTTTATCCTATTCCTTCTATTAAGCATTTAATCTTTACACTAGAAAAACATTAGAAAAGAAGAAAAATATAAAAGTCTTAATACCTATATATAGAAGCCACTAAAATACTATTATATAGCTTCTTTACCTTAATACACTTATAGTAATAAGATAACCCCTCACTAAACTAATATATAACCTTTATATAGAAACAATAAGTATAAGGCATATCTATATATAAGGAATAAGAATCTATAAACTTAAGAAGCGCTTAATACTTATAATCTTTTATTTCTATCTTTTAAGACTTTAACTTTTAAATATAACTTAATATAGTATTAGCATTATAGAAAATAAGGAAGTATAATTAATAACTCCCTAACCTAGGAGTAACTACCTACTTATATAAGGTCTAAGAGACTAGACCTTTAGAGGGGAGACCTAATATTATAACCTATTAGGCATAACTAATAAAGAACGCCCTATAAAGATACTAGGCAGTTAGAACGTCACCTTTATATATAGGATCATAGGAACATAAGGGGCTCACCCAGAATAGAAGAACTATAATATAAGTCACATAATAATAAATAGGACTAACTCTCAATAAGTAGTCCTAGGACTAGGATAAGGATTAGGACTAACGTGCTAAGGGCAGTCCTTAAGGAGGACTAACTCTCAGATTGCAGTCCACATAGGAAGAGAAGTATCTAGGACTTATATATAGGATAGACTTAAGTCCAGCTTAAGGACAAACTTCTATAGCTCTTTAGTAATTAACTTTATAATTACCCTTACTAATACTTTTAGCTATACCTAAGTAATAACTACTCTATAACTCTTATTAAGGCCTTAACTAATTACTAAGACCTTTAAAGACCTATAATTACTTAATTAGACCTATAGAATAACTAATTACTATTTATAGTTCTTAATCCCTAACTTACTATTAACATAAACCCACTATCAGTTAGCTAGCCATAACATAAGAGTAGAGAATTAATAGTTATTTTTAAATAGGCTTTAAAGATAAAGAGAGTTAATATAATATCATTAAGGCTAGCTATATTATTATTAGCCTTAATTACTATTTAGAGGGTTAGCCTTAATATAATTATAAAGTCTTTTTAAATTAATATTTAATAGGTATACTTAATTATTATATAATATTATTTAATTTTATTAATTTAATAATAAGCCTTAATAGAAGTATACTTAATAGTAATAGAGTATTACTTAGCGTTTTAGTTAAACTCTTTTAAAGTTAGGTTTATATCTATTTTAATAATAATCTTATTAAGAGGTCCTTAATAGATATTAATTTAATAGAGGTAAAGTACTTTTTATACTATATTTATAGTTATTTTAAATAGAATATAAATAGTATTAAAACCTATAGCTTTATTAATAATATAAAGGATTCTATAGGTATTAATCTAAAAGATATTAATAATAATTATATAGTTAAAGTTTAAGTTATTTCTAAGCTTAAACTTAAACTATTAGGGTGCTATTATATTTATTTAATAATATTTATAATACTTAATAAGCTTTTTAATCTTTATTATTATAATAAGATAGCTAGCTTATTTAAAGATAATATAAAGTTATTAAATAGAGAGATAGCTAAAGTAGTAATAAACTTAATAGAATTTAATATTAGTTAAGTTATAATATATAAAAGATTCTTTTAGATTTAGTAATAGTTAAATATAGCTCTATTTATAGATAACTAATAACTTTAGTTTACTCTATATAAAGATATTCTTAATATTATTAAACTATACTTTATAATAATCTATATCTTTAAGATAGAATAAAAAGGGGGCTTTTATAGGTATAATATAGAAATAAAAGGTTTTAAAAGGGATAGAAACTTTAATTATTCTAAGGGAGGCTTTTAGCTAGCTATCTCTAAAGTAGATATTAATAATATTAATAGTCTTAATATTAAGCTTAATATTTAGAAGAACCCTCTTTAGTACTATATATTACTATTAGCTAGTTATAGAGTACTTAATAGTATTAATATTAAGTATAATATCTTAAAAGATCTTTAAAGAGTAAGGGCTTTTTAGAGTAAACTCTAATTATAGCTTTATTCTTTTTATATATATAGTAATAAAGGGATCTTAAGTTATTATAATATAATATATTAAATAGTTAATAAAGAGGTTAATAACTTATTAATAGTTAATAGATTTAAGACTTATTATATAGTATATATTATTAAGTTTATTACTTTTAGTATTATTACTTTTATATAATTTTAATAAGTAGTTAAACTATTAATTATACTATTTAATAATAATATTATTATTATTATTATTAAGTAAACCTTTATACTATATAAAGAACTAAATATATCCCTTAAGTATATTATTATAATAAAAGTAGTTAGACTTATACCTCTTAAAGTATTAGTTTTATTCTTCTTTAGAGTATTTTTCTATTATATATCTAAATTTATAATAGATCTAGTACTTTAAGTCTTATTAAGAGTAATAGTTATAATAGTTATTATTCTCATTATTATTATTATATTATTAGCCTCTTTAGAAGTTATTCTTTCTATAAAAAGAGCTAGAGAATTAATTATTTTTATTATTATTATAGAATTAATTTATAATATTCTAATTTAAAAGAAAAAGTAACTTTAGTAATACTATAAATTAAGAGGCTTTAAGTAGATAGCTTATTATATTAATAGAGTTCTATAATTAGCTAATAATACTAATATAAATACTAATAGAGTTAAAGAAAATAAAAGTATATATTAAGATACCTTAATAAATATTAAGAAGCTAATTATAAAGGTTTTTATTATTTCTCTATAAAGTAAATAAGCTTTTTTATAATTAAATAAACTTAATAATTAGCTTCTTTAAAGTATTCTTTTAGCTTATAAAAGGGTTATTCTTTATAATATTAATAAGAATAATATCTCTCTATTTAATAAGATAAGCTTATTTCTTTTTATTAGTTTTAAAGTATATCTTTATAATTATAATTATAGTTATTATATTAATATTATAGCTTAAGCTATTAACTATAATATAATTATAATAATATATAAAAGCTTAGCCTTTAAGTATAAAGGAGAAGATATCTATATATTAATACTTTTAAATATTAAACTTTTAATAGTTATTATAAAAGATAAATAACTTAAAGTTTAATATATTATATATTCCTCTATTATACTTTAGCTTATTAATATATAACTTTATAAATATTATAAGGGATTATAAGTTAATATTATAAATTATTAAGGTTTACTCTTATTTATAAAATAAAGTTTTATTATTATTAGTTCTTTAAATATAATAGTTAAATAGACTTAAAGTAGGGAGTAAAAGAGAAAAGAGAAAAGAATAAAAGCTTAAAGTTAAAGTATCTCTTATAAAAGGAGTATTAAGCTAATTACTCTTATTAATAACTTTAATATAAAAGCTCTTATTATTCTCTAGTTATTTATTAAAAATTCTATTCTTTTTAATATAGCTATTAATTTCTATTTTAATTTAAAAGTAATAAAATAGCTAGGTTAAAATATTATAAATATCTTTAGAAATATAAGTTTCTATATAGTTAAATAAGACTCTATTATCTATAAACTCTTTTAGAGGTAAAAAAAGATTAAAGTATAAATACTTATAAGATTTTACTCTTTTTAACTTTTAAAGTCTTTTTTAAATTTAAAAAAGAGATCTCTACTATAAGATAATAAGTTATTTTTATAATATTTAGCTATATAATAGATAAATAAAGTATATTATTTAGAATTAATTATAGCTTTATTAAACTTATTAATCTTATTATAAGTAGTTAAATTAAAGTAAAGCTTAATTTTATTATAACCTTTAAAGTTAAGCTCTTTTATAATAGGGAGAAGAAGAGGAAAAATAAGAGTCTTATTAAAAGATATTATTAATATTAATAAGAGTTATTCTTTATAATAAATAAAAATATATAATTAAAAAGAATAAAAATAAAAGAATAAAGTAAAAAGGTTAAAGAGTAAATAAAAATTCTTTATTTATTTAGATAGAGAGTATTAAAAGAAATAGAAGACTAATAGATATTATAAGTTAGTTATTTTATTATTCTATAAATATAGAGTAATAAGGTAAGATACTCTCTATTATTAAGTAAATATTCTATTTATAAAGTTATAAAATAATAATATTAAGTAGCTTTATATTTATACTTAAATATAGGTAATTCTCTTTAGTTATAGTGTTAAAGTTAAATCTATTTATTAAATAACTTATAGCTATTACTATTTATATTAATTACTATTTTATTTCTTTATAAAAAATAGTTAATAGTTAATAGTTATAGCTTTCTAAATAAATATTTATATTTATTCTTTCTCTAAATATACTTCTTCTTAATAGGGATAACCTAGAGAGAGATATTATTAATATTTTAATTATTATTGATATTATTATTAAGTTATAGGAGTAAGAGAGATAAGCTAAAGCTATTATAATAGTTATTTATTATTTATTTAGTTTCTTTCTCTCTAGTTATTAAGTATTTAAATAATATTATTATAAATAGTCTCTTAAGGTCTCTATAGTATATTAAGTAACTATAATAGAGTTACTTTAAATTATAAAGTATAATAAAGGGTTTAATAAGTAAAAAATAGATATAGAGTTAGTTTTATTTATTTATTTAATAATAGAAATAATAAAAAGAGATTATTTCTTTTATATTTTAACTATAATAGATCTCTAAATAGAAATATAATAATTTCTAAACTATTTACTATTATAAAAGCCTACTTTAAATAGTAATAAAAATAAAATCTTTATAATAATATATTTAAGTTAAGCCTTTTAATCTATAAGTTCTAAAAGTTATTACTATATAATTTATAACTTATACTTAAGGTATAATATTATAAATAATAAAGTATTATAAATAATATTTAAATAGAGTTTTTATACTCTTTATTTATAAAATATTTATTTTAAATAAATAGAAAGTAAAAGTAATAAATAATAATAAAAGAAAAAATATATTATAAATAGTATTATTATTATCTCTAGAGGTCTTAAAGTATATTAGATGCCTATAATAGAGTTACTTTAAATTATAAGATATAGGAGTATTTAAATAAGAGATTAATACTTAATTATTACCCCTTTAGCTTATTTAGTTATCTCTAAAGAGAGTAGTAATAGCTATTTTTATATCCTATATTAATATAGCTAAGAGAGAGAATAGTAATATTAATAATATTATTAATTAATATAAAAGCTAACTAAATAATAAATATATAAAAAATTCTTTATAATTATATATCTAAATAAGCCCTTTTAATAGGTTTTAGTTTTAAGTTAAGCTTTATTTATATATCTTATTTTATATATAGATAGTAATAATAAATAAGATAGTTTCTTAAGTATTAAAAGTAATAACTTTTTATTAATTATTTAAACTAAATAGATAGGTATTAGAGATAATAAAGAATAAGAGAGAGTAATTATTATTATTAATAGCTTATTATAATATATAGAGATTATAAGACTTTACTATTTATATTTATAACTTAAATAGAAGTAAGAGTAATAACTATTTTATTATATTAAAGCTAATTTAAAAGCTAATAAGACTAAATTAATAAGCTTACTTATTTTAAACTTAAAGAAGCTAATAATAATATTTTTATAGTTATTATTAAAAGTAATAATATTATAATAAAGTTTATAATAAAAAAGGAGGTTTATTTATTATAAATCTCTTTATTATTTAGCTTAATTAATAACTATTAATTTACTTAAAATATTTAATATATAATAAATATAAAAAGTAATTATAATCTTTAAGTAAGTAATAATAACTATTTAAATAGATCAAAAGTCCCTTAAGTAGTTAATAATAGTTAACTAAATAGAATTATAATGCCTCTAAGTAGTATAATAGCTCTATCTACTAATAGATTATAAGATCTATAGTTAATATAAAAAATTACTTCTTCTTAATAATCCTTATTAATCTATAGTTTAAATAGTATAATAGTAAAGTTAACTACTAATTAATATTAATATTATAAGGGGTTATATATATATAATATAGGGCTTTATTAGTAATAATGTATTAAGTATAGAGAAGGGAAGTTCTAGCTTAGTAGGTATATACGTAATAGCAGTAGTATAGTAGGGGTGGAGGCTGGGCCTCATACCGCCTACTTATGCCGCCCGATTCTGCCGGCTAAACCCACATTATTAAAGGATGAGGTGTCTATATTGCATTCCAAGGATGAGCAAATCGCATAGTATTTCAATTGGCCGCGTGCAAATAATCTCTCATGATATAAAAGTCCACAATGCATCCATCTCATTAGAAGGGTTTGATGTCCCATATGTGAAGAAATATGCATCTAATTACCAGACCATCTGGAACTTCAGTTGTGGCTCGGCTTGCAGGGAAACGCCAGATATACAGGAAAGCCGAGATGAATCCAACCACCGGAGGAGCGTCTCCACACAACCCCGCCTTCTTGGCCGATTCCGGCGCCGGGGACGCGGGCCAACTCCGAACGCTTCGGGTTTGCTCAGCTCAGCTCCCAGCCTTCTATTGACGGAGTAGTAGACAAAGTCTCGTGATTCAACTGTGAGCTGACCAGAGTATTTGGAACAACACCGCTTCTTTGACAATGTTCCAATTCGCGATCACTAATCGAGGATCAACAAGGCCATTCAGCCGTCAGTATGCGAAGCTCATGACGGAGCTCTTAGTGAGCAGACCGGTGATGCACCCCGAAGATAAGCTCTTTAGCGAGCCAATCGCGCCTGGGGTTCTCCAAATTTCTCCCACGGGGCCAATATTTAGTGCTGGGGCTCTTCTGAATCATGAGCATTCTCAGTGGTTGGTCGCACTCCGTACCCCGGAGAATCCTGCCGTCTTGGCTTTGACGTGCTGTCACGTTGGCAACACGCACCAAGAGAGCAGGGAACACAGCTCCTGAGAGATTGAGATTCTATTCGATCGTTGTCTCCTAACGTTCATCTCATCTCCATCACTCCGGATGGAAACGAAGGTTGAACCATCGATGCCAACTGGGGAAGTGACAGGAAATGGAGAAATGGGCGGCGGCACTTCGGCGTGTTCCTTGAAGCTTGATGCAAAGTTCTGTTTCGATTGAAGACTGTAATATTTTGGTTAAGATCAAATGCCCAAATCTGTCGGCAAATGCCTCTCGAAGCTTTTAGTCCCGCGCTATTTCCTAGGTCCCGGCAAACTCCCCGGACGAGTCGCGGCTGCATCCCCCGGCTTGGACTCGTCCTTTGTCGGGCCTACCACTTCCTCCCATCCTGCATCATTGTTCGCATCCTTTGACTCATGGATGACCCCGCCTATGAATTAGTGCCCATTGACATTCATCCCCCCGTCAGTTCGTCCCAGGATATAAGGGCTTGCTGTCGCCGTCGCCATCTTCCCCGGATGACAGTCAACCTCACGGCTCACCACAAGAACTGCGACAATCCAAACCAAACGCGACCATGGAGAGCCCCGAAAAGCCGCAGGAGGAACTGCACAGTCCTCACGCAGAACACCACGAGGACCAAACGCCATGGCACGGCATGTCTGCAGGCCGTTACATCGGGACGCGCTTCACCACGTTGAAGCCACCGATGCTGAGTGCGCCGAATCCGTTGAGGTTGGTCGCGATGATCAGCCGCCGTCAATGGGCCTTCTTCGCCGTCGCCTTTGCTGCCTGGGTATGTGGTGGGACGGCCTGATCTCAGGATTCCGCTTGCTGACTGTTCTTCGCAGACATGGGACGCATTCGACTTCTTCACCGTATCTCTCACCATTACCGAGCTCTCAGAAACATTCGACAAATCCAAGACTGATATCACCTGGGGCATCACTCTCGTTCTCATGTTTCGATCTGTCGGCTCCATCCTCTTCGGTATCGCAGCAGACAGGTACGGCCGGAAATGGCCCTTCATCGTGAACAACATTCTCTTCATTATCCTGGAGCTGGTAAGTCAGAAATCACTCACTTGTTCCACATTCCGTCAGCCATGATTGGTCTCAACGGCAAGTTCGTGCCGAGCCTGGCTGCAGCAGACAAGCTTTCCCCTCCGCATCTCGCCCGTCTTGGCTGCGCTGTTGGGGAATCCCTGCGTTCCCCCACAACCCAGCTTCCCCCTCTTCCAACCCCAACCACCTCCACCAAGCTAAGTCCTCGCTGGTGACATCACAATGGCAAACGGTGGCAGCTGTGGTCATTCGCAGAAGTTCTTTGTTGGTTTGTGTACCTTAGCTGACAAAAGCCGTTTCTTTGTTTTAGGGTACGGGTTTCTGCCAGACTTACGAACAATTCTTAGCATGCCGCGCTTTGTTCGGAGTCGCCATGGGCGGTCTCTACGGCAACGCCGCCGCGACGGCCCTTGAAGACTTGCCATCGGAGACGCGCGGAATGATGTCCGGAGTGTTACAACAAGGTGTAAGTGCTGAAACGAAATCCACGAACACCTTCCCACCCTCATTTCCCAACACCAAATACATCCGCCAACCAACAAAACACACCGTGAGTGGACGCTAACGTTTCGCCGATCAGTACGCCTTCGGATACCTATTGGCTGCGGCCTTTGCCCGAGGTCTGGTGAACACCACCCCGCATGGATGGCGTCCTCTCTTCTGGTTTGGCGCGTGTCCCCCAGTTCTCTTCATCATCTTCCGTCTCATGCTTGGCGAGACCGATACTTTCCGGGAGCACAAGCGTCTACGAGAGGCAGCCGGCAGACATGCGGCAGAAACGGGGCAGACGAATGTCACCTCTACCTTCATCAAGGAGGGCAAGGTTGCCTTGAAACGCCATTGGCTACTGTTGACTTACCTCGTCCTCCTCATGGCTGGGTTCAACTTCATGTCGCACGGAAGCCAGGATCTCTATCCCACCATGCTCACCAACCAGTTCAACTTCTCTGCCGACGCGGTCACCGTCACGCAGGTTGTCGCGAACTTGGGAGCTATGCTGGGCGGCACGACGGTTGGGTACTGCAGTCAAATCTTCGGTCGGCGATTCAGCATCATCGTCTGCTGCGTTGTCGGCGGCGCTCTACTCTACCCTTACACGTTCGTTACGACGGAGGCTGTCATGGCTGCCGCGTTCTTCGAACAGTTCTGCGTCCAAGGTGCTTGGGGTGTCATTCCCATCCACCTGATGGAGCTCAGTCCAGGCGCCTTCCGCACGTTCGTCGTTGGTACTTCATACCAGCTTGGTAACCTGGTCTCGTCTGCCAGCTCGACCATTGAAGCCCGTCTGGGCGAAGACTTCCCGCTGCCGGCCAAGGGAACCACCAAGCGCTATGACTATGGAAAGGTCATTTGCATCTTCATGGGATGTGTGTTTGCCTATGTTATCTTGCTGACCTTCATCGGACCGGAGCATCTTCGTCGCAGCTTTGATGTTGCCGATGACTCTGACATGCGGGAGGTCGCAGGAAACGATACTATGGACGCAGAGCTTCATGGTCGTGAGGCGAGAGTAGGACAGTTAGGACACAGTGATGAAGAGGTGGGACACCAGGAGAAGTCGGCTACTCATCGTGAACGACTTTGAAATGCTTGAAGCCTGTGTTAGGCCAGTTATCCTCCTGGGGCAAGATTAATGATAGGCATGATACCAGAACGGTAATGAGTTTTGCGCAGTAGAAGTACAATCGCTTGTTTTGCAGAAAGTTTAAAGCTCAATCACTGGATTAATCCCAGAACCCAAGGGACCTCTGACATTGCCAAAATGTGTTATCGGGCCGTTAGTTTGAGTTTATCTTGCGACAGATGCAACATCCAGCCAGCGTAGAACTGTGTTGGATGGTTAGCTTAACCTAACGTTAGTATGTTAACATATCCCGCGCGATCGCTTGCCGCGCGGCAACAGAATGAATTTCCCGTTAACTGCTTTGCACCGAGAGCGGGGCCGGCACCGGATATGTGGATCCGTACGGGAGATTCCCGCCGGGTCTCCCCACCGGATTGCCCCGGATTCTTCGGAGTCGTTCTGTAAGTTTTCCATTCTTCGGGCACCTTGTCATCTGATGTTTTCTGTACTGTCAAAAAGTAGCCAAGAGTTCCCGCCAGCCGATATCCGGCGAAAGGTATCTACTCCTGGAAGAGAAACCTGGCCGATGCATCCGATTCTCCCCCGGCCAAGTCTCGACGCAAAGGTTTGGCTGCATGGGCAAATATGAACACGAGGTGATTGACAAGATGTGCATGCAGGTGCATGCGCCTGTTGACGGATAGTTATCTATGGTTGTATTTGACTGATAAAGGGTTCTGCAGGTACTTGATAACCCCTGGAGATTCAATCGCGCTTCCTGGACCGGAGATGATGCCATCTCGCGCGATAGGTCACGAGAATCCCCGGTCTTTGCCCTTTTGCCGACCGGGTTATTCTTATTCCTTATCATTCACCGTGTTCTGTTCATCTCAACACGAAATTTGGCATGCGCGAGGTCATTTGAAGAACTCTCGTCCACCAGGGGTAACGTCTTGGCAGCAGCTGTTGGGTAGTATTCCAGTCGCTCAGTGCATATCTTACCCCTCAATCATGGCGCGTGAATCTGAGCTCATTGTCACTGTCCTCTGTTCTTCCTTCGTCTGGCCGGTTGATCAACAGTGAGCCAGCCATCATGGGGTTTGGGTCGCAGCAAAGAATTGTGGTAACAGTCTGAAATACGAGAAACCAGGCGATAATTACTCTGTCTGTCATCAAGTGAACTGGATCCTCCATCTCAAACTGGGTAAAGAGGCAGCAAATGGCCTCATCCGCGATAGTTTGCCATCATCTGATCCCGGAACCGGCCACCAAGCTAGTCGTCCCAAGAAGGAAGCTCATTTTACCAACTATGGCGGTATCACCAACATCACAGCCCATGCCCCCGTATCGGCAATGCAACGCTGCAGTGAAGGATCACGACTCGAAAGACAGCATCTTATCCACGACAACCTGCACGCAATGGATGGACATTTAAAGAGTCATCCCACCGGCGCAATTGCCTTGGCTTTCGAGCGGAAGCATTGCACGACGCCAGATCTTAGTCGGCATTGTCAAAGATGCAATTGTTTAGCATCGCCGCCTTCTTGGCGCTTCCATCTCTCGGGAGCGCCGAGTACCTCAACACTCGGCAAGCCCCAGAGGGGGAGACCAATAACTCCACGACGCCTGTTGCTCGTAGCTTCATTATTGAGTACACTCAAGTGAGCTGCCCAAACACCTTGTGAGGTCACTCCATGTTGCTGACGACGGATTTCAGGGTTCTGCCAAAGCTCGCCGTGATGTTGCATTGTCAGCCGATATCAAGATCGTCAAGGATTTCGAGACCGACATCTTCTCGGGTGCCAGCATCGAGACGGACACCCACAACATCGATACGCTCCAAAACCTTGCCGGCGTTGCTCGCGTGTGGCCCAACACTCGCGTGACCTTGTCTCCTGTCGAGGGCTTCCAGGCAATTGAGGGTGCTGCTGCTCAGAATTACACTACCCACAACGCGACGGGCGTGAGCAAGTTGCATGACAAGGGCATCTTTGGTAAGGGTGTCAAGGTCGGTGTCGTTGACTCTGGCACCTGGTACAATCACCCCGCTGTACGTATCAACACGATGGAATCTGCTAGTCCCACTGCTAACTCTGGAATAGTTGGGTGGTGGTTTTGGTGAAGGCTTCAAGGTTGCGGGTGGTTATGACTTTGTTGGTAACGGCAGTGAGTCCCGAGGCCTACTCGTTGCTGAGTCGGGTGATGCTAAGCTGGATAGTCTGGCCATATGAAGACAAGAGTCCGGATGACGATCCGCAGGACCAGATGGGCCACGGTAAGTACCTCTTGAGGCCCTGCAATACCATTATCTGACCAGTAATGAGGCACTCACGTCAGTGGAATCATCGCCGGAAAGACCGATTTGTGAGTTTCTCCAGACTTATTTGTTGTACAACGCTTACCAAGAGCCCTCTCCAGCTGGACCGGTGTTGCTCCCGAGGCCACCCTGTACTCTTACAAGGTTTTCGCGCAGATCGTGAGTTCGCTTGATCGCTGCAACTGTTCTACGAGTTGACTGAAAGTTGTTAGGACTCCACAGATGATGCCACCTTGATTGAGGCTTTCCTGCGAGCCTATACCGATGGGGTGAGTAACCGTCAAACATGTTTGGTCTCTCAACAACTGACCTGTGGATTAGGTCGATATCATTACTGCCAGCATCGGAGGTCCTTCCGGATGGTCTACGGGAGCCTGGGCTGAGGTCTCCTCACGCCTGGTTGAGGAGGGAATCGTTGTGACGATTGCCAACGGCAACTCAGGTGCTGCTGGTCCCTTCTTCGCAAGCAGCGGGTCATCCGGCAAGAACGTTCTGGCGGTCGCTTCAGTTGAGACCGAGACATTCCCGGCTTCGCCCTTCGAACTGACCTCTACTCTTGATGGAAAGACGGAGACTGTGAAGGTACGTCTGGACTGACTGAAATGGTTTCGAGAAACCGTAAGTCTAACCGTGAATAGGCCGGATACCTTCCATCCACTTACTACTTCTCATCTGACGTAGTTGACTGGCCTGTCGTTCCCTTGAACTTCGACACCACCGACCCGGCGGATGCTTGCGAGCCTTACCCTAACGGTACTCAGAGACTCACGGGCAAGATCCCTCTTGTCCGCCGCGGCACATGCACTTTCGCCACGAAGCAGGCCAACTTAGTTGCGCTTGGCGCTGAGTACATCCTCATCTACAACAATGACAGTCCTCTCATTACGCCAGGAACAGATGATGATGTTGGTCTGATCGGTCTTATTACGGCGGATGCCGGTGCTGCTATCACCGACACCGTGAAGGCGGGCGGTAACGTCACCGCTGACTTTTCCGTCAACCCGGAGCAGATCGTCGGGCTGGAGTATCCAGCCGGTGGACGGCCCAACACGTTCACATCGTGGGGCGGGACTTATGATCTTCAGATCAAGCCTGACATTGCCGCACCCGGTGGCCAGGTGAGCCAAAACTGACTTCAAAGCATGAGGCATGTCACTGATGAATCTCATTGCAGATCTTCAGCACCTATCTTGACAATACCTATGCCATTCTGTCCGGCACCTCCATGGCAACCCCTTACGTCGCCGGTGTTGCGGCACTGTACATCAGCGCCCACGGCGGTCGGTCTGTTCATGGTAAGCTGCATACGTCCAATGAACATGTCCTCTGATGATTGAATTCAACTCACCCATGCATCTAGGCAAGGGCTTTGCCAAAGCATTGCACCAGCGCATCATCGCAAGCGGAACGTCTCTCCCATGGTCCGACGGGACGGCCACCGACTACGGATTCTCCGCGCCCGTTGCACAAGTTGGAAACGGCTTGATCAACGCGTTCAAGATCGTCGAATATGCGACCGATCTCGCCTTCGAGAAGATTTCTCTGAATGATACCCATTTCTTCAGCCGTTACCACGACATCACTGTCACCAACAACGGAGACAAGGACGTGAGCTACAAGCTGTCGTACGAGGCTGCTGCTGGTGTGGAAATTCTTGGATGGTATCCCTTTGTGGAGCCCTGGGCTGGTGAGAAGAGGGTCAAGAGCTTCTCTGAGCTGACGCCCACGAGTCTTGCCGTCGAGGTTTCTGTTCCTAGAGATTTCACACTCAAGGCAGGAGAAAGCAAGACGGTTTCGTAAGTTTGATCAGACGCAAAGTTTTCAATGCCACAGCTCTAACCTGCATTCCAGCGTCAGCTTCCCTAACCCTGACGGCCTGGGCTGGAACTCCTCCGCCTTGCCCCTTTACAGTGGCAAGGTCATCGTTTCGGGCAACAACGGTGAACAGCTGTCTGTCCCCTACTTTGGTGAGTAACGCCAAACTCCCAACCTTTTCTCTCATTGGAAACATTGAGCTAACATGATGAAAGGACTCGGAGCCAACTTGAAGGCTGAGATCAGCCCCATCTACCGCCCCAGCTATCCTTTCACTACCCAAAGAGACTAGTCAGTTAACCATATCCTATCTTCGTGGAAGGTCATCTTACTAACTTTCGACAGCGTCTACTCTTTCAACCTTGACAGATTCGCCGCCGACTTCCCCATAATCTACTCCAAGCTCATTTGGGGCAGCAAGGAGGTTCGTTGGGATGTACGTCTGCCTGAAACTCAGTGATATAATCACAATCACAGAGCTGACACATCACGCAGATCTACGAAGCCGGCTGGACAGAGAGACAATGGGAATATCCCCCGGTCCCAGGCAAGAACGGATACATCGGGCCGGCTACCAGCCACGTCGTCGCCGGAAGCGTCTCTTACTTCGACCCCGACGTCTACGATCCCGATGACACTTGGACGTATCCCAAGGTCGACCTGTACCGCAACGCCCAAACTCAGGCTTCATACCACGAGTTCTGGTGGTTTGGTAAGCTGGGCAACGGTAGCCAGATCGAACTCGGAAACTACACGTGAGTGACTACACGCTAGGGTTCCTCGGAGCAGTGCTGACTAGATGCGGCTGATATTAGAATGCGGTTCGCCACTCTCAGGCCTTTTGGTAACCCGGCGGCTTCCGACAACTGGGATGTCTTCCAAACTCCTCAGATCCAGGTGACGGGCAAGTACGAGAGGAGAGGCTAGGAGCATCAACGAGCAATGCATAGTTGAACTTGACGCGAATGGGCTCATATTGGCTTGTTGCTTCGTAGGGAATGAGAATTCACTGTCGTATATTCCGCTGGAATTCCTTGATGTAAGCAGCTTGTTTCTTAGCTGTAGTTAATCAACGCTGTTCAACTTGCTGGGCCGCGCCAGCGCATTGCTTTTAACCTCGCCGGTTACCCCGCGTTCTTTTCAACATGGTAGTGATTGTATTGCCGTGATTCGGTCTAATGGTTGATGGACTCGGTCAGAATAGTCCGGTTGCTTGCCGGAGTGGATCTGTCATCCCGGCTCAACCCCACAATCTCGGTCTCCGGGACGCTCGGAGGACGAAGGGTGGGATGCCTACCCCTCGACCGTAGCATCCACCATGTTCGCGGTTCGCGTTTAGCCAGAGTGGCTCGCGACCATTAACGCGAGCCTCCACCAGCTTAGACTAACCGGAGCTAAACACGTTGAAGCTTAGTGCTTCTTACGTTGGATTTCTCACGTTGGATGGACTTAAGCCCAATTCCAAAGCCGACGACTCCTATTAGTGCGGTCGGACTTAGGTCATTGTCGATCGAGATCTTCTTAATAATAAATATATCACTTCTTCTTCACAAACCGACAAAGACTACGAAAGACCCCACCATCATTGTCGTCGAAGACCTCCACATCATCATGACTCAGCATTCCAACATCCTTCTGAAGAACGGCGTTCTCCTGATCCATGGAGATGACGGGAAAGTCACTCCTCAGCGATCGGATCTTCTCATTGAAGGTGACAAGATCGCTCGGATAGAGGAGAATATCCAGCCTACCGGCGAAGTGAAGGTGATTGAGTGCGAGGGCAAAGTTGTTTCTCCGGGCTTCATCAGCACCCATCACCACGTGTGGCAGACTCAGCTCAAAGGACGACATGCGAACCACACCTTGATCGAGTATATGTCGTCGGGAAACTTTGCAGGCGCTTTCTATACACCGGAAGATGCCTTCTGGGGAGAGTTGGGTGGCGCTCTTGAGGCCATCGACGGTGGAACTACTACCGTCGTCGACCATGCGCATCTCAACATGGGACCGGAATATCGTGAGTTCTCAATATCAGTAATGAAGGGTTTTGAGTGCTGATGAAACAAATATAGCACCTACGATGATACAGGCTCTGGTTGCCTCCGGCCTTCGAGCTGTGTACTGCTACTGCGCCCCTAGGACAGTATCCAGCTGGGAGCCGTTCTCGTCTGAAGATGACTACACCTCACCCAGTGTTCTCGAAAACTGGAAAACGCTGGCTTCAGCGGGTCCCTACGAGGGCAGAGTTCACCTCGGGTTCTCGGTAGACAACATCTACCAATCTGCCGACGCCATGAAGAAACTCTACTCAGAGCTCCGAGGCGCGAAGGCCAAGGTCATCACAACTCACGCGGCTAGTGGTCTCTCCTTCGGCAATGGCCCATCCGCCGCGCAGATGCTGAACATCCACGGGCTTCTCGGCCCCGACGTCCTACTCTCGCACGCGAACTTCCCCAAGGACGGAGACGCCGAGCTGATCGCGAAGAACAACGTCTGGATCTCGACAACTCCCAATACTGAGCTCCAGATGGGGTGGCCGACACTTGCACTCCGCCCTGAATTCGAAGCGCACTCTAGTCTGGGAGTAGACTGTCATTCGTGGGGCAGTAGTTTCTTGCCGAGCCAGATGCGCCTCGGGCTTCAGTACGCTCGTCTTGAACGATCTGAGGATCTTCGCAAGCAGGGCAAGTGGAGCCGTCATGTGAAACCTACTGCCGAGCAGGTCTTCAACCTGGGGACGATCGGTGGTGCTCGTGCTATCGGGATGGAAGGAGAGGTTGGGCAGATCAAGGTTGGTGCCAAAGCCGATCTTGTCGTATTCGATGCCAGTAGCCCTTCGATGATTCCCGCCGCGGAAGAGGATCCCGTCGCCGCGATTGTTCTGCACTCTAGCGAAAGGGATGTTGAGACCGTAATCGTGGGTGGCGTTGTCAGAAAGGAGAATGGCAAGCTTTTGCCGGTCTCGGTCGCGAAGGGAGTTCAAGGTGCTCAGGACTTGGGCTTGGTAGGGAAGTCGATTCTATGGAAGGATGTCGCGAAGAATCTGTCGGAAAGCAGGCTCCGAATCATCCAGAAATCTGAAGGTGTCGACTTCAGGGCTGCCGAAGAGGTTATCATGGATTCTTTTCACGCAAACCGAAAGGACATGCTGGAGCAGGCATGAGATACCTGTGTGCACGATGATTTGTACACGAAGAACTTACCGTGTAAATTTGATCTTATCTCGAGTATCTCCGTATCCTAATAATTGTGCTGCGGATTCAAGCTGGGTGAGTGAGTGGCTTGATCGTTGTTAACATAGGGATGGGTCCCGTGGAGGCGGCAAACCACGTAACTTACTCCTTGACCCTACTTCTCTTTTCTTCGCCCTTGGACTTGCCACATGAATGCCACGCAATAATTAGATGCGCTTGTCTTATCATATGTTGCTCATCAGTCAAGAGTTCCCACTTTCTGGCTGAAATGGCTGTCACGTTTGAGTCATAACCGCCTAAGTAGGCTTAGATCTCAGCCTCGTTTGCTGTATGTTTCATTAATTTGACCAACGCCGGCTCCAGGTTTGAGTCTGTTCAATTGCCAAGGTAGCCTGCCTACGCCTGCGAGGGCGCCTGCCGTTTCAGTGACTGCTGATCTGCAATGAGGCTAAAACAACAGACCACCTCGGAGAGACACGGATGAAACGCGACTGTTGCGAAAGACACAGCTACAACGAGCACATCGTATGTTTCCGTACCTTCAATAGTGTGACGACAGACTGCGTACAGCGAATGAGGGTCTGTCTGACGGTCGCTTTGCTGACAGGTCTCGCATATTAGGGATGTCGGCGCCATTGGAGATGGTAATGAGTTAGAAGAACCGCCGAAGGCTTTCCCGGGGAGCGAGGCGCGATATAATAGGGAAGCGGACCTCTCACAAGGCTGTCGATGCTGCGAAAGGCCAGGCCTCGGCACAGCTGAATGCACATTGCCTGGAGTGGCGCCCAGCAGGAGGGAAGCGAGGGGAATAATGACGCAACCCCCCCCTCTGAAAGCGTTGAAAGGTAGACCAACTTGCAGCATACTCTTCTTGTCCCAATACTGAGCCGTCAGGCTGGGAGTAGGAGTGGCAATCTCTTCAGGTTGGTACATAGCTAAAGGCAACATGTTTGAAGACTGGGCTTGGCTCAGCGGCAAATTTGCTTTGGAAATACTTAGCTAATGCTCGAGGCCCCTTCATGTCACAGAAAAGGATTACCGTGTTTTGTTTGGGCTGACCTTACCTGACGTACAAATAAGCCCCATCATAGCCCTCGATTGAGATATGCTCAAGGCCTACGTCGTTTCGTTCAATTACCTCCCTTTTTGTCGACTTAATCGGGATGAAGATCTGCTTCCTACCCAGTCTACCTGAGGGTCTGGTGCCTCGAGACCGGTGGAGAAGAGGTGCTCTTTCTTTTGCGGCCGCTGCGCTTCTCACATTCATTGTGAACCTATCTTTCGCCATCTGGGGGATGACAGTTGAAGCACCCGATGGTGTCGGCCTCATCTGGGAGGGCGAACAGAGCAGAGTGAAGGCTTGGAACACAGCTATGCACGTTGTCATCAACATTATCAGTACAGTTCTACTTGCGGGAAGTAACTATTGTATGCAATGTTTAATGGCGCCAACGCGAAGCGAGCTTGACCAGGCACACTCCGAGAGGAGGTGGCTCGATATTGGGATCCCAACCATTCGAAACTTCTGGAGTATTACTTTACGGCGAAAGATTCACTGGATCATTTTATCGATTTCTTCTTTTCCACTACACTTACTGTACGATTTCTGTCATTTTTGTCGAAACTTATTCAAGCTGACACAGTCGCAGTTTCAACTCAATTATCTTCGCATCGACTTCAGCAACCGAATATGAGGTTTTTCCAATTGACTCAAAATCGGTGACCACGGGCGACACATCCTCCTTCCTATCAACGCTTGATACACATCGGCGCACTGATTTGCCCGACTATTTCCCAGACGCGACGCTCAGCCTCAGGAACGTGTCGAGCTGCCTGAACGACTATGGCACTGCGTTCCAATCTAGGCGAGGGAGCGTTCTCCTCGTTGTAGATTTCACCGGGCTTAACCAATCATTAGTCCAAGATGAAGTGAGATTCCCTTTGACAGGGGAATTAGGATCGTTTGACTGGGTATGTAAGAACGCATGGAATTCCAGCCGCTGGGATTCCAGCCCCGCGGATGAGCAGCCCTGTGACGAGCGGATCGCCGGCATCAAGAACGATCCCAATTCCTGGAAGCCTTTTGGTCTGGAACTCAAAGCGTGCTACAGCAGGAAAACACGCGAGCGCTCGAAATTACTTTTCAGCAGGTCTATTTGCTGGATCGTGACTTCAATGAACTTGCTGAAGGCTGTGGTCATGCTATTCGTCGCATATGAGGGTATTGGGAACGACGAACGACCAATATTGACGGCCGGAGATGCTGTTGCGTCGTACCTTCAGAGTCCGGACAAGCACACGAAAAAGATGTGTCTGAAGTCCAAGAAATGCATCGCCGAGAAGAATTGGGCACCAATCCCGCAAGGCTTCAACCCCAAACGTCACCGTAAATATAGTGCTGGCAGTGTCGGTCGATGGATTGTGTGCATTTCACTGTGAGCGAGCACTCTCCTTCCCTATGTCAACTACGGGACGCTGACAAAGCCATCAGGTGTGTGCTGGCTCTTTGTGTTTGTGGCTATCTTCTACACCTCGGAATTTCCGGTATCCGCCGTCGATCTGTGACGTCCACAGTGTCGTTGGGGAAGTATGGTCCCGGTGTCGTCCACAGCGATACCATTATGACCATTTTCAACTTCGATGCCAACTTTCTTCTTCTCAGCGTACTTCTGGTCAATACCCCGCAAGTCCTGATGTCGCTCATTTATTTCAACTATAACGCCCTCTTCACCTGTGTATCCCTTGCGACTGAATGGGACAGGTTCTACAGCGGAAAGAACAAGGGTCTTCGGGTCTCTACTGGCACCCAAGGTTCCCAACGACAGAACTACTTTCTCCAACTCCCGTACCGATACTCTTTGACACTTGCCGTATTTTCTGGCGGTCTTCACTGGCTCATTTCGCAAAGCATATTTCTCGTAAGGATAGAGTTTTACGACGACAACGATGTGATTACAAAAGACATAACGTCTTCTGGGTGGTCACCTATTGGAATTATTCTCGTCATTGCTGCAGGTGCTGGCTTGATCGGGTTCCTTGTCGTTTCGGGCTATTTTCGTCTTCGTTACGGCGGAATCCCCGTAGCTGGTAGCTGCAGCGCGGCGATAGCTGCTGCATGCCATCCGGACTCATCAGAACCGGCTTCATTGGCGACATTGCCTCTGACTTGGGGCGTTGTTTCCGCAAAGGATGTTTACCCTGGCCACTGCTCCTTCACGAGCAGGGAAGTTGAAAAGTCAGTGGAGGGCCGTCTTTATGAGTAATAAGACACGATGTTGGCGTTATTGTGGGAAGACGTAATACTAGGCTTCACGATGTAGTTGCAGTAATTTGGGAAACGAATTTGCAATTATCGAGTGTCAATCTCATCCCACACCACTCTCAACTGCCGAATTCCAAGACAAATGAATCCTCTCAATTCCCTTGCTATGTCCAATCTCGACAAGTCTATTCAAGACCAGCCGAGAATTCGCAATCTTGGCCTTGGTATTATTGTCCCTCATCCACGAAAGAAGCTGTACCAAGGTGTACGCCACTGTTGATTTAGTCCGAAGCGATCAATGGAGCGGCTACCAATTTGCGGACTTTGTCTTTCTCCCATACCTATTCTAGTAGTTCTTGAGAATGCTGTGGTTGAGGTAGACTGAAGAGATTTTATCAAATAATTCAGAAGGTCTACTGTATGCGACAGAGGAGTCGAGAACGCCGAGGGGACTTTGAGACTGGCCGAGCGTGTGTTAGTGAGGCATATATATGAAATTGTAGTCTTCGTTGAGCTAGAATCTCTACGCCAAACAACCAACCAGACCAGAGGTCTCCTTCACGTGGCATTCCAAGCAACGAGTCAGTTCTGAACTCGCGATTGTGCACAATTGGCTTATGTAACTATTCGTTTACACAAATACACTGGGAATCCGAGGTGAACCAACCGGAGGGAGGCCCGGGTGGAAACCCTCCGAATGCCCCCACTTTTCTATGAATCTCACCTTCCGATGTTGAGTTGCACACGTTTCGCCAATTCACGATCGAATCTCATGTCAGCAGGCAACAAGTCCTGCTTCTGCCATTGATCAGTCGCCAAACTCATTCTACACTCTTTAAATTCATATATCATTCGATCTGTCCATCAACACTCTCACCTAGCATCTCGACATGTCCTCCCCGAAGCCAAAGCTGCTCTGTCTCCACGGCGGCGGTGCCTCGGCGCAGATCTTCCAGATCCAACTCATCAGACTTCAACGCCTCCTCGACGCCCGTTTCGAACTGGTTTTTCTCGATGCTCCGATTGAGACGGAAGCAGGGCCCGGCGTGCTGCCGGTCTTTGAGGGATGCGGGCCTTATCGGCGCTGGGTTAGCGACGACCCCGCGATCCCGGCGGATGAGTTCCAAGCGCAGAAGGACCGGGCCGTGTCATTCCTCAAGTCGTATGTGAAGGAAAACGGGCCGTTTGCTGGATTCATCGGCTTCTCACAAGGCGCCCGTGCTGCGTCGAGTCTGCTTCTTGAGCAGCAGCGTGAGCCTTTCGTCGACTACAAGCTCTTCGCGCTCTTCATCTGCGGCACTTTCCCGCCGTTCGTGCCGCATGAGGAGAAGATTACTGCGCCGACGATCCATGTCATTGGATTGGAGGATCCGTACGAATCAGCCAGCGAGGATCTTTATGAGATGTGTTCCGACAAGGTCACGCGGAGGATTTTGAGGTTCCCGGGAGGTCACCACCTGCCTACGGAGCCGGACACGATCCAGCACATGGCGAACATGGTTTCGAGTGTGTACAGGGAAACAACGAGGAAATGAGGTAGAGGATGTTGGTTGCTTTTGAGCAGTCGAAAGAGGGCGTCTCGGATAAAGTGTGGCCGGTGCTTGGGATAAAGATAGAACACACTAGCGGGATTGGAATTTACGACATAACGATGAGTAGATCATTTGGCATCTCTTGTATATGAAAGCACTTGGAGATATTCACAGTGCCGACCAATAGAAGAGATGTAGCGCTCATTCCACGTGCCGATGCGCCTCTCATCTGAAGCCGGGAGACTCTCTCAATGGCAGGCGAATAAGGCCGATGGAGACGAGAAGTACGTGGAATGAATTCATTGACTCAAAATTATGGCCGTTGTGTAACATCAAGATTCTGAACCAACAGAAAATCTCCGAGGACGGTTGTCTTGGACGGCGTTCAGGCGTTGAAGCGTGAGGTGGCAGCCAAGTTTTCGGAGCAGAGGCGTTGTGGGGTTATCCCGAAGATGCTTAGCGTCAATTGCACCGGTCGGTCTCCGATTATCAGCATCACGCCAAGAAAGAGCTGCAAACTGATAAGGAGGTACGTATCCCCGGTCGTGCACCATGGCGCCCCGCTGCCGGACGACGTCACTGGCAACCTCCCGAGGACCTGAAGCTCCTGCCTCCTGAACACCCGCCAACAAAACAAGGAAAAGATGCGACAGCCACCACGACGCGCCGTAAGAAGTCAAGTTTCGTCGCTTCTTCTTTCGTCTTGATTTTTCGAGCGTCTGACCTCCCTTTCCAGTCTCGATAAGGTGTCTTGCCGTCAATTGACGATCTCCTGCCATTCTCACGACAATTTCGGCCCCCACACGGACTCGAACCCGACGCTGGGAAGCGCAGACGCGACGACACGATCGACGATAGGCGAGGAAATACCGAGTGGAGGCATTCGTATCTGAAGCCATCATGGGATCGTCCAACTGGTTCTCCCGCCTCTTGGGCTTGGACAGACACCCCAGACACCACCACGACTTCCACGCAGACTGGATCCGAGACGACCGTAGACGACGTATGTGCTCTTTCATCCCATCCCGTTCTTCTGCATTATCAGATGAGCTACTAACCAAACTGTTGCTCAGTCCTCCCGCAGTACCGAACCGAGCACCTCCAGTCTGCGATCCCTGCCCCCGAAGTAACGAAGATCGCGCTGAAGCTCCGTCATCTGATCGAGCTGGCCGTTCCATGCGAGCTGGATGAGGAGGAAATCACACAGGCACACAGTAAAATCATCACCAACAAGGTCATCAAAGCTGCCAAGGAGGCTGGTGGCTCTCACTATGGATCATGCGTGGTCTTCTGCCTTGTCGTCTGTAAAAGATGGTTCAAGCACCAGGCCTTGGTCGAGCTCTGGGACGCCGACATGCATCGGGTTCGTGCCATCGCATGTGAGGTAATCGCGAAGCAGATGTGAGCCATGTTCCTTGTCGAAGCCTATTGAACCATTGCTAACCCGCCGTTGCAGCATCGAGACAGAAGACGACTTCAACTACCTCATGCACTCCGTCCTCCTCCGCCGATACTCCATCGTTGTTGACGGTGAAGCAACTCCCCCCGCCAACGTCGTCGAAAAAGCCGTCGATCTCCACGCCGTCAGGGTTATCGGTTCCTCGGGATACCAAAAATGCATCCAATACCTCTGGAAGGGCTGGCTTGTCCAGGATGAGGATGATCCGTCAGTGTTCGTCGACTACAAGGACAGGGATAACACCAGCTTCTACGTACACATGGACCCCGATCGCATTCGTGCTCCCATGTACCAGAACGCTACCCAGGTCATCATCTCCTTCGTTTACATCGGTCTCTATACCGCCGTCATTAACTCCGTCAATCCTTCCGGTGTCTTCGATACGGCAGAGGTCCTGATGTACATCTTTACTCTTGGATTCATCTGCGAAGAGCTCACCAAGTTCTGGAAGGCTGGCTACCACATCCTCGGGTTCTGGAACGCGTTCAACGGTGTACTCTACAGCTTCATCACTCTATCATTCATCCTTCGCATCATTGGCCTGACGCACCAGGAGGGTGATGACACCCGTGAGTTCTACAGCAAGATGAGCTACAACTTCCTGGCATTTAGTGCGCCCATGATTTGGTCGCGTTTATTGCTGTACCTCGATAGTTTCCGCTTCTTCGGAGCCATGCTTGTGGTGCTCAAGGTCATGATGAAGGAGTCTATCATCTTCTTTGCGTTGTTGATCGTGTTGGTTATCGGATTCCTCCAGGCCTTCATTGGTCTTGACTTCGCAGACGATTGGGTGGCGGATGACATCTGGTTTATCCTCCAGGCTATGGCAAATGCAGTCATGCAGAGCCCCGACTTTGACGGCTTCGACAAATTCTCGCCGCCATTCGGAATCATTCTGTACTACTGCTTCACGTTTATCATCATGGTGAGTTGGCATTTGAAGCACGTCATCATTTAGACACTAACACCGCTCAGGTCGTCCTGCTCAACATCCTCATCGCGCTCTACAACTCCGCATATGAGGACATCTACGGCAACGCCAACGACGAGTACCTCGCCCTCTTCGCCCAGAAGACGATGCAGTTCGTCCGCGCCCCCGACGAAAACGTGTACATCCCGCCGTTCAACCTGCTCGAGGTCATCGTCATCTGCCTCTTCTGGTGGATGGAGAAGAGCAAGTTCGAGCGCATGAGCGACGTCATCATGGGCATTATCTACTCGCCGGTCCTGGTCATCGCAGCCTGGCACGAGACCCGAACTGCCGGCGAGATCCGAAGCAACCGTGCTAGGGGCGAGGAGGACGACGACACGGTCGAGGAGTGGGAGCAGATGATGGACCAGGTCGACTTCGAGTCCGACGGATGGAACAAGCTGTGCATGAGCGCGAAGACGAACCTCGAGGCCGATCCCACGATTACCGAGGTTCAGAACCTGCGCCACGAGGTCGAGGAGCTGAAGAAGTTGCTTGTCGATATCTCGAAGGCTGTGTCTGCTGGAAATGCGGGCAACGGTCAAGCCTCCAACTTGATTGACCTTGAGGGTCCGTCTCAGTCGCAGAGCAAGAAGAAGAAGAAGGCGAAGAAGAACAAGAAGGAGAAGAAGACTGGCGACGATGGAAACGCATCGAAGTCTTCGAGCTCCAGCGATGAAGAGTGAAGAGCCTTCGTCTAATGGATGGTCTCGTTAGTCTAGGCAACCCCGCTTCTGGTCACCAGCTGTACATCGTACGGCCTACGCTGTTACGATCATGATTTTGTGTTAGGGTTTGGTCAATCCGCTGCTACTTAGGATCGATGGCGTCAGGTTCCGGTCAGCGTGCGCATGTACTGTCATAGTCTCAATTTCGTATCGACGATATGCTCTTGTATAGCAAAGCAATAGCAACTCAATAGCTTAGTCTTATCCAAGAAAATTCACAGATTTCCAATTGTCGAACACCACACATGGTCTTAGAAAGCGAACAACTTCGAAAATACCGTTCCTGCTCTGGTGTTAACATTAAAAGGTGACGTTCGTCGTTTCTAGTGCGACTTACCCAGCATCATGCCTATGACCAGGGGAATAAGCCAACCCCAAGTTCCAGCCGCGTCGCTGAGAGACACGTTCGTGGGAGACTCCTCTTCCAAGAGTTCCGGTGGAATCTCCTCTGGTTCGAGGTTGGAAGGGGGAGTTTCTTCGAGAAGACGACCAGTTTGTCTGGTCTGACCGCGTATGAGGCTCAAAATCCGATCCTTATTCTCGAAACCACATGCTTCAACAACCCGCTCCGGTCCCCAATCTTGCATTTCCTCGATTTGTTCAATATCAAACCGACTATCATTTTTGTCAGTTTCCACTCTAAAAGTCCATTGTGGTTGTCTTCCGGTCTGTGTGTTGGTCTGCTTAACGTATAGCATCGCGTGCTTACTCGATTCCTGAAAGAGTGAAATTGTGAAGTCCAGAGCCGCGGTATTCTGGGCCGCGGTATGCTGGAGTAAGGCCTCGATGATTGAGCCAGCCCAATATGCATCCTGATTTCCCGCTACTAAAGCGGCCGCCATGAAAACTACATGCAACAACGATGGTGGTGAGTCTTGGTCGGGACCTTCGTTCTTCAGTGGATGAAATGCGCATTTCATCGGAAAGTCAGGGGAGACCAGTTCTTCGTCCAGCAATGTCCTTATAATATCAGGTCCCGTGCGAGAACTACGTAAACCGCTCTTGACATACTGTGGGGGTGGGGCGAAACCAAGATCTTGACCTAAATGGAACGACAGCGCGCAGCAAATGAGAAGGGATATTCTCAAGTCATCCTGCCTGAATTCAGGCCTATTACTTGCTTGCCAAATTGCGTAGTCTGAACTCCCAGTTTGCGTCAGTGTTAGCATCGTGCTGTTGACATGGATCCGAGGTTTTTTCCCTTGTGTATAAGGATGTTCCCACATCCAAACAGTTGTCCCTCTGCGGAGGGGGATGAAGAGACCGGTCTGTAGATTGTCGCTCCGCGCCGGGGCTCTGCCTCTGTCCCAACACCACTGGACCATTGGCCAGCTAGCCATGTCTATGCTGCGCAAAATAACGTATGGTTCCGTGTCCAAATTGCGCATTTGCCTCATACTGAGAACGGCTGCGACTGTCAAGCTCCATGGCACCAGATCATCATAAAATTCTGCTGAGGCATCATTCTCTCCCCGCGTCATTTGGAGACGATGCTTTTCCTGGTAAATCAACTTGCCCGCTAATATATGAATTTGCGACAAGGCGTCGCAGAAATCGATCCGGGAGTAAGCTTTTTTCATGTCGTTTTCTGTATCAGGCTCAAGTAGGAAGTCGCTGACCGATCGGTGGGCAAATTTGAGTTGGCTGGTATGATCGTCTTCACTTATCTCTAGCAGTCCTTTGCAATACCGTCTTACGTCCATTCTTGATCGTTCGAGCATCAGCGCTGTGGTATTACTCTCCGCAATGACATGTGTCGCGGCGAAGTCTGGCTGCTGACTCTTCTTCCAGTCTCTGAAAAACGCGTATGCGATCGCCATGAATGGGAATCTCCAAGATCTCGCTTCTTGCATCATTGCAAATGTCTCATATGCAACCTTACGGACAGGCGTTTCGAGTGAGATGAGAACATGTCTGAAGAGTTCGTAAAGCCCATCGGGAAGTGCATTGATCTGGTCCAGTAATTCGTCCATCGACGCACCGTCTCCATGCTGCTGACGAATATTTTTTGTAACCAAGGCCACCCAGAAGAAAATGCCTTGTGCTTTCTTGACGATATTGTTAGAAAGAGTATCGATGTCGCTGGCGTTGGCAATACCCTTGAGCCTATCCCTGATGTAACATTGCATGTCCAGTCTTGTGAGACGGTGGAGGTGTAGCCTTTGGCTTTCGGGAAAGCCATTCAGGAATACCAAGTACTCTCGGCTCGAGGCGCAGACTTTGACGTTCCCGGAGCTCTCGATGACCCATTTACTAATGGTTGCCACCAAGTCCTGGTATGTATGTGTTGTGTTTTCCTCCATTTCGTCGAGACCGTCGATGAAAAGGAAAAGGCGCAATGAGCCACTGTTTGCGGTCTCAGAAACAAGACGTTCGAGGGAGTCTTTTATGGCCTCGTTGGTGATCTCTATGATCTTATTGGCTTGCCACGGAGTAGAAATCGCGTCGGTCCAATGCGAAGGAAGAATCCGAGGTATCAGTTCGGGTTTAGAGCGTAGCACGTCATACAAGAGGCCGCGAAACATGCCGTTGAGAGTTTTCTGGTAAGGTGTGCCGGCTCTCCAGAAGAAGAATTGCCCAAGAAGGAGCTCGCGTGTGCCTTTCCAACACGAAAAGTTAGATGAATCCATCAACATGATTTGAAAGAATTAGCCGGAGCTCATCTTACCTGCCCATTCCCTCAGCTTGGCCTTGACGGCGTCGTGGTTGCAGGCCTCTTTCATTAACGTCGACTTTCCCGCGCCTAGCTTGGCGGAGAAGTGAAATACACCGCTTCCAGATGAAAGCCATTGGGCGAACAATTGTCTATTTCTTTCTCGTGCCTTTTGCTCATCATCGTATTTGTAATCGTAGTGGGCAGAATGTCCCGCTTGCAGCAGCTCCTCGGAGGTCGACTTTTTGTCGGAGAAAAGCCAATTGAAGGTTTCGAAATGTGCTGGTCGAATGTCGTTGAACCGCTGCTCGATTCCGCTGAACCTGATCCCCCCGAGAATTCGTTCTTGTGCGATGGCAGCAAGAGTCTCCATTGGGAGACGTAATAACTCTTCAATCTGGGTTTTCGCAGTCTCGTTCCAAACCGAGGACTTGAGGGTCTCCTGAAATCGAATAACACATTCTTGCAGCTTTTGCATCTGAATATTGTTGTCTTTGGATCGTTCGAGCAAAGCGCTGAGTCGAGTTATGGTTTCCTTGCTGTTTGGAGTTAGCATCTAGTGCGCAGGGTAGAAAATACATGTAGAGTTCCATTCCCTACCGTGTGTAGTAGTCGAGTTCTACTTGAAATTGACTTCGGCAGAACTCGAGCTCTTTGTCCAGTCTGTCCTTCTTGCTGCGATTCGTTTCGTTCTTCCAAGCCACCCGAACCGCCTGAGTCCAGGACTTTGAATCCGTTATCCTCAGTCCTTCGAGCAGCTGGACAAGTTCATCTGCAATCTTCTTGCATTTGAAGGCCAGCTCGCGTAACTGAGCATCATTACCCGTAAGTGTTGAGTTGGAAGAGTCTAAAATCGATAGCTCCTCTGAGACAGCCTTTGAGAAGTGCTGCATACGGTTGACAACATATTCGGACGTCGCATTCTCTTCCAGGACGTCGGATTGAGCGTCGTGTATTTTCTTTGCGCTGCGGAAAACCTTCGTACTGAAATCGATGAAGGTCAGTATGGCGGACGCCACACCGAGTGCTGAGACGGGATCCATTGTATCGTCTGCTTTCTCCTCACCGAGGAGATGATAGCATATCGAGTCCGATCGAGGGTGCGTCCAGTTCGGCCTCGAGCTTTCGAGAGGGCTCTATGCGGTATTTACTCCTCGTCCGCCCTTAGGCCGTGACAAGTGACGACCCTCATTCGTGACTGCATGACAGCGGGCGACTTCAAACTGTCTATTGAATACTGCATTGTCGATCTCCCGTCCGGCCAACCTGATTGGCTGTCGTAGACGACCTAGAGCGTGATAATGCATTGCGTCCATTGCAATGACACGGCGACGTATTTTAGAGCTGTCGGTCAGCCGCAGAGCGCGGCGAATCAGCGCAATAGAAACCCTGCAAATTCACAAATGAGGCAATGGAAGTGGCCAAGTCGTTCAGCTTTGTCGCGCTAATGCCTTTCAATGGATGTGGTTTTCCGCCAAGCCTGTTGGAAATAATACACGAAAAGACATCAGTACCAAACACGAGTCACATATGGGTTGGCAGAGGCCACCAAGATGGACTCAATAATGGGTGCAATGGTCCTCAGAGGCAACGTGAATCTCCATCTCCTTCAAAGCGCGAGGAGCATTCAAGACGATGATGACTGTTCATGACAACATCGGTGCGAAATGCTGTAACTCTGTATATGTGCCGGGGCACTCGTTTGACTCAAAAACTGCCTTCTAATACCAGCAACACAGACCATCTGGTTGCCATCTAGTCTCCACTGTTGATGAGATTTGTCAACTGAGAACGTACGGTGGTAAGCATCAGTAATACCCCAATCTGAATGACATAGCAGCGCATTTCCTTGGCTAAGAAGTCACGCGTCACGAAGAATTCAGGCCCCGTTTCTCCGCGATCGGCTCCGGTCAGATTGTTTCACCCGACCCGGGACATGAAATGAGTAAATACCCATGGCCCGCCATTCCACGATTCAAATTGTCCCGGATGCCGGCTCGGGTCCTACGCGAGGGGGGCTGTGGTGCAGCATCAGCGGAGACAAGCGCCAGCCAAGATGGAGACCCTGGAGAAACGAAGGGGAACAATTCCAACCTTATTCTTACCATTGGGACTGACCTTCTTTTGACCTCCCCAACTGGGACTGAGGACGTGGAGAAACCAAGCAACATTGAAGAGGAAAAGGGCTGACAGAAACGAGAAACCCCTTGTTATCCCGTTCTCTCCCTGGTCCAAACCGGCATCTCGAGACGTGTTAGAGTTTAGTGGCGTCCAACGATGCCCCGGCCCAATTAGCTACCCCAACAATCGTTTTCAGCAGAAGTGACTGGCCTGGAACCCTGGCCATGAGTAAGACTCGGCAACCTTGAAGCGAGAAACGCCCAGCCGCTGGGTTCACTACCTAATGTGTTCTTGATTTTGCAATGGGACGAACGGTTTTGCCTTTGTTTCCGCTGAAGGCCAGCTTGATTGACCTTGAGTCGGATGCAAGGGGTGATTTGAATAGGGGGGGCGTCATCTGTTGTTCTGTGGCTGCTTACGCACCTCAGCTTATGGCAATTTACATTGACAATGCGATTCAAGGCTGTTCAGCTCCAGCCCCAACTCGAGGCCCCCAAGTTTCTCAATTTCTAGTTTCTACGGCCAAAGTAGCGGCCAACACGAGGCCAGTCTTGATACTTCCCCCTGGCGCTTAGGCGGAATGATTTTCGAAACAAGACCCGAACGTTAGTGCGGGACAAACGGCACCAGTTAGCCGCGGGCTGTGTTTGCCTCGACAGCCGTCCATCTCGGCCAGTACCTCGCGTGGTTCCTGGGGTACCGGGCGTATCGTCAAACGCCAAAAGCTGGACCTCCTCGCCTCGCCTCCTTTGCCCTCCCCTCCCCTGGAAAGCAATTTAGAGCTTGGACCTGACTGTCACCCATTCTGGTGTGGCACCGTTTTTAGCTCGTCCCAACGCGCATCCTTGGTCTCCCGTCCAAAAAAGCTTGGCCTGCAGGGCGGTGTCCCTGGGGTCCCACGAAGCACGCTTGCTGCAACCTCGGATGTCAGATCCCCCGGTCCATGGAAGGACTCTCTTCCGCGGGGCGGAGCTTATTTCAGTCGTCTTCACTCTTTGGTGATACTACTGATGCTACCTAGACCCGAGACAGGTTGGGTACGTCTGGCTTCCGTCCTGTCCGGATGGTGCTGTTGTGAGGCCGCCACGCGCGGCATGCTCGAGCCGAGATGGCGACGCCCCGCGAACCTTGAGACCTTGGAGTCGGAAACGAAGTTGCCTAGGGTGGCTTGCTGAGGACGCCTTGGACGTTCCAGGGAGACCGCCAGGAGACCTTCTTGTTTCTTTAATCTTGCCTCGTCGTAGGACGAGTTCTATAAGAAGACTGTCATCGTCCTGTCAGTGTCAGTCTTGCTCCTTCATCAGCACAAACACATCTTTCATCTCATCTGTCTATATCTGCATACCGCACTCTCCTTCAACTTCTTCCAAGTAATATCACCACCATCAAAATGCACGCCCAGACTCTTCTCGCTCTCCTCCCTGCTGTGGCCATGGCCCAGTACGGCTACGGCGACAACGGCAGCGACGACTCCGCTGCCTCGGCCACGACAACCGCCTCCGCCGCCGCCGCATCCTCTTCCTCCTCCGCCTCCAACGTCCACATCGTCAAGGTCGGCGACGGCGGCCTGACCTTCTCCCCCAGCGACATCAAGGCCGCCGTCGGCGACATGGTCGAGTTCCACTTCTACCCCAAGGCGCACTCCGTCGCCCAGTCCTCCTTCGACAAGCCCTGCGAGCCCCTCACCAACGGCACCGCCACCGGCTTCTTCAGCGGCCCCGTCCCCGTCTCCTCCGGCGAGGGCACCGACGTCTTCACCCTCGAGGTCAAGGACAACAACCCCAAGTGGTTCTACTGCGCCACCGGCAACCACTGCCAGAGCGGCATGGTCGGCGTCATCAACGCCCCGTCCAGCGGAGCGAGGACCCTCGAGCAGTACTCCGCTGCCGCCAAGAAGGCCTCCCAGAACGTTGCTCCCGCTTCGACTGGCGGCGGCACCCTGGGCCCTGCTGCCACTGGTACTCCTGCCTCCAGCTCTGGCAGTGACGGCAGCTCACCCTCTGCCACTGCCTCTGGCACTTCTGATGCCTCTGGCTCTGCTGCCGCTTCTGCGTCTTCCACTACCAGACCCAACGCTGGTGTTGAGACCCGCGGCGATGTCCGCTGGGGTCTTCTCAGCTTCGGCATGGCTGTTGCTGGTGTTGTTGGCGGACTTCTCATCTAAGGAGTTGTTTGTGATGTCTCTTTGACTAATTATTGGCATGACATGGGATTGGGGGCACGGTACGGCATTATACCAGGGTGCATCAACAGATTGGTCTCTAAAATGGGATGGTCTGGGTTTTCAGCGAATATTCATGTGTACAAAGTACCACACTAGTTAGGCGTTGTTTAGTTCAAATTTGATCAAGCTGAGCTTTCAAACTAAGTTTCCTTACATAAGTTTCTCGGTCGATGTTGCGTGATGTCATCTATTATATTACTATTCAATGGATTGAACCAGAAATCCTCATAACCAGTCTTCAAATTAGGTGTCTTCAAACTAGGTGATCAATCAATTAGACACTATCATTTAACACTAAAACATCCCCCTTCTAAATATGATTCCGGGGTACAATACACGACTACAGCCAAGAACCACTCCCAAGTGCCCAGCATCTCGGGGCGGCCATCCTGCTTGGCAGCCTACATGACAGATTTCTTGCCTAGCTGGCAGGAGGGATCATCTGCCAGGCATCAATCGTGACAAGGCCCTTCTCCCTATCAACACTGGTCGCACCAACGACCATAATGTCGTTGACCCAGTAGTAGTTCTCAGCACCGGTCTCCAGGCTGAGATAGTGCAGACCTTTTCCATTCGGGGTCGGCCCGGTTCCGCGAACGAAGATGTTGGCGCCGTCGGCCGTCTGGAACTGGAAGACCGTGAGGGCCTGGAACCCTCCTCGAGCATCGAGAAGTCCCCAGTCTCCACCGACGGGGAGAATCACGCCTGAAGAGTTTGGTTAGATTTTCCATCATCAGGAGCGAGGTTTATAAGAAGACGACTCACCATTCAGCTTCGGTCCCTCGAACGATCCACCAAGGATAGGGTCACCGAACCTGGTACCCCGCGGGCCCAGCCCGAAGTTCACGGACGCCCCAAGATTCATCTTGAGCGAGAACAGCAGTTGAGAATCGGGAGGGATGGGTCCGCCATCTTTGTGGGTTGGCGTGGCAGAGGCGCACGTTGCCAGAGTTGACAAGAGTCCGACCGAGGCGGCGCTCAAGATGTTCGTAGGCAGCATGATGATCTATGTAGTAAACCGCTTTTCGAACGAGTGAAATATGCGTACAAGTATGTGTAGTGAAGGCTGAATGGGCAGAATATTAGTGTTGAGTAGCTAAAGTCTGAGGGAGACAGGGCTGAAATCGTCTCCCTTATGTATCCGTGTCGACACACGGCGATGTGAAGGCCCTTTTCGACAGTGTCGATGCGTGGCTTTCTTGGCCACCCATAATGATTGTGAAATTAGGCTCTACCACGACTCAACAGAGCGAAAGTCGAAGATTTGGTCTTCGGCACGGCGGTGCTCTAACAAACTTAGACGTCGGCAGCCCTTGCGCAGATATCCTGCTCGACCACCTCTCCCGAAAGACGTCACGTCAATTGTCGGGGAGAAGAGACCAGGCACGCACGTTAAACGTCAAAAAGGATCTCATCAGACGACACGGTGCCACCTCTTGAAGTGCAGCTTTCTAGAATAAGAGTTGCCAAGCCGGCCTCACGACAGAAGCCTGTCGGCGCTGCTGTCATATGTGTGAAAGCTTCACCTCATTGGCTATGGGCTTGGATGATGGAGCGGGTGAGGTCATGGATGAATGGGTGACGGCGGTTGGAGCTCAGGCTGGATGGTCTTTTGAGTTGGCAGCCAGTGCTTCGGCCCGGAGCTGGCCGACACGTGCGCGGTGGAATACCGCGGATCTGGTGATGGGCTTGGACGGTGGTTGCGGGCATCAAAGCGCGGATGTGATGGTTCCCCTTGATGCCTCTAGTTGAGCTTTCTCTCTTCAACTTTGAGTAAATGATTGATTGATACCAACCTTTTAATTCTCCCTAGTGAAAGTTGTGTGTGATTATGACATTAATGAAATGGCGCGACACATTATATGGTCATATTGAAGAGGTTTACGTCCGATCTCTGGTCATCTTGCTGCTCGCGTATCGAAGAAACACATCAATACCCCGTGTGTAGTAAACATGCTCAACTTGTGTTCACCATGGCCGCGACCTAGAAATGTTAGGCGTTCTAACCACTCCGATCTTTCCACTCATGCCGCAGGATCCCATACGTGGCCATGCCATAACACTTGCGATCATGGTAGAAAGACTCCCGGCTTCGGCGTTGTTCTAGGAAACCCAACATCTCGAATACCTTCTGCGCCCTCTCATTAAAAGTCAACAACGCGGTGATATCCCAAAACAGAAACGCCTAATCCGAAGCCAACTTGGTCGCCTCCCCGCCATATCCCTTATTCTGGTATGCCGCAGTCATGGTGATGTCGATGCTGGTCTTTCGGTGCAACGCTGCGCTTGGTCCGCGGGAGGCCCGTCCCAGCCCAGATTGAGATACCCTATCGGGACGGGGGCCGAGTTCTTCTTATCGTCCGACTCATCGGTTGCTTCCCCGGCTTCAGATGTTTCTTTGTGCTCTGTCAATCAATCTTGTCTGCGGGGAGACAGAACGTGACGGTGAGTACGGCTTCTGCGAGTTGTTCCTCCATCTCCTCGACATACTCTTCAGAGTGTGGTCATGTCGGTCATGTGTAGAGCGATGTTAATGGGATCGGTCATGATATGAGTGTGCAGGAACTTCCTCTCACTGTCATCGCGTATCACCAGGGCAAGTCTTAGAACGAGGCCGTTCTTGCAATTTTCGCGGAGACAAGCGATTGCTATGACTTATCAGTGTTTTGATTACCGGGTTCGATATGTTCTGCAGCATCCGTAGACGATAGTGCTCACATCATCAACTCAAATACTTCGGATTCGAAACTTACGCGTTGCGACGTACAATAGTATTCAAAAGTCGCGGTCTTCCGAGGCATGTTTGTGGCCACGGGTGCTGACACTTGGTAACGTCAAGTCCTTCCAGTATGAGGCCAATTCGATGAACCGGTGATAATAGCTAGGTTCATGATTATTCGCCGACACAATGTCTTGAAAAGGATGGTCCTATGCCGCGACACGGAAGTACATGTAGCCGTCCTCAATGACCCTTTATGAAAGGCGCATTCTTGAGAGCTTCCGCCTGAATAGCCCACACCTTCCGACCCAAACACACAAGCTCCTCCCCAAACTCCTCCAAGACATGCTCCGCATCAAACTCCTCCCTAGCATCACCTTCCATGTCCAAAGTCGCCGCCTTCCAGACCTCCTTCCACTGCTCGATAGCAACAAGCGCCTCGGGACTCCGGCTCCTGACCTCCGTCGCAACCATGTAGAACGAAGACCGCTTCGCGTGTCCCGAAGTCGGCTTGAACAGCCTCAACCGCCCACAAAACCTGCTGAACCGAAACAGCTGCAGCACCGTATCCCGAGCCTCCACCTTGTGGAACAGCACGACCATCGTACCGCCCGGGTTGAGCCGCTCCAGCCCGAGGGCCAGCTGGCTGGCGGTGAGCCTGCGAGCCTCGCTCCGCTGTCTGTAGTCGGCGACGTGGTGCTTGCGGACGACGGAGCCGCTGCAGATGACGAGGTCGAACGTCCGTCCCAGCTCGAACTGCCGCGGCAGGAAGTCGTAGGCGTCCGGGTGTCCGACCGGGATCTGGTGGAAGCCCAGGTCGCCCGGCAGCATGGTGACGTCCAGGTATCTGATGTCGACGTCCGGGCCGCTTGGGAGCACGACCCTGTAGCCGCCGTCGGGGACGGGGAGGCTGAGGCCGAGGCCCTTGGCGCCGGGGTTCTTGTCGAGGGCGGTCGCGAGGAAACCGCCGGGCGCGCATCCCATGTCGAGGATGTGCGGGTAGTCGGCGCCGGGGTTCTTGATTCTGAAAGCGAGGGTGGAGTGGTGCATCTCGTTGGCGATTCTTCTCATCATGTCGTAGAAGTACCTTTCGGTCCGAGAGTCGGTGTTGTCGGCGTTGTTGCGCAGCTGTTTGAAGAATACGTCGCCCTCTGGGTTCTTCCATCCCTAAAAACGTATGAGTTAAGATGCCCTTGTGGATTGGGGGGTGGGCTTGATGGTCTACCTCAGCTCTCAGCTCTCTCAACTCCGCAAACTCTGGGCAGTTTTCGATGAGGTAATTGATGATGGTGTTCTCACTGCGAGACTCTTCCTGATCAGCCGCTTCCTGATGATTTTCCGCGACGGTCAAGCCTTTCATCAGCTGGACGTGGGTATCATCCGCGGAAGCGTCCTGATGGTTGTCTGTTGAAGATGCCATTTTTGTTGTCTGCTGAAAAGGTGATCAGCTCTCTCAAATCGGCTGATTGATGGGATGCCTACTAGCGGTCTTCAAGAGCAAGGTGCCTCTGGTATAAATAAAAATTGCACGTATCTTGAGCTGACCAACAAGATGATCGTTTCCCGTGGAGTCATCCAGACCCGTTGTTGATGTCCAGGCACAAAGAAAAGGCATCTGCAGATGTAGCTTTCCAAACTTTGATGACAGCACGGCTTTCACGGAAGTTTGGCATTGTGTGACAAAAGATACTTAGTTCAGATCCTTTAACGTAGCCAACCAAGACTTCAGGACAAACTCAAGAACGACGCGTGAGGAGACATATATAGTTCACCATTGGACCTCAGTGTCTGTCACATTTTCATAGCGGGAATCAACCAAGCCACAGCTAGAAATCCCCAAGAAGTTTCCTTTACTAGTACTAGTGAAAGGAGTTATTTGTCTTTAACTTCACAAACTAAACCTCTTATTCCCACAATCACAAAACAAAATTTAATAAAACCCTTTGAAGCTTATTAGGATAGAGTTTTATTCTTTTAGAATATTGAACGTTCAATATGTACTCGTTGGGTATGGCGAGATATCTATGACTAGATTATAAGGGTGGCTGCATTGTATTGCGCGGCTTATTGCACTTGTTTAACAAACCCTTCGTCCTCCCTCCTACACCCTCAGACTACCAACAACAGCAACCCCAAAAGCAACCCAAGCCCCCAAATCAACACTCACCATCCTCACAAAATTAACCCTCAACCACCCCTCCAACAACCCATTCACATCCTCCTCCACCTCCGCCTCCTCCGCCTCCACCAGCGCCTGAACCCTCGGCGCCACCGCCGGCACGTACGCCAAATGTCCCAGCGACAGCCCGGCCCCGGCCGCATACCACCAAAACGTTCCCCTCGCCCGGAGCGCCCCCGGACTCGTCCACAAATTCGCCGCGGCCGTGGCGGCCGAGAGCGTGATGAAGCTCAGCACGATGGGCAGCCCGCGCCGGAAAAACGTCCGAAAATACGACTGCACGACCGTTTTGCTCTTCGGTCGCACCTCGGGGGCGTTGAAGACGTTGAGGAAGAAATGCTGGTCCCACGCGTAGAGGAGGGTGCAGGTCGACGAGATGAGGGGCGCGGCGCGGAGGGCGACCAGGGGGTCGAAGACTAGGCGGGAGGCCATTTTGAGGGCTTTGGGTGAATCGATGATGATGCTTTTGCGATTTTGAATGGATGAGGGAGAAAAACGAAGAGAAATATTTCTTTGGGTGGTCTGGCATCTTAAAGCATCTCTGCTTACGGTTCGGGTCACCAGTGGCTTGGACTGCGCCGTACGGAGGGTGAGACCGGTTCCTTCGGGGAGATCCCGGCGCCCGGCTCATGTGATTCCCCACTAAATATCAGCCGACGACCGGGACGGGGCTCGGTCTTTTCGGGTTACGACATGCTCAGCTCGAACTGTGTAACAGCGACTCTCCCGTCCGGATTAACAACGAACAATTAGGCAAATTCAGGAACGGCGACGTGGGACAACGATGAGACAGATGAACACTATTGATGACGACGTCAGAAAGAGACGGAAAGAGCGACGGAAGAGGACAATTCAAACACATCAACGCTCTATACGGAGAACTACGCTGCCACTAATTCAACCTGCGCTACGTAACAATTAAGCCAAGCGTACAGACAAAAAGGTGTGACCGGTGGCCCATTAGGTGTAGCTGCGCATGGCGTCTTGATAGCCCTCGCCACCCTTGAGGTGGATATCGAAGCTGTTTTGCACGTCAAGAACCTGCCGAATGTGCTCCATGCTAAGGGGCACACCCTTATTCACAGCCAAAGCCTGAGCCGTTCGTATGGTGTTCTTGATCTGCCTGCCGTTGAGGTCGTACCTGGCCAAATCGGCGTAGTCCTGCTCGCTGAATGGCTTGAGATCGACCTTCTCTAGCTCACGGACCCTCTCGACAAAGATTCTGAAGATGGCCTTCTTCGCCTTGACTGTGAGACTCTCGTACCGAAGAGCAATGTGAATCCTGGATTGGAATGCGTCGTCGAAGGTTTCGACACGATTGGTGGTCAAGAACAGAATACCCTGGAAGTACTCGAGCTGACGGAGGAAGATGCTGACCAGAGCGTTGCGGTTAATCTCGTGCAGGTTTCTCTTCTCAAGAAAGACGTCGGCCTCATCGAGAAGAAGAATGGCGCCCCAGGCGTGGCAAATATCCAGGATCTTCTGGAGCTCCTGCTCAAGGTAGCGGGGGTCAGTACCCAATTCTCCGGCTGACGCCATGTAGAGAGGGCACTTGAGCAACTCGCTGATGCCCTCTGCAGTCAGGGTTTTGCCGGTGCCGGGCGGTCCGTGGAGGACGGCAACCAAACCCTTGCCCTTGCCTTGGATCACGTCGTCAATGCTTTCGGTTGCGTGGTATTTGTGAGACTCGACGAGTGCCTTGACGATGTCCTTCTGTTTGGGCTGGAGCACCAAAGAGTCGTATGCAGTCTCGTTCCAGTGGATCTCTTTGACGCCAGACACGGTGAACTCCAGCCACAGCTTCTCCGAGAAGGAGAACCCCAGGACGATAGGAGAGGCGATGAGGTATTCCTCGTCCGAAAACTCCGGAACGTCCGTCTTGTTGGCCTTGGCGGGGTCGTCGACGCCCTCCGTTTCGTTCTTGCTGCTGTCGTCGAGGCGGGCGAGTGGCTGCTCGGAGGCTGCAGGCTCCTCCAAATCGGACTTGGGAACCCGAATCAAGTGTGCCTTGCCCTTACGGTCGTGAACGACCTTGGTGACCATCTTTTCACAGCCACCTTCGTCGCTGTCACATCCCTCCTTCTCGTCGGAGTCGGATTCGTCGTTTGAGTCGTCAGACAGGATATCATGGTCCTTGGGCCGCACTGCAGACACTTGGTAATTGGGGTTGATTCGGCGATGAACTGCAGGGTCGACCATGATGCGGCCGTTGATGTTGACTTTGACGATGGCCTTCTTCTTCTTGTAGTAAGCAAGACCCTCGTGACTTTGGTAGTGCACACCGCCAAGCTTCACGAATTTCTTGCCACGCTCGATCAAGGAAGCGACAAGTGCGTCTTTGTCCTTGTGGTAGCTGAGGGGGTAAGCGTTGAGGCTGGTGATCTTCCGAGCTCCACGGAACTCCGGGATCTCTTCGGCGAAGGTGCCGTAGCCAAACTGCTTGCCATCAAATTCAAAGTACTGCCGAATTGTCAGAATGGCAGGTCTGAGGAATCTTGATTGCAGAACATACCTTGCCATCAAGCCAGTAGAACTCTCCCTTCACCATGCTACTGTGACGCTCTGCCTGCTCGACTTTGAAAACGCGAGGTTCATTCTGAGTACCGTAGGTGGCCGTGTAGACAAGAGTGTCCGGTTTCCAAAGTGCCCACAGCAGTTCGAAGGTGATGAGACCATTTTCCAACATGGGGTACAGACTTGAGGCGATCAGTAGGTGATACTCGTGGTATCATGAGTTTTCTCTCACCTTTTCTTGACATGAGCGTAGTCCTTGTCGAGATACTTGAGCAAAACTTTGAGGTGCAGCCGCTTGTTGTTAATAGACTTCTGTTCCTTTTTGCGCTCCTTCTTATCGGTGCTGATAGGCTTCTTCTTCTTCAACTTCTTGGCGTATGAACGAAGATCCTCGAGATACCTGTCATCAGTGTTAGCCGGTTATTATCCGTGTCGGTATGTTGGCACCGTTGCCGTTACGGGACATGTGCATTAGTGCGTGTGTAGGTAGTACTCACAAGAAAAGAAGATTGGGATCCAGCTTAGGGACTTCGTCAACCAAGCTGACACCCTTGACATTGCCAATGACGTCCTGCAGACACTCGCGCAGGATCTTGCTCTTGATGTCGACGAAAGTAGTCTTATACTTGCCCTCCCAATCAAAGGTGCGTCGGACCTGGAGGACGTAGCCGTCGTACTGCGAGTCCGAGGTGGTCTCGGTGGTGTCCTGGAGCTTGTAGTTGTGGATGGTGTTGTCCCAAACCTGGTCAACGCGCTTATAGTCGAGCTTGCCGCGCTTGTTCGGTGCAGGTAGATGCTTGAGATGGTTGGGGGCAAAGGGGTTTCCGGCATCGATAAGGCCCATCGGCATCCTAGCCGCTGCGCGCCTGGGCGGCGGGATGTCGTGGAACGGCTGAACACCCAAGGCAGGGTTACCTCCAAAGGACGAGAGAGGATCGGTGCCACGCTGCAGGTGTTGCTGGAGAACCTGGATTTGTTGAGGTGTTAGGCGAACGTTGGTCAAGCCGTCGTCGACATCGTCGGACGAGGCGGAGTCTGTGTCGGATGAATCACTCGAAGAAGCCTTGTCGGCGCGCTTGCCGAGTTTCTTGGTCTTCTTGGAGCTGGAGGCAGCAGACGTCTTCTTAGACTTCTTGAGGTCGGCGATCTTTGACTTGTTAGACTTGCGCTTGACATTGTCGGCAGATGCGGAATCGTCGCTGGAGTCGGCATCGGAGGATGATGACAACTCAGCGTCAGAGCTGTCTTCATCATCGGTGGCAGTATCCGAGTCATCTACCAATTTGGACTTTTTGGGCTTGTGCGTTTTATTCTTGGGCAGCTTCTTGGCCTTCTTCGCGATCTTCTTCTTGGTGGTGGTGGGATTGGAGTCGGATTCAGGCTTCGGCGGGGAAGCCGAGTCGTCGGCGGGTGGCTTGCCGGCGTTTACCTCGTCGGTCCCCGTCTGCCGATCCGTAGCGGCGTCGATGGTATCCATGATGGGTGGAAATACAGAGTAAGACGGCGATAATGACGATAACGGACCAAGAAAGACGATGGAAAAAGAAAAAGATGAAGACAGCAAGGGTGAGATGAGGCTTAAATACCTGCCTTACGTGGAGGCCGCAGAATCAAATGTTCTGGTTGGAAGGAACGTTTCTGTTCTGTCATGTCGTACCTGCTCCAAATTCTGACACCTCACTTTCCATTGATGGAAGACGAAAGGGCACCCCACACCAAAGTACGTCACTTCCATTGTACCAACATGCATTTCAGATATGGGTGGAACATTCCACTTACTGTAAGAAAATACCCTTACTGCTAAGATAGACAGCAGGGACATGTCGCTTTACCTGTCTTGGTTGATGCCTTAGATTGCCGTTGTTGCTTCTATCTCCGTCACTTTCCATGGCTTTACAGTCTTGGAATACATCAAGGGCAGCGACCGAACAAGTCTGCAGCACCAACATTGAATTATAGGTACCTTGTAACAAATAAAGGACCAAAATAAATAAATATGTATGGTACTTTTAATCTTGAAAAATAAAAATGAAAATAAGAATGAAGAAAGTGCTGCCTGCCAGCCAGCCTACCTAGGTACGTGCTTGATGGGAAGGGGCAATAATACAGCAGGGGCGCCCAGGTCGGGTAGTAAGTATGTCACAGTGTCGGGTGCTCAGGGTCGCTCCGGGGCTTAGTCATACCAAGTTCCAGTGCTCTTCGGGCGGCAACTCAAACTGGCGGCGGATCAGGAAGGAAGCCCAAGAAAAAAAATATCCATCGCCTACATTCTTCCTCCCATTCTTCCTCCAAAAACCTTTATTAACCCGATCGATTGTCTCACTTTGCTGCAGTATTCGTACACGGTCGTTAGATCATTTCCTTCACCAGAGCCTTTGCAAGCAGGCAGCATCCCCGCCGCTATGAGTCAAGCCCATGTCATCGGTCCAGCGCTTCTGCTGTTGGACGGCCCTTGATTACTGCACCTTCATCGCTAAATGGAAATAAGACCCGATCCAACAGGGCCGCCTCGAAGCGACCACAACCTCAGTCCGCACCAAACAAAGAACGCCTCGCGCCAAGCACTCGATGCAGCCTGCTTCCATAGGCTCGTCAGGGAGAGAGGCCTACGACGACATCGGGCGGACTGCCTTGAGCACTGCAGGCGAACCATTCAGTAGCATCACCATCAGCCTCAACCAACGCTGGTCAGGTGGTCTACAAGCCAACGATTCACTGCATTCGGGGCGCGAGAGCACGAGAGCACGAGAGCGCCGAAAACCAACCATCTCTGCCCGAGACGACGTATCCGTCCCTACATGTACGGATTCCCTCGCCTGCTGTCGACTCTGATTCCCAGCTGACGGGACATTCGATGGACAGTTCATCGTGCCTCGAGGTGGGCAACCACTACGTTGCGTGTACTGCATGCCGTTAATGCATTGCTGCGGCGCCCACACACGCATCCCATCTCAACGGCTGCGAGGCGGCTCCAAGACAACCCCGCCAACAGCAAGCCATCCCTCCGTAATCTCAGAACAATGAGGCGGTTCGCCCACGCGATTGGGATCCAGCTCCCCGGCTGATTTCCAGGGCCCTGCTGGTTATCTTCGGCGTTGGCTCAAACAGTCTGTCCTTTATTCGCTCTCTCGTCAGCCACATGCTTCGTCACTCTGCGCCCTCGCACCAAAATTCTGGTTACACCGCATTCGCCGGCCCGAGCATACTCATCCCTTCGTCTCCCGAGCCCACGGACACCGCCGATGGTCCGGACGATCTGGATCCCCGTCCGACATGAACCCAGAGAAAATACTCTTCCCCGACCTTCAAACAAGGTTACCCGCACGGAACGTGTCGGTGTGACAAGCGCATTGCCGACCAGTAGAGTTGACCTTGTTTGTTTGTCGTGCAGTTAGTGGGACCGCTGCAATATTCAGAGCATCGCTGATGGGCTCGCCTAAGATCCGCCGGCGGCAACATGCATCGGCCCCGGACACCGAGTATTCTCCACCCAAGGTAACTCAATCTAGCTTTCATTCCGATACAAACTGTCCGACGGGAGTACTCTGGTATAAACAGATTGAACGTCAGCAAGCAATCTGACATACAGTTGGTCATTGTAGTTTGACTTCACGTCAGAATTTATAAGGGAGTTGGAAGCGTAGTCGCTAGCGGCAGCCCCGCTTCTCATGATGATCATCACTGTTGGCGGTTCCAAGTCGACGAACTGGAGCTTATCAGGACAGAGTTCTATGCTCTCTGAATATCTGTGACGCATGTGTTATCGATGGGTATAGTGAGATTTTGATTTGTTTCATTGGAAGACAGCACGGGCTAGAGTGCTAGTATCGTGATAAACATACTCTGGATCTTGTATTGGTAAACCGCTGTAAAGGTCATTCAGAGCCGGGCACCAGTTCATCTTAATAGTGCAGTTCTGAATAACCTCTTGAAAATAAATAAAAGAAAAGGCTGCTCCAGTGTAACTCGCGGGGAATCGGAATCTTCAGGGCCCGAAGCATGATCTATCGAGGCGTCTGGTAGAAGACTATCAATGAGACCTCTCCCAGAGCATGAAAAGCTTGTAACAGTGCGCGTAAAATCTTGAGAATCATTCCCACGAAAGACGAGATGTTTACCACCCCGTTACTATGAATGACCTCAACCACCACCAAGGTCGTGGGAACCTAGTGACATTGGCGTGCCCGGCAACCATAAGTTGGGGTTTCTGTCAGATCTTACTGCTTTCAGCAGAGGGAAGTATTCGGTTCTTTCGCTATAAATATACTCAATATAAGACTGCGCTTTTTCATATTATAAAATCAAAAGTCGTGATTTGACCAAATGAGCACGAAAACACATAACCATAACGTGTCTCATTATAAAACGTCGCCGTCTCACCTCACTACGTATCCCATCATGAATGTTATAGAGTTATGTAGTAGGGATTGCGTTATGATAGCGAGTCTACGGGCATCTCAGCCACAGAGGGCTCCAGAGCAACACGAAGACACTTGAGTCTTTATGCTACATCGACCAGGCCACGTAATCGTCTCGGAAACGACTTTATTTCAAAATTTCCAGAACTAGACGTCTCTCCAAAATCGCCGCGCACAACCACAAATCAAGATCTTGGATGAACGAGCCAAACTCGTACCGTAATGGTATATGTAGCCAAGCTCACTAGCAAAAGATAAAACTCTAGGCAGCTAATGTCATCCCAAATCTAAATGGCACATCGACGGGTTCTGACTCGTGTTCAGCTGCCATTGCCACTCAGTATGCCTAACGGCTATTTGAAACGACTCAGATCCGTAGGTTCCTGCGTCTTTAGAAAGGTTCAGCTGATCAGGCATTTTGAGTCTCCTGTCGATCATCTTTCACAGCTTTACGATGCTAGTCTTTTAGTGCCGAGTATAGTCTGTCAAAATATGGTACAGCCATTCCATCTGCGTAAGCTGATCAAGTCGACATCCGTCTACGTACAAGTTATCAATCCTCCGACTTCCTTTGCAAATTTGACATACGCACGTAGATCCTCCCGCAGAACCTGAAGAAGGACAGCGACTCCAGAGTTTAAATGTTAACCATAATCTATTGAGGGAAGGGATTTCAGTGGTAGCGTAACGTCGTATATATCGAATCTCTCGTATTCTGTTTCCCCGGCCTAAGCCTCCTTCGTATCTCGCAACGAATCCGAGCTGCTTCATCCACTTATCTCAGCCCACTAGCCTATGTTGTCACACTCCGCTGGATGAATCGAACGCGCGGGACAAGCCAGACACTCTCCGCGGTGACGGGGGCTGTGTTCTTGGCGAACGGCCCGCACCCTGTCGTGGGGGTTCGCAAGTGCCGAAGCATGTTTTCTGGGGCGGCGACGGAGTTCGGGGACTAATCTCAGATGCGTGGATATAATAACGTAGAGTATTCTGTGTTTTAGAGGCGTTCTTGATTTACATCTGTCATCGTTTTCTCATCAACTGCAAGGCGTCTGTTTACACCAAATCAGGGTGTTGCTATTAGTATTTGCAAGTCTTTTGTCATGTGTCCCGACTCTGGACTCAATGTCCCCATCTCGGACAAACCCATCGTCGGAGCCTTGACCTTCCAAGGCTTCTTGACTCTCGCCGGTGGCATTCTCATGATGACTTCGTGCTCAATGTCATTCTACCAAATATTTCGCCATGCCACCAACTACACCAAGCCTGGAGAACAACGCCAGTGAGTTGTCTCAACGGTTCGCGCGGGCTCCAACGGCAGCACTGATACATGTCGAACAGAATCATCCGGATATGTCTACTCGTCCCGATCTACAGCATCTCGGCGTTCCTCTCGATCGTCTTTTACAAGAAACACGTCTATCTAAGCGGCATATACCTGACATACGAAGCTTGCGCGCTGGTCGCCTTCTACGCTCTCTGTTGCGAATACTGCGAGACGGACCGTCACAAATTAGCCATATCGTGGGACGAAGATGGTTTGAAGAAATGGTTCTTCACGAAGCCGTTTGCGTCGTGTATACCGTCGGCCAGGGGGACGTATTATGCTCAGCCAAAGGAAAACCACGGATGGGGGAGATTCAATGCAAGTTCACTTTCACCACAACGTTGTTTGAAATAATTCGCTGACCTGTGCTGCAGAGATGCTGGCTTTGCATTTATCAGTACCCCTTCGTCAAGCTGCTTGTGACCATAGCAACGTACGTCACGGAATCCATGGGCGTGCTGTGCTCCGAAGAGGGTGGGACGAAGTACGCTGATTTCTGGGTAAGCTTGCTATTGATCTTCAACTGAATGGCAGCGTTCTGACTTGAAGTAGCTGAGTACAGTAATCTCGGTGGCTACGCTGATCACAGCCATGCACTGCCTGTTTCAGTTTTACTACCAGTCCATGGAACATCTAGAGCCTCACAAGCCCGTGTTGAAGTTCATGGCTATCAAGATCGTAGTGTTCCTCACGTTGATGCAGGACGTAAGTCATGAGACAGCGCATTCATCTTTGCCAGGCACAGAGCTAACATCGCTGCAGTACATCCTGGACGCAATCGTAGGAAAAGACGATCAACCCCTCGGTCCGACCGACGCCATATCATACCCTTCACTCTCCATCGGGGTTCCGAATCTGCTTCTCTGCCTCGAAATCTTCGGCATCGGAATCCTTCACTTATACGCATACCCGTGGTCGCCATATGTTCTGCCTACCAGTTCCGGGGTGGTTGTTTCGGAGGGTCACAGCGTTGAACCCGACTCCGGGGACTCCGGAGCAAAAGGTGGACCCACCATGGTGGACATTCTGCCGGAGGCCGGCGTGGGTTACAGCCAGGGCGGATTCCTGGGCTGGACGGCCTACCTCGACGCCCTCAACTTCTCGGACTTCGCGATTGCCTTGTACAATGGGGTCTTCTGGGTTTTCATGCGGTACCCGGAGCAAGATACGAGGGGCAGGAAGTGAGTCTCATGACCTTGGACGGCGTCTCCTGCGGCAAGTTGCGTGCCTGGGTTTGGGGTTTTTGCAAAGTCAACGGACGTGGAAAATCAGGAGGGAGACGGAGTAAATTCGCCCGGGAGCATTACAGCAAGCATCATCATGTACATCTACAGTACCATTGTGGCTCGTACGGAAGAATCCGACAACCTGGGACGACACCCCTGGCCATGTTCTCCATCCTTCATCCCCCGGTCCGCACCTTGCAGGGTCTTATCGTGTGCTAGACAGCTCATCGGGGACAGGCCTTACACAGGAAAACACGATGCCTGACTTGTCATAGAATTGATCTATCAAACTTACTAGTATGACCCTGTATCACACGACTCAGAGCCTACCACGAGCAGCCTCTTCCTGCACGTGTTCAGCAAGGGCTATCAGCCTCAACACCAGCTGACATCCGGTGATCTTCAAACACTGCTCTAATTAAGGATATTTCACTTGATTTCTGCGAGTAAGTTGCTCAAGAGTCGGTAAGTGATAGATTAAACCTTTCCAGATGTGGAATGCGAATATCCCGGTGGAGATGAGCTTGTTATTGTCCTTAACCTCATGAAGCGTACGAAATCTAGCTCGATAAGTCACTCTCGAAACCTATTTAAACCCCAAGTTTTCGCTGAACGAGTTCTCAAGCTTCTTCACTTCAATTCATCTTGTCTCACTTCTACTTCAATACTTCTTATCTTCCACAGTTCCCGTCACCATGCAGCTGACCTCCATCCTCACTTTCGCGGCTCTGGCCGCCAGGTACGTCATCCCCAACCTGTTCTCGCGACTCTTCATCGTGAGACCGCTGACACAGAAACCAGTGCCACAGCTCGTCTGCACAGCTCCGCCGTGTGCGTCAACGCCGCGAAGACCGGAAGCACAGGCAACGGCACCCCCTGGGGCCTTGGCTACGGCTCCTACACCGACTACGAGCTCGATCTCGAGGCCACCAAGTGCGCCTGCGGCTACTACCGCAACCGTAACACCGGTAACAAGCAGTGGGACAAGTGCCCTGACTGCACCTTTGTACGGCGGTCCCTTCCTTGCCGAGATGTGGAGGGTATGTTCGCTGACATGGGGCGACCTAGGACGGTCTTCAATGCAACTCTGCCGGATGGCACATTGGCGGCGACGAGGTGAGTGCTAAGCTTTTGGGGGTGAGACTTACAGGGCTGACGAGGGATTCCAGATGAACCACTACTGCCGCAAGTACTGTGGTGCCGAGGGCAACGACGGCAACTGAGTTGATAGGGCTTTGCTTGGGATGCCCTGGCCAACTGGTGTTCATCTGAGGGCGAGGAATGATCTATTTCAGTTCGCATCGTATATAATTACTTCAGACGATTGAATAAAGTCTACTTGTACATCACTGATGTTGCTGCTCTTTGGGAATGCTGTGCCCCTGATATATCTGTTCCTGCTCTTTCAAGCCTGCCAAACTCATTAATGCATGATCAACCACGCCACACATCATGAATCTTCGATCTTGCTCACCTATGTTTACCCATATGCTTGATAAAGAGCCTGTGGAGGACGCGGCAGTTTGAGGTTTTGGAGCACTGTTGGGAGTCAGTCGGTCGACACTTCCCCAGCCGAGAGTTTTGCTGCCGGAGTCATGACTTCGTGGGCTACCCTTCAGTAGTCCCGACCCAAGATCCTTGAGATTGCGGACTTTTTAACCTTAAAAGCACGAACGGGAAACATCCACCCGCGATATGCATGGACCCTGAAAGGATCTCTAGGCGATCTCAATTACATCGACCAATGGGTCCGAGACTAAGCTACCATTTGTGACAGGAGACTGTCCTGGGAATGACTCGATCACCGAGTGACATAGAACTCGTGGGCCACTCTTTACAGATATGGGCTTGCCTGCTTCCCTGGTCTGCGAAGCTAGGCTTGAATCACGATTAGAATTACTTCATTGAACCGTTGGCTGTAAAATAAAACCAGGATTGGGAAGTGCGTGTAGGAATGAGAATGTCTTGAGGATTTGAGCCGGCTGGTTGACCACACCTGCGGCGTGTTCCACTGTCACGCAGAAGATGAATCTGCTATTATTAGAATTCAAGTGAAGGGCTCAGAGATTCGCTATAACCGCGACCTGCCCTACAAAGTCCGCCAACAAACGTCTACCTACATGAGAAACGGGGGAACTGCCAATTCTCAACAATACGTGCCGTCTACATGCATTTAATTTATTGATGACATGATGTTGGCATTAATTGCAACATGGGTTGACAACAGGGGTTCAAGATACCAGAACTCAATGACCCACTTCAAAACCTTTTCCCCCAGCGACATCTCCTACGCAGTGAAACGCAGAAGACTGTTTTTCTTCTTGCTATTGAAAACACCATAACCAGCAGAAACCACGTCTCGAAAGAATGAGATTCATGAGAAAAGCAACACTGATGTTGACATCGATTCTACGTGGTCTGATGACATGACAGTGACCGAGGGACCCCGGGAGCCTTGCATAATATGATACTTCTGTTGGTCGCCGGTTGAAAATAACGCCAATCAAGTAGAGGGAGCGGATAATCCTTTCGATTCCAAGACGGCGCAGTTTCCGAACACAGCTTCAGTCCTGCGGCGTAAACGAAAGTCCCTAAGCTCAGCCCCCAAACCTCAGAATTGACTTGGCCCTCAAAATCAGGTCATTGCCCAAGTTCAATGAACAAAACCAAACTGCAAAGACTGTCCTTGTTTGGTTTTGTTTGACTGAGAATACATTGTTCTTTCTGGTCTTTTAAACAACATCATTGAACACCTGGTTACTCTTGTGTTGGCGAATGACTTCCGCCCCGTGAAGACCACTTGTGTGTACATCGTCATCGGCAGGATACGCACCTGTCTCACCTGCGGGTCATGATGGACGTCCGATACCGCAGCGATAATACAGCCGCGCAGCTCAAGCGCAAACCAGTTCAGTCCAGCCGTGCCATCACGAATGCAGATGACGAACCACAGCCACCTGCCAACCATGCGAGCGAACCTCTTCTCTACGAACACGAGTTGCATACTCAACAGGATCCAGTCAGACGCAATTCTACGACTCAAGTACCAGTGTCCAACGTTGAGGATGCCCTAAGTCGTACGGACAGTAGCGATCATACCTCGAACACGGCTCAGGCTCAACAAACGATATCAGAAAAGCCTACCAATGGTGACAAGCCGCCGAACCAAGGAGGAGGAAAGAACTCTATATGGCTTATTGTCAACGGTTGGTGGCAAGAGATTCTTTGCTGCCTTCTTGGCTTAGCATCTCTTGTTGCGCTGGTATTGATACTGAGAAAGTATGATGGACAACCTTTGCCAAACTGGTCTTCGGGGATCACTCTCAACACCGTCATCGCTTTCCTATCGACAATTGCCCGGACCGCCTTCATCGTCCCAGTTACCGAAGGCCTTGCCCAGGCGAAGTGGACTTGGTTCAAGAAAAAGCCGCGCCCACTGGAAGACTTCGAGGCTTTCGACCAAGCTTCAAGAGGGCCATGGGGCAGCCTCAATCTTTTGGCGCGGACTAAAGGATGGTAATGTTGTTCAAGTCCTAGGCATGTGGAAGTACGGCTAATGCGACAGCAGGCTTATTGGAATCCTGGCAGCGCTTTTGCTAAGCTCTACCATTGCGACCTCAACCCTCACCCAGTCCGCAGTTACATATCCCTCGAGAGAAAGGTCCAGTGACAACAATGCGGGCGCGGCTGCTTGGAAAGTTGATCAAGATTGGGCATTCAACATCGGCGAGATTGGGCTTTGTAAGCTATTCCCGAGAGAATATGCTTTTCCTCTGAGGCGACGTTAACGCTGATGGATCTGCAGTGAACAGACCGGTTTACACCAGAGGAATCGCACAAGGCCTAAATATGTTGCCAACTGAAAGCCTTCCGTTTCGACAGCCAGAGTGCCAGGCGGCAAACTGCACGTGGCCGGCGTTCAGCACACTTGCTGTGTGCCACAAGGCAACAAGTAAGTCTCAACTCTAATACATCGACAAAGACTCGAATGTATTAGTTGATTACCTTTCGCCAGTTCTGTGCTAACGGGACTTGACCTTCTGGATAGATGTGACCCATCTTCTACAAAAGACATCCGGGGGGAGAGATGTCGATCCCGTCTACAGCTTGCCGAACAAGGTTTCAATGACACTGGCAAGAGCCATGGCCCGATACACTTATGCGGAAACGGCCGTACTTAGTTCAGGTGACAGTATCTCTCACGAAGACCTAGGAACAGCCAGGATCTGGACTTACTTTGGCATTCACTGGCTGCCTGCCTACTCCAACTACCCCCAAGCCACGGAAGTCAGCTTCCACTGGTGCGTTAATACGTACAAGGCTTCGGTGACAAACAACAGGCTTTCCGTGGAGAAAGTGGCGTCTCACGCAGAAGGATCATCTGACTAAAACAAAGCATTCGAGTTCCTTATGTCACCAAGTGACGGGAATACGAAGTATTACTTCCCCCGGGGAGCCTTTTCAGATGTTCTGAACACAGTGCTGTCGGGCGACGGCTCTAAAATGTCAGACCAACCCTTTCGTGGGACATCCAGCGCAGCCTTACACATTCAAGCAGCGATAGACATCAACCAAACGTACTTTGAAGACGCACAACAGATCGTTCAAGGACTTTCTCTCGCAGCAGCGTCACAACAGTCGTGGTGGGACGCCGTTGATGGCACAGCGAGGAATGTTGCCACTGGACTCACAAATTCGTAAGTAGCCCCAGAGCACAAGTCTTGATACAAGGCCGTTCGAGATGTGCTGACATGTCTTGAAACCAGGCTTCTTGAAAAAGAAGCAAATGTACAGGGAACTGTCAAAGAATGGGAAACCTATGTCCAAGTTCGCTGGCCTTGGCTGGCGCTTCTGTCGAGTCAAATCTTACTGTCTCTCATCCTCCTGGTTGCTGTCATTGTGGAGACATGGCAGGCCGATATGGATATTATTAAGACTTCTACTTTACCTGCACTTTTCGCCATCAGCGGAGACGAGAAAATGAAATTGGAAAGTCGAATTGCGGAAGGAGAGAAGTTGCTAGGAAAGAATGAGGCCGTGTATGTGCCAAAGAGCATCGGAGGGGCGTTGCATAACAAGGCTGGAAAATGGATGCTTGCAAGCATCTGATGATTTGAGCTCAGTTATTAGGCATATAGCTGGTATTATTGGTCTCACAATTGTACAAAGACGACTACTGCATTTTGTGATTGTTTACTCAGTCTTGTACAAAATCATTAAACAACATTTTGCAGATGAATGCTCGCGTTATCGATCCAGTATTTCCATTCATGATCACTCCTCCCACGACTTCAACCGTTCAAGCTTGTCCATATTCCCTCTCCAAAGATCATCTTCATCGGCATCGATGCCATACTTCGCGCCTTCGCCAACCACTTCTTCGTCAATGCCTCCGACCTCCTTCAAGCGTGGAAGACGCTCTGCCTTCTTCTCCATGAACTCATTGACGTGCGCATCGACGTCGAGGTTGTCTCCCTTTCGATAGCCATAAAGACAAAAATGCTCCAAGTTAACAGGCAGTGCATCGATCATTCGGAAAGGCGGTTGTTCGGTGAGTGTTTTCGTGTAAGGTGGTGTTGAGGCACTCTTGCTAGGTCCCACGATAGCCTGAACGTTGATGCTCAAATGAGTGAGCTGGTCGAAGTCGTGAAAGGAACCGATGGTGTAGCCGTACTTCCTTGTGTCAGGGAGTTCGTTCGAGAAGAGAGGTCCTGTTGCGAATGACTCGGCTATCCGGAAGTATTCATCCTCCCGAACGGAGCGCATACTCACTCCTTCTACATCGTAGTCTTCATCGACGTCTTGATCGACCATCTCATCTTCTTCCTCAGGCTCGCGGGCGTAAATGCCGTGCTCGAGATCCAGATCAATAACGCGAAGAGTGTCCTTCTGGTCCAGCAGGCACTTTCCGAGCGTCTTCAGTTGGACCAATGGGCTTCCTCCATCCCCTGACCACAGGCCGCCCATGGACACAACGACCTCTTCCAAACCCTTAGGAGTTCGAAGAAGCGTTCCCAACACGCCACCTGAAATATCTGTGTGTCTGGCCTGGATGCGCTTGAACGACGGTGATGATGACTTCGGCGGGAAAACCTGGAGGTCAATTTGGTATTCTGCGGTTCCGTCCACAACGTAGTTTCTGAATTTTGGTAGACGATGGAAGTAGTGAAGATGGGCTAGGTACTCCAGCCTGAAGTAGTTGCGTTCGTCGTCATGCCACGACAAGTCCAGTACCTCGACAGTTTCCAGGCTCTGGAACGCCCGATGTTCAGCTGGAATGAGGCCATAATTGGATTTCTTCAAATATTCCTCCAGAAGGGGCCTCCAACTAATGCCGCCGCCGACGTAGAGATGGTTGATGTTCCTGGCGTAGGAAATCAGGAGTATTGAGGCGACCTCGGCGTAAAGATTGTTGTGTTTCGCGAATCCTTTAGGTGAATCGGGCTTCTGACCAAGTAGATGGGCCTTTTTCCACGCCAAAGTTCGCAGCATGACCTGTGTAGCCTTGTCGCTAAGGCCAAGCTTTCGTACGCGATCTTCAAGAAGGCCATGGGCTGTTTCGTCTACGGGTTTGACTGGTTCGTCGAGAGGGGCATTCGGATCCCCCATAAAGCAAGAGATGAATTTGGGCCAGCCATCGGGATCAAGGGCAAGCTCTGTGAGATGAGATGCGGAGGCGGGGTTGACGGCGTAGAACGCCAGCAGAGGGTAGGTCGCTTCGATCTGGTCCCGGCCTTTGCAAAGCTTCACGAGAGGTGAGAGTGGCGGCGATGACCACGACGTGATGATTGGGGGGCTCATATCGAAGGAGGGATGGAAATCAGAGTGCAAATCTAAGACGGCCTGGGGTGAGTCTTGTTGAGTTGCAGAAGTTGAAGCGGTGATGAGGATTAAACAGAGCGAGGAGAGCAACAAGCCTCGTTTTATGGGGCAGCGAAAGAACATCGTGGTTGACCAGAACTAGTTTAGCTTAGGCAGCCGTGGCCAGGGAGAAGTGACAATGGGGTTGACGTCGCTTGCTGAGATTGTTGAGGGTATCGCGAGAGAAAATTTGTTGGCGAAGGTGAAGTTGGAATTCGATCCCCTGAGCTAGGAGCGCTAGGCATCAGCCACTGCCTAACAGAACCCGGACGCAATGGGTTAGTCATCTACTACGTAGGGCCGTGATAATACCCTTGCTAAATGCTAGCATGAATCCTTCCCGGCTCACACGGAACCAACATTGAACAGTCAATTGGCAGACTTGACATCTCAGGCTGCGAGTACCAAGGACTGAGATTGAAACAAAGAAAGCGATCTCATGATTGATGGCTATGGTTTCTCACTTCCATAGGACATCCTAGAGTTCTATAAGTTAGTCGTGTTTACAAGACATAGAACATTGAGATTTTCGGCCAGAAAAGTCGAGAAATGTTGCAGTTGATCAGACTTTGAAGTAGCCCCTCCATAATTTCTTGAAAACTCCGTCGGGATCGTAAATCTCCCCAATTTGCCTTAATCGCCGGTGGTTCTCTTCACCATACCCCGCGTAAACGTCCTGATTCTTTTCGGCATAATTCATGTACGTGTATCCCGCCGCTAACCCTCGCTCTTCCGCAAGCTTGTCGATCTTGGCGATGAGATCGGCTGCAGTCTCCTGAATGTGGCGGTCCAGAAGACTTGTTTCCCAATGCGTTACAACCTGAATATGCACCAATGGCCCCTTTTCAGGTGTAAGTCCGAGGGCATTCCCGCCGTTCTTCTGCATCGCCTCCAGGATGTTGGCTGTGATGGGCTGGTATATGAGATAAGGGGTGGCAGTCTCATTGGTAATGTTTGCCTCATTGGCAAGATTCTCAGCGAACACCTGATAAAAAGAGACAATGTCTTGAAGGAGTTGCTCGGAGCCTTCCTTCAAGTAGACCGACGTACCCGCCCACGCTTTACGGCCGCCGTACGGTTCCGCGAGCCCCTTCGACTGAGTGGTGACATTGGCAATTGTTGTCGTGTTGACCAAAGATCCAGAGATTGATGAGCTCTTGACGAATATCGGAGGCGTTTTTCCCTCTGAAGGGGGACTGGCATGGAAGAGATAGTTCAAGATCAGGAAACCCCCAAGGTCAGGCACATGTGCCATTACAAAGAAGGTATGGCCATCGACATCTACAGGCAGTCCGTTCATTGCCAAGTCGACAAACGCTGGGATAAGTTCGTTGCTTAGAGTGAGAGGATAGATGGCGTTGTGAAGCCATACGTCGCCTTGCTCGAATACCGCGAGATCGAACCGAGTGACAATGCCAAAGTTGGACCCTCCGCCACCACGAAGAGCCCACAACAAGTCCGTGTTCAACTTTGGAGAAGCATTGACGACTTCACCAGACGCCAGTACGACTTCAAAGTTGCGGACATTGTCGCAAGCCCACCCGTATCGCCCGGAGAAGAACGAGATACCTCCGCCAAGGATTAGTCCGCTTACTCCAACATCGCTGACGCGTCCGCCCACAACTGCCAAGCCCAAAGGATCGAGCACTCCGGAAACATTGGCCCATCGATTTCCAGGTCCAATGGATACGGTTTGACAATCTTCAGAAAGTGCGATGTCGTTGAGACGTGCCAAATCGATTGTGACGCCATTCTCGATGTTGGATCCTCCATCATACGCGGTGTGGCCGCCGCTCTTGACCGTGAACGGTGCAGATAGAGATGCCAATGTTTTGATTGTGGTGGTGACATCGTCGGTGCTCTCTGGCGTCACAAAACAAGCGGGCTTGATCTCGCCTTGACGGTCTGACCAATAAATATTGGACACGGCGTACTGGGTCGAATTTTGAAAAGAAACCTTGCCTGGAAGTTGGGAGGCTAGAACGTGGCACTGGTGAATATGTTAGCAGTTTTCATCTTACAGGTTCAGGAAGACTGACCGCCTCTCCAGATCTCGAGGCTAAGTAAGCGGTAGAAGTCTGCGAAAGGGCAAGAGTGGCCCAAGTGGTCTTCCACCCCATTGTCGAATTCTTCGTTATGATCCGACCTCGTTCAAAGATAAGATGTAAAGAGAACCGAGGGACTGACGGATGCCCGCCAGGAAAGTTTTCCTCTTAGGACATCGAGGGCTTATCAACATTTGAGTGCCGCGACCAAGACATGCATGTCTAAGACTACTCCATTGACATGCCATCCGATTCGTGCGGTCGGCTTTGATCCTGCAACTTCTCCAGCGTGGCATTGGGAAACAGCCTATGGCTGACTGTAGTAATTTCCGCTATGCATCTGACGTAGCATTCGCGTCAGGTAGCTTCTCTGCGGGATTGTTCTTTTTCTGCAATGGTCAACGATCGGCCTTCGGGCGAAAGTACGTGTACACCGTTATTCCAAGATAGGAAGTAAGCTGACAAGCGAGTTGTCGGAGTCTGGAATTCTCGTGGCCCTTCATAAACACTAGAGGACCCGGCAATTGATTCAGGCATACCATTTACCGAGAGTGAAATCTGGAAACATTAAGTTGGAAGTGAAACTTAATACCAGCTAGAAGTACGCATGTCACGTGTACAGAGGGGCCCCACTTCCGGGTGCCTACCTCTAGACTTCCCCTGGGCCCTGGGGGCCCATAGAACCTCCCAGTTACACATCACACACTTCACAAGAGACTCTGTTGAACCCAGCTCTGCTAGGCAGCCTACTATTGAACTTATTCCATTCCATCGAAGTCGAGGTCCTCTGGACCTGACAACGCAGAAACCTGGACTTCTAAAAGTCGCATGCTATTCCCATGACATACTTGCGGTTGTTACTCTCTGGTCATTTCCGCAACTTACTCCTTCACTGCCGTCAATCCTGTGCACGCCTGCCTAGGCTCCGTATTCTAGCACCCCAGAACCACAACACAAGTGGTGTAGGGAGTCCCAGGACCATGAAGATGAATGCTAACAGACTATTACCCCATCCGTGTCCGAGGCTCTTGTATAGCTGTGGAGCGAAGATGGGAAACACAAATCCCAAAACACTCGCCAACATGCGAGATGCCGCGCTAGCAGATGCCGCATGCTTGAACTCGTCAAGAAGATAAGCGTTTATTCCCGCGCCTGTGATGAAAGCCCCACAGGTGAAAACAGCAACACCGACATCCACAAAAGCCCAATGCATGCCGTTCTCTGCACCCCATCCGTACCAGAGCAGGCCAACTGGCAACATGATGACCCCAATAGCCATATACGGGGCTCGGAACTCCGGGTTCGTGTCACCGTTGGCTCGACGACGCAGGTACTGGAATATTCGATCCATGAGGGGGCCTCCAGCTTGTGAGGAAATGGTAATCCCGAAAGCTAGGGCAATGTAGTTGAGCGTGCTTTGGGTTTCCGATTGACCGTATCGTTCTATCCAGAGCGTCGCAAAACTCGAGAGGACAAGAACGTAAAGCCCAAAGCTGATTGCCCAAATCCAAGAAATTACCAGAATGACTGGGCGCTGTACGAAGAGTTTCATCGGCCGCAGGAGACTGGTTGAGAGGCGCGAATGAAGACCTTGGTAGGTAGAGCCTTCACCTGCCACGCCAGTATAGCCATGTGATCGGGCTTTTCGTTGAAGCAAGATGGGTGCGTATGTCTCTCTGACGATGAAGAATGCCAGCAACGTGTTGGCTGCAGAGAAAATGCTTAGAATCCAGAAGAGCCACGGCCACTCAATGTGATTCGAGACCAACCCTCCGACTATTGGGCCCAGAGCAGGCCCGAAATAGGGAATAAACGATGCAATTGCTAGTGACTTGCCGCGGTCTTCAGCTCGATACATGTCCGCCATGATTGGACCCGTAAGCTAGTTTCCTGTTAATGTGAATGAATTCCACCAGTCGTCTTTATAGTCAAACTTACCACGACTCCCGCACTTGCTCCGCACCCAGAAAGAAACCTCCCCGCAATCATGATACCCTTACTTTTCTGTACGGGGCAAAGGGCATTCCATAACTGGTAGAAGCAACAGGAGATGACCCAAACAGGCTTCCTTCCGTATATCTCGGATAATGCCGCAATGAGGAATGGGGCAAACGCTTGTCCCAGTACGAAGAGCGAAAAGGTGATTTGCGTGGTTGAGTCATTTATACCGAGGTCCTGAGAAATTTGAGGCAAAGCAGCGGCCGTGACGCTTGTCGACATGAGAGTGATGAGCTGACCAGTAGATATAAGAATTGCAGTTATTATTTTCCGATATGTTGGCCAGTTGTACGGGTCTTCAGTGTCTTCTGGGTTTTCCCAAGTCGCCTTGCCGCGAAGCCCAATAACGTTAGCCGCCAGTGTTTTCTGCAGTAATTGGAGTAAGACTCACTCCATGCTCCTCTAACAGAGTTTGCAACCTATTGCGAACAAGTCCAGTGCCGTCGGTTTCTTGCAAATTTGTCTGTGGTTTCTCCTCTATTCTGCTTGGTGTGACAGCTGGAATAGCTGCCTGGATGGCTTTTTCTTCGTTCATGATCCCGATTCTTATAAATGAACTTAGATGTAATAGGGATGATTGACAAGGCCACGCCGTTGAAGAAGCTGGTTCATCAAAGGCGATCTTATGGTAGTCTCGGTTCTTCTTTGACATCTTAAAACTTTCTCTACTCTCGATATATTTCGGCGTCCGAATCGTATGAAGTCGGATCCGAACCTCCGAGGCACTTCCTGGTTTCCAAAAGTTCCGACAGTAGCTTACTGTAAGATTACCAGTCAAAATGTAACAATACCACGCTCTCGGCTCGATTAGGCTGCCACCAGAATTATCTTATCAATCAGACATGAAGCCAATCATGAACGCCCAACGCAAATCACGCCTCTCTGTGTCCTATCGGATGCGCCGCCAGGTTGCAGCGCGCATATCGCGCCGAGACTAGGTTTATACAAGAATTATTACTGCTTTTGGTGTTTCTCTAATTGTGCCAGTGAATTCGAAAAGGTGTATATTGAACTCAAATTGCACTTGCAAGTATTCGATGATGTGGTGTTCCTTCAGCCAACAGCCCAGTCTTCAGTGCGGCAAGCATGTAGTGCATTGGTACTACTTCTTACCCAAACTTGCATAGAAACATTCTGGCAACTCTCTGCGAAAACTAGTCCCATCACATGAAATTTACTGTTCTTCAAAGTATCTGAGGTCGAAGACTGTTCTAAGCATCGCAGCTCAAACCAGTGCCTGCCTTACTAGCCACACTGCACAGCCACGTATTGGCTCATGTTGATTACTAAGGGCCCATCGTCGCATGTGCCAGGGTCTGTCTCAAGCACGCGTAACGACAGCTCACCGACTCAGCAAGCTGATTCGCAGCCTGCAAAAGAATCGACGATGTCACCACCACCCACGAACACGGCCAATTATGCCGCCAACGACCTTTCTAATGCGGCTCTAGGAGGATCGATTGCCCTCAAAGATGGCATATTTGTCGACGGTTATGGACGCACTTTGTCGCTCCATGGCCTCAACATCTCCGGCGCCAGCAAGCTGCCGACTAGGCCGAACGGCCTATCTCATCTCACAGAAGGCTTCTACGAGCACCGCACGGTGACATTCGTCGGCAGACCTTTCCCTCTCGAAGACGCACCCTTGCATTTCCGACGGCTGCAGGCCTGGGGTCTTCCGCTGATCCGGCTGCTCGTCACATGGGAGTCGATTGGGCACGCGGGGCCGGATCCCCGTACTGACCTCGACCTCGAGTACATCGAGTACCTACGGAAGCTCGTCGAAATGATGCCCTCGTATGGTATCAAGTGTTTTATCTGCGCCCATCAGGATGTCTGGAGCAGATTCAGCGGTGGGAGTGGTGCACCTGGATGGACCTTCGAGGTTGCTGGTCTAGATGTTGAGGCCTTTACCGACACTGGGGCTGCGTATGTCCACGGACAAGACGAGCTTCGTAGAGCTTCTGCGCCGGTCAACGAGAAAGAACCAAGTGGTCCCTTTGTGTGGCCATCCGGATACCAGAAGCTAGCAGCATCAACGCTGGCGACCCTGTTCTGGGCCGGCGATGCTCTCGCGCCTAAGTTGCGATGTAGTCGATCATCCAAGAATGGGAAAGAAGAGACCGTTTCTGTGCAAGAGCTTTTGCAAGATGCGCTGATCGAAGCTTTCGGTCGGCTAGCAGACGAAGTTGCCGGCCTGGAAGCCTGCATTGGCTTCGAGCCGATGAACGAGCCCCATCGTGGCTTGATCAACCTCCACGGCTTTGATGGGTGGAACTATGATACGGATCTTCATATCGGTTACTTTCCGTCGCTGACGCAGGCCTTAGCACTTGCGAGTGGCTATGCCCAGGAGGTTGACTACTATGTCAAATCATGGCCGTTCCCGACACGCATTTCTCATCGAACGGTTGTTGATCCGAAGGGCCGATCAGCATGGCTCCCGTCCAAGGTTAAGAACAAGGGCTTAGGAGAGTGCGTTTGGCGCGCACACGGGGCCTGGGACTGGGACAGCACAACGAAGGCCCCAAAGGTGCTTTCGAAGAACTACTTTGAGGTTGACCACCGACCTGGTCGTGAGGGAACACCGATTGAATGGTATCGCGATTTCTACGCACCATTTCTGAAGCGTTTCTCGGATCGTGTCTCACGTAAAACACCTCGTCACTTCTGTTTCGTCGAGCCGATACCGAACGAGTTCATGCCTCCGTGGATAGACAATGACTCCAAAGAAGTCTCCCAAGCACGGAGGCAGAAGTACGCCACCAAAACAGTCATCGAGACCAAACGGCCTGACAACCTTGTCTTTGGTCCTCACTTTTACGATCTCAATGTGTTATTCAGCAAGCACCACTCATTCATGAGCGTCAACGTACAAGGACTATCTAGAGGCATGTTCATACTCAAGGCGCTCTACTTTGGTGCGCGAGCGCTTCGAAAGAACTATCGCCTTCAACTCGGCAATATCATCAAGTATGGAAAGGCTTCGTTGGGTGAACACGTGCCCGCCCTGATCGGCGAGGTTGGTATACCCTACGATATCAACGGCAGGAAAGCCTACGCCACGGGTGATTACGACGACCAGCGCGAACTGATGCACGCTCTCATTTCTGCCATGGAAGACAACATGGTCGGCTTCACCTTATGGAATTACAACCCAGATAACCGTGTCGAGTACGGTGATGGGTGGAATCAAGAGGACTTTTCGGTCATCAACGGCGACAAGGAGGAGAAGCCAGGGGTTATCATGCAAGACTATGCCAACCAGCCTCATGCGAATGATGAGTTGTATCGAGGCGGAAGAGTTCTCGATGTCATCATCCGACCCTACGCCGTCAAGATCGCGGGTCGTCCCTTGCGATCGGACTGGGATCCCCGAACTTTGAAATATGAGTTCGAGTGGACCAGCCAAGACCGGGTTGGTGAGAAGCAGTCCGATAAGCTACGAACGACCGAAGTATTCATCCCGAAATACCACTATGAGGGCGGTATCAAGGTCAAAGTCAGCGACGGCGATTGGTCTTATGATGCCGACTTGCAGACGCTTTATGTGCGTCATAAGGCTGAGGTCTACCGTCACCGTCTTGTCGTCGAGGTTCCCAACGTCGGGAGGCGCCTCCTGGAGAGACTTGAGCGTCGGCGACTGGTGAGGCCGAGTAAATTTCCTCTCAATCTGCTGTCCCCAAGCACGGAGCTCGCATTGCAGGAGCTTGACTCTGGCCTGTTATTCATCATGTTGCTGTTGCCAGCTATCGCGCTTGCCCTGGCTGTTTTTGCTCAGAGACTGAGGTGAGAAAGTTCAAAGATATAGCATCCCATGTATGAAGATGGAAGACCAGGAGGCATTTGTTGTTAGACACGATGTGTGGAGCGCAAGTAAAGCGTGGCTGCTATATATGGGATCTCCGGAGCGTCTATCAGAGCTGGTAGATGAAGTACTTATTCTCCAAATCAGTCAAATCAAGTAACGAGATGTCGACCTCCACCTGTGTCACATCTCCATTGTCATCGATCTGCTCAACCAAGCCGACCGGCCTACGTCCCTGTGCCTCCTGAGAAGCAATCCAAATTTTCCTCTCTTCGTTACGCCGGGATAGAATCCAGTGGATGGCAAGCAAACAGATTGGCGTTCCAATCCAGCTGACAACAATCTGAGCGATCCACGCACCATAGTATCGCGGGGCATCCTTAGCAACCCAAATCTGCGGCGAGACCAGATTAGAAATACTGTAGCCAGCCATCCACACCACATTCCGCACCAGTTTTTTGGTGTATCCTCCGGCTGTAGCTGACGTCCATCCCAAAGCGATGATGTATGTGATCCCAAACGTGTTGGCTGCGAGCAGCATGCACGCAAGCAGCGGAATGCGCGACTCCCATGACAATGACACCATGCCAATACCCCCTGCGACGGCTGGTAGACACCAGAATGCCCCCCCAATACGTGCTTCGGTTCGGGAAGAAATGGAGAAGGATCGTTGCTATGATGCAGCACAACACCGCGAATCCTCCTCCAGCAGCCGAAACCAGAGTTGAGCCTAGTCTACTCACGCCCATCTTGAGGAAGATGAGGTTTTGTTGGTACGCCAGGTTGTTTGCCATCATGAGACAAAGCGACGCCATGAAGAATAGCCAGGTGACGGGGTCGCGAATTGCCTCCTTCAGTTGCGACTTCTTGAATGTCTTTTGCTCAATGGAGCTTTTCGTGACCTGGTGGATTCGTCGAATGGCGTTGACTTTCTCCTCCAAGCTCAGGAACCGAGCATGTGCTGGATTGTTCGGGTACCAGAACCATGCCCATATCGCGGTCAGGAACGTTAAGCTCCCTGTGATGATCATAAAGAACTTCCAAGGCAGGATTGTTGGGTGATGCGTGTGTAGAAGACCGTAAGCGATGAAACCGGCGGGTACAGGGGCAGCCATGCAAGATATCCAGAACAATGGCTGAACGCGTATCATTTCCTTTGGCGTTAGGAACATGCCCATGGTTACCTCCATCGAAGGCACGAGGACGGACTCGAAGAACCCGAGAAGGAATCGGAGAGGGATCAGGGCAGCGTAACTCTTCGCAGTACAGTGGAGGAATATGATGATAGACCACAAGAAGATTGACACCGAGACGAATTTCCCCAAGGGGAGCTTCTGCATAAGGTAGTGTCCAGGTCCCTGAGCGACAATGTATCCTATTCGGGGTGTTAGCTTGAGTCAGTCTACAACAGACGCTTTTGTATCTTGCCAGCATAGAATATGGTGTTCAAGTTGTTGTACTCGGTTCCGCCGATATGCGTCTCATCGAAGATCCCCAAATACGACGAATATGCCAACGTCGCCTTGTCAATCTGAAACTCATCAGTCAATATCAAGCATCAACCATTGAATTTGTAATCTTTCGTTCTTACGAAGAGAAGTAGGTTGATGATGAACACCAGAGTAACCACGTGAAGCTGAATCTTTCTTCTCGAGGCTTTTTCACCCTGTTCGGCAAGTGGAGGTACCTTATCCCCATATTCCTCAACAAGCCTCAAGGTCTCGTCAGCGGCACTTTCTGAGATAATCTTTCCAGACCTAGCAGACTCAGTGTCCGAGGCTTGAAGGTTTGACGTTACAGTTGTTGCTCCCATGTTAAACAGCCACTCAAAGTGTGTCAGCTTAGTAAAAATGGAATCTGAGCTGGACTGGAATGGGATCGACGAGCTCGTTCGAGACGCAATAGACTCTGTACTAATAGATAACATTCCAAGTCTTCTTTCCTCCCGATATCGCAGCAGCATGACTGCAAAATCTCAAAGCTTGCTTATTTCCGGACATGACGACGATAACCCCACAGATCACGCAAAGAAGGTTCAAGGGTTCAAGTTGCGCCTCAAGTGGACTTTGAGGCTCAGAATCGTCCGTAAGGATGATGAATCGCTGCCGGTTACCCGCAACTATGACATGTTATCTGACTGTTAATACCTCTCCGACCTGTGACACGCTCACCAGAAGTTCATATTCCTTGTTCGCGGGTCAATCTTGCGCTCTCAACAGCTAATCAGCATTACTCATTTTGAGTGTCAGTGTTTCCGCCGGCAGGCAGACAGTCAGTCTGATTTTCAAAGTCTTTTCTATGTGTTGGTTTTCTAGATTCACTTGAAATGTCACTTTTCTGTCAACTACCAGACCAAGCTGGCATACCTTCATCGTACCCCGGCCTCGGTCCATACGTCACCTGTCGTGTGGATTGCGTGCCAAGGCAGAACCGGGCGAACGGTGGAGCCGACGCGTCCCGGCGTGTCGTTCCTGCATACCGTTAGCACATGCAGGTTAGACGAACCGCAAGCCTCCGACAAACCAGATAATACCCGATGCCGAGCCTGCTGGAACACCTATCATAGGTTCTTTCAATCGTTGAGAAGTCAATATGCTCTACAACTGGCTGATCTATTGGCATTCCTCACATCAAAAACCATAACAAGGTCTTGGAGTTACGTTGGGCAACGTTCGTCGGACTGCATTTTTCTCGACGTAGTTGTTGATCTTTCCACTGAGCCTTACAGCGCACATCCAACTTCGGTTGCTTTGCCGCTGTGTTGTCTATGCCAAGCTGGATAAACTGGCGACGGTCTGGAAGTATTGAGATTAACCGAAATTCAACGAGCTTAAAGAAAGGGACTTTTGGCGGCGCTTCCTATACCAACGGTTCTTCGCTGGGAGAGACGCCTGTTTCTGTCAAACATGAGTTTATTCCCCAAATCTCCATTCGACACAAAATGACGAGTGCCAAGATCAACAGTCTGGGGAATTCTGTTCTCAACCCATCAATCCCGCCAGCCAATGCTGCTCGTTCGTGGCACAGCAGCGTGAGGTCGACCTCGTTGCCAATCGCTTACTGCATAGCAACAAGACGTGAAATGTTTCTATTTTGCCTATTCATGTCTCTAGACCGAAATTGCTGCGAGAGGGTTGGCTGATCTAAAGTTATTTACGGCACAGTAACAAATTTTAGGTATATTATCAGAGATGTTCCCTTTGCAAAATTGCTGCTGTTTAGTTTCGGAAATACCGTGATTATTATCATTTACTCCAACAAAGACGCTGACTGCGCCGAAAAGAACGATCCATATCATTGGAAGACAACCCAGCAATCCGAAGTCAAGACAAGCGTTCATATGCTGGGATGGGTTCCAGCAATCTTCTTCTCCTCGTGCTGCTGCCACTCATCAATGGAGTTATCTGCGGGCTATTCGACACAGAACGTGTCATAAACGGCAATGCCTCGCAAGCACCTTACCGTATACTTCCAGCAACATGGGGTCGCCTAATGTCCAACCCTAATGCAACAGGTCGCTTTCCTTTCCGCGGACCCAACATATCGGAGCCTTACCCGGCTAACGATAGCACCCATCCAGCTCCTCTAGATTGGGCTGTCTCGCTCGACATCAAAGCCGACATTCCGCTCCTACAAACGCAGGATCCAACGGTGTTCAACAACTCGGCCTATGTTTCCGGTGGTGTCCTGTCATTGACGGCACCCGTTGACTTGGTCAAAGAATCCCTGGACGCCAACGAGCCCTACCGACACCATCATTCCTGGAAAGTCTGTGCCTACACCAGACCGCCACCCACGTACGAGGATTTCAAACAGCAGAAGCAGATGCACGACGAAGGCAACTGTCAGGCTGCCTGGGACAACGAATGCGCTGACTGGTTGACTTCCGCCATTCAGAATGCATACATGGAGAGATTGACCAGCGACGTCTATGAAGACGAGAGCGATTGTCCATTTTTCAGGTTGGATGGCCCGTGTGAGATGAGCGGTGCTTGGTTGCATGGTTATCCGGTGACCCTGAACCGGAGTGACCACACGATGTATGCACCATGGAACATGACTTTATCCGACGAGCAACTCAGATATAAGGAGGCCACCACGAAGCCCTTTCCCGAGGAGATCGGTTACACCAACGGCTCTGCCATGTTTCAATGGGCTTCTAACTTGGGGGAGAAAGGAAACCTGACGGCTTACCATCAGGACACTGGATTTTACTGGCCGCTTGTCGTGGCCTTTGGGTTCAATGAGACTTGGATGGCCCGAGATGCGAATGCTTCCAACATGAGTCTCCCCCAGCCTCCCTTGGTGTCACACTTCTGCGTCAAAGCTGAGCAGGTCGCACCGGGCAGCGTGTTGCCCGCAAGCGGGACGGAAAGCGAGGCATCGTTCGTGTCGAAGAGTCGTGGTTGGTCGTTGGTTGTCTTAGCGGCCGTGATCCTGGGATTGATTTGAGCGAGTGATAGGCATGAGAACTTTCTGTTGCTTTCATGGTCTCTTGAGCATTCTTCGAGGGTTTCTCAACGACTTTGTCAAGTTTTATTGGTGTTAAATTTCAGAACGGAATGCTATTTGGTGATGGAGCCGGCGTTGTAATTAGTCGTCACTTTCAGTATTTCTCTACTCAATGCAAGTTGAAGCGTTGTTGCTCTCTACGACGGTACGGTATGAATCTAGGCGCAAAATGAGTAGACACAGATTGACGTAGTAGCAAGCGTACAGTTCTACATGGGTTCCGCAGTAGATGCCGGATCAAAGGCTCGGGTGCACGGAGGCTGCGCCGGGATCTTATGATCGTGTTCCTGCCTATAGGTAGGCTGGCTAGCACACTTCTGTTGTGCATGTATGAACACCCAAAGACTTTCCTTCGGGAGTTGTCAACTTTTGGCTGGAGGTCCATTCGTGGTTTTTTCTTTTTTTTTTCAAACCAGTTCTTTTCAAACGCAGAGAAAAGCCAAAACAATTCACCTAGTACAACTGTACGGTGACTTTCATAGCACTCCTTTCATAGTGGGTACAAACTCCGCGGAACGCGTGGAACGCGATCGCTTACGCGCATCCAGCTAGCAGTAGCGGTCCGTAATGAGTTGTAGAGAATACGAGTACGGCCTGCTCGGGTTTGTAACGGACAGCGAGACATCAGGGTTCTCATAAAGTGGGTTTTGTTATAACAAGATGTAAGTTGACGTTTTGAATCTGCCAATGATCTGCGCGTTGAACGCCGTTCCACCAACAACCGAGGAACTCAAATATGTAGTCGGCCCTGGGGACATGATAAAAGTACAACTACTATACCTGCCTTTGAACTACCGAATTCTCTTTCTCGGAGAACTCTTTTCAATTCTGCTGCAACTTCTCACTACAACATGAGTTCGTCAACTCGTCAGCTGAAACGCGGCGGTTTCAGTCTTCTACCTATTGCTGCATCCCTGCTTCTCCCTGGAGTTGTTGCTAGAAGTGAAGCATCCTTTTGCTCTAAAGATCATTTTTCTTTTCCAACAATCTTGGGTACTCAGCCACGGTCAATAACTACCTCAATACTCGATGGATTCAAAGGCAATGCTGGATTCGCGCCTGAAGCTGCACTTGTCAGCCCAGAGGGCGTCAAAGCCTGCAACGTCACCGTTACCTATGGCCATCCTGGCCACGGCGATGAAGTCACCGTCAACATATGGCTGCCGATTTCGAACTACAACCAGCGCTTTGTAGGTATTGGTGGTGGCGGCTGGTCAGCCGGGGAGATCGGGACGGATTTCAGGTCTTCTCTCACGTCTCAGGGTTACGCTGTCGCAACTACGAACGCTGGCTATGACCACGATATGTTCGGTACAGCTGATCCCTGGTTGATGAAAAGCCCGGGCAATTTGGACTACCCTCTCATCGTCAACTTCGCGCACCGCTCTCTTCACGAAATGACCATCATTTCGAAGCACATCATCGAAGAGGCGTACGGATCCGCCCCAAAGTTCTCTTACTGGCAGGGCTGCTCAACTGGCGGGAGGCAGGGGCTTACCATTGCTCAGAAGTTTCCGGAAGATTATGATGGTATCCTTACGAGTTGCCCGGCAGTCAACTTTTCTGCACTGTTGTTGGCCATGTATTGGCCGCAGCTTGTCATGAATCTGAAAGCCAGCTATCCTCAGAGTTGCGAGTTTGAGGCGCTAGTTACAACCGTGGCGGAGTCCTGCAAGGGAGCTCTCGAAATCGACTCATGCGGGTTCGAGGTATCCTCGTTGATTGGCAAGTCTATCGACTGTCAAGGAACACCAAGGACCATATCGGAAACCGCCGTGGAAGTATACGATGCAATGCTCAAGGGACCAGCTGATCCGGAGGGGGCTCAGCTTTTCCCAGGAATCACTCTTGGAACGGCAGTCGTCGGGATGATGGCAATTGCAAACACCTTCTGCGAGGGCGAAAATTGCTCACGCGGCTTACCTTTCACAATAGCAGACGACTGGATCCGCCTGATGGTCAAAAAAGACCCGTCTTTCGACCCCTCGAAAATGTCACATGCCGAATATTCTGAGCTATTCCGAGAGAGCGTCATGGAATGGGACGCAATGTTCAGCAGCAACAATGCAGACCTTCAACGATTCCGACTGCTCGGCAAGAAGATGTTGGCGTGGCATTCAACAAACGACGAGGCTGTTCCTATGAAGGCTATGCGGCAGTACTACGACCGTGTGCTGGCTGCAGACAACTCGCGCAATATCACAACTCAGCACTACTATCGATACTTTGAAGTCCCTGGAGCTACACATTGCCTGGCACCTGCTGGGGTACCGTACCCCTTGAAGGCTTTGGACACACTACGACTTTGGGTGGAGAAAGGAATCGTCCCAGGCGAGTTGCCTGCCGTAGTCTTGGATCAGGGGCAAGACAAGGGGGAATTTCGACAACCCATCTGCGCCTACCCTGCCACAGCGGTATCCGAAGGCTCTGGATTTGCTTGCATGGAGAGCTTCAGCAAGCCTTCCGAAAACACACATGTCAGGGATGAGTTATAAGATTCAAGCCAATTGGCGAATGGGTTCATGTTTGTAGCCTTGAAGGGACAGAGACTGTGTATTAACTCTTTGCAAATGTGTCCTTCCCCTATAGAGTCACACCACAATTCATAGATCCTCCAAAACCACATCAATAAGACTGCGTAGACCACTCAACCAAGTGGAGTAATTTCCAAAATAGCGAATTGCTAGAAACTTGCAGGCAAATACCCGATCTTGTTCCGCATCGAATCACCACATGTCCAAGGGGTTGGTCGCGTTGTCCGGTCTCTCCTGCATCACATCCCAGTGCTCCTGGACACAAGAACCGTTGAACCGAAACAAGTCGACCACTGCGTTCGGGCGCGGGGTACCAGCAACATCCATTCGCAAGTACACGAACGCCAAGTCTCCATCGATGCCGCTGAATGTGACGTTGAACTTGACTGTCTCTGGAGTGACGAATGAAAGAGCCTGGATCGAGTTGTCGCGGCCAGAGAGTGCGTACGGGTTGTGCTGGATGTAATCCTCTGCCGCGTGGTCGAGCATGGCTTGGGTGGCGTTGATGTCGACATAGAGCTTTTGATAAAACTCTTGGAAGATTTGACGCTGTTCCGTCGGGGAGGCAGGGCGCGGAGGGCAATAGGTGGCAGCTTGGGCCGGCATGGATGCCAAGATCGCAAGACCGGCGCTGATACTGGAGATGTTGAGCTTCATGATGTTAACTTGAACTTGAAATAGAAGTAGTCAGGAAATAACAGTGCTGTGCTTGATTGACAGTCTGGTGATATACTCTCGACGATTCTTGGACCTCCTTATATATACATAGTAATCTCTGTTATCAACAGCTCGTCGCTGTCGGTGTCTTCGTGTAAATTGACTTCTCCCACCGGAAGACAATATGAGAATCCCGCCAAAACGGAGCTGTCCGTTTGTCCCAACATCCGCTATCCAATCCATACATACATGAAGTCGACCGACAGTTTAGATCAACTAAACATCCGAAATGCTGAGCGCGCGCTACGCACGTTCCACCATCAAGATATTAATTGAAGTGCTGACCAAAAAGAGGATTGCGGAGCTTTCGGGTGGGCTCAACATTAGTCAAGGCGGATATAAAACTCCTCTTCCGCCAGCTTTTGCAGACCACCCATCCATCGTGACCGTGAAACGGAGTAGTCCGGCTTGCCATAACTCATTTCCAACAACGGAAGTCAAATCATGTGGGATGCCGTTGGATCCCACCGCTCGGCGGTGAGCGTCGATGAAGCTACATGACGAAGCTCGTCGATGGAGTATTTAGGCACGGACCGGAAACCTCTCTGGTCATGATGTATGCAACGCAGTACCTGCAAGTTCCTCATCAATTCTATCTCACATACTGCCATCGCTTCTATCTGTTTAAACTCCCACACTATGAAATCCATCTTCCAAGCTTTCAGCCTCGGCCTGCTCGCCTCAGCAACCGCCGCGTTTCCAGGCTCGACTGCCGCGGCGATCAACACCGCCTCATACTGTCCTCCCCGCGAGGCCAGTCTCGAGGAGCAGCGGGCTATATTCGAGCAAGCCGTCCAAACCATCATCTTCGATCAGAAGTACACCGAAGGCGTCCCCAGACACTACGACGAAGGTTACATCCAGCACGACCCCTTCCTTCTCTCTGGTCGACAGAACGTCTTGGACTACCTCGCAGACTTTGATCCCGAGTCAGTCAAGTTCACTGTCATCAACAAGGGGTTAGACTATAACAGAGCCTTCATCTTCCAGCGCGTCGACTTCGCGCAGGCAGGCGTCGAGCCGCTTACTTGGGTGGATCTTTGGAGGTTCAACGGAACTTGCATCATGGAGCACTGGGGAGTCAACATGCCCAAGCCGGCTGACGCGATTAACCCGCTCCCGATGTGGTGAGAGACTCGCCTGATTTCGATTGCGAGCTGAGCGCCGGGGATCCATATCTTCGCGATACGTCTCGTGTCGGTGTAGGACCAAAAAGGGAATGTCACAGTGGTTCAGGATTTTGAGTTACTTTGAGAGGCTATTTAAACTAGCATTAAATATAATCCGAGAACATGCTCCATGAAGATTGCGTTCCTCATGACGTCTTTGACTTCAATGTTCTATCTGTGCGCCAAGCCGCCTCCCTTAAAGAAAGGAGGCACCTCTTCTAGCTAGTTTCGCAGCGACAATCATTCGAATTTGCAACGCAGGCATTCAGACGTCTTCAATGAGTATTTTTATATGAAACTAGGACTCTAACTAAGAAAACGAGAAAATGCAAAAAATAAATAGAGTCATCAAAGCAATGACAAGGTTTCAAAGATTACAGCCCGGGGATTCGAACCAACGACACCAGGTCATGGCCGAATATTGCAACAGAAATTGAAACTGAAACATCTGGACCAACAAGGGTCCTGAATTCGAACGTGAACCCAGGCCGTCAGTCAAAGATTTGAGAATGCCTTTAGAAGCTGGGCGCTGGTGAGATTTCCCTTCTGCTCTGTGAAGACTGGAGGTAGGGCTTCACGGGTGAGGGGTGAGAACATAACAAAGGTTCATAGTCATATGATGCAACAGCTGTGCTGATGAAAGCATCAGGGCTTAAGATTGGCTCCCAATGAAGAAACAAAAGATACAATGCAAAAGTAGGTTACCATCAAGGCATGTCAGAACAAATACACAAACGTAACTTCAATGGCTAATGAGTACGTTCCTTAATATGAACTAAGCAGAGACTCGAGTCCGCGGCTATTAAGAAAGAGAAGGAAAACACAAAAAGTAGAGAGAAACATCAGGTCAGAAATTACATCTTTGCTGAGCAGCTTTCCTCGCAATTGACTACTCCTCATCCATATCCTCATCCTCATTTTCATCTCCAGAGTCTCCGCCTTGAAGATCTTCCGCCTTTCATATGTCAGTATGAAGCAACATAATATTGGGGTTGAGGTCACTTACGTCTAATCCCCCGTCAGTGTTCTGCAACTCCTTCATCCGGTACACCTTATCAGGGAGCGCAACATCCGCTGGGGCCGTAATGATGCCGAACTCGACCAGCCCGTCAAAGTGATGACCCCACCAGCTTCGGCCGTAGAACCCAACGATCTTCTCATCAGATTGCGCGTCTTCTCTGAGTTAGTATTCCATCATGGTCAACAGATCCATCGTGAATGACTTACCCAAAGTAAGGGTCTCCTCCTCTCGTCCCTCCCCATATCCCGAGAGTGCGCCACCCGACTTGCCGTTTCTGAAGTGGATTCTCATGCCAGCAAGAATGTTGCTCTCTCTAGCAACCTCGACCTTGACAATCTCTTGCCCCTTGGGCACGCGTACGTCCTCTGAAGCATGCCCACCAAACTCGTGTGTACCACCTCCCCAACGGCTGATACGCGGACCGCAGTTGACGCGCTTGCCGTCGGGGAAGTGCACGTAAGCACCGTCGAGAATGCATCCAGTCCGAACATCGATGCTCGAAGCATGCACAATGTCGCCGTTGTTCTTCTTCCGAGTGAGAAGGGTAGCCCAGCTCCAAAACTTGTCGTCAGATTCAACACCTTCCGACTCCTCCAAGTCCTTGGTCATGACGGAGCGCTTGCGGAGAACGACGTCGGAGTCTGGGATGCGGATGAACGTCGACGAATCAAACATCTTCCACAGGTTGCGGATGGTCTTGCTCTTTCCATTCATGCCGACCAGTGTCATCTTCAAGTCCTCATCCCTGGAAAATCGAGTTTCGAGATCTTTCATGCCGTAAAACCACACGTCTACCGGATGCGCGATGGTCGCGTTCCCCTCAGCTTTGCCGTTGAACTCGATGCTTGCAAGATCAGAGACACATGAAACCTCGACGCCCACGTTTTCAGTGTCGATGTTTACAAGAGCTACCGTCGGCGCGCTTGAGCGGGCGTTGGCAGGCATCTTGACATCGCCGGGCAGCCAAAAGTGACTCAGCATCCTGAAGGAGAGGGCGTCCTTGATGTCCCATCGAGCGTCGTTCTCTGTCTCGCCATCGACAACCACGAAGCCTTCCTCGTCAGTGTGGAGAGAATACGCCGTCTTGACGAGGAAGTTCCGCGGCCAGTGGCGAGAGTAGCCACGGGCCATGATGCCGGTGGTGTGCGGCGCTCCAAAGGCGTGTCCGACCTCGTGCAAGAACGCACCCTGGCCAACAGAGCACGCCTCCCATAGAGAGTCGCACTCGTTGTTGTCATCGCCGACTGTTGGTCCCGGATAACGGGTGTCGAGAAAAGATTCTGATACTTCTTCCAAGAACCGAGGCCAGGAGTATGCCAGGTGGCTTCCCATCATTCCCAATGAGATGCCGTTGGGGTTGTGACACCCCAAAGCGGCATGGCCGAGAATGAGCTTCTGCTCCATGGAATAATGGGAGTCAAGGATCATACCGGCGACTACAGGATGAGACGAAGCTTCGAACGGTCCGCCGTGCTTCGCCAGAGCGTCGAGGAAGTAGTCGAACAACTTCTCCCGACGGCTTCCAGACTCGTTCTGCTGAGCAATCTCCGCGTCGCGAATCTCAGCAACAGTTTTGTCGGAGCGGATGATGTGGATCTTGGCCGAAGATCGCATGGCACCAGTGGCTTCCTTCGCCTTCTCGTGGGCGCTGGCGATGAACTTGCTACTCGTTGTATCGGCCGTCCACTCCTCCTCCAGTCTAAAGGCGCGACGGCCGAGACCCTTCATGCGCATGTCTTCTGCGGTGAGAGCTTGCCACATGTACGCCGACATGCGGAGTTTCGCGACTGCGGCGTCGATGGAAGAGTGAGCAGTGGAGACAGGGCCGTACTTGGCGGGTGGGCAGTCGATGAGCAGGGGAGAATCCTTGGCTACCATGATGGCGAGATGCAGAGCAGGGTTTTGAAGTAGGGGAACATAGTTAAGAGTTAATTCATGGGTTTCATTGTCTTCGGTGGTACCAATGGTGCGTTTGATTGCAAGTTTGTTGACACCGGGAGACAGCAGAGCGATGATCCTAAAGCGATCGTCGGCGATCGGCCACGTCTGGGTCGGGAAGATCGTGTTGGCGCCGTCGCTGGCCTCAACTGTTACAAAGGAGCTGTCGCACTCATCGTGAGAAGATTCGATGAGGTATCTGCCCTTGATAATGACGCAGCGCTTTTGAAGCAACGGTGTTAGCCATAGGTAGACGACAACGGAAGGCTCTCAAATACCTGATGAACGGTCTCGCCTTCGTGAAAGTTCTCAATTTCAACAAGACGACTGCCTTCGGCCGCATCGTCGCGAGGAAGAAGGCACTTGCGCTTGGGAAGGGGCTGTTGGACACACATTTGGATGGGCGTAGACTTGGACTGTTCGTGGTCGATGTACATGCTTTCGATGGAGATAATGGGCATGAGTGAGGTCTAGAAGTGGTTTGAAAAGAGATAGAGTTGCTTAATGATGACAAGAAGACAAATTTCCTAGAAGAAGTCGTGTTCATGTTCTTTTATATCTCAATTCAGAGAGCTCCTCGATGCCCCTTTACCGCGCTGATGATGATGAGACGGCTCGACTTACACGAGACGTCCAGGCAGAAATGGGCTCTGATTGGCCTCATACCAGGCCCGAGCGGGTCTCCTGCCTAAAGTTCCCCGGTGCCGAGCCCCACTTCCCCGGCCCCATCCCTGGCCGGTCCGATCCCTCGGGTAGAATTCTAGGCAGCACAGCGTCTGGGCGTCTAACAGACTCAGTAAGAAATGAAGTTGAAGTTGGTGAACTCGTCTCATTTCTGTTCTGCGAGATATGTGCCGTCAATACCGTGTAGCGGCACAGCGGTGGTGAGTCACGATACGCCATTCGCTTCACCCGGCAGCCGGCGTTGCGCTACCAGAAGGTCTGGAACATTTCCCGTCCAGTGCGACGAAGGCAGCCATCTCAGATCGCAAGATGGGATGGCTTGGTTTAGAAGCTTGCTAAAGTGATAAGCTTTTCGTATGCAAACCTCGGATGATGACTAAGTCTTGGGGTCGCCCAGGGAAACATGGACGAGCGGCTTGCCTGAGTGAGGCTATATGCGAAAGGTGTTGTTTTCTTTGGGGTTCCAATCTGACAGCCAATTGAAGTTTTCTCTGAAGTCATATTCTCCTACTTAGTCTGAGACCAACATGAGGGGCATTCCCTTCTAGAACTGTCATTTCCTGTCTGGCCATCCGACGGTGTTGCAGATGAGGGAAAAGGAATACCGGAAGCACTCGAATCTACCGTGATTGTCTAAACACATCATAATGCCAATGTGCTCTCTGAGCGCCTCATGACTTCTATCTGGAAAGCCGGATCATCTCACTCGAGGAAGCTAGAGGTCCCACTTACAAGGGCTAAACCAGCTGAAGAGGACAGATCTACGGCGCAGTCAGCCATGCCTCTCACACTAGCGATATCATCTTCCGAACATTTTAACCTTCCAGCTTCATTTCAGAGGGAAAAGTTCGATGATTGTCAGAAACATTCAACCCCATCAACCAATCGAACAAAGTTCTGAGAAGTGATGGCCTTCCCAGGCAAAGCCAAGTGCCCTTCCAGAGCTTCCAGCGGCGTACTTCTCATAATCCTGGCTTCCATATTTCTTGTCCCGCCAGTCAGAGCGTTGGAAATCGAGTCAAACTACAAAAACTGCATCGCGATTGTAAGCTTAGCTGATCTATTCTCTTCTTCGAGTATCGCGCTGGCTGACCAACTTCCGTCGCTCTCACCTAGAGTCTCGGTACTACGCATTCTAGCGTTGCAAAGATTCTACATCCTCCTGAAAGAGCTCTCCTCTCGCATCAAAGTGAGCGAGTGTCCTAAAGTCAACTCTTCGAAAGCGTTCTAACATCATTCAGGCTACATTCCTCTCAATCCCAGCCAGGAAACTCACGAATCTCACACCCCAATCCTCACAGATCTCCTGTTCAATCCCAAGTAAGAACCACCAAACCCCTCACAAATCTCCAGTAAAACTCATCTCTCAACTTCCCTCAGATACCTAACCTGCCCAGCAAACAAGCCCGAACACCTCTTCCACCAAACCATCCAGAACCCTCCCCTCTCACCCCCCTCCCCCACCGACTTCCTCCTAGAATGGGACGCCCTCCATCACATCCCATCACGCACCCTCCCGCAAACGCTCCTCCTCCTCAAACACCTCGCCGAGGACCACACATCCGCCCCGGTCCGCTTCGCAGTCCTCGTCGTCCCCCACAAACCCTCCAACGCAGACCGCTGGGCCATCCAAAACGCGGCCCACGCGATCGGTCTCTGGGCCGTCCGGGTCTACACCACCTCCCAAGCCGCGCGCTTCAGCTCGTGTGTGAGCCAGAGGGCGGAGCGTGGTCTGAATGAGGTCGTGTTTAGGTCGCGGTGGAGTGACGTCAGTCCCGAATGTAGAGGGGAGGTCGAGCTGGACGGGGTGGATCGCGCGGTGTTGGGTGCCGCTGTGGTTGCTAGTGTGCTGGAGCCCGAGGTGTACTTCGATCTGCAGGCACTTCCATTGCCGCATACAGTCGTCGACCGCACCGTCAGCTGGGTTGGGCTAGGCGGGCAGAAGAACAGGGTGATTCAGAGAAACCAGCCCGTTCCGGCGCGGAAGAACGTGGTGTTGACTACGGCGATCGATGACCAAAGGAGGGCAATCATCCCGATTATCCAGGGACAAGCGGAGGAGGTTTTGATGAATGATGAGGTGGTCGTGCTGAAACTCGACTGCATCCCAGCTTTACCTCGCGGGACGGCCAGGATCAAGGTCACGGTAGATGTCACCGAGGACCCGGATGCGAATAAACGTGTTCTCAAAGCCACAGCTTATGTTATCGGTAGCGACGCCAGCTGTTACGACGAAGTCCTCGCTGTTCTTCGAGATTACAACTCGTCGACTGAGCTCTCGCAAGCCGAACTTGATGCCGAGATACGGTATATGGAAGATAAAGATGTCGATCCTCGGGGTATATGCATAAGGACCCGATCACCTGTGGAATACGATCATCTGGTGCCTTTCGAGGACAGCGTTTGAGGGGTTGATAGTAGTAATATCAATGTCACAAACGCCGGAACACCTCTTTCGTAATCTCTCGAATCGAACAGACCAGGAAGGAAATCAATGTGAAACTAAAAGAGATCAACCGCCAAACGCACAAATAAAGCCAAATAACGAAACAAACCTAACCTCAAAGCACCCCAAGTCCCAAGAAACCCTCACCCCTCCGCACAATCCATAGCATCACCCGACTCCTGCCTCTTAAACTTCGAAGACGCCCTCCTCTCCGGCCTCGGCGGCAAGGCGGACGACGGCGTCGCGGATACAGACGCCCTCTCGACCCGCCTAGGCCCCGTGGCCGGCACAAAACCCGCGTTAGCCCTCATCTCCGGCCTGCGCGCCGGGGACCCGTCACCCGGATCCCTGAACCGACTCCTGAAATCCGGCGTCTCAGGCGACTCCGCGATGGTCTGCAACCCAGGATCGCGATACGTTTCCGTGGCAGATCTCGTCGACTTTGCAGCTTCCGCTCTCGCCACCGCCGCGGCTCCTGCCTTGAGCCTCGCCTCGAGCTGCAGGTCTTCCGTGAAGGTCGCGGTGAGGCCATACGGCGCGGGAAAGATGCCGAGGGAGCTCGGTCCTGTACTCTTGACTCCACACATTGGTTCCGGAGTCGGCAGAAGCGGCAGGGAAGTGCGACCGAAGTCGAGGCTGAAAGGCTTGCTTTCTGAGAACTTCATCGGCGTGAAGTTGGTATACGCGCTGTTGTCGGAAGTGCGTCTCTTTCCCTTCCCCTTGTTTTGGCGACCCAGCCTCGCAACTGACGTTTCCGAGTACCTTGGAGGCTTGTAGTTGATACCAAGAGATGCCTTGGTAGCTTGGGTGATGGTAGGAGGATGCGGCAGCTTCGGGTGATGAAGACTCGGCGGCTTCGTGTATTTGACTCGCTTCCCGCTGCGCAACTCCGGCTTCCCCATCTCCGTGCGCTGCGAAGCAACGCTGGAGGGATCCACGTTGCCCTCGGGGACGACAACCGTTTCTTCGACCGTGTCGCCGAACTTCGACTTCAGCTTGCTCTCCATGTCCGCGACAAAGCTATCGAAACTCCTCTTCGAATGAAGACTCAGCATCTGCGCGGCGGGCAGAGACTTGGACTGGAAACGAGCCACCATCTCCTCGATAGTCTTTAGTTCTGCGATGGGCATAAGCTGAACCTCGCGCTGCGCGAAATACAAGATTCTCTGTGACCCCGTGCGCTTCGAGTTACTGATTGTCGGGATCAGAGGCAGCAGCTCCTGCCAGTTCTGCGGGTTGATCTGGCGCAGGTCTGCCGCCCAACATTGGAGCTGTGTGGCCAGTTGCATGAGCGCGAAGTACTGAGGCCCAAATTCCTGCTGAAAGTCAACGGCGACTGTCGATTTTGGTAGATTGTGCAGTAGTTGGACAACACTGCCCTGAAGCTCCAGTATCTGGCTGATCCGCTCCTGCAGCCTATTCACATTGTCTCGCTTGATGAACCTCTGCGATGCGAAAAAGGCCCTCTGCTCGTCCGTGAGTCTGAAGACATCAAAGTACAAGTCCTGTATCATGTTGACCTCGTACTGCAGTTCTCCGTACGCCCTCACCAGCACGTTTCGAAGTCTTTCGGGGGCCTTTTTTGCTACGTCATTCTCGAGGATGCCCCAGAAATCGAGGTCTGGGTCCACGTCTTCATCGTCGTGGAGGGGCTGAAGTAGAGCCGAGCCTTCGGGAAGCTCGAAATTGTCGTAGCCAAACTTCTGCTCGTGCGTTTTGACGTTCAGTCTGTAGGTTGATTCAAACTGCTTCTCCCACATCTCCAGCGCACTCGGTTCAAAATGCAAAGCTTGCTGGTGATTGGATGACATGATGGCCTCCTCGGTAATGATCTGGGTCTGCATGATCATGTTTTGGATAACCTTGAACCTAGTTGGCCAAGTCTGGAAATCCTTCGTCCATTTGTACTTTGCGACAGTCAACCTGAGATACTCGATGCTGAGCAGTTCGAGGAACCTGTTGAGCAACGGATTTCTTTTAGAGAGATTGTCGGGCCAGGCGCGGAACATTTCGTCGACGTCGCCGTCAAGCAAGTCCAGGATGCACTGCAAGAAGTCCTCATCCATGGTGGGAACGACTCGGGCAGGTGCACTTGAGTTGAGACGCATCGCGGCGCTGCCGTAACGAGGCACTTGAGCTGCCCAAAACTCCTCCTTGAAAAGGCGTGCTACCCGTGAGACTTGCACGCAAGTGCTGTAGTTTGTAGCCGCCATAGGAGGTGTCTTCAACACGAGGCTCGACGGAGATGCCGTTGTCACGTAGCTCGATGGACGACTCGCTGTTAGACCCGTTGGCCATCGCGTTATGAGAATGCCACAAGGCAGGAAGAAAAGGTGTTTGGCAGTCATCTTGTAATCGCTGAGTAACGGCCAAACCTGACCACCAAAAAGCTGCTCGTGGTTAGAAGGATACTGAGTGAGAGGTTGGCGTACTTAGTGACGTACATGGTTCTCCAGAGCATAGCCTAGCTCAGTCCTTGGTTCTTGTTCGAAGAACGGTTCCATATCACCACGAGGTCCACCGAACAAGGTCTTTGCAGCTAACTTAACCTGTTCCTGGAGACTTGGAAAACCGACAAGGCCTTCTACCATGCTTGGCCCTGGGTTGACGAGCCAGCGATAGTGTGCGTAGTTAACAACATGCTATTGAGTCGATTAGCTTCGTTGCGATAGGAATCGCCTGATTGGCGAAGTGGTATGACAATAAGAGGAAAAGCTCACCGCAAACTCATGAACGAGGGTCACGGCAAGGTAGTAAGATGTGACCAGCAGTTCGTCCTTGCTGTAGCCATCTACAAGCAACGGATACATGGAGTCAGCAGCAAGCGTGATGATGATCTTTTCCCCGACGGTGCCATCATTTCTGATTTGGCCGTACGTAATGCCTGAAGTTGGTATAGAAGGGTTTTCCCCTGGCTCGTGATATGCGCTGCCGATCTGTATCTCGACCATTTCGTCCATCGCCTTTTCAGTCTCTGCGATCGGGTCACAGGCCATGTGTATGAGGTCGCCGACCGCTGACGGGCCGGCATCCGGGTCTTTGGAGAAGGTGAAGGATGGGTGTTCGCTTCTCTGGGCCACGGATCGATCATCACGGCTGGATGGGACGCGCACTCTGTTGAAGATATCCAAGAGGGCTTTCCAAAACGGGTCATTGTCCTCGAGGAAAGACAGCATACGAGACGCCAACTTGAGCGCTGGCTGAAGGCGTCTCCAGAGATGATTGTTTCTCTGCTCGGGATGATCCATCAGTCAGCGTCCCCAGCATCTGCACCACGTTTCGTGCCTACCTTCGGATCCCACTCACCCTTCTGGTTACCAGCCTGGTAGACCAGTCTGGGAAAGTCCTCTTCGGTTCCTCGATGCAAAGTGGATGCCCATTTGTCTCGCCGAAGATACCTACGCCAGATGAGTTAACCATCGATGGAGAAGAGCCGTGAAACTAGTACAGTCATCGTACCTGTGTATCTCATTCTGTAGCTGCACATCATTGTCATCCGTCATGGACAGAATACCTTCATTTATAAGCTGTTGAGTCTCAGTACTGAATCAGTATCAGTTTGAGTAGCAGAAGACTTACCTCATTCGTAGTCATTCCATGAAAGAACATCGATTGCCAGTCTTCATCCTGCTGCATTTCCGTCATTCTCTCGAGGACGTACTGCTCGTGTTGAGATAGTTGACTTCGTCGGTTGGCATCCAGTTTCGAGTACTCAATCAAGAGATCATCCGCGCCGGAGACGTTCTTGTCACGCGCCATGATTTCGGCCTGCTGAGTGATATATTCGCCATGTACGTCGGGTCGCTCGATGCCTTCCACGAAAAATTTGCGAAACGATTTTCTCGTTGGCGTCATCCGGGAACGTCCATCCTGGCGCCCCGGGAAGATGCCACACCTCAAGGCCATGCCCGTAGGCCTTTTGGCTTGATCCATGGGAAGTTGGGCGGGACGCATGTACCGCAAGAAATTGTGCGGCCGAACAAGGCGCTCATTATCCCCAGATCCTTCGGTTTCCATCGCGGGGTCAGACCATAGAGGATCTGTCCATTCTGGGATGAACTCGACATAATTCCAACATCCTTCGTTGTTTGGTTTTGGTGGGGGTTGCGGGATCTCTGCATTCATGAGTGGAGCGTGGGGATTACCCGGTCTTTGAAGCGCGATATATCTGGACAGTTCGTCGTGACCCCTCACTGCAGCAGTCGCATGCGTCGCAACCGTGTCGCTGGAATCGGGGCTGTCCGGTTCATCGGGATATTCGCGACTGGCGCGTTGGTACCAGGTGTTGTCGTAAACACCCGCGGATGGTGCGTCGGCCATGACGTTTAGCTTCTGATCTGGTGGAGGGATTGCTCAAGTGCGTCTCGAGACACCACAGGTAAACGACCTAAATGGTTTACTTGGGGGAAATATGACTAGACGTTATGTGGCCGGCGGTTTGTGAGTTGTCTGGTTGAATACCACATGTATTTGGCTTTCTATGGAGGTATTCTTTGTACATTGTCGCGAGGAAGTCATGAAAGCTCCGTCGGGTTCGGAAAAGAATGAGTTGAGCACATTGTCCCTGGGGCATTGGACCAGACATTGAACCTTTGACTCACTCGATCAAAGAAACATCCCGAAGACGATTCAAAGAGAGAGATCCGTTAGGGAGGAACCACCATGATTGTCATCGAGATTACTGTGTGTCATCTAAGGAAGAGGCAGATCCTAGCTGAAAAGATGAAGACCCGACTCGACTGCTGGAGGGTTGAAGACCGTGTCAACTTGTGATATCTATCCAATCGAACTTCCGATGGGCTGAGCATGTCAACTTGCGAGATTGCGGATTTCGACGAACTTTCTTCACCGAACTTTCGGCAGTGTGCTCTTCTTCCGAAGTCGATGACGGAACGGTTTGCAGCTATTCGACACCCAGCAGGAGTCTTGCAGCCTCAGACAGTGACTGGCTGTCCTTTTGTGCGACCAATGGTGGGTAATTGAGATCCTCCCTTCCAAGGGTAATGGGGATGAGAACAAGGACGTAATGGCCGTACGACGTGACAGACAGTCGAGAACCGCCGCTTGCGGTTTGTGCCTTGCCAAACACGAGAATACGCGACGTAGGCCCAGACCACCGAGAGACCGAAGTCCTCAAGACAACAATGAAAGAACAAGTGTTAAAAGCAGTCGCTTCCGAGGTATACGAAGGAAAACCTTGACAGCGGACTGCCAGCGACACGCCGCGGTGAAAACGCGCGTTGGAGTTTGCCGGCCCAGTTTGCTGGGATATTAGGCAAACCACTCTATCTCTGGCAGCGAATTTGGTAAACAACGATGAGGCCGATGGCGTTGCAAATTCGCACAATTGACCTGAAGGCAGGCCGGCCATAAATAGGTAAACGAAGACGGCACAAGGGTGCTGAATGAAAGGGATGCATCGCCACTCTGTCGGCATCCATTCGTTCTGAGATCGGTGTGTCGGTTGAGAAATCCCACGATGTTCGTCTCAACAGTTTTGTTGCTTCCAATGGCGGCGCTTGCCGCAGCCGAATGCGCAGCCGACAACTGCCTCCGAGCTCTCGTTGCAACCCAGACTCCAGAACACCTCAATTCTGCACAGGCTTTCTGCAGGACCTTCACTGCCACTTCAGTTGCCAGCACCGAGATCCCATCGTTCGCTTCCGACCATTGCGCAGGATTTTCGCCCGATGACTTCTCAACTCGGCTGTCCAGTGCCTGTTCTTGTGTTGCGGCTAGGACCGCACCGGTCACATCTGAACCCACGAGTACATCAACGACATGCTCGAGCCCAACCAAGACGGAAGAATCCACAGGGTCTTTCACCGCAGTCGTTAGACCCTCAACAACCTCTCAAACTGGTGGCGAGGATAGCACGAAGACTGCATGCGCTGTCGTCAGTAGCAGCTGGGCCGCGCAACTATCTAGTCGGAGTAAGTGCTCGCGTGGATGCATTTCCTGGCATAGTACCAATCAGATAATTGTCAGTTCCCGTTCCTACCGTTGAGGCCAAGCTGGCCCATGATTGTTTGAGGTCGGTGCCTCTGCACAAAGAGGCCGCCATTCAGCTTGTCGACTCCATCCGGCCGTACGTGGAATGGCAGTCGGATCTGCCTTACTTGAAGAGCCCGCCCAAAGATTACGAGCCTGGCCCGTTTGACATTATTGGTCATCTTGAAAAGATCCGAGGAAACCTGGCAACGGACAAATACAACGGTGAGTTGGCTTTTCAGCAAGACTTGTTTGCCATGACAGCTCAAGTTCGAGACGGCCACTTTCAGTTCATGCCCGACGCTCTGACCGGAGTATTCGAGTATCTTCGTCCATTCGGTTTAGCTTCGTACAGCAAAGACCCCGTCTCATTACCGGTCATCAAGAAATGGGAGGAAGTTGGCGCAAAGCAAGATGCAGCTAGAGTCATCACACGACTCAATGGGGTTGTTGCTTCTGATTTCGTGCAAGGAATCGTCGACTTGGCCTCCGGAAACCAAGATATGGATGCCGCATACAACGCAATGTTCTTTTCCCGGGCCAAGTTGAATGTTGGCAGCGTCTCAGGGCTTTTCAGGGCTGGCGGTTGGCACAAGTATCTATACCCTGGCGAGAATACGACGGCCGAGTTCGAAACTGGAGAGGTCGAGTCCGCCGTCAACACCGCTCTCGTCAAAGCCAACTTCGAGGGCGTGACTGATGGCGAGTCGTTCTATCGGAAGTTCTGTGCCGGAAAGCCGAGCTCAGTGGGACCTGCGGCTCAAGGGTCGACGATGGAAGCCATACAGCTCCCGGGGTACCCTCAACCTATTCTGCGTAGCGCCGACGACAAGGTGTCTGGCTACTACTTGCAAGGCGACGGCGTCAACGATGTGGCCGTGCTGTACATCTCGGGCTTTGATCCAAGGAGCCCTAGAGTTTTTCAAAAGACGGTGGATCTTTTCCTGCAAGAATGCAAGATGGCCGGGAAATCGAAGATCATCATCGACTTGCAAATGAACGGAGGCGGCTATGTCTTGCAAGGAATCGACCTGTTTCGGCAGTTCTTCCCGAACATCGAGCAGGATGGCCTCAGCCGATGGCGTGAAAACGACCAGTTTCTAGCATTGGCCAAAATCGTTTCAGATGCCGGCGAGAACATCGACCCCCGAACGACTCCAAGCTATGAGGCAGTGATGCTTTCACAAAACTGGTGGAATTACCGTTACGACTTGAACATTTCGGGAAAGCCATTCGAATCTTTCGACGCCAAGTACGCTCCTCAAATGTCTGCCGGCGACCCATACACGGCTCTTTTGCGATGGGACCTGGATAATAGTTTGACAACCGTCAACGAGACGTTCGGGCTTGGCATCGATATAACTGGGTATGGAAGTCGCCGAAACTTCACCCAGCCTTTCGAGATTGAGAACATCGTCTTGTTGACGGATGGCTTCTGCGCGTCAACCTGCTCGATCTTCGCGTCGCAGATGCAGATACCAGGAAAGGTCAAGACCGTTACGTTTGGCGGCCGTCCGACGAAGAAACCCATCCAGGCAGTTGGCGGCGTCAAAGGTGCCCAGGTACTGCGATATGGCGACATTTGGAATATGACGCAGCAAGTGTTGTCGTCAGAGCTGGCAGTCGTGTCTGAGGAACAGAGTGCGTCCCTCTCCCAGCTTTCCGACTTGCCTTCCCGTCGCAGCACAGAAGCCCGACTCAATGTGCGTGATCAGATCTTGCGCGGGAACGTGGCGGACGGCATTCCTGCTCAGTTCGTGAATGAGCCTGCCGACTGCCGTCTTTTCTGGACGCTGCCTATGCTCGGCGATGTCACTGAGGTCTGGAAGGCCGCAGCCAACGCGGCCTGGAATGGTGCGGGCTGCGCGGTCGGCGCAGGATTTGACAATGGAGGCATTCGGCCAAGACCTATGGCTGGCGTGGCTGAGCAGCCGTCGCGAGAACCCATCGTGATCTCTGCAGCGGATGTCGAGCCAGAGCATCAGGTCTCGGAGTTGCAGCTTGAGAAGCACAACCAGAAGGTTCACATCCTGTAGCGTAACAACGCAGGTTGCTTCGGTTGTCCAGTAGTCGAGTAGATAGTCTTGGAACTGTGTCGAGGTACCGCCATTGCTGTGTTTGCCAAAGATTCCCGTAAGAACATAATGTGAACAGAATGGCTAACTCGTGTTGGCCTATTTCGAACAATCCGACAGAGTCCTGGTCAAGGCCACACGAGAACATAGCAAAACCAGGGTCTCCCTGTCGCGATCCCAACTTGTTGGAGTCGTCCAGCAAAGCCTTGCTAGCAAGCCCGGCCCGGAAGTATAATCTTGTTCGTCCGATTCGCAGAAGGATCGATGGTGGTTTTGTTGGGATCGTATCGTACAGGTCGAGGCGACAGCAGGCTACTGTTTCGCGAGCTGCAATTGGGAAGTATCAGTACGGAAGGCGACGCGTCTGACAACAAGTTTTCTCGGCGACTGACTCTTGCTCACTGAAGTTCGGAAGCCGTATCCCTATGACGAGGACTTTCGAAACGGGCGCATACGGGTAGGCCCGAAGCAGGTTGACGTCAGGTTTTCGAAGGTTTGTCGGGGTGTGGTAGTCGCGGGAGCTGCGTCATTGAAGTAAGGTATTGTGTATTGAATCTGGTGACTGAAGGAAATTCGAGTCTAGACCATCAATTGCCTTTGAGAAGAAGAGGTCCGAAGTTTGCTTGACGGGAACACCGTTCAAAGTGTAGTTCGCGTCATGCCCTCTCTCGTCGGGGGTGGATGGAAACTGAGTTGATTCCGAGCGATAGATGCCGAAGCAAACACATGGGAAGAATTGGGGAAGAGTAAAACCAGAAGAGAAAAGGAAAGAAACCTATGTGAAAAGGTGCAAGGCTCTGCCGGCGTGTCAATTGAAGGCAGGAAAGAGGGTGCGATGGATGAAGCCATTCAGACGGCAGGAATGTCACTGCGATGGGATCAGGGGAAGGAGCCAATCGGAGCTCATCCAATGCTTGCTGGAATAATAGCCGAACTAAAGCCGGCGATGACAAAGTGGGATTTCGACGAATCCAACATTGGAAGGCGGTTTCTGACGGCAGAGAATGTTGGGACAGGGAAGGTGGCACTCAGGACGGACAGGGGGACAGAATTTGACGGCGATTTTTTCCTGACATGTGCTTCAGATTTTGAAATTGGCAGACTCTCGAAATCCAGGCATCCAGCTGAAGCGACCTCGCCTCCAGCATGGCAGATTTCTTCTCAAGAACCCCTCACTTACTGCCCGTCACGAATCCAGGCGGTGAAAAAGACGGGAGGGCGTGCGGCCCTTGCTGCCTCGTTGCCCGGTTGAGAGATGACGAACGAAGCCGCCAGAAGGGAAAAAATTCTACGGGGCCCCACGATTATGTGGAGTGGTTTTTAGGCGCTATCGTGGGGAGGAGCTGGCGGCGGCAGAAAAGGCTTATCGATACGTTCAGGCCATCCTGCCACGATGGCGGGGTCGATAACACGGGCAGCGGGCTGGCGGCGGTAATATCGACGACGTCCGTCGAGAGATCCTGGGGAACGGGAAGAAGAAAAGCGACAATGGCTTTGCTCCTACCAGATGCGGTCAGGAAGCCGCCCTGCAGATGAGGGTTGCATGCATTGGCTGTGCGTACAGATGCAGATACAGCATTTGCTGTGTGCGGCCACCAAAATAGAAAGGCGGTGACAACGTGCTCTCGTTGTCAGGATGTCGATCAACCTGGCCACAGAGGCCTGGCTTCCCAAGGCTTGCCTGGGCCAGTCTCAGTCGCATCTGCCTCAGCCTTCCCACCAATCCGCATTCTCTCTCATCAGGCTGGACCAGAACTGGATCCGCGACTAGGGGTGGGAGGCGGAACAAAGGTCAAAGACCCAGCGATGGACTCGGGCTCGAGTGAATGAATCAAGTCGAATCGGGCAGGCCGTGGCAAAAAGGGACGATCCGAGTGGTCCGGAACGCCAAAGAACCCAGAACCGGCTTCCATGGGCGAGCAAGGGAAACATTCTGACGGCAAAGAAAAAAAGAGAAACGATGATGGCAGAAAAGTCAAAAGTTGAGACGAGACGAATGAGCCGATGTCGCTATTTTCACATGGGCGCAGCCAGGTAGCCGCAACAGAATTAGAGATATTAAAAATTCGTCAAAATTATTAGGAGACGTTTCCCATGAGAAAGTCAATCTGCTGGAGAATTTTGGATTCTAGCGCCGTTCCTGGCGCGCGTCCGCTGGGCCAGGCTGCCTAGCCTCTACTGGCGCAAGAGGGTGTGAAGATGGATAAGCAAGTGAGTGAGTTCGGATATTGAATGCTTCATGTTCCTGGGCCTTGCCCGTCGAGGCATTGAAGAGGGACATAAAAGCCGGGGTGGCGAAGCCGAGGCGCAAGGGATCCGGTGAGATCTGTCCCGTCCAGCCACGACCTCTTGTGAGATGTCTTTTTTGGCGGTTCACCACCTTACCATGCCCGGTAACGACTCATACGGGCAGTTGCCGGGGTAGGGGGCGGTAACACATGGAAGATGGCCGTCTCACCCCCCTTTCCTGGCCGCCGCCGCCGCCATCATCTCCTCCCCCATAATCCGCTAGACGCACGGAATACAGGACTTGGTATCGTGAGCCACTCAGCAGTCACGTTCATGCCAGCCTGCTCTGTGCGTCTCTGGGGGTGAGACGCTGGGCGGGAGGAATTGGATAGGGGTGGTTAGGGGGGCAGGATGTTGACGACATGACGGATGCCGGCTCCATGGTGGCGTGGAGCTTGAACGAAGAGAACGGTGTTCTGCAGAATGTAGCCACTGTAATTTGATGTTCTGATGGCAAGAGGCGAGGCAGCGGATACACGTGTAAGGCAACGTGGCATTCACAGTTGGGATGGCAAATTGCCGACGCAGTCCGAGGTCCTCTCAAGTAAACATGGCCTTGAATGCACAGCAAAACATCCAAGCCAGAAAGAATGAGACGAAGAAGGGAATATCTCGGAGGTTTACTCCGTGACCGAAAGGCCAGCGTCGGGGCTTCAGGGGGATACGGGCACTACACGTGTAGAGCCGGCTTGTGTTTCTGAGACGACCGCTATCTGATATTGCGGCGATAAGAAAATAGTAGCTGGTCGCTGTGTGAGAATAACAAAAGACACACCGGGATCCCTGGGAAGGACAGCTCAACAAGAAAATAGGTAATCCTCCAGAAAAAGGCCAGCCAACAGCCAGATTTGTCGCTGCAACGTGAAATGGCAATGTGGCCGCGTGTGGGCCTAGGAATGCCCAACTTGGCCGCCTTTGCCTTCCATTTGCCTTGGAAAAAAAATGCCAGAATTGCAGTTGCATGAATGGGCATTTCCCTCACCGCCTTGCTGGGTGTATCCCCATCGGGACTAGCGCGGGGTCCGATAGCCCCTCCGATAAGCCATTACTCGCCAGGGGCCGTGTTCAGCGCCTTCTTACTGGAGGGGCACCGCTGTGAGGCACTCAAGACAGGACGGTGACACCCAGTCAGTGGACGGTTTCCGCAGTTTCTGATTTTTCTGATGTGGGGCCCACCCTTGCCGCTAGCGTCGCCGTCGCCGGGCCACGAAAGAGGGACACCTCTGAAAAAAAAAAAGTTTTTGTTGGTGGGCGAGAGTGAGAGAGAGGCAGTGGGAATCCCAGTAATGGAGGGGTGAAAATGTGAGAGGAGGGGACACTGAGGGAAGGAGGGGGCAAGACCGATAACACAGGCAGCCCAATAGAGGGAAAAAAAAAAAAAAAAATTGACCCAGCCCGGCCAGATAAAAAAACTCATCCCCGCCGCCGTCTTCTCCCCCTCCGGCCTCTTTTTTTTCTTTCTTCCTCTCTCGAACCTCTCTCTACCTCCCCCGTTCCCTTTCTCTTGGATTGTTCCGTCTTCCTCCAGACGTATCTCCAAATCAGTCATTTGATTTCTTTTCACATCGTCCTGTCTGCGACGGTTGTCAAGAGCGCTTTTCTGCTGCCCCTGTTCAACCCCGCCTTCGCAAGAAGATCAACAGCGACACCCCTCCGAAGTGCCATCTAGAGCAGAAGAAACACGATCCTCCAGTCGTCGTCTCTTCACGCGGGCCTTCACCCAAAAACCAAATCGGTACCACATTCGCCTTTCGGTTGCACGATAGAGCATAGACTTCGCATCTAGACGCTTCAGACGTTCGGATCGATTTTTTCACCTACGCAAACCACATCACAACACATTTCGATCGACTTAATACCCGACCGCCATAATGTCTTCCGAGAACGCTCAGTCCGTCAAGGTTCTTGACGAGCTCTTCCAGAAGCTCACCGTCTCCAAGGAGGCTGCCGACATCAAGGAGTCTGCCAACTCTCTGGCCTCCTTCATGAACGGCCGCATCGAGGACCAGGATGTTCCCACCAAGTGAGTTTTTCTTGCCTCCCGCTTCCGCCCGCTACACCACACGAAAGAACGGAAGAGTTTTTGGCAGATGCGACCCTCCAAGCCACCGTGTCCTCGGCCTTGGACCCCTTCTCCAAATTCTCCCAATCTTTTTTTTTTCTTGCTTATTTTCGCCTCGTCTCGGGTGGCATTTACGCCGACCCGCTGAATCTGCAAGTCGGCCTACCCTGGCCACTCAGCGACGAGCTATTTTCGGTTCACACAAAATTTTTTTCCGGAGCATCACAGCTGACAAGGATTTCCCCGCAGGAGCATCGAGTCCATTCGCAAGCTCTTCAACAACAAGAAGGATGCCGCTGCCCGTGAGAAGGCTGCCCTGGCCATCACCGCCATCGCCCAGCACTCCGAGGTCTCCGCCCACGTCGAGCCCTTCCTTGTTGCCCTCCTCCCCAACGTCCTCGCCGCCGTTGGTGACAAGATCACCCCCGTCAAGAATGCCGCTCAGGCTGCTGCCCTGGCCATCGCCGAGGCCATCAACCCCAACGCCGTCAAGGGTGTCTTCCAGCCCGTCTCCGACTCCCTTCTGCACGCCCAGAAGTGGCAGGAGAAGATGGCTGCCCTCGACGTCCTTGAGACCGTCGTCCGCACCGCCCCCGCCCAGGTCGCTTTCCGCGTCCCCGACTTGATCCCCGTCGTCTCCGAGTCCATGTGGGACACCAAGAAGGAGGTCAAGGAGCGTGCCTACAAGACCATGGAGCAGATCTGCCAGTTGATCGTCAACAAGGATATCGAGCGCTTCATTCCCGAGCTCATCAAGTGTATCGCCAAGCCCGAGAACGTCCCCGAGACCGTTCACTTGCTCGGTGCCACCACTTTCGTCACTGAGGTCCAGGAGCCCACCCTTGCCCTCATGGTTCCCCTCCTTGACCGTGGTCTCGCCGAGCGTGAGACTGCCATCAAGCGTAAGGCCGCCGTCATTGTCGACAACATGTGCAAGCTCGTCGACGACCCCAACATCGTTGCTCCTTTCTTGCCCAAGATGATGCCCGGTCTTGAGAAGAACCACGACAACTTGGCCGACCCCGAGGCCCGTGAGAAGACTCGCCAGGCCCTCGACACCCTCATCCGTGTCGGTAACGTCGTTGACGGCAAGATCCCCGAGGTCCGCCGTGACTCCGACGTCAAGGTCATCCTCCCCAAGCTCAAGGAGGTCATCCCCTCCAAGCACAAGGCCAAGGCCGACAAGCTCGAGATCGTCCTCGAGTACGTCGCCGCCATCGCCGGTCAGCTCATCGACGAGAAGGAGCTCGAGTCCCAGGTCTGGGCCGAGGCCCTCAAGCCTTACGTCACCGTCATCGTCGGCGACGAGGACGCCCAGAAGGTCGTTGACGACCTCCGCAAGAAGGCCTCTCCCGGCGCCGCCGAGGAGGAGGAGGTTGACCCCGATGACGAGGAGGGTGAGGATCTTTGCAACTGCACCTTCTCTCTCGCCTACGGTGCCAAGATCCTGCTCAACCAGACCCACCTCCGTCTCAAGCGTGGCCAGCGCTACGGTCTTTGCGGTCCCAACGGTTCCGGAAAGTCCACCCTCATGCGTGCTATCAACAACGAGCAGGTCGAGGGTTTCCCCAAGCAGAGCGAGGTCAAGACCGTCTTCGTCGAGCACGACCTGGACTCTGCCGACACTGAGATGACCACCATCGACTGGACCATGATGAAGCTCAAGGAGGCCGGTGTCCAGACCTCCCAGGCTGACGTCGAGGCCAAGCTCAACGAGTTCGGCTTCACCGAGCAGATGGTTAAGGGAGAGATCTCTGCCCTCTCTGGTGGTTGGAAGATGAAGCTCGCCCTGTGCCGTGCCGTCTTCGAGGCCCCCGATATCCTGCTTCTCGACGAGCCTACTAACCACTTGGACGTGAAGAACGTCAAGTGGCTCGAGGAGTACCTCAAGACCTCCGCCTGCACTTCCATCATCGTCTCCCACGACTCCGGCTTCCTCGACAACGTCTGCCAGCACATCGTTCACTACGAGCGCTTCAAGCTCAAGCGCTACCGTGGTAACCTGTCCGAGTTCGTCAAGAAGAACCCTTCTGCTAAGTCCTACTACGAGCTCGGTGCCTCCGAGATGGAGTTCAAGTTCCCCGAGCCCGGTTTCCTCGAGGGTGTCAAGACCAAGGCCAAGGCCATCCTCCGTGCCAGCAAGATGTCCTTCCAGTACCCCGGTACCTCTAAGCCCCAGATCACCGACATCTCCTTCCAGTGCTCTCTCGGCTCCCGTATTGCCGTTATCGGTCCCAACGGTGCCGGCAAGTCTACCCTCATCAACGTCCTTACTGGTGAGCTCGTCCCCACCGAGGGTGAGATCTACCAGCACGAGAACATCCGTATCGCCTACATCAAGCAGCACGCTTTCGCCCACATCGATAACCACCTGGACTCCACTCCTTCCGAGTACATCCAGTGGCGTTTCCAGACTGGTGAGGATCGCGAGACTATGGACCGTGCCAACAAGGTCATCACCGAGGCCGATGAGGAGGCCATGAACAAGATCTTCAAGATCGAGGGTACCCAGCGCCGCATTATCGGCATCAACTCCCGCAGAAAGTTCAAGAACTCCTACGAGTACGAGTGCTCTTTCGCCATTGGTGACAACGTCGGCCAGAAGAACGAGCGCTGGACCCCCATGATGTCCGCCGACAACGTCTGGCTGCCCCGTTCCGAGCTCCTGGCTTCTCACCAGAAGATGGTTGCCGACGTCGACATGAAGGAGGCCCTCGCCTCCGGTCAGTTCCGCCCTCTGGTCCGTAAGGAGATTGAGTCCCACTGCGCCAACTTCGGCCTCGACGCCGAGCTGGTTTCCCACTCCCGCATGCGCGGTCTGTCCGGTGGTCAGCGTGTCAAGGTCGTCCTTGCCGCTTGCTCTTGGCAGCGTCCCCACTTGATCGTTCTTGACGAGCCTACCAACTACTTGGACCGTGACTCTCTCGGTGCCCTGTCCAAGGCCCTCAAGGCCTTCGAGGGTGGTGTCATCATCATCACTCACTCTGCCGAGTTCACCAAGGACTTGACTGAGGAGGTCTGGGCTGTCATGGACGGAAAGATGACTCCTTCCGGCCACAACTGGGTCCAGGGCCAGGGTGCTGGTCCCCGTCTCAAGGCTGACGACGGTGAGGAGGAGGAGAAGTTCGACGCCATGGGTAACAAGATTGTTTCCACCAAGAAGAAGGTCAAGTTGACCTCTTCCGAGGCCCGTAAGAAGAAGAAGGGTAAGTTCACAGTCCCAACAATCACTTGACGTCGCACAGATCGCTAATTATCATTATAGAGCGTATGGCCCGCCGCAAGCGTGGTGAGGAGGTCTTCTCCGATGAGGACGACATCTAAACCACACGTCCACGGTCGCTTTCCTTTCCATTTGTCACGAGCCTTCCAAAAGTCTTTTTCGGTAACGCGGGTTGCATGGTTACGGACCTGTTTATGATTTCTTTGACGAGCACCCATGAGATTCCCCATTGAAATGATTCGCCGGATGAAGGAATGACCATCTCGCTCCCAGGATTGGAGGATCCTGCAGGCGAGGAGAGAGGTTCCTGGCGATATGGGAATAGTGGGGTAGAATTAAGAGGTAGAAAGAGTAAATAGACGGCAATACATGCCATAGACATTTCAACTTTGTTCCCTGTGTGACGTGCGTGACGCCATCTCGATTTCCGGTTGTATGACCTGAAAATTCTGCTTGTCTTTGTCTCTGCCCTTGGGTTGTCGTAAACTCGCAACCACGTTTGTCACTCGGTCATCAACATTGTTGTGGCAAACAAAACCGCCAAGTCCATTGCGCCATTCGTATCTATCCATCATTCTCCGATTGACCTCGCCCTTTGCATCACCAAGAAATTCCACAGCACCACACCCGCCAGCCTGACCTCCCACATCATCTCGCCCCTCTCCAGGGTCCTCTCTTCTTGCTCCTTCGCTTGGTCTGTACAGTCGTCCACGGGCCCTCCCCGTCATCATCGTCATCATCTCCATCGACCAGACCCTGCGGCACGTTCTTTGTCGTCCACCACCACATGGGACCCGGTTTCGCAACACGAGACCCTAGACTCCCTCCCCTGCCTCCTCCTCTGCCTCCTCCTCTCCAAGACGAGGTCCCTCCCCTCCAGGTTGAACTCCCTCCCCTACCAGCCGAGCTCCCTGGCGTCCAAGTCGAGCTCCCTCCCGTCCCATTCCAGCTTCCTCCCCTTCCAAACGAGTTGACCCCACTGCCTCCCCGTCCACCACGCCCTGGTCTCTGGATCGGCTGGACCTTCGACTTCGACCCCGGCTCGTCGGGTGTCCCCTGGATCATCTCAGACCAACTCAAGTCAACCGTCGGAACGGTCACGACTTGCGGCGGGTTGAGGGGCTTCAGTGGGATCGGCCGCGGCTCCGTCTTCCAGCACGTATTGCACTCCTCGGCCCTTGAGTACCGCGCAATAATCCGATGTCGACAATTCTCCCTCAGCCAGGTCTTCGCCCGTCCATCGTCTTCCGAAGTACCCAAATACTTCCCGGCCCATTGCTTCAGGTAATTCGTGATGTCGTTCGCGGGACTGTACCTGATGAAAGCTGCAACGCGTCACAGTCAGCTACCATCCAATCTTCCACGGATAATGAAGACTTACACGTCATGTTATAAACAAACTCCCCATCCGAGATCCAAGACTCCTTGGACCCGACCCTCCTCCCGCCCATCCCGATCGCCTCGCCGCCGTTCATCTCCCGCAGCGTCGTCCGTGACATCAACCGCATGTTGTTCGGTGGAGTGACGACCTTGGCCGAGACGTATTTGCGTTTCTCGTACAGCGTTTTGAGGATACTCGGCGGTTCCTGCTGACACATCGCGTACGTGCGGTCGTGGCCCCAGTGCGGCTGCAGATTCTCGAGGAACGCCTTGTGATCGGGGTCGATTTCTTAACATCGCAACGTCAGTCCAGTAATCTCACACCACGGAAGCAAGGGTCTCCACGTACGTTCGCGCCCGAAGATGAGCTCGCGGATCCGGATCTGCGTCGACGACAGCGGTTGTCGGGCTTCTTGTTCGGGCACCACCCTGCCGATGCGCAAGCTCTTGAGGGTTCCGTGCACATCCACACCGAAGACGGAGTCGTTGCTCGAGTGGACTCGGTACCATGCCTCGGTGGCGTTTCCGCCGGCGTATTGCTCGATGATGGATTTCCCGCCCGGGTGGACGTCGCAGTACTCTGTTCTCGTTAGCTTGTGTTTATCTGTCAGAGAGTCGCGATGTTGACTGCGCACCTGTGAAGTCATACACGTAGTTGTTGATGATGATGTAGATCCCCGTCTCCCGGAACGCGTGCCATCGCACCTCCTCGGCGGTGAATATCCGATCTATCCGCCGCTTAGCCGTTTTTTCGGGCTTGATCCAGCCGATCTGGTAGGGGCGGAGGTTGGAGAAGATGTGTTCGTGGTGGTAGCCCCTTTCCATAGCATCCAAGACGGGTGTTTTTGTCTTGCTTGTGAGGAGTTGTTGCAGTTCCAGCATGTCGGGGGGTAGTTCAAGGTCTGTCAGGCGTCAGCAAACCTGGTCAAAATCCTGAAGGGACAATACCCACTCGTAACATCAAACACATCCTTTCCCATAGCAATCCATCGAGACCGTCCGTCTCTCCCATGATCCAATTCCACATCCTCCCTCCTTCTCCAAAGCATGGCCCGCCCGATCGGGCCCTCTCTGAGCATCTGTTGATACTTGGTCAACCAGAAGGCCTCGCAATGAAGGTAGCGGCCCACGGGCTGGTTCGTTCTGAACTTGGGCACCACGGCATTGTTCCTCAGACCGGTGTCCCAGGTCTCGGGGACGTAGCCGCTGATGTCGAATACCTCAGCATTGCGTGGGGCCCCGTTGATGCATATGGCCCATTTCTTGCCATCTCCCAGCAGCTGGTGATCTCCAATCTCACCGGGAGTGAAATACGTCACCCTCTGCTGCCTGGCTGGCTGCCCACCGGCGGCGGTGACGGGCATCGCAACAGCCCAGGTCGGCAGGTCCGCATCCTTTTCATCGTTCCACGTCAGGTCCTCGAACCCGGTTGGTAAACGGATGAATCCCTCGTACTCCGGCATCCGGAATCCGCAGTCCAGCCAGGTGTCATCCTCAGGAGCCCTGTCCAGCCCAGTCCGGACGACTTTCAACGCGGTCTCGAACTCCCTTACAAGCTCGTCGCATACGACAGCTCCGCCCCTCCACTTCCAGAACGCCCGCTGGGCGTTGAACAGACACAGCTCCCTGGAATGCGAAGGGCCCTGCGCGGGTCCGATGGTCCTCTGCCTCCTCTTGGCCTTGCTGTCTCGTCCGACATCCATGACCTTCTCCAGCAGCCCCTCCGGACCGGCGAATCTCCTGCCGCGCTCCAGACGCCGGGGGTACTCGCCCACCGTCTGATCAGTCCACTCCTCCACGGAGTGCCTGACAGGAAGACACGCGAGCGCAAGCCATGCCACGGCCCTATAAAACCACCTCCCCATCCCGAACCTACTCACATCGGTCGTCTTCTGCGAGAGATCATCCGTGTGCGCCAACGGATACAGCATCCTCTTCGCCGCATCCCACGCGTCGCTCTCGTGCTTCACAGACCACCCCGGCGTCGTCAACGCCCCCAACCCCTCCCTCAACTGCGTCAGCGCAAACGGCGTGAGAAACCACATCGCGTACTGCGGCGTATACCACGGCCTCAGAATCCTTAACTTGCTCCTGACCAACCACAAATTCTCCGCCAGACCGCCACTCGCCGCCTGCCCGTTCTCCCCGGTCACCAGCTCCGCGCGCTCTGCGGACCACTCGTTGCCGACGAACTTGCTCCGCGAGACTGCGACGCCCGCCTCGTCCATGCGCAGGCCTTCGGGGCCGTACCTGTTGACCTGGACGTCCCAGAAGTCCTGAGAGGAGAATTTGCAGGGGAGGCTGGCGGGGATGGAGCGGCGGTCGTCGATGAAGGGGTCTTCGAAGGACCAGCCGCCATAGTACTGGAACCTTCCGGTTTGGCAGGGCTGCGGGCCGCGGATGGCTTGCCAGGCGAACCGGGGACTGTCGGAGGGCCAGGTGTTGCGGAGGAGGGTGCCGAAGAAGTTCATCTCGAAGGAGAAGCCCGATTCGCCCCATTTTTCATCGTTGAAGAACTGTGTTTTCTTTGTGGTTAGTCAAGGGCGGGAGGAATGATGGGTATTAGAAAGGTGAGCTTGCGAGTTCTGAGGATCGGCAGTTGTAGGTACTTGTTCTCGCTACATGTTCGCGGAGGAGTTGTCGGGAGATGGCATGCTAGATACGTTCATCGTTAGTGTCTAACCCGATCGACAAAGTAAGATGTGAGGTCGTACCATCAGCTCATGCATCATCTGAACACAAACGTCAGTCAACATCAGTATCTACAAGAGCATGGCAGGGTGAACATACTACCACGGCAACTTCGCACGCAGCCTGTCTCCCATGCGGATCACCCCTCGTGTCTCTCACAAATAAACCCTTGACAATTCGAGTCTGGATCGTGCAAAACTGGTACGGATTACCGAACGTCTTGCCCAACATACCATCGAATTCGTCGGTGTGGTGGAAACCCCAGAAGATGTTCTCGGAAAGCCTGTTCAACTCGTCTACGGGGACCTGCATTTTCCCCCGGCGTCTCTCGGAAAGGGGGGCCACGTAGAACACAGTCGTGTTGGGATGTCTCCTCTCGTCCACCGTGGTCGTCACGTTGTGCTGTGCTCTTATTGAGTTCTCGGCGAGGAAAGATGCGAGCCTTGATTTCAGTCAGTATCACTATGGTAAATACTCAGTAAAACAGTAGAACAGAGGCAAAACTGACCATGTGTGGTTTAGAGCTTGCTCGAGCATGCGGTTCGCAACCTCGATCGCCAGGCTCAACCGCCCCCAGACGACGTCGTCATCGATGTTCAACGTCTTGCGACCAAAGCCCGGAATCTCGAGGTTGTAACTCGCCCATTTCTCTCTGCGGAAGACGTTGAACCATCGACTCTCGTCCACTTGGATGGTGTCATTCGCAGGTAAAGTGGCTGCTCCTTCTAGCGCCTGAAGGGGAATAGACTCGAATGTGCGCAGGCCACCGAGCTGAAGAAGCTGCTTCGTCTCTGCGACAAACAATTCGTCCAACTCAGCTGGCGACGGGCGTGGAAAAGGATCCTCCGCGGAGGGGAAGTCATCTGCGGTTGGGTACTTTGGGTGGAGGTAGGCTGGTGTGTTTTGGTCCATTGTCAGTTGCTATGTTGCTATTTTTCCGACGCTGAGTTGAAAGTGCAAGATGCAATGTGAAGCGATCAAAATTTGAAATAACTCTGCAAGTGGTGCGGTGGAGGTCAGGCGTTTTCCAAGGAGGCATGAGACTGATTTCAACACCGACATGTCACCTGCCATGGAGATTTCAAGGGGTTCATTCTGATCAATTATGTCGTTTGATAAAACGAATTCCGTGTTGATACTCGAGTGTGTATACTTTGTCCTCTCTTTGGAAATGTTGCAATTCCTTTGTTTCTTGTCTCCCTGTGGATGCCTATTTTTGACATCTCGGCATTGTTGTTTGTGTTCTTTGCACCGTTTTCGGGAATGATCCTATTGCTGAATGTTATTGACGATTTGACAAAGAAAATTGGTGGTATTGAATGGTTGAATTTGGATATCGAAGAGGAGCATGGACTGACATTCAGGCCTCACATGTTTCGCTCATCTTATGATCACGTTTTTCTCTCCAGACTTCCTTCTTCCCCAGAACCTTCCCATCTCAAAGTTCATTACCTGCACTCACCAAGAGCTTCAAGACAACTTCTATGAATATTCCAAACAGTTTCATCCCTCGTCGCTCGAAAGATGCACCCCGCAGACCTGCCGAAAAGCTCATGGAGTCAGGTCTACAACACCGGCCCAACTCGCCCGCCCCTTCGAAATGGGCTATCATGGATGGATCCGACATACCCAACCATCGACCCGAGGACCCTCGAGGAATACTTGGGAAACCCCATTGTCAGTGAAAAACCAGACCCCGCAGCTCTCGACGACCTCTTCCTTTCCGAACGTTGCCAGAAAGATCGCCAATTTGGCATGAAGACGTATGAAGCTTCTTCGATGGCCAGACTTGAGGCGTATTACGCAAACCAAGACAATGCCTCGGACAACCCAGATGGAGACGCGCTAGTTGTGGACGAAAGCCAGTGGCTCAGGATTTGGCGCAGAGAACGCTGGTGCGTCGACTTCAGGCAAGACACCCAGACGACGGGTTTGCCAACGTTCATTTGGTCAGCAAATGACCTGCTTGTTTGGCAGGAGCTGCGGAAATGCATTCAGCTGGCGGATAACATCCTCAGAATGGGCGCGAAGGACATCTGGTATGTAACACTTTCGATATCACACGAATCTCATTCGTCACTAGTGACATATTCTCTGACGTCTGACTGAGACAGGTTGCAACAGCTACTCTCCGCAGATGGTCTCGAAGCAGTGAAGGTCAAAATTCCGCACGGGTCAGAAAACGAGGAAACAATCTGGCGCTTCAAAGCCAACGAACACTACTACCCGGCAACCACAGAGGGCGTATTACAGCACTTGAACGACCCTCATTTCTATTGTAATGTCTACTGGTTGTTCAGAGATGCATTTTGGCATGTCATCAGCACCAAATCCCAAACAGAAGTCGGAACGGCAATTTCCTACCCCCATGGCCAGCGACTGGTGATGCCGATTACTCTCGACGTGCTATTTCTGCGAACACTCATGGATCCGACGGCAACTCCCTTCGCGAAGAAGACGGCCCTGTGTCTACAAGCCATTACGGTAACCGAGGCCCGGCCCCTATCACGAAGTGCACGCTGACTGATTTATAACAAGATAGTACATGAGGTGATGGTAATTATTTCATCTTGACATTTCTTCTTATGTACGTGCCACAAGCTTACGCTTCACGCAGCATCATGTCAACACAGATCTTCAAAAAAGAGGTGCTCTACTCGAACCACCGCTATTGATCGAACCGCCGTCTCGTGCAAATAGAGAAACTGTGAGATTACGGAACTGTGTAAGAAACTATAATAAGCAACTAACTCGTGGTGCAGTACGGCAAAACTGAACCCCTGTCAGAGATGGGACACTCTTTTGAGCGAGCCACCACCGGCGGTACAATATGGGGCTTAGAATCGAGCATAGGTCCAGACGCACGGCAGGCCGCCGGAGGAGCCAGTCTCCTGACTTGTTTATGGCGGTTTCCCAATCTTGACAGTGGCAGCTGGCAAAATACCTATGGCATCCCGCGACCAGCTGTTTTTGAGATGTTGCAATGGCCCGTACCGGCGGTATGGTTGTCATCCGTGACGTCGCAGGACTTTTGGACAAGAACCATCGGGGTCTACGGGCCCAGCGCTTTTAGAATGCCAAAGGCCATCATGTCTGTCGGTGATGACATCGGCCAGGAGTCATCTAGGGCAAGAAAACCTTCAGAATGGTTCTGGATAGACGGGTACATGCCTCCGTCGTATCACGCTCCGGCGTTAAGCGACATGGCACTCCGGCTGAACGCAAGCTACCATCGACACAAAACACATAGGCCGTGGTACGCGGACAGTTATGCCATGTGGCAGATGACGCCTTGGAGCTATCATGGGCTTCGGGAATCCCTTTATCAGGCCACCGACATCCACTTTCTTCGAAGGTATCGCCGCGATCAAGAGCGAATAGAGCGCATCATTGGTCAACTGCTGCACCCCATCTCTCTGGATGCCCAAGACACTGAGAACGCATCTGCGGACATTTTCGTCCCCGGATGTCTCCCAAACTTCATCGCAGAGCGCTCTACCACGGCATGGTTCTTCCGCGCCATCGGCTTTCTCATGGCTGCTGCTCTGCCCGCGCGCCACCACGAAGGGACGTATCAGTACGCGGAACCCAAATGCAGAGAAGGCCTTGGGATCCCCTGGAGCATCCGGCAAAACCTTCACATGAGTCGCGTCGAGCATGATGATTTGCAGTATGTTATCGGGCAACTCTGTCGCTCCAGATGGGTTTACCCACAGTTCAAGCTTGGGGAGCGACACACCGCACCAACAGCGCAGGGTGTACGCGACCGCCGACTACAGCTCATCCGGTTCGCAAGAGACGCCTACGGCATCTTCGAACTGTTTTGCGAACACCCTCGCGGCTTGTGGACGGTCTTCGACCAGGCTTGCCACGAGATGGAAATTCACCTCCATCTGGACATGATCAACGATTACGAGTCTTGGATTCCGTTTCCCTTTCGAATGCCAGAGTACCCCGGTGTGTGGGAAGACGGGACGGCATCCGACTTGTTCCAATTTGGCGCGAGCGCGTGGGAGGGTTGGAGTTTCGTCCGACCCTTGGCAGGTCATCACAACACTTTCGTGGGCGAGCGATTTATGGCGGAAGAAGTGCCCAGTCCCGACTTCTTCCCACCTTGTCCGGCATGGGCCATGAGCGGCGTCGCCGGTGCCCCTATTCCAGTGAGGACGCTTACCATTGCGGACATGTACGATGAGTGGAAACGGCTCGGAAAGGCGCTCCTCATTGTACCGGGAATCGACATGGATATCTACGAGTGCGACTACGTCTGTAAGACTCTCAACATCACCACGGAGCGACAGTGGATGGAAAGCGTCGAGACAAGCTGGTATGGCCTCCAGCTCAATGCGCTAGCAGCGGCCCGTTTTCGCGCATCCGATCTTGAGGCGATGCCTTTGGGGCGGGCGGTAAGGATCATGAGACCTGATGAGATCTTCTCGTGCAACGGCGAGAACGGGAATCCCCTCGGAATCCGGATCCGAAATTTCATATATGACATCACGAGTAAAAGCCCCGAGAGATGCATGACGAGTGGATGTATATGCTAATGCTTTACAGGTCTGACATGCTCGGACATGAAGCTCTTGAGACTGTTGAAAAGTGCGCCAGGCCGGGATCCCTCCAAGAATGTCATGATGGACGGCTATGAAATTACAGAAGTCGTTGCAGGACTCAAGCCGTATCGGGTTGGGATGGTGTATCCGACGCTATGTAAGGCTGCCAACAAGCACTCTCTGAAGGTTTTCACGGAGAGAACGCTGCGAAGACATGAGTTCAAAGAGACGGGGATGTATGTTGCGATTTTCGGCAAGGTTTACGACATCACAGGTAAGGTTCAAGACAACTCATCCTCAGATAGTGGAACGCTGACACAAAAATTCCCTTCAGACTACGCAGAGTTCCACCCAGGAGGTCTCAAGTTCCTGGAGGAGAATGCGGGACGAAATATCACGGAACTCTTCGTACAGCACCACTCACGAAACCTCGACCGCGTCATGAAATATTTGCCAGAGCTGCATATCGGAAGGATGGTAGAAGAACGTACAGAGGTGACGCAGGATCAGACAATTGATCAGCTCCACGGCGCACACATCACCTTCAATCACGACGAGATCAAGTTCTACGAGACGGTTTATTCGGTGACAGGTCAGTAGTGCCATATCCAGCCACCCAACGCCACCATTCACACATGATAATGTTCTGACCTCTCGCTCATACCCAGCTCTACAAGAGTCCGGAGAGGATCCAGAGCTTGTTGAGAAACTCAGACCTTACCTTGGAACCGATGCAACGGCAGATCTCCAGGATGAAGACGCCGACGGCGGGCCTCTGATGTGCTTCGCGCGTCTGAGAGCTTACATCGTGGCCACAACGCGCAGGCCAGACAGACAACTCCCCGAGATGTCGATCTCTGATTTGGCGAAGTTCGATGGCATGGTAAATGAGCGAGAGAAATGGCGAAACGACGCTTATGTGGCCGTTGAAGACCTGGTCTACGATGTCACTGGTGAGCTCAACTGGCGGAGCAGACTTCACGTGCTGACATACGATGCAGAGGTGATTCAATACGGCTCAACATATGAAAGGTATGCCAACCTAGGACAATATCTTGGTCAGAAGGTCCACAATGAGACCTTGGCTACGTACCTGAAGAACAACTGTGGCCACCGAGTCGTCGCCCGAATAGTCTCCTCGAGGATACCATGTCCCTTTGATCCCAGAAGGGCGCTGCCTGGTAGGTTATGCGAAATTTCAAACATACTGAAAGGGAAAACTGACGGAACATCTCCAGTACGAGCCGATATCACCGCTTGGAAAGCTCGGCCGAAACGAAAGAAGCCTGAAAGTGCCCCGAAGAATCCTGCGCCGAAGAGGAATGACATAGCACCATACCCGCAAACCGTGGACGATCTCAAAAAGAAAAGAAAAGCAAAGAAAACCGGAAAGGGCCACACCTTTTCGCCTACTCCTTCTATTAGCAAGTTGGACTATCTGGTGCAGAGTCTTTCCAGGACGGCCCAAATCAATGGAGAGCCGCAGGTGAGCAACAATTACGAAGGCACTCGCCGCTGGGTTGAGGCACAAAGAATCAAGACTACTCGAGTGCGAGAAGGCATAACTGTCAAATTGCCGGCGATTGATCCAAACGCTCCCGCGGTTGTTCACCTCTCTACATGCACAGGAGCTTATGGGTCTGAGACTGAGGGTGGAGGCATAGGAAGAGCTGAGGCAGACGATCTGGTTCCCTTGGAGCTGAGGTCTGGAGGCAACCCGGTCCGCTTCACGTTAAGAAAAACCGGATAAAAGGGAGGGTTTTTCATGGGTAGAGGGTGTTTTGAAAATATCATTTTGTCCACTATTAGATCTTCCTTCGTGCGAATGAAACTGAACGTACATGATGAGAGACGTCGTACTGCTAGTCCCTCAAGGTATCGCCGTCTAATCGTCCTACTTCCTTTCAATTCGTATGTCTTGATCATATTCATGAGGTTTGGTATTGATGATGACAGCTTCGAACCGAAAACCAAATCACTTTCTAACCCTCTCAAACCAGACCAACGGCCCATCTTCACCCTCCATTCTGACATCTAACCCAAAATACGTGACTGAGCCAGTAATACCAACCTTAAATTCCGCACGCATGCACGCGAATGGTGTCTGGGTGCGCTTACCCTTCCCCAATTCGAGATATTCTCGGCCAACCCAGAAATTGCCAGATTTCGGCTCGAGATACACAACCGGATTGAGGTACTCAAAGCCAGCCCCTCCCACACCAAGGACACGAAGTCGGCATTTTTCGGCATTGCTGCCCTGATGTCCGAGTAACGTGGAGTCTGAGTCGTCGCAAAATAGATGGATTTTCAACGTTCCGTAGCCCGGATCGTGATACTCTCCTAGATGACCCGACAATGGGAGCGTTGGTAGAAGAGGTGGGTCGGGTACCGAGGGGTAGATGTGCTCAACACAATGCTTGAGGTACTGATGCTGAGCTTTTCGGTCGGATTTGTATCTGTCATCTCGTTAGTAATTGATTCCTTTAGAGTTCTTTAACCTGACTCACTTCTCATTCGGGTCATATCTTTTGGCTGTTGGGACCCCGAGATGTTCATACAATATGTGGTGGGCAATCAGTTCCGGCAAGGGCGATTCTGTGTTCGACATGACCGTCACCGCAAGGTGTTTTGAGGGTACCATGATCATTATAGAAACGAACATCGTGACCTGCCCAAAGTGAAAGAAAGCCCTCTCGCCTTCAAAAATACCCTGGTTCCAGCCATTCGCGTAAGTGACTGGGCCGAGAAAAGGCGGGTTCGACATGCTCGAGAAGCTCCGCGGCGTCTTCAACTCCCGATGGCCCTCCTTCGACATCGGCGCCTCCTCGTTCATCATGGTGCGTAGATACTTGGCGTAATCAAGCACAGTCGAAATGATTGAGCCGGCACCTTCTTCGGCTGCCCAGGGTTCATGGGGGACCTGGATGAACGCCGCGCTATCGGAGTCATAATAGTACTCGTCGGCGAGGAGCAATTCACTTTTCTCCGCATCCTCGAGGGAGAAATACGTCTCGTTCATTCCCATCGGCTCCCACAAGTGCTCCCGGAGGAAGTCGCCCAACCACGACCCGGTGAGGGTTTCGATGAGGTAACCCATGACACCGAACATTTTGTTGGAATACTGATACTTTGCCCGTGGCTCAGCAGTCATGGGCAGATTTCGCAGATTCCGTACCATTTCCTCCGCAGTGGTGGCCGTCGAGGCGAAGTCGTGGCGCGGGTAGCCTGTCCTGTGACTGAGGGCGTCTTCGAGAGTGATGTGTTCCGTCGCCCACTCATCGCTGAGAACGAAGTCGCTGAGAACGCTAGACACGGGTGTCTGCCAGCTGAGGTCGTTGTACGCGCTGGCATTGTCGATCAGGAGTGAGATTCCGGCGGCTGTGAAGGACTTGGTGGTGCTGCCGGTATAGAACAGGGTATGGGGTGTGATAGGAGTCGAGTTTAGAACGGCATAGCCGTAGCCCTGGATGATGTTAGCACAGTTCAAGAGACCGTAAGTTCAGCCGCAGCAGCGTGATAGGACGTCAACAGGATTCCGCGCAGCTCCTCGCCAAGGGAGTGAACATACCTTCGCCCAAGTCTTCTCCGCATCCACGATTGACACAGCGACTCCTGGTACATGCCATTCTCCCATCAAATCCTCAATGAAGGCATCGAGATCCGGTGAGACGACGCGCGGATCTTCGTCATACCCGCGGTCGTCACTGTTGAGAATTCGCTGTGCGGCATCATCCCCAACCGCCAGACCAACAACGCAAAATGCCACTGAGGCCGTCGAAACCCGCATATCGCGTGCTGTCTCTTTTGAAATCACGGTTTTGGAGAAGGCGAAGTAGAAAAGAAAGTAGATCCGACCGTGTGGGGGGACATGTCGCACCAGCCGAATGCTCTCACTGCACCGCGAGCTTGATATGAGATGACGTTACCCCCTGGAATCCCCGAACCAGTCGCGGCGCCGCTTCGGCCTGCCGTGCCGCAAAGCAGCCGAGAACTTACGGTTAAGCGCCGCACTGCTGTCATGGCCCAATGTGGAAGGTGCTCGCCGCCTGCAACGACATGTCATGTTATGGGGTTGATGACGGTTCATTCAGCGGTTGAGATTTGTTCAATTTCAACATTCTAGCTGAGGGCCCGGACATGCAACTGGATGAGGACTTAGAATCAGGTTCTGTCTGCAAATGAAGACACCATACAGTACAGCGGCAACGAAGCTATTGTGATGCGGGGCTGGAGGTTCTCAAGGAAGCAAAAAGCACAGCGAGATGAATTCAAGCAGATAGATTTACAAAGAAAACAATCGGAAAAGCTGACAATGCTATTGTATTCGTTAGATGTGAAAGACATTTGAGGTTGCCTTTGAAGTTCTGGTCTTCTGTTCTTTCAACTGTTATGCTCTTTCTACACCCCGGCTTTGATATGGAGATTCCTGATGGATATTTCGCGAACCCATTTGAAAGAAACACAGAACTTCCATCGTTCACCAGAACACACTCTTTGTTCATCCAACAGTCAAATAAGCCGAACATGCGCACGTTGGTGGTGGATGAGCTGCCCCCAAGATCTCATTAATCCAAACACAACTCAGCACATCGACATTCTTCTTTTTCTTTTTTAATACTACACGCGAACGACTGTCAAAAGCCGGGAAACACAGGATTTCAGCAGTAAACCATGGACATCCCCAACCTCACGTCTACATATACGGAAAACCAGGAGATGGCCAACCTCCTGCTCCTCGCCGCCGTCACCAGGATGGAAGGTTTCAGCGAAGCCACAGAAACGGCCGGGACCAACTTCTTTCTGAGCCACGAAGAAAAGTTCTCCCACGGCACTTTCGCCACTTGCCGGGACGAATCGCACCCACGAACCGCCCTGGGCGAAGGCACGTACCACGCAGGCACCGAATTCCAGCCGGTCGAGGCAGATTATGAACAACCCCGACTGGACTCCACGGTCGACGACGGCTTCACGGACATATTCTTGGACGATTTCATACACGTCGAGACTGGGGAGCACCCTACGTCTTTCGAACTGTCCCTGTGTCTTGAAAATTTTGACTAAACTCGACTAAACTCGACACAAGTGCATTTCACCTCGTAAGGCAGATACGCCGGGGACCGGGAAAAGGTTGGGGGTGGGGGATACGACAGCAAAATCAGCTTTAGTCCCGGGACGCACCATAATCCAGGAAAGGCCGTTTGTACCTATCTCCAATGGCAAAGTGCTCGAATTTCCATTGGTTCAGTTACACCTCCCATCACGGTGCGGCCAAAGTGTATTTGCAGCACCAAAGCACCAGTGGTGATCCTAAACTGTGATTCGCCGGGCAAAATAATGCAGCGACCCTGATTTTTGAATTTCCTCTTTTACGTTTCGATACGCTTCTTCAGTGGTGATTGTGCACAACCTTGGGACCCGGGATACCATATATAAAGAGGCCCTCATCCCCCTCGTCTCCCAGATCTTCTCTCCCCTCATCCCAAACATCACACACATCCATCTCTCATACTCGGATACAACAACAACAAAAAACAACATCACCAACTCATCCCCACTACCAACCTACCACTACCAAACCGCAAAGATGCAGTTCACCGCAGTCACCGCCGCCCTCCTCCTGGCCGCCTTCGCCAGCACGGCCTCCGCCTTACCCACCACCCGCAGAGACGCCATCACCATCCCCTTCATGAACGAGGACTGCCTCCGCACCTGCGCCGTCACCTGCGCCTCCAACACCGGCGTGGACCTCGAGACCTGCGCCACCCAGATCTGCGACTGCTTCGACAAGAAGGCCTACATCGACGCCAACCCCTTCGAGTTCCACCAGTTCGGCGCCCAGATTCAGGATTCCCTGACCGGCAGGAAGCCCGGGCAGTTCACCAAGGCGCAGAAGTCTCAGCTCGGTCTCGTCGAGGACAAGAAGAAGAACAACAACAAGAAGGAGGAGGAGAAGAAGGAGAAGCCCAACCCGGTGCCGTCCGAGTCCGTCGACGAGGTCAACAAGGTCAAGACTCCTCCCGTCGCGACTACGGACAAGGTTGAGAGTGCGGCTCCTACCATGACCAAGAGGCCCGCGAGGACAGTTGAGGCGAAGGAGACTGGGGCTCCTGTTGCCGAGAAGAAGAAGGAGGACGAGACCCGTGTTCTCGAGGAGAAGACCAAGGAGTCTGAGGTCAAGGAGAACGAGACCCGTGCTCTCGAGGAAGACAAGGTGGAGGCCGAGACCCGTGCTCTCAAGGATCAGGTCCAGGAGTCTGAGGACCCCTGCGACTGCGGGAAGAAGTGCAACGCAGAAGGCGTCTGCGTTTGCAACGAGTGTGTGTGGGTGGCCATGGCGGTCGAGACCCAGGAGGAGAAGAACGAGTCCAGCTAGAACTACTACTCACGTTCACAAGCAATACAAGGGACTTTCACTCATTATGGTAATCAAAGTATCTCAGAGCCTGAAGCTTTTCATGTACACACATCAGATATGGGATAAGAGGTTCGAAAAAGGAGGTTGTCGCACAATATGTCGATCGGAATCGAGTTTTCGGATCATCTCATAAGACTACTGCATACCTCGTGATAAAGACCGTCCAAGACCATGACGAATGAAGTATCGTGCCATGGCCCATGTCACCTAGGCGTTCGAAATCGCAGCTTAACCGCACCTTCTAATCTTCGATCATCATTCATCAAAGCAATCGTCGTAGTAGGTATTGGATATCTGTCTCAGCATGGATATCTCCCAAGCAACTCCGTATTCACGATAAAGTGACCTGACCCAATTTTACCCGTAATGTTCAACTCCACGCCAGGAACAAGAGCCAAAGCCACTTTTGACAACCCCAAGACCAGTGCCAACGCCACGACACCACAAAATTGCCATCTGCTGAACAAAGAACAGGAAATCATCCTCGTCAATCCTCCCCGCAAACAAATCAAGTACGAAATAATGACGCGACTTGAGCTTCACATCGCAGCCTCCGCCTTGACATGAACACTGCCATGAGCGCTAGCTCGAGCCTCGTCGTTGAGTTGAGAAGTCAGCAGATCGTCAACGTTGTCATCGTCACCTGCAAAAGGGTCGACCTCCTCGGCGGGGCCCTCATCTTCAGTTGCAGAAGACTTGGCGAACCACTGAGCCGTGTCATAAAGGATGGGAAGCATCTCGGCTCGCAAAAGGCGTTCAGAGCGGGGCAGGCCAGTCGGCTGGACATTGGAATCGATGCCTACTATGACAGCCAAGTAGTCGCGAGCCAACAGGTTATAAATGTCCTGCACCTGGATGGCCATGTCATCCTCCACACGCTTGCAAAGTTGCTGGAGCAGTACCTTGACGGTATCGGTCGCGTGGCGAAACATCGACTCGCGGTTCTGCTCGACATGAGTGACCATATGGTTCTTCATTCGAGCATAGGAGCCAGAACCTGTGCATTTGTTAGCTCGCAGAAATTTCGGAGGGGACAGTTGAACACACCTCTCTCCTCAACACAAATGTCATAGGCTGGCTGCATATCCTCTGTGATGATTGGATGGAAACCTCTGCTGGCTTCACGCTGGAGATCCTGAATGGTCGTGCGAAGAAGTCCGGGAATCTCCTTGAGTCTCGTAATGTGCGTTCGGAGTTGCTGGCTCAGCATGTTGATGCCTGCGAAGTTGGTACCGCGCTGCTGGGAAGTGGCGACGGCAGCACGATGGAAGTTCTCCAAAACCAAGCGGGCACTCATAGAAAAGCCCTCGAGAGCTCGGGGAAGATGTCGTTGAAAAGCCTTTTCCCACCCCGTTGCAAGCTGCTTGCTAATCGGTTCGAAAAGCTCTGCATTGAAGTCGCGAGGCCCAGATGCGCCAGAGTAAACACCGGCGCGGCGACAAGTTGCTTTGTACGTGGCCCAGAACATACCACCCATACTGCGGGGAGCGCCCCAGGACGAGGCGGTGGGGACAGCCGCGTCGGCAGCGGAAGGGATCGTCCGGTCGAAGTGATCGTAGATGCTCTCAGCCAGGGCATCCTTCATGGAAGTAAGGCACTCATCGACAGCTTTGGCGAACTCCTGCAATCGGTTAGTCAACGGTAAGAAAAGAAACATGTTCACTCCAAGCAAGCTATACATACCCTCTCGAGATCAAGCAATCGTCGGCGAAGCTGGCTCTCCTCGGTCTTCTTGTCTTTGTCACTCATGTAGGACAAGGTACCGTCATTGGTAGCCCACATCTTCATGGAGTTGAGGAGCTGACTCAGGTCGTTGAGGAACCGACGGCAAGTGGCAGCACGACCGCCTTCGGTGAGTTTCTTCGCATGCTGTTGAAGTTGGGGGATCTCGGTTTCGCTGACATCGCGAAAGCCATCGTTGTTGAAGTCATCCTTCTGCAGCCGGCCTCTCATCTTCTGGTAAGCACGGCTACTCACACAGAAGACAGGAAGGTTGCGCGCGACTTCATCGTAATCTCTGATGTCCTCGTCGGGATTGAAGGTGTTCTCGTCCTCTTCGATGGCGGCTTCTTGGTCCAACCTGCGACAGTTAGAATAGGGATAAACATCCTCGAATCACAGAAGACTCACTCTTTGATGCCCATGGCAAAATCACGCTGGATTGCACCCTTTGAGTATCCATTTCTGCCTTGGATGCAAACAGCCTTGACAGCTCCTAGAAGTCGGCTCTCCTCGGCCTGAAGCGGCTTCATCTGTTGTCGAATGTCCGAAAGGCTGGCATCGACTTCTTTGCGCAGTTGGCGGACTTCTTTCCGCTGGGCCTTCAGCTCTGCCAGCTTCTCCTGGATCTGATCATCGGTCAAAGGGACTCGGCCTTCGTCCTCAGGCTGGTTCTCCTTATCACTAGCTGATTCAAAGTCCGAGTCCGAGTCGCTATCGTCCGAATCAGATGACATGTGGTTCTTGCGGCTCTTCTTGGAGGTGGCGCCACGCTTGCGCTTTTTGCTGTTCTCCGAAGGAGCGTAGACGGTCTTGCCGTCGCTAAACTTTTGTGAGAGCTCGTCCCAGGTCTCCCATGTGCTGTCGAGCTGCTCGAGCTTATCGATGAGCTCTGCCTTCTCGTCCCTGCCGCTGGCCAGCTCCTTCTTAAGAGCTCCGATCTGGCGGCGGAGATCATCGATCTTGGTCCAAGACTCGGAAACGTCAGACTCAATGTCGAGACTCTCGGCAGCCTCGATCACCGAGATGTCGTCCGTCTTGGAGCAGATGAAGGTCACAGCGGAATAAATACCGTCGTACTTCAGCTGGCGTTTGAAAGAATCGCCAAGAAGAGACTTTGCCGTTTTGTCGTCGACAGCACGATTGATAGGAGCGACGATCCAAAGACCCGTGCAGGCTTTCATGTACTGCTGCGCAACAGCGGCTCGGGCAGCGTTGGAATCCTGGACACCAGGCAAGTCGACAATGACGGCGCCAGTCGACAAGGCATTGGCCTTGGTGTAAATCCGAACGACCTTGATCAGGGGCCAGTACTCCATGGAAACGTCCTTCTTGAGATGGTTGTTCTTCTCCTTGCTGTCGACGTAGCGCTGCATGCCGTTGTACAGCTCCTTCGCTGTGGTAGACCGCAACTTCTTGACGCTGCCCAGAACACCTCTGACGGCGGGCTCATTCGCCAGGCGCTCAGGACTGCTGTCGGCGATCATGTTGTTGGTCTTGGATGGGTAGACGGACTTGATCTTAGCATAAGCGATACCAGCCTCAGTGTCAGGATTGGTGCATTCTCGGGAGACATTGCCGTTGTCATCGAAGAGATCGGTGTACAGGGTCTTGAGCTCCTTGATCCAGTCGTCGGCAGAGATGAACTCGATCTCGGCACGGTAAAGCTCAAAAGCGTCGTCGGAGTAGTTGTAAGAGATCTCAGTGGGCGAAGCAGTGCAGGCTCGGAGGCAGTTCGTCGGAAGAAGTCTCTCCTCGTCCAGCAGAGCGTTGATGACGGAACTCTTTCCAGCGCCAGTGTTGCCGACAACGCCGACAATAGTCTTTGATGCCTTTGAGCGGGACTGTAGGTCCTTGATCGCGTTGAGCCATGCGGGAGCCTGGGTGTCGGACAGGGAAGCAGCGGCGGCAGCATTGAGAGGGAACTTTAGGTTCTCCAAGAGATCCAAGCCGATCTTGACACCCTCCTCGAGAACCTCTGGCGATGTCTCCTTAGCCCACTGCTCGAGAGGGTCGGGTTCTTGGTGCTGATTGATCTCGGGAATGCCGGATTCGGGTTCGCCAGTCGGGATGTCGTGGTCCACATTTCCAGCAGGAAGCTCTTGCTTCATCTCTGACAGCGCACCACCCTCGAGCTTGATTTGCCGGGGTGTTTCTGTGTCAGCACGAAGCGTTGTTGCCGAAGAAGGAGCAGTCACGTAGGGCGACTCGTGAGAACCCCTAGCATTCTGATTCTGCAAAGTTGCGAGGGGGGTCGCAAGCAGATGATTGGTATCTGACGGCTCGGGCTTGACGCCGCCCTCCATCTTGATTGGGGGCATCTCGTCCGATCTGGTGAGTGAGATGTGACTAAAAAAGTGAGCAGCCCAACACCAACAGGTGGTGCAGGCGGTTGGACGAAATAAGTGGTGAGAGGTAAGCTTGGGTTGCGGCTAAGGCTGGACCCATGAGGTAGGGGAAAAGGTGGTGCCACCGATGAATGATTGTAATGAAGTGAAATAATTGCAAGACGGCGATGCCGATCGACAACGTCAGTAAGGCCGACGCTGGAAGGTATCGACAACGTCAGTAAAGTCGACGCCAACACGAATGAACGTTTGTGAAAGTGACCAAGGGTGTTGTTGGCGATGGCGACCCTGGAGACGCGTTAAGTCGAGAGGCAATTAGTTTTCGCGTCGAGATGGGCGGGGCCGGGCAGAGACCAGTCAACCTGGAAGACGCTATCGATCCCTGCAGTGCCGATTACCAGTCGCCTGAGAACCCTTGCGAGTTCCTGCAGGAAAGAACGCAATTGGTGCCTTCCCCAGGAACGACGACGATGGCGCCCATGACTAAGCAGATTCCACAGAAATCTAATTTTTTCATTGGCTGATGGCCGACAAGAGGTCCGGAAAGGAAGGGACGACAGTTTGGCGAGCGCTCCTTCCCAACGTCTCGGGACTGGATTGCAGCCTATCACGATCGGTTTTGTCTAATTCTTTTGGCATTTTGTTTGATATTATTGGAGAAAGGTGAAGAACTCGGCAGAAATCAAGGCTGCCATATTTTTGAAAAAAGATGACATCAAAGAGAATATCCAATTATTTGTCTTATGCTGTTTGAGTAACGATTGTCGAAGCCCGGAGAAGAATCCGGATGAAGCTCCAAACAGCTTGTACTCCGATAAGGCTCTTCTTCCTGGTTGAATACTTGTGTGATAATAACGGATAATAAAGGCAATACTAGAGCTACCAGCAGCAAGGATAGGCATAGAGGTAGCGAGAAGTACGGTCAAGTTATCTCAGTTTTGGTGAAGTCGGTGAGCTCGGTGTAGCTGAAGCGGCTGACTCGCAACCTTCCCAATCCGTCGTGAGACAACCCCTTCTCCCCAAATCGCATCGTTTTTCCGTTCCGCCGGCGATTTATCCATCTCGGGTCTTGGTGTCGTCGGTACGAAGCTCGGAATTCCACAAACTCAATTGTTGATGCCAGCTTGCCCGCGCCAACCGCCCGTCGTTCATTCCATCACCAGCCCTCACCGACCACTGTGCCACATTCGCTACCAGTCCACATAACTTTCCCGCCGACGCCGACCACCTCACCTATTCATTCTCTCCTCCTCCAAAAAAAAAACCACTATCAAAAATGGGTTTCATCGGCGCCACCGCAACGGGCCTCGTGGCCGGCCTCCACGGCTACATCCTCGTTCTCGAGATGTTCCTCTGGACCTCGCCCCGCGGCCGCAAGGCCTTCCGCCTGACCGCCGACTTCGCCGAGAAGACCAAGACGCTGGCCGCCAACCAGGGCCTGTACAACGGCTTCCTCGCCGCCGGTCTGGCCTGGGGCGTCGTTCACCCCGTCGCCGAGTTCGCCGACCAGATCCGCCTGTTCTTCCTCGGCTGCGTCTTTGTTGCCGGCGCGTACGGCGGCGCCACGGCCAACCCGCGCATCTTCATGATTCAGAGCGTGCCGGCTCTGCTTTCCATCGGCGCTGTCTTGTCCGGCATCTAAGTTGTGCATAGGCAGACGGTTTTGGTATCAGTGCATCTTAAGCTCCCGTGGAGGAAAGTTGTCGCCTTCACGAGTGAGGTGTGGTTCGGACCTGTCTCACCGAGGTCTGATGCTCGTAGAGGAATATTCTTTGTGTGAATTGGTAGCGTTTAGCCTGTATACCTAGAATAGCGAAGATCTGTTGTTTCTCTCTCGTACTGAATGGAAAGCTGATATTAAAGCTCCTCTTTATCGCCACGTTGACGTCTCTCCTCAGCCCTCAGCTCCTCCTGAAACTTTGCCTGTCTATCAGTTCTTTCCTCCCGAAGCCGAGACTCTTCTCTGAACGCTTCCATCTCCCGGAGATGGTCCTGCTCACTGAATTCTTCCACAGGCTGGCTCGGATCAACCCAGCCATACGGGATGCGTTCCGTGGTGAGGTCCCGGTAGATCGGCTTAAACATAGGATTCGCCGCCATCTGTTTCCCCAACACCTTGCGCCCGGCCTGTATAATACCATCATGAAATATGGTTCCCCAGATTCCTTGAGCCTTCTCCGGGGCTGAGTCTATCGGCACCCAGGCCATAGGCTTGGGTGGGTTCTTCTTGAGGTACGCAACAGCGCGATCCCTTCTCTGCCGATACGCTTTGTACTTGGCCTCCGCCTCTGCCTTTTGGGCTGGAGTCAAGTCTAACTTGAATCCCTTCAGCTTCTCACTTGAATCCAGGGCCTTTCCGGTAAGAAGTGACGGAAGATACGTGGTATCGAATCTGGTCTCCCAACGCTCTGGCTTGTCCTTGGCCGAGGTGAGCGCCCACCAGTGGTCGTGTAGTCTCTTCACACGCTCATGCAAGTCGTGGGGCTCCTCTGGAATGGGGCTGTGGTGCCCGCCGCGGTTGGCGATGGCCATTATCGTCTTGTCGATGCCGGTTTCTTGGATGATGAGCCACGTAAGATCTTCCCGGCCTTCCAGACTCAGCAGCATGGTCGAGTAGGTGTCGTAGTCATCATCCGGCAATGACGTCGGCAGCAGGCCGTCTCTGAGCGTATCTCCGATGAGAAGGACTTCCTTGAGGGTGTCGTGAACCGCGGGATCTGACGGCAGGTCTCGCCAGGGATTGGTGGCAGAGAAGTCTCCCGGGGTGTCTCTGGAGAGCCCGAACGAGCCTAGCACGGTGGGAGACACCCAGATTACGAAGAGAACCGCGACGAGGCGGGTGAGCCAGCTCAGGAGCGAGCGCGTGAGTCCAGCCTGCGCCATTCTGAGCGGGGGCGGTGTGTGGGAGTTGTTTGGTGAGACGTCGTGCAACGAGACGGCGGGGAAGGGCGTGATGTGATATTGGAGGTTGAAGTTGAGTTCCAGGGGCGGTTTTAGTTATGAGATGACGCACTAGGCCCAATGGCGCCAGCCCTGGTTCGGCCGAGAGGGCATGATGAACTTGGCGATATGAATGCCAGATTCCACATATTGACGGACTTAGGACGACACGGTAACGGCGGGACACGTGGGAACAACAGGATGACCCAGCATTATTCTGCTCGTGCCGCCGGACACGGCGCCGGTCGCTCACAGATCAGGCGGCTCCGCGGTTCACAATGATGTTGTTGCACTTCTCACGTTTTTTGGTGTCACCAATCACGGTGCAAACGCAATGCACGGATATTTCACTGGCAAGTCGTCAAGATGACTGAGTAATGACACCGCCGCTAGCCCTCAGCAGCAGAGGCTATCTAGCCAGCCATGTTTGCGCTGAGAGGATAGCCTCAAGTGAGGGGTCGAACGTCGTCTCAATTATGGTGTCTGATCAGCGCGCTCTCATGCCCTCTGGGCAGACGAGGCTTGGAGGCGCGCCCATTTCCTGTCCAGAGACCGTTGGCTGCATGAAACAACCCAAAATAATAAACTCTCCCTTGAGCTTGTTCTGAAACTGTCGACCAATGACACCTGCAGAGGGAGTGAGGGATGCGAGTCGTGGGAGGAATGAGACTTTTGGACCAAGACATGGGATGAGGAGGCGGGCAGCATGCTGAGGCGTGGATGGAAGCAGTTGGTGGTGGTGCAGCATGCTTGGAGCAAATGGAATGGAACACCTCAGGAAAGAGAGAGTCAAGTTTAGGTGGCCTTACACAGAAACAAGAGGTCAGTGAGCCGAGGCGACCCCTGAATCGAAGCTTAGCCAGAATTTTAGCACCCGATCCAAGTGCGCATCCCAGCCCAAGCCCTGCACCACCGCCCGATTTTGACTGGCACGGGGGGGCCAACTTGCATTTTAAGGCTTCAACTTCAACGTCAGTGTGGGCTGGAGGGGTCACGTGTGACGTACCACGTGACGTGATGGCTGCAGGCGTCATTGGTTGCGGTTAAGAGCGCGGGATTGGGGGATATTCGTTACTTAACTGTGTCAGAGATGAGCCAACGAATTAATTCCAGAGTCTTGCATTTGGTAGCTATTCTGTAAATAAAAAGATATCGAAAAGAAAGAAGACACCCAAATTAAATCAATCCTATCCATGCATGCAACAGGCTGGTCAACGTCATCCGGCACTCACAAAAACGTGTGGCCGGCACCGGATAAACCCCGGGGGCTGCCTCCTCGGGCTTAGCGCGACTGGCCGTTCCCACTGTTCCTCGCCGGTCCACACCACCTCATCGTGGGTCTTTCCGAGCTGGCAATTTTCCTTTCAAACCTTTGATTTTTTCGACGAGACAGCTCATCCTCACCACCCTCGCACGACGACCGCATACGCTCGCGAACCGACCCCTCGGTCTCCCGATCAATCCATCGTTTAGCAAGCCTCCATCAAGCTATCTGTACCACGCATCACTCTCTGTGTATCATCATCACTCCCCGTCGCGCGCGACACACAAAACAACCTACCCGCAAAAGAATCCCTTTCGTGCCTTGTCCACGAAAGCGAAAGTCCGATCAGACCAACTACCGATCCCCAAAAAAATATTCCCACACAACCTGCGCGTTGCTGCACCCACTGCGACCCTTGCTCAACGCCAGCAAACTTCTTTAGCAACCCTTCTTCTTGCGCAACATCGACGCCAATCGCCATGCCTTCGACGAATCTACCATCGAGTTTCGCCTCAGCCGCCGCCGGCCAAAACGCAAACGCGAGAGCCGGTCGAAATGACGGCCGTGGAGCAAGCGGGGAATGGTGAGTCGCCGCCCGTGCTGAACCCTCTGCGCATCGTCACTCTGCACGAGGCTTCATTCCTGTCCGTCTCTGCAGTCGGTGATGATGTTGCATCTTCCATCACAGTGCCTGCATCGTGGTCGCCCGAGCCTGTGGAGTCGGCTCCATCTCTCAGCCTTGCCAAAACGTCACAGCACCATGACTTCACGTCCTTCGCCAAGCAATCACAGGCAGCACGCGCGCTAACACATACCACAGGGCTCGACGTGACGGCAGAATTAACGGTACCCTGACCTTCCGCCGACCCTCGACGACTCCCGGCCAACCGTCCCAACCCGCAGCTTCTTCCGAAAATGCTTTCGCCGCGTCAAACATCGACTCCAGTGCGATCCCGCAGACCCCGGGCGCCAGCAGCTACGACCCGAATTCCTCACAGTACCACAAGGACTCCATCCTTAACCTGTACAGGAACGGCGCGGCGGATTCAGACCCCTCCAGCGTGATAGAACCGGGATGGACTCCGGGACACACAAACGGAAACGCCACGCGGGGTTGGGGAAAGAGCAATAACAACCACAACTCTCAGGACCCTTCTTCGTGCTGGAACTCGCGCGGCGACAGCCATCCTGTCGGCGTCAACGGCATGACTGACGAGGAGGAAAAGGTGGGCCACCCTGACGGACCTTGCGGCCTGGGACATCATACTGACTTTTACAGATTTTCGCGTCAGATGTCAACTCTCCTCTGAAGCCCCCGCTCCAGAATAAGGAGGGAACCCAAGGGCCCGGACCTAATGGACGAAAAGCTTCCCTGTCCCACGGTAGCGCTGCTGGATATGGGTTGTCATCTCCAGTTTCTGCCTCCAGACCGGGAACGCGACGCCGCGAGACGACAGACACCTTCGGCGGCGGTCCCCTCGCTTCCCCTAGTGCGACGCGCTTTTCTCGCGACGACCCGGCGTTCCTGTTTGGCCGCAAGAACAACGACGTGAAGGAGCAGGATGCGGGCGAAGATGATGGTGCTGGTCAAGCGCAGACGCAGGCTCAGAGCAAAGCACCCTTCGGCAACTTGACTAGGAGCAACACGGCCGGGAATCCCACTATGGGCGCAAACATCAGCTCGCTCTGGGGCAACTCCCAGCCGGCGTCTGCTGGTGGAATGGGTGGTGGTGGAATGGGCAGCTTCGGTCAGTTCGCGCTGCCGACTCCCACTTCGACCATCGGCTCCGGAGCTCGAGGTGGAAGCCGCTTCGCCAATCTGATCAACAAGGAGAGCAGCGATAGTCCCGTCAAACCGAATGAAGCCTCCACCCCCGACGCGGGTCTGTCCTGGCGCCCACGCAACCGCACCGACACCGACCCTTTTGCGGGAGACGACGGCCTGTCTGGCAGCGCAGCCCTGGGAGGCGCCCAAGACACGAGCCCCCCGGCGGCGAACCCGAACCCTGCTAGCAATATCGGCATGTTCGAGACACCTGTCAAAGGCTCAACCGGTGATTTTGGCATGTCTGGGCTGAACCTCGGTCGCCAGCTGGATCAGGAACCCGGCCCCCAGAGCCCTGCCGAGACCAACCCGTACCGCAGCCCCCCTGCTGAGCGCGGCGAGTCCCAAGAAGACGCCGGCGCCGACAAGCAACACGGTGCGGCTGCTGGTGCTGAGCACAACCCCGCCTTCAACTCGATGCGTGGCTTCCCCACCCATCCTTTCGACGGCAGCGATCGCAGCCAAACCAGTAGCGCTGGCGCCCGAGCAGGCTATGCATCCGGCTGGCCAGTTCCTCTGTCGACCGGCACTCCTGATAGAGAACGGGGTGGCTTCGGAGGTGTTTTCGGCAGCTCTCTGTTTAGCCCCATGGGCGCTGAACTTCAGTCTCCCGGTCTGTCGAGCATCGGAGGTGGCGTGTTCGGCCCTCCCAGTGCTGGTGGTCTTGGGGGAGCAGGAACCATTGGCCGTAGCAAGCTGCATTCCCTCTTTCCCCCGGCCATGCAAGCTCAGATGCAGGGCCACGAGCAGGAGAACCTCAGTGATTCACTTCCTGACCTGCGTCAGGCTACAGCTCTGGGTGCCATTGGTCGCAGTAACTTCGCCACTCAACCTCGCGACACGGGCAGTCCTTTGCGCAGTGGTCGCGGCGGCATCTTTGAGGAGATGTTCCCCTCCGACCCTACCCGCACCCACAGCGGCTTTGGAGGTTCTGACCTCTCTCATTCGGCGGCTGCTGCTGTTGGACACCCCCAATCCTTTACACCTGGAGCTTCCACCGGCGCCGAATACGGCACGACCCATCGCCAGATGGTCATGCCCGATCGCATGCGCTGGGTCTATCTCGATCCTCAGCAGCAAGTGCAAGGACCTTTCAGTGGATTGGAGATGAACGACTGGTACAAGGCCAACTTCTTTACGCCCGATCTCCGAGTCAAGAAGGTTGAGGACCATGATTTCGAGCCACTCGGTCAGCTGATCCGTAGGATCGGAAACTCTAGAGAGCCATTCCTCGTTCCTCAGATCGGCATTGCCCATGGTCCTCCCACCCAGGCTGGTCCCTTCTCTCCTGGCGGCAGCACCGGCGTTATTCCCCCTCTCAGTGGTGTCTTCCCTAGTTTCGGTAGAACCTTGACTGCGGAGGAGCAGAACAACCTGGAGCGTCGGAAGCAGGAGGAACAGCAGGCCATGGCCCAGCAGCGGGATTTCATGATGAGGCAGCAGGCTATCACGAGAATCCAGAACCAAGGCCCAGGTGGTGTCCCCGGTCTTCACCACCAGCACAGTGCTCACAGCCTGCAGAGCCAACCTAGCTTCGGCAGCATCTCGTCTCCGATCGGTGCTCATCCTCAACAGCCCCCCATCGGTGGCGGCGTTGGACCTACATCCGGCTTCTTCGATTCTGCCCCGCAGAGCGCCGCTCAGGCTCCAGTTGGCGCTGGACTGGATCATTTTCGTGAGGACGAGCTGGCAAACCTGAACCCTAGTGAGCGCCAAATGCTTGCCAACGTTCAAGCCCCTACCAGCCTGTCGAGTATTTTCCCGCAGCAACCCATCGGCGCGCCCGCCAATGACACCAACCTTCGCGGCAACCTTCCCAGCACCGATGACCTGGACAAGGATGAGGAGGGCTTCAGCGAACGTCTCAAGCAGTTTGAGGACCTTCGCGCCGAGCATGAGGCTGAGAAGGCCCAGGAGCTGGCTCAGCATGCGGAAGAGCATGATGACTATGGAGCTTCCGCCCCGGGCCATTCTAGTCACTCCGTGATGCAGGAGCAGTCCAGGTCACCCGCTCCCGGTATCAAGGAGATTATGGAGGAGGAGCAACAGCTGTCTCTGACTCAACAGGTCCAGAAGGCTCAGGCTGCTGCTGCCGCCGCCAAGAACGCCGCTGCTGGTCTCCCCATGCCGTTCCCTCCCCCGCTGCCCGCCACTGGCACGCCTCTTCCGGCCCCTACCGCCCAGCGCGTCCGCTCCAACCTCCCGGAGCAGTACAACCGCTCCCAGACCGGAACGCCTGACACTGGATCGGCCACTGAGCCGCCCCCGCTGGCTCCGTGGGCCAAGGAAGCCGCGAGCCGCAAGGGTCCCAGCCTGAAGGAGATCCAAGAAGCCGAGGCTCGTAAGGCGGCCAAGGCTGAGGAGGTTGCTGCTGAGCGTCGCCGCCAAGCTCTCGAGCAAGAGGCCGCCGCTCTGAGGGAGCGCGAGAAGGCTGCCTCTTCCGCGACTGGCCTGCCCACGACTAGTACTTGGGGCAACGGATCGCCGGTCGGAGCTGCCAGCCCTTGGACCAAGCCCGTCGCCACCAAGTCGACTCCCGGAACCAGCACTCCCGCCAAACAGAAGACGCTCGCCGATATTCAGCGCGAGGAGGAGGTTCGCAAGATGAAGGCCAAGGAGATTGCCGTCCAGACTGGCATCGCGTCCGCCGCCGCCGCCGGCAAGCGTTATGCCGACCTCGCCACGAAGTCTAACGCTGCTCCCGGTCTTGGTCAGCCGAATGCTGGCGCCCCGCTCACTGGAACCGGCTGGGCTACCGTCGGAGCCGGTGGTAAGATCAAGGCGCCCACCGGACCTGCGGCCCAGACCCGGTCTGTTAGCGCCGCCGGTGTCAAGCCCACCCCCGTTGTTGCGAAGCCAGTGTCCAAGCCTGTCGCCGCTCCCATCGCCGCGCCTACTAAGACCGACATGGCGATGGATGAGTTCAACAAGTGGTTGACTCGGGAGCTCTCTCGGGGCATCACTGGTGTCGACAGTAAGTGTTCCATGCCCCGCGATACGATGTCGTTGCTAACCAAACCATCAGTTGACACTTTCGCCGCTACGCTCCTGATTCTGCCGCTTGAGAACACCATTATCGCCGATGCAATTTACGCAAACTCAAAGACGATGAACGGACAGCACTTTGCCGAAGAGTTCATCCGTCGCAAGAAGCTCGCCGACAAGGGTGTGGTCGAGAAGCAAGGTACCGGCGGTGACAAGTCTGGCGGTTCTTCCAGCGGATGGAACGAAGTCGCCAAGAAGGGCGGTCACAAGGAGCCTACCCCTACCGGCGATGCCGGAATCCAGGGTGCCGGCTTCAAGGTTGTGCCCACCCGCAAGAAGGCGGGCAAGAAGGTCTAGAAGAAGCTGATGTAAGAGGTGCTGGACTGGAGAATAAGCAGGCGTGGGCGTAATCATGTACCTTCAGCAGGACGGATGTTCTACGAGGTTCGGACAGCGTTTTGTCGTGTTTACCATTCTATGTTCAGCTCGCATCGAATAGCGCCGTAGTGTCAGCGATAGGTAGCATTGTCAGAAGCAAGTGTTTTTCTCGCGATATCTGGACTATTTCATGAGGCGGGTGACGATGCATGTAATTGATGCTCGGTGAGGGGTCGGTGAGTTGCTTATGTAAAAGTGATGGCAGGTGAAAATTTGCCCCGCCCCCACCATGGGAATTTCGATTTCACAGGGCATCAAAACACCAGAAAAACACGCCGTTTGACTCACCGGACGATCGAATCGAGCCGGAAATTACTGCTTCGCTAGCGGTCGCACAGCTTCTGACGCCGAAATTTTGCTCACGTGTTGTATCGCTGATTTTGCCGGATTCTGGGATTTTCGAAGGGTTTCCAAACGCAAAATACCCCGCCGCGGGGCAGAGAGCACTGAAGTCTCACGATATCAAGCGAAATACGTCAATTTGCGACAACGCGAAAACCATGACGACAACGCAAGCCAACGGCAACCAGGCCTCGGTCTCTCCTTTCTCCAAGGTCAACGATGGCGCATACATCGACGTTCTCACGTCTCCCGTCGCCAAGGATCTCATTGCCAAGTTCACCTCCAGCCTGGCTGCACAGACCAGCGATTCCTCCACCGGATCAAAAGAGTCGCTCTCCGAGGATGAGATCGCCGTCGGTCTCGCCGCTCTGAACGCATTTTTGCAGTCAAACGTCACAGGCCCCGTACTGGAAAATGTCGACGCAGCTGAGAAGCTCTTCACTGAAGCCCTGGCAGCGGCAGACGCCTCTGCGACAGACACCCTCAAGGTCCTGAGGAGGAAGAGCTTCAAGACCCTCGAGGTCGACGGCGTCTCGCCGTATCCTTACATCCCCAACATCGAACTCTTCGCCCTCGCGCGTCACATCTTCGCCGAGACATCCTCCGCCAGCGGCGCCCTCATCACTCTGTCCGACTCCACGCGCATCAGCCTGCCGTGGACCCGTCTGAGAGTCGACGTCTGGCATTTCAAGCTCCTCAGTCAGCCCTCCCTCGGCCCAGGATCCAACTTCGCCAAGGCGTCGCAGTGGATCGACGTGCCGACGCTCGCGGAGCAGATCCAGGTTGGCTTGGACGCCGTGCGCAAGCAGATTCTCGACGAGGACGTGTGGTCGACGAGCGAGAATGGCTGGTCTCGCGAGGACAAGGTGCAGTTCCTGCTCGAGGCTGCGAACACGCATATCATGCTGGGTCGCGACGATAAGGCTCGCGAGGCATTGAAGGAGGCTACGCAGATCAACAACTTCGCGTACGCGCTTTCTGGTGCGTTGGGTAAGAGGACGAAGTTTCAGGAGAAGAGCACCAGTCAGCTTGTCGTTCTCGCCAAGAGCGATGTCCCGGCTGAGACTACGGATGAGGAGGACGATGCTAAGCCTGAGGCCGTGGCGTTGAACGACGATACTCTTCTCGAGGAGATTCAATTTTCAAAGGAGGCGAGTGGAAAGCATGGCGAGTTGGCAGCAACAGGATCAGGTCTTCCTCCAGCCTTGGCTGATCTCTCCCCCGACGACCAACCGCGTCTGTCCCCTCTCGACCAAATCATTCTTCTCACAGAGGCTACTCTCAAGGACACCTTCTCCCCCGTCGACACCCTGACGTCCGAAGAAGTCCTGCCCTATGCCGTCCGCGTCGTTTCGGATAAGTCCACCAACTGGCAAATCTACACCCAAGCCCTCCTCGTCCGCTCCCGCATCGAGGTCCACCGCAGCAGAACAGTCGAGCGCGGTGTCCTCCAAATGCAAGCCGTCGTCGACCAAGTCGTCGTCGACACCTCCGAAGCACCAAAGGTCAAGGCCGAAGACGTCGCCGACGTCGACGTCCCCGCCATCGCAGTCTCCTCGCCAGACGCGCCCGCCGCTCAAGCACCGCAGCCGGAGAAGCCCACCTCCTTCTTCCCGGCCGCCAAGGACACCGAGACCGCCCCCGCAAACGTCCGTCTGCAGTACATCCACGCCCTCTCCTCCCCGCCCCGCTGGCATCTCGAGTCCGAGCTCGCGTACTCCTGGGCCGGCGTCGGCTCCCTCGTCTCCGCGCTCGAGATCTTCAAGCGTCTGCGGCTGTGGGCCGAAGTCGCGCTCTGCCTCGCCAGCAGCGCCTCCTCGGAAGACGAGGACGGCCGCGGCAGCGGCGGCGAGCAGAAGGCCCGCGCCATCGTCCGCTGGAGACTCTTCCACAAGACGGGCGCCCCCGTCGTCGAGAACGCCGATCCCGACGCCGAGGACCTCGACGGGGACGTCACGTACCTCAAGCCGGCCGATTTCTCGGGTCCCGAACGCGTGCCGCCGCCGCCCAACGCGCCGAGGTTGTTCTGCATCCTCGGCGACTTGGAGAACGACCCCCAGCACTGGGAGCGCGCGTGGGAGATTTCGAAGCACAGGTTCGCGAGGGCGCAGAAGTCCCTGGGCGAGCACTGGTTGGCGCAGAAGGACTGGAACAAGGCTCTGGAGGCGTATCAGGCGGCGACGAAGTGTAATCGTCTCAGTCCCGAGCTCTGGGGCAGGCTGGGCGATATCAACCTGCGCATGGGCAACTTCCCTGACGCCGCCGAGGCGTACAGCCGTGCCATCGGCGCCGCGGGAGAGGTTGTGGGCGGAGAGGATGCAAGGACGTGGAGTAACCTCGGCTCGTCGCTTTGGAGTATGTATCTCGAGACGGTGGAAGACGTGAAGAAGAAGCTTCTCGACGAGAAGAACAAGAAGGGAGACGATGAGGAAAAAGAGGATGACGAGGAGCCGACACAGCAGGAGACGGACCTCAAGGACCCCGCGGCTCTGTTGTCACAGGCCTTGGCAGCGTATAAGCGCGGCGCGACGATTGCGCAGGATAACTGGCGGATCTGGGATAACGTCCTCACTCTTGCTTCGAGGATGAGGCCGGTGGCCGTGCTGGATATGGTGTTGGCTCTGAGGGCCATCATCAGGATCCGCAAGAGCGAGGCCGCCCTCGATGACGATGTCTTGAGAGCTCTGCTCCAGGAGTCATTGTTGACGAAGGAGAAGGTGGAGGATACCAAGGAGGGCATATACACGCCCCCTCGCGGCACCGTGGAGAAGGCCGTCGTCGCGCTGTTTGAGGAGATCGTGGTACCGCTTATCACCACTCGCTCCGAACTCTGGGAGTTGATCGTCAAATTGAGGGTCTGGAGGAGGGATTACGCCGGGGCTGTGGATGCCGCGGAGAAGGCGTGGCGTGCTGCCATGGGCGCTGGTGCGGGTGGCGGACTTCTTCCGTCATCGGCCGGTTCTGGGGGCACCGATCAGAGCAAGAACTGGCTCGTCGACGCGGGCGCTTGGAAGGAGGTTGTCGCGAGGACCGATGAGCTCGTCAGTGTCCTCGAGAACTTTGGATCTGAGGTCGAGAGCGTCGGAAGCAAGTGGCGAGGCAAGGCAAGGAATGCGGTACGGAGTGTCATGAGCAGGGGCAAGGAGAGCTGGGAAGGAAGCGAGGAGTGGGCTGTTTTGGAGGGTTTGATGGAGGGTTTGAAGTTGTAGATACGATCTTGTTGATCAATGAGGTTCACGCCGATGATGGATAGAAAGGAATACTTGCCCAGGGTGCAACCTGGTTCTGCCACGCAACTCAAGCTTCAATCATCCGTGCGGTCCCTGAGTCGGGAAGTGGACAGAGGAGAAAAGGGAACAGAATGTCCCATGTCTGTGGACCAGCCGCGCGGAACGTGTTCGAGCCGCATCCTTGCTGCATGTTGGTTTGGCGTTTCGCAACGACACGCCTTGCTTCGCATTATAAGATGACAGCCACCCGTCTCCTCCCACAAGCTTCCCTTTGACTTTCTCCTGTCATTGTGTTTTCCCCACAGCGTTCATCTTTTTCACACCACCTGTCCTACCGCACACGATGCAGCGCCCTACCCTCGTCCTGTTGTTGAGCAACGCCCTTGCAGCCTGGGCCAAGACGCCCGATGGCTTCGCGCCCGCGTCCAACGTCGACCTCGTCGTCGCATATGGAGACCAGTCTGCGCTCAATGGTGTAGATCTGGCCAAGAGCCGTAAGTATCCCTCACTCTACGAAGCAAACCTAGACTGACACCATCACCAAAGTCACGGCACAAGAGCCAACAGTCGGCACAACCGAGCCCCTAACCGGAAAGTCCTACGCAATAATCATGGTCGACGTCGACATCCCCACCAACAACCCGCCTCAAACCGGCACATTCCTGCACTGGGCCCAGACAGACCTCACCCCGGCCGGCGCCCCGACGACCCTCAAGCTCTCCGACGGCACGCAGCGCTCCATCAACACGCTGACCACCAACGCGGCCGCCATCGCGGACTACAAGGGCCCCTCGCCGCCGGCGCGCGTCCCGCTCACGCACAAGTACATCGAGATCCTCGTCGACACGAGCGAGATCACGCCGGACGGCACCGCGGCCCTGCAGACGCTCTCGACGCGCGGCGGGGTGGACGTCAACGACGTGCTGACCAAGGCCGGGCTGGCGAACAAGGTCGTCGCGGGCAACTTCTTCACCGTCACGAACCCCGGCCCCGCGGCGAACGCGGAGAGGAGGACGAACGGGACGGGTACCACGACGCCGAGCGGGGGCATGACGAAGCCTTCTGCGGCGCCGTCTGGGATTTCGATGGGGTTCAGGGGGGTTAGTGTGTCGGTGGGAGCTGCTGTCGTTGGTGTTTTTGGTTTCTGTATGGCGGCATTCTAAAGCAAGGCGCATTTTGGCGACGGGCAGCTGTGGATCGGGATGATAAAAAAGCTTGGTTCATTGTGTTTTTACTTGGCTAAGAGCGGTTATTGCCCGACGAGGAACGCGCGGCGCAGGGTGCTGCGTGTTCGTTTCCTGGACGGTTTGGTCCGTCTCAGGTAATGTGCGTAATAATACAAGCTCAGTTTCATCTCATCTTCGGAGGCGTGTCCCCTGTTTCACAACGGCCGGGACTTCGATCGGCACGGACATGCCGAAGTGGGGCCGTGGGTATCCGATGCGGGGCGGAGCTCCGCCGAGAACGACTCGTTCACAACACGGGAGGACTTGCTCTGCTGCAATGGTTTTGCTTTATGGAGAAGTTCTGTGTCCGTGGCTCTCATTGCGGTTATAACCGAAAGGTAGGAGAAGAATGCATTTTGACATTGAAACGCCCGTAATTCTTCGCCAGCGCATACTTGCAGATGAGGCGTCCTATCAGAAGATAGTAGCCGCACGCAAGGCCACACTGGCTGACATCAAAGCAGCGGGGTAGTCTAGGCATCCATCTTGGAATACCGTCGATGGGTAAAGTGGAAAAAGTGAGGGACAGGCCGAATGACTTCGGCGGCCTGATTTTACACGTTAATTACGCGGAACATTGCCTCTTATCTGAACACTAGGGATCTTTCAAGTTCTGTAACTCATATCTAACGGATATGTCTCTTCAAGCATTCTAAGCCGAGATCATTTCGTTCCGATCATGGCTAATTGGCACTCAGACTGCGTTCTACCTGATGTCTCCGTTGGGGATGACATGATTCCACGGTGCCGAACTTGCGAATCGTCCGCACATTGCCTTCTCGATGACATAAGAGAGCATTCCAAATCACTACCTTCAATCCCCCTCAACGAAACGTATGGTGACATGAATCTTCATTGGCCATCTACGGTACCTTATCGGCAACTGCCTCGGCCTAGTTCATTGCAAATCAACTCACGCTCTCCCAGCGACGACAATAAATCATCGCAGGGCATTGGATACCATACGGAACACACCCGAGCACGCATCGAATTCAAGCAGAACACGTACAAAGATAATCTGGCATCTGATCAGTTTCGCCTAGCTGTGTTTTCCGCGCCGCCAAATGGAAATCGACGTTATCCAATCCACCTGTCTCTGGAAACGTACAATGATAATCGTTTTCCTGAGTACGATGCAGTATCATACACATGGGGCGGTGAAGGTGACGATTCTCGCCGGTCAGTATGCCATATACACATTATCAGCTTTCTCTAGAGCTCTGACAGAGTTACCCTGAAGAAGCCCATAGCCTGTTGGATGAGGACCTGACAATAAGTCACAGTTGCCATCCTATTTACATCGGTGATCGATGGGATGTGATATTTCAAACCCAAAACTGTTGCGCCATGTTGCGGTACCTCCGTCCTGTACGAGGAATACGGACGCTCTGGATCGACGCTATCTGCATCGACCAGAGCAACGCGGAAGAAAGAGCAGTTCAGGTGTCTAAAATGGGCAATCTTTACACTAAATGCTCACAAGTATGGGCATGGCTCGGCGAGGATCTTGTCAGCAACATGGGGCAGATGCCACCGGCTAGGCGTTGGCTTCACGAGCTTGATACAAGGTAAGTTTATCCGCACGGTATTGCTGCCCGATATCGTTCTCACGCGAAAACAAAGTTCTTCTTCAGGGTTCACGGCTATGACCATAACCAAGTTGCTGCAAAGGCGGTATTTCAGCCGGCTTTGGGTGATCCAAGAGTTGACATTAGCTCCCCGCGTCGTCGTTCCGCTTGGAGACACCGTCTTCTGGGCAGACCGCATCACCGCCAAGAAGCTCAAAAAGCCTACGTCGAACCGTGGAGAGCTCTCTTGGGGGAAGACAGCTGCATCGTGGTTCAAATACGTTGCTCGAGGACAGAAGAAAAGCATAAAGCTATGGGATCTGATGGTGTTGACCTCCAAGTCGCATGCTTCAGACTTCCGAGACAAGTTGTACGGCGTACTTGGTCTGCTACCAGCGAATCCCGACGCAGCCGACTTCATGATACGTGCCAATTATACAATCTCCGCTCGACATATGGCCATTGGTTTCTTCGCTCACTGCATCGTCAACGACCACAAACTTGAACTATTCTATTCTGCAAGAGGAACTTCCGCAAGTCACGAACCATCTTGGATGCCCGCATGGGAGACCCAGAAAGATTGGGAGCAGATATTCAAGCCGCCTGTTGAGCTTATATCAGATTTCCACAAGTTTGACGAGGCGGTTTGTAAGTACGGAGATGATCTGGCTGATCAGAAACTTAACCGCCAAAGGGATACCCGCTCTGCCCATGGAATAGTCGTGAGGAAAGGAATACGATTCACTGCAATTCAAGATCCCGCAATAGCTTACGACAATTGGACGCCACTCACTGATTTAAAAGAGAGAAACGACTTTCGACCGCCTCCTTGGCATTCGGATTTCGGCATGGATCCCAATACTGCCTCCATCTCTCTATGGCTAACGAAAATTGCCTCCATTAATTCGATTCCAACGCCGGTGAAAGGCAGCTGTTTTAAATATATGGCTCTTTACGAAATGAAGCATGACGCCACAAGGTCAATTTTCGTTGCCAGCCGGCATCCTCTCGAAGAGATTGTCCAGCAAGGCGACGAGATATACGTCTTGAACCCTGACCAGCACCAGGATGTTTCCAAGCAGCAGAAGCTTGTTTACATGATTCTGAGAAGGATAGAAGACCAAGCGTTCAGATTGGTAACCTGTTTCTCTTACCTTTGCTTCAACACCATCGTGAGCTCTGTGCTCGACAGTACAGTACAGGAACGGCCGATAGCAGAGATCCAAGAAACCCTGGCCGAGAGAATGAGTTCTGTTCAGGGGCATTTGAACAAGCTGCTATACGAATACCGAACTTCGTCTGGAGATTGGATTTGTCACACACTTCGACAAGCTTTGCCCGGACACAGGACTACAACTCTATGGGAGGTCCTCCCCGTTCTGACCGGCAATGAGACTTTCCATTGGCTGCACAAGAACTCCAAATGCACGAGACTGCAAAAAGGAGTTGCAGATGGTTTCCTGGAGTTCACGTACGGGCCTGAAGACTGGGAGCTCGAGAAGGATGTTTACCTAGTGCCTAACCTAGGTATCAAGTGGGAGTGGCGTACGCAGAATCGACGCTGGAAAGGCTTCCCTCAGCAGCGCGTAAGCGACATTTGGAGTGATATACCACTAAACCAGGGAGAAAAGGTTTGTTTGAGATGCTCGATTGAGAACATCAAAAGCCAGCTTGAAAAGTTGGAAGACGTCGTTAGAATTAGGGCATTATGGAAGACCGGACTGCTAGGAGACACCCTCGATAGTTTTGAGTCGAGGCTCTGAGCGGGCCCAACTGAAGAGGACTACAATACGCCCTCGCCGGTACGAAGGGAAAGCCTACTCAGCAATGCGAACTTGGACGGCGGCACATATCAAGTCATTATCATGTGACTTCCAAGTTTTCATACAACAGCCAAGTCATTCGCACCCAGAGTCGTAATCATCTATCAGGATAGCACCAAAATGTCGCGGGGAAAAAGGTTGAGATATCAAATTTGATCAACGTACGTCTTTTATCTCTCGCCTTGCATACACTGCATGTGATGTTCAAAAACTCATGCTTTCTGCGACATACTGCTTCCCGCTGCCAGTATTGTTATTCTGAGTTCCAGAGCCCGTGTTGTTGAACTTGATGGTGTGTCTACCACCGGGAGAACCTTCATCTACAGCAATCGGCTTGTCTTGTTGGATGTACCGATCCAAAATGGCCCTCGTAGCGGCTGCAGACGTAATGGCTGCATAAGGCTGCCACCTTTTATTCTTGTGGCTATCTGCATAGTCGCAAACTCCCTTCACGACAACGCACAGGATTTGATCCCACATGCCAGCACCTTCCATTTCGAAAGCGATGATATTATGCTCCTTAGCGAGTCTGTCGCGATGCTCTCCAGACTTCATGACGGTGTCGCCAGAGGCTACGTTGCCGACATGAAGCCGAGGAAGTTGAGTTTCTGAGTCGCTGAGACGGTCTCTCGATATCGTATGCTCTGAGTCACATCCAAGGTCCGTACAACATGCGCTAATGGCTATATCACAGCCTCCAGCGTCGCTACATCCACAGCGTCTTGTTTTCCGGTCTTGATGGAGGTGGAGATAAGTTGACCTGAAGAGCTTATCCTCTATCGTTGCTGGGCGAGTATACCGAGTTCGACGGCGCTTGACAATGGCCTTCTGTTGAATAGAATCAAGAACGTCGAGTGCTCTGTCCTCAAGCCGACCCAGTCCAAACTCGGTCTCGAAAATCCCGATTAAAGAACGGATATCCAAACTAGCCCGACCAAGATTGTCGTCAACGGTATCCTTGCGGGTGAACTTGTCTGGGTATTGTCGTCCAAGATCGAACTGGACGACCCGTTTGCTAACCACAACGTCTCCAAGAACGATGCCATTAACCTCGCCTCCATGACTGGGAACGCCACCGCAAACGCCGGCCAGGATGGCAATCTTCAATCCCGTATAGCTAGAGCGCAGAGCTGCAGCTGCTCCTGCCGATCCGACTTTGCCCATGTTGGGAAGCAATGCTAGAACAACGTTGTGGCGTCCCATGCGCCCGGTAGTGTAGCTATTCGGGTCATTCTGGGCTTTTCCGAAGCGGTCGCCGTCCTCGTCCCAAAACTCATCAAATATCAGCGTGGCTGCATCGTATTCGAGAGGTAAAGCGCACACCACGGCGACCTCGAATGCTTCGCGGCGCTGAGGGGGAGCAAAGTTAGCCATCCAGGCGACCTTCACTTTGGAGTTGATATTGTATGTTTCCCGGTTTGAAAGGCTCAATTGGAAGAGATGGCATTGAGATCGTTTGCAGGCGAGTCTCGAAAGATTTGAAAAGACCTAGCCTGGTTTCACGAAGAGCGGCACATGATGAGTGTCTTGGAAGTCTGTAGACTAGGCACAATAAGTCAATTGTAATAACTCCGCCTCATTATCCGGCACCGAGGTGAAATGCTCGGTTTCCATTGGGTTAACCCTCAGACAATTAGTGTGGTTCCACCGGCCGTTGGGTATGGCGAGATATCAATAACCAGATTATAAGGGTGGCTGCATTGTATTGCGCGGCATATTGCATTTGGTGGTTCCACCGGGCTGACTGCATATGCACTTCCCCTCACTCGACAAGGCGGCGAGGCAACCCGTCGATGTTTTTAAACTGGCATCCGTCGCCGCAGCTTCTTCCTTCTTTCGTTTCCTCAACGGCGACTTGCTACAGACACTACACAGCGATCATTGGCGGCTCTGCGCCGCTCGTCCGGCCAAAAGGGACTATTGCCGTGGATACCCAGAATCAGTCGGTGAATAAGCCCGCCATGGTATTTTCCAACTATGGCACTGGGACTCAGAATAACAACACTGGCTCTGGTAATCAGTACAATGCAATCAACTTTTGTGAGTTTATCGAAGTCCGGGGTGATTCACAATGAGCTGCTAACGTTTTATCCAGTGGCAGAGAAGAAGTCAAGCAGTTTTCTTGCCGATCTACGAGTCACCGACCCACGCGATGACAAGATCCGAATCGAAGACACGAAAGGGGGCTTACTTCGTGATTCATACAACTGGATTCTCGAAAACGAAGACTTCTGTCAATGGCGAGAGGATACACAGCGTCGCCTACTTTGGATCAAAGGCGATCCTGGGAAGGGAAAGACCATGCTGATGTGTGGTACTATTGACGAGCTGAGACAGAGCGGAGAGGAGCCCATACTTTTCTTCTGTCAAGCCGCCGACGAAAGGCTCAACACGGCGACATCAGTTCTTCGAGGGCTTCTCTATGCGTTATTCTGCCAATGGCCGTTACTCACAGAATCCTTTCTCGGTAAATACGAAAACGCAGGAAAACAATTGTTTGAAGACGCTAATGCTTGGAATATTTTACGCGGAATGATGATGACCACAACGTTGCACGAAAGCCTCGAAGGCGTCGTCCTCGTCATAGATGCTTTGGACGAGTGCACATCAGGTCTTGATCAACTCCTTCGCGTTATCACAAGTCTTTCGGCCCAAGTCAAGGTCGTTGTGTCTAGCCGCAACTGGCCAAGCATTGAGAACGGCATGGCAGCTGCGACAGACCAAGTCCGAGTTTCTTTGGAACTAAATGACCAGGCTATCTCCGCAGCCGTGGATAACTACATCTGCCACAAGGTTAAAAGGCTTTCAGCATTGAAAGGGTACGACGACACCATGCAAGAAGATGTTCGGGCTCACTTAACCTCAAATTCCAACGACACATTTCTTTGGGTGGCCTTAGTATGCGAGCAGCTGGCAGAGCTCAGAAGCTCGAGACGACACACACGCATTCAGTTAATGCAATACCCACGGGGCTTAGAGTCACTCTATGACCGGATACTGAGCGATATTCTGAATTCCCCGGACAAGGACACATGCATACAAGTCCTGGCTCTTACATCCGTGGTACACCGACCACTACACCTCACGGAAATGACGGCTTTTCTTGATCACAAGTCCCCGCTGGAGGATATAATTAGCGAGTGCAACTCAATTCTCACTGGTAGAGGAGGCTTCGTCTGCTTTGTTCATCAGTCGGCAAAGGACTTTCTGCTTGGGCCAGCTATTAGCAAGGTAATGCCTTTTGGCATAAGTCGCATACATGATTTGGCATTTTCGAGGTCGCTAAAAATCATGTCACGCACTCTTCGGTTCAACATGTGCAACCTCGAATCACCTGGAACGTCTGTTGAGGATGCGCCGGTCGACGTTGATGATCCACTGAAATCGATTCGGTACTCATGTTTTCACTGGATCGATCATCTTAGCGATATCAGGCCAGCACGAAACGAGCAGCTCGGTCAGGTCCTGGCATTCATGCGGAAATATTACCTTCACTGGGTGGAAGCCGTGGGCCTATTACAAAACTACTCTGAGGGCGTTGACTGTATATCCAAACTCTTGTGCGCTATTCAGGTACGTTGAAAAGGACCTGGACACACTTAATGCACATATTAAATATGATTAGGACTCGTCGGAATGTGCCAAAGAGAGACCATTCGTCCAAGACGCTCTTCGTTACATGCGATACTTTCGTTCTGGGATTGAGCAAAGTCCACTTCAAGTCTACGCAGCGCTTGTATTCAGCCCGAAGCGAAGTATCATCAGGACACACTTCCGACAACATGAACCGGACTGGATACTTACAAAGCCGGAGGTAGACGACGAGTGGACAGTTTGTTTGCAAACACTGGAAGGCCACAGCGACCAGATAACATCGACCACTTTTTCGCCGGATGGACTTACACTGGTATCTGCGTCATTGGATGGAGCCATCAAGCTCTGGAGCACAGCCACGGGTCAATGTCTGCAAACAATCAAATGTGACAGACCAGTCATTACTGCAGTGTGCTCTCTAGATGGGTCAATGATTGCGTCGGCTTTGGATGACGGAACCATGAGACTTATTGACACATCCACCGGTAAAGAAATCGTCACACTCGAAGACGAGTCTATTCGCTTTTCAAAATCGACAGTTATGGCAATTTCTGGAGATGGTACGCGTGTAGCTTGTATCAGGGCGGGCAGCATTCAGCTCTGGAGTACGGCCGAACCCTACAATTCGCAAGTCCTTCGCGACTACACTGGATGGGCCATCTCAATAGCCTACTCCCCCGATGGCACCACTATAATCTCTTCACATCAAAACGGAACCTCTAGACTTTGGAACTCATCCACAGGTGTATGTTTAAGGGTCTTGGCAACCAGTCTTGATACGATGAGTCCCATGGTCTTCTCTGCAGACGGCTCCTCCGTTCTTGGTTTCCGTACTTCTGACTACAGCCTCACGGAGTGGAGTGTATGGACGGGCGAGTGTCTCAGCACACGAAAGTTGCCGCTTCTGACGCGATCTTCACATATTGGCAGTGTGACTATGTCGGCGGACGGCAAAAGAATTGCCGTCGTTTGCAACAACTCCGGCCAGGATGAGGTGGAACTATTCAATTTGAACACAGGTGATCACCTGGGAGTATTGGAGGGTCACACAGGCCACATTGAATCCCTGAGAATCTCAAACGACGGGTCCCTCCTCGCAACTGCCTCGTATGGGTACACCATTAGGCTATGGAATATTGAACAACTCGAGAATTCGAAAACACGACTTGAGGATACTTCTCCGATGGAAGCGTCGCAATGCATTGCGTGCGACGAGTTCCAGTCGGGTTCAGGCTTTACCGCAAAGGTGTCCTCTATGTCACCAAGCAAACCCGAAGACACAGTCGGTGAGGCATGGATGTTACACAGATACGTTTCCAATTTGCTAACTCATCCAGCTCTCGAAGCAGGAGTTGAGGGCCACCTTTCGTTTTTTCACGGGCTGCCGAAATACATGGCCGATGAGCTTCCAATCGCTTTCTCGGCTGATGAAAAACGCATTGTCACTATTTCTAACATCGTTGCTAACACTGACATTAGTGTTTGGGATGTCGAGCTGGGGCTCCGCGTTCAGCGACTTGCAAGGCCACGAGGCCTTTTAAACGTCCTATCAGCTTACCTCTCCGACGATAAATTTCTTGTCTTCGGCTGCAGCAAGGAAGTCGAGGATGAGGATCAGGTTTTTGGAGTATATGATCTGACTACTACACGTGGGGTACGCATAAGCAAATGGGGTCGGGGATCTGAAATCACCTTGCCATATGAGTTTATCTTTCTGAGGAACGGTTCCCGGCTCGCGCTGGTGTCCCTAAGGCGGTTCAAAAGGAATCGTGTATTGGAGGTTTATGATGTGGCCTCTGGTGCTCGCAAGGGGGAAACCATCCTGAAGGAATTCGATCCCTTCCTACAAACAGAGGATATAGACTGTCTAATGACGGGATATGATCTCCTACGTCATTACGGCAGTATCAAAACGATTGCGTTGACCATGAAAACGCTTGATGTTGAATCGGAAGTCGGGTCCGAACTGCACTGGCGGTACCTGTTCGGACCTGGGGTGGTTCTCCAAAAGAGCTACTCGTATATTCCAGACAGCGAATGGATCAAAAAGGGTTCCAACAACCTGTTGTGGTTGCCCCAGGAATATAGGACTGGGCTGTTCGTCATAGGGAGCTCTTCAATATGTTTGGTTGGGCGCCGAGGTAGACTTACTTTATTAAAATTTGCATAGCCCTGACGGAAGCAAAACAGAGTTGCTTTGTCTTCAAAAGAATAATTTCACATGTATGATCATAATTCCATTCCCAACTCGAGATACCCGATTACCTGGCCACACGTGATGCTTCAGTCTGTTCTCAGTGCAGACTCCACCTTAAGACGTGCACGCAAGTTGTTGGCTCGGAAGCTACTAAACCCTTCAAGAACACTACATGGCATTTGACCTTTGTCAAGCTTATTCAAAATGCAAGGAAACCCTATTATTTTGGCAAAGGCATTCATTCTCAAAAAGGGTATAGATATCGTGACTCAACATCGCTAACATTGCGCTGACGTTTCACTAAGCCGGCACGATGCCCTTCATTGGTCTGGGAACATGGCAAGGCAAGTCTTTCCATAAGTGAATATTTTGCTGTCCATGTACTCATCAGAGCCTGTGTACATTGACTTTACTAACCAGCCCAAAGGCCAGCCCGGCGTCTCGGACGAACCCGCCATGATAGCCTCAATCGTCCACGCCCTCCGCGCCGGTTACCGCCTCATCGACACCGCCCAGATGTACGGAACCGAGTCCGTCGTAGGCAAAGCCATCCGCGAAAGCGGCGTCCCCCGCGAGGAAATCACAGTCGTCACCAAGTTGTGGCACAGCTACCACCACATGCCAGGCGAAGCACTCAGCAAGTCCTTGGAACGACTGCAGCTGGACTACGTCGACGTTTATCTCATGCACTTCCCGTGCGCTACCACGCCGGACATGAAGCCTCTTGGCATCGAGGGTTCCCCGACTTTTGTGGAGACATGGAAGATGATGGAAGGTCTTGTTGGTCCCAAGTGCAGGGCTATTGGTGTGAGCAACTTTACGCAGAAGACGTGGGCGACCCTGCTCGAGAACGCGAGTGTCTTGCCGGCGGTCAACCAGATTGAGTTACATGCATTGAATCCTTGCTTGAACTTGGTGCCCTACTGTCAATCCAAGGGTATTCATGTCATGGGTTGCGGGTATGTCACCTCGCGGGGATATTGAAGTATGTGGGGCTGATGTCTTCTTAGGATAATGGGAGGCGCATACGGACCTCCTTTTGACCAGCTTCTGACTAATAAGATCTTTGTCAATTTGGCTAAAGCCAAGGGCTGCTCCGTCGGCGTGATCCATCTCTCATGGGTTGTTCAGCGAGGTATTACGGCCATCTTCACCAGCAAGTCGCACTCGCGACTCGAGGATAACCTTCGACTCGTAACTCTGAACGACGATGAGATGAGCATTATGAACTCTGCGAAGGACATCATTGGCGAGCGCCGAATGATTGACATATTGCGGGATAAACCTGAGGGGAAGCTGACCGTCGTCGGCGCAAGTATGGTTGAGTTGGGATTTGAGGATGACGAGGGCAACTTCCTAACCTAACCTTAGTGTTAATGAAGTTATCAAACTCAGTTGAATTTCAAGGATTGCCTCAATACGCTCCGAAAAGTTTAATGTTCAATATTCTATTATCCTGTCTTATCCTGTCTTATCCTGTCTTATCCTGTCACTATCTAGATTCTATAGTATCATGCTCTCGATCACTTTCCGTAGCAGCTGCTGGCATTACGATGCACACTGTACCTTCAAGCAAGTCCCAGTTCCCTTGCACGCATATAACCTCTAGTGGGTATCGTTTCCAACTTAAGCATCCTGATCACAGCTCTTCCCGTCATCCTTCTCCTCATCTTGGGGGAAGTACGGCGCCTCAACCGCGGGCCCTTGGTTGACAACCAAGCTGTACTTGAGCTTCCATCGGCCATCCTTGGGGTCGACGACAAACAGATCATCGCACCGCTCGTAGATGCGGAACGTCTTGGTGATGTCGTGCAGATTGGCGGAGTCCCAGCGAGACCAGGTGAGGTACGTGCTGACGTTCGCCGAGGTGGCCTCGGGGTTGTTGAAGCGGATCAGCGCGTTGCCGACCTGGTGCTCGATGAGCGCATCACCGAAAGCTGCGGCGATGTTCTTGCTGGTCTCAGCGAGGCCGGTGGAGAGCCCGCCGTAAGCGCCCAGGGGACGGCTGTCGTAGATGATGTCGTCGGTCATAGCCTCGTTGAGGCGGGAATACTGCTTGGTGTCGAGGAGGGAGGCTAGGAGGTAGGAGGCTTGGTGGATGGCCTCGTAGGGGTCGGGGGTTGGACTGCCTTTAGGAGAGCCGGCGACGGCAAAAGTTGCCGTGAGGAGGGAGAGGACTGCGGTGGTAGCACGCATAGTGACGATGGTAGATCTGGCAGCGTCGAGATATGAATGAAAACAGGAATGAATGATAGTGCAATAAATAGAAGTAAGAGTGGGTGATCAAGATAGAGAGAGCTGAATGATTTTCAAGAACGGACCAGAAGGTTATATAGACTATTATATACTGGTGAAGCCAGAAGTTGGTTGTCCCGTTTTCTGACGGAAGTTCCTATGCTTTGCTAAACGCATAGGCAATGCGCTCACTCCTCCAGAATAATTTGGTGGCGGGGCAACAACGTGTTGAGTTTTGGAGGAACAAGCCTCAAGTCAGCCGCAAGGGGATCGCGCGCTCTTTCGTTACCCAACCCCAGATGTTGCCCAGTAAACGCCATGGGACAGACTCATGATCAGAGGTTCTTTCGTAGACCAAAACCTGTGAGGCGTTCGATCATGTGGAGGCAAATGTTTTACTCTTTCGGGCCGTTTAGATGGGTCAAGGACATATTCATTCGTGGTGCTTGTTGACTTCTGCTGTGGTTCTAAGCATTGACGCCACAAACAAGCCACGATGTATCAATACTCTGTCCTGTACCAGTGGATTTCTCAGTACCTATTTCGAAAACCATGGCTTAAATGCCTTCTTCATATTTTTTCAACTTGGCCAAAACCCTCGAGGCCAACTAATCACCACAGGCTTCCTATCCGGCAAAGCAACCTACAACGCTAATAAGTGCCCTTACTCTAGGTTTGGAGACTCTACTTACTTACCACATTGATAGACTGGAGCATTCAAGTAATATGTCGACTGAGCTCCAATACCCTCCTTTGGAATACCCTCCTTTGGAATACCCTCCTTTGGAATTTGTTTTGGCAAAAGAATATTCTTGCTTCGAAATCCTGCTGCTAGTCAGTGGCGTATAAGTTGCTGAATATAAATGCTAGGATAATGACATTGCGGATCTAGTGCCACTGAACTCGACCCGCCCACAATCTTCTTCAGATCAATTCATCTTACGAGATGTCACATATTTGAGATGTGGGTGTGTCTATTACATTTCTTTTCATTATTCATAGAGTCGTCTATCTACATCCGTCTAGGCCGCTCTAGTGTCCACATGGTATCACATATTTACAGCTTGCGAACGACGCGGTTAGCAGCGCCCTGCTCCTCCTTCTCGTCCCAGATGTTGATGTTCCAGCGGGGCTTGTAGGTGAAGGGGATGTTGTAGCGGCGGGGCTGCTTGCCGATCTCGTTGATGGCGGCGACGTCCTCGTCGGAGATCTTGACCTCCTGGAAGTTGGAGACGATACGGCTGGGGGTGACGGACTTGGGGATGACGGAGTGGCCGCCGACCTGGGACCAGGCGAGGACGACCTGGGCCGGGGTGGCGTTGAGCTTCTCGGCGATCTTCTTGACGACGTCGTGCTCGATGAGCAGGGGCAGGCCGAAGCCGTTGTTGCCGAAGGCGGAGTAGGCGGTGATGTGGATGCCCTTCTCCTTGGCGTACTTGATGAGGGTGTCGTTCTGCTGGAGGAGGGGGTGGCGCTCGATCTGGTTGACGGCGGGGACGACGCCGGTGGCGTCGATGATGGTCTGGAGGTCGTCGATGGTGAAGTTGGAGACACCGATGGCCTTGGCCTTGGTCTTGGGGAGGTCGATCAGGGCTGGCAGACATAAGTTAGTAAGTGCGCGGTGAAATCGTTGGTGTGATGTACTGACCCTTCCAGGTGTCGACGAGGGAGACACCCTGGTCGAGGTCGACCTCGTTGTCGTCGCCGGCAACCTTGGGGAAGAGCTCGCCGCCGTTCTTCTTGAAGGCAACGGGCCAGTGGATGAGGTAAAGCTGAAGAAGTTAGTTCGCGTTCATGTTTAAGTCATACCAGACGGCAATTGTACTTACGTCAAGGTAGTCAAGGCCGAGCTCCTGGAGGGTCTCGTCGAGGGCAGCCTCAACGTTCTCGGGGCGGTGGTTGCTATGGAATTATTAGAAAGAGGACTTCATGAGCCACAGGTTTGAACCTACTTGTTCCAGAGCTTGGAGGTGATGAAGATGTCCTCACGCTTGAGGCCGGGGACCTCAGCGAGAGCCTTCTTCAGGCCCTCACCAACCTCGGGCTGGTTCTGGTAGATCTTGGCCAAGTCCTGAAGGAACAATTAGTATCAGCCACGAAAGTAACATAAGACCAAGTGAAGACTCACGAGGTGACGGTAGCCGGCCTTGAGGGCCTCGTAGACACCGACAGAGACTTCACCGGGCTTGGACTGCCAGGTGCCGTAACCCAGAGTGCTGGAATGAGGGGTCAAAAGTCAGTGAAGCTCAAAGCAGGAAGCGGGGTAATAGGATCGGCAGGGGACAGAACGGGAGGATTTCTGACGGCGGGAAACGTACGGGATCTCGGCGCCGGAGTTAAGCTTGGCCTTGTTACCGAAAGACATTTTGACGTGAGTTTTGCGAGGTTCAGATATGGGATGAAGAGTTTGGGAGCTATCGTGAGAATCACCAGCAGATGTTGTGAGAAGGTAGGTGGCCTTTTTAAACAAGTGAGGGGTTTCGGGGACATTGCATCATCGTTTGTCAGAATGAGCTGCGAACCCTGATGGGTGGGAGCCGTGACGCCCGCCGTCGGACCCGCTCTGCCCGCTTTGATGGCTCCGAGCAACGCGACACTCGTCGACTCTTGGGCCACGACTCTTCAAGTTGCTTCTTCGAGTCGTTACGGCGGGGCGCCGATGACTAGTGACGCCTGGGGACCCCACACTTCGGAGCGGGAGCCGATGCCGGAGGCGGGCGATGGAGATATGGAGGAGGGGAAGATGTGGTTCGCTTCGATTGGTGACGCCGAGATGTGTCCGGCTGGGCGCGGGACGGGAGCGGATGCAGTCGAGGTGCCTCCGAGCGGCAACGGGTGGTATTCTGGTGGGTTGAGTGAGACTTTGGCAAATTGATGAGAGGTTATGAATAGGAGATCGTGAATGAGATCCTTTCTCATGAATCCGAGCTTTCGGGAATGAAATGAAAATCACGCCTTAGCTGTGACATATGTCGACTTCACTCATCACTATTGCGAGATGACGTGCAGCTTTGAAAGATATGGCGGGAATGACGATTGAAATTGCGAACTCATCTTCGATCGACTGGATCTTGATCTATCTCGCCAGCTGTCGCAAGGTGATGTGATCCGCAGTCGGCTACTCTGAAGCGCGCGAATGAGAAGCTCAAGAAATAGTTGTTGTAGCTATCATAAATGCGGGTCACAGGATAAGTTTCACACATCGATCATGTCTCTCATGAGACACCTGTGGTCGGTGAAGCTATCATGAAGCCGATGAGGCTATGAGAAATTCCTGGAAGCCACGATATAGATGATTATGTTGTAATGAATAATCAAAATCACGTTTTCGTAGCTCGCGATCCGCCTCACTGTCCACATCTCAGTATGAGCTGAGGGCGAGGTCACGCTTTCGTTTGCCAAAGTGCGCCCCCCACGCTAACGATGAAATAAGACAACTGACATCTGCCGGCGACTAGATCGTGTGAGATCCTCCGCATGCATAGACGTTGGAAAAAGAGTCTCACTCAGAAGCCAAGTCAGCAAACCCGATGACACCTGCATTTGGTCAGCACATTCATCCAATCACGCATCCCCATAGCCGAACCAGAATCAGTCTCACATCTCGCCTACCGAGGAACGATATTCCGACGATCAGGGGCAACGGTCCGTTATATCCACAACTGTGGATAACTATAAAATTAGAGTATTGGAGAGGACCGCCACATTCATTCAGCCCTCAGACGCCATAAAACGCCAAAGATTTCCCTTCACCAATAGGTGTATGCCTGTCTGATTACCAGAGACCATGAGCCTTCAACAGAGGATGGCCGATCACATTCCCTTCTCATTGAGCAGTTCAATCACTCGTGCCGCATGGGCATGCGAACTACCAAGTTCTTTTGTAGCAAACAACCCCTTTTCTTAATGACTGCCAAGTTCACCAACCAACAAGCCCCAAAAACATGTCGCCAACCGCCTCCAAATACCAACAAAGGTCCCATCACAGCCGCCTTGCTATTTTAAAGTCGTCTTGGCAGGGATGAGCAGGGTCCGGATGGTTGCCCGAACCCCCCGGCGGGTCCCTCCGGCCTGGGGCCCGCGTGTTTTGACTTTGACTTTCATGTCTCACCGTGTCGAAACGTTGTTCCAGCCCAGCCAGCAAAAAACCTGTTGGGGTTGGTTGGAATTTCTTGACACCTAGACACATTTGATTCTGTCCAAGTGAAAGCCTCACACTTCACACGGCAGAATAATCTCAGCCTTGTGAACATCAACATCACCGCAACTACCGACTGACCTCTTTGTGTCCTGCTTCCCTGCTCATCTCATCTCATCTTGACCGGCCAGCATACAGACACTCATCGCCGGTCCTTACATCATCGCTTCTCCTCATGACTCAAACTTAATCCCTTTCCTCGGCTCACCACCGGCATCACATTCTCATTTCTCATCAGATACCCCCAATCACAACACCAAATCTCATCAATCACCATGACAGCAATGTACCGCTGGACCAGGGTCCGCACCCTCGCCGCCGTCCTCACCTTCGGCAGCGTCCTGCTCTACTACCTCTACACCACCTGGTCCCGCTCCGAGTCCTACCAGCTCGAGCGCTACATGAACCTGCAGCACATCTCCCCTCCCCCGGCCAACACAAAGGCGAGCTTCGACTGGTCCTCGGTGAACTACAAATTCCCGCCCCAGACGCCCCTGACGCCGCTCCCGAAGGGCCTCGGGCGCGGCCCCGCCCTCCCGCGCGTGCAGCACCGGTTCCCCGCCGAGTCGCCCGCCGCCGCCCGGGCCCGCGAGGCCCGCCGGCACGAGGTCCGCGAGCTGTTCCGCAAGAACTGGGCCAGCTACAAGAAGTACGCCTGGATGAAGGACGCGCTCAACCCCATCTCGGCCACGGCCAAGGACCAGTTCTCCGGGTGGGCCGCGACGCTGGTCGACTCGCTCGACGTGCTGTGGATCATGGGGCTGAAGGTCGAGTTCGAGGAGGCCGTTGCCGCTGTCGCTACTATCGACTTTGGATCGGCGAGTTCGGGCCGCGTCAACACCTTTGAGACGAACATCCGGTATCTGGGCGGCTTGATGGCGGCGTATGATCTCAGCAAGCGCAGGGTTCTACTCGACAAGGCCATCGAGCTGGGGAACCTTCTTTACGGCGCTTTCAACACGGAACATCGCATGCCGGTCGACTTCATCAACTTCGAAGACGCCAAAGCAGGCACGGGCCTCGACGTCGAGAGCTCCGTCGTCTCCGCCTCGCCGGGGACGCTCTCGCTCGAGATGACGCACCTCTCGCAGCTCACCGGAGACCCGAAGTACTACGACGCCATCGCCAAAGTCATGGACCTCTTCCACGAGGGGCAGAAGAAGACCAAGATCCCGGGCATGTGGCCCATGTTCGTCTCGATGCGGAACCGCGACGTCGTCACGGGCTCGCAGTTCACCATCGCCGGCTGCGCGGACTCGCTCTACGAGTACCTCCCCAAGATGCAGGCCCTCCTCGGCGGGATGGAGCCCAAGTACGAGGACATGACGGAGGCGTTCCTCAAGGCCGCCAACGAGACCCTCTTCTTCCGGCCGATGCTGCCCGGCGGGGAGAACGTCCTCATCTCGGGCAACGTCAACGTCGACATCGACGGGCAGAGGCACCTGGACCCGGAGAGCGAGCACCTCGCCTGCTTCATCGGCGGTATCTACGCCCTGGCCGGGAGGTTGCTGGGCAAGGAGGAGTGGGTGACCGTCGGGGCGCGGTTGACGCTGGGGTGCTACTACGCCTACCAGGCCATGCCGACGGGCATGATGCCGGAGCGCTTCAACATGCTCGCGTGCGACAGGAGGGACGACTGTAAGTGGGACGAGGATCGGTGGGAGAAAGAGAAGCGGCTGCGGCCGGAGTTCAAGGAGCATCTGCCGAAGGGCTTCACCACGGCCAAGGACTCACGGTACATCCTTCGCCCCGAGGCCATCGAGAGCGTGTTCGTGCTGTACCGCATCACAGGAGAAAAGGGTTTCCAAGATGCGGCGTGGGAAATGTGGAAAGCCGTCAGCAACGGGACGCTGGTCGAGAACGGCAACGCGGCGGTGCTGGATGTCACCAAGAAGGTCGACCCGCTGCCCAAGGAGGACTATATGGAGGTGAGACCCGCGTTCGAGGTGACATTGGCCATGTTGGCGGAAGTACTGACCGATAAAATAGAGTTTCTGGCTGGCGGAGACGCTGAAGTATTTCTACCTCGTCTTCTCACCCCCTGACCTTATCAGTCTGGACGAGTACGTCCTGAACACGGAAGCTCATCCCTTCCGGCGACCCCGATGAGGCAGGTAGTCACGCGAGCTCAGAACTGTGACGGACAGCTCCGTCACCTGTGCCTTCGCGGAGGGTTGCAGTGCGTGGCACATCATCTAAACTCGAGACACATGTGGTCATTGCTCAGGCTGAGGAGAGATGAACATATTGTCATTAAGTAATTATGGACCGGCGATGTTGTTGATAGCGATTTGCGTATCTCCGTCAGCTCGTCGTACCGAGGGCCATCACCTATGGCAGGGTCGATTCTGATGACGTTAGACAGTCGCCCTAGACTATCATTCAGCTTATGCACCATGGCTGTGAATTCAAGCGGCAGCAGAACAGAAGTGGCGGACTAGAAGAATGACTTTCTTGGAAGTCTTGGGCGTACGTCACAGGAGACGCCAACATCATCATGTAGCGAATGCGCTTTACAAAAGGGCAATTGCCAAGTCTTCCGTACTATACCAGATCAGATCCAGATCGAACAGAAGAGAAATGAACCAGGAAATACCATGACCATAGTCACCACTTTGCGGGACGGCAGTGGAATCGCAGGAGAACGCAATATGAATGAGACGCCGGCGCGCAAGGCTTGGACCGAGCGCCACGGTATACCGGAGAACTCGAAAGCTCGCAGCAGGATAGATTGAAGCTTGTTTTAGAGTGCACAATAATATCGCTCCAGATTTGATCGTCGGCCTGTATTCCCACCATCCTGCGGGCTGAGCCGCGGGAAAGTTGACCGTTCCGGACCATTGTGGTGAGCGCGCCCCGGGACTTTTGAACATTGACCACCTGCTAGTGTTGGCGTTGGCTGTCGACTGATGTGAGTGAGAATGTCAGGCATGATCGAACGAACACCTGCGGCCATCTTTAAAATAGTCTTAGAAACTGACTCGGCGTCAGAGTGCTGTCAATGTCATCAAAAAAAGAATACGTCTCGCCTCGTCCTCAGCTCTCTCTTGGGTGCCATCCGGCACATCACTCCTGCAGCGTCGATCAGTCACATCGAAAGCGGCCCGATCACCAAGCCCGTCTTCCGTCACTGCCAGCCACTCAACCAATATCGATGGAGGATGATGTCTTGGCTGATGGGCAAAACTCACAGAATACCCATCCTCTCTCCTCCGTACAGCCCGTGAAGAACATGCAACCACCCGGTTCCAAAGTGAGGCTTATCGAAGGCTCATCCATCACCCACAACGCCCCAAAAGTGCATGAATCGCGTGACGGTTAGAACTCCGCAAAGTCCCTCCCCAGACCTCTCTCTCTCTATATCCCCGTAAGCGGGCCCGAAGAAAAGTCCCGTAAGAGCCCACAGCAAAACAACGACATCCCTCACAGTGCAACACCCGCGCCAAGAACCCATTGAAACGCCTTCATCGCCAAGAGCATGATCAAGCTCATATACTCGATGGCTTTTAATAGCCCCAAACACAACTGCGTACGCGCCAAGGCGCGACCGTCTTCTCTACCTCCCTAAAGCCAGACTCTGGTTGTGTCCGTCTCCCCTAATCGGCCTCGCCGCCTCCATCCCAGCACTGTTAGCCAAGAACAGAGGGACCTGCGCGCATCGAAGGCCACCACCGGCACCCTGTAGTAGCCAGAAGAAGAGATGCGGTATTATCGTCACGAAGGACGGCTCCAGGACTGGAAATAGCATCCTCCTTGCAACCCGTCTCCAGCCATGCCATCTCGACTCTTGGTCAGTAGAAGGGCGGTGTCAACCGACCCTCCTCCGGCAGCTGCCAATGTTTCCAAACCTTCTTTTTCTCGCTCTCTCTCGATTGTATAAGTAGCAGACGATCATCCCGCCTCCTTCTGACTTTCGATGCCATCCCATCCTTCATCCCGCACATCCACAATCCCGCAACGAACACTCCCTTTTCCCACATCATCCAAACTCTTTCTCTCCCGCACCACCAAGACACCCACCCAGAGTCACCATGAGATCCGTCTTCGCCATCGTCACCCTCCTCGCGGCCACCGTCGCCGCCCGCTTCGACGGTCCCTGCACCGACCTCGCGTGCGGCGAGGCCAGCGTCAACTGCGAGGCCGACGGCATGGTCTGCGTGCCGTTCCCCAGCGTCGACGTCGAGAAGCGTCTGGGCTGCACCTGCAGCGTCGGCTAGACTTTCATTTACACTCGCGTTATGAACTAGTATCGATCACAATTTGTAAGTTCACCCGGAGTTGTCTGCTGGAAGATTGACCAATGCTAATTGGAGTGTCTCTCAGATCGATACTCGGTTCAACGAAGACACGGCGTTTGGGGTATGACTTTATGGCACGAACGGGAGCAATTTTGCATCAACAAGACTTTTTGGGGAACTCAGGAAAAAAGATGGATCATGACAAGCATGAAGACGGAATGAATCCATGAACAGTGTGGACACTCTCTCTAGACAAGATATCCAAAATCAAGCGAAATATTTCCAGAAAACATTATCTTCTCACATTCATTGTCGTGCTACCGTGGTAACCTACTGAGAACGCCCGCTTCGGTATCCGCCGCTCATGAATCGAGTGTCCTCGCCCTCGGCCAACGTCCTCCATACCAAGCCTCAGATCTCACACCCGATCTAAAGTTTCCTTACCAGAAATCCTCCGGGACGGACAGATTCGCCACAACCCACCATCCCAGCCAAGCCAAGCCGCGCCGCTGCCCGCGGGTTTGAACGTTGATCATACCGAACCACCAAGGATGAACCTCGTTAGCAACATCAAGGACCTTGTGATGAACACCGCCACGAGGCAACGTGGCGCGGCGAAAAGCTAATAGACGGGTTCGCTGCCTAAGCCCTCGCGATAGCGATTGCGATGATTTTGATGAGGCGGTGATTCGGATATTGAAGGGTCCGATGATCTCAGCTGGGGACTTTTGATTTACAGTTGCAAGTAAGACTTAGGACACGCCGCGATTGCGAGAGCGATGGGTTGATTGTGACGGTGGCTCGGACTTTGAGGATTCCGATGTCATTGATCGTCACTAAGGCCTGGTGTGAGACATGTTCGTATGACGTTAAGAATCTCCCCAAGCCCGCGGAATGACAGACGCCCGAGTCCGATCGCGACAAAGTCACAGCACAATATCATAACAACATGTTATCAAAGTCTTCTCATTGGAATAGACTAAACAATATTCGAGATCAACTCCCTGGTACCGTGTCCCCAGTTTGTGGTATCATACCCAATAAAAACCCAAGTCCCCGCCGCCGATAACTCCGAGCTAATACTACACAAAGCCCATGGTAATACAGAAGAAACAAAAGACAAAAAAGAAGTGGTGTACAGGGAATGCTTCGCCTGCTTCAGCCCGGACAAGACGCATCACGTAGACATCCGTCCCCAACCCCTCACGAACCCCCTCTGCGCCCGATTCACCCTTGCCAGAATCCCCAACCCGACGTCCTCGCCACCGCCCCAGCCGCCCGCCCTCTTCACACTGATCCCGAACGCCGTCTCCTGCTCGCGCTCCGCCGCCACGATATCCACCCTCCGCTGCCTCACGCGCTCCCAGCTCATCTTGAACCCCATCGCGCGGCTGCCGTCGAGGAAGCTCCGCTCGACCTCCTCGGTGGGCATCCACTCGGCGCCGCGGCCGAGGAAGCCGAAGACGTTGCCGTCGACGAGGAGCGCCGCGACGGAGGCGATGCTGCACGGGTTGCGCGGGAGGATCGTGTCGGTTCCCGGCGTGAGGAGCCAGGCGAAGAGGGTGAGGAGGAGGAGGAGGGCGAGGATGGACTGGATGATGCGGGTGGAGGCGTCGTCCTGCACGAGGCGCCGGAGGCTCGTGACGGTCGTGTCCTCGAGCATGCCGGGGATGACTTCCTGGGCGGTGAGGTCGGGCAGGCGTCTGCGCGAGTTGACGTTGAGGTTTTGGGCGCGGACAATGCCGTGTTGGCGGACGATGGCGTCGGCTACGCGGCCGCTCTTGGTGAGGCCCGGGTCGCCGAGGTTTCCGGCGGGGATGGCGAAGCGGGAGGTGACGAGGGAGGAGAAGAAGGGGTCGAGTTGGTTCCCGGTCGTCAGGTTCGCCATCAGGCCGTACTGCAGCGGCAGGAGGGTCAGTTTTGTGGGCCGCGCGGTGAGTTCCTGGACGCGAGGGGGGTAGGTCGGGTCGATGTGCAGCGAGGAACCCGTGAGGCGGACCGTGGCCATGACCGTCTCCAGGGTCTCGTTGCAGCCCATCGCGGAGATGTATCCCACTTGCGAGGGCGTGGTGTCGGCCAGCTGGCCCCAGACGTAGGTGAAGTCGGAACATTGGCTCGAAGTCGCAGACCGCGGTGTGGCGACGCCGAAGACGGATGAGGGGGATACACCCGGCGGGAGGACCGCGTTGGAGCGGATGGAGGGGTCCAGGCATGGTTCTCCTGCGATGTCGATGCGCATTCCCTGGTCCTTTACGAACTGCTGGGTAGGAAGATCCGGGATCGTGAAGTTGGTGTTGATCTCCGACTGCGGGTACAGTCTGCAGTCGAGACGGGACCGCAGGGCGGGGAGGTTGACGAGGATGGTACTCGCGCCATCCTGCATCGATAGTGGGGTGGTAAGCTGCACGCCTTTGAAGTTGAGGTCTTCGAATGTGAAGGACGGGAACGTCAGGTTCGCGTCGAGGATAAGTGATGCTAGGAGGGTGTCCGTGGTACATGTCGGACACGGCGCGGAAGCGTTGATGAACTGGTCGACAAGTTGCAAGGTAACCGGTCGAGTAGATGGGATCGGGACAGTGGTGTATAGCGCCCCTGAGAACGTAGCGAGAAGCGAAGCAACAAAGACCGAGATCGTCGTAACGATAACCGCAATGTTCTTCGTCTTCGCGGCATCATACACAATCCTCGGCTTCGACTTATCCATGAAGTCCAACCCGACAGTCGTCTCGAACGAGCCACCCTGCCTCAGCTTGGTATAGGGCGCAAGGCATCGCGTGGCACAGTCCGCGGAGGCAAGGTACAGCGCTACAATGCCAAACAACACGCCTGGGCCAGTTGTCCAAAGGAAGTGGCGATCCGTATTCGCTGTGACGGTCGTGATTCCCTGGTGTGCCTCGGAGAGCCGCAGCACGACCTCCAGAGAGATGATCATAGCCGCCATGATGAAAACAGCGGCTAACCGAGCCGCTGGATGCAGCGGGAGTGGATGGCCCCAGTTGGACGTCTTGACAAACTGAGGGGGCGTATCCTGCGGCGGCGGGTTGCCTCCGAAGATCTTGAAGTATCCCGCACCCTTGGCCGCCTTCTCGTACGGTTCCACACCGGTGTAATAACTCGTGCCAAGCAACCTCTCGCGGACAGTCGACACGTGCGCAGCACCCGTCCCACGCAGGCATTGTAAAAGCGACCTGCTATGGGCAAGGAGTGTCGCCATGTTGATGATGGTGTTCGGGTGGCGCGGGAGGAAGCCTGTTCTCGGGGCGAAAGCGACGGCGACGAGGGTGAGGACCAAAGCGAAACCGAGGAGGCCGGACAGCAGGTGCGCCGGGATGGGCCGGACGTTGAGGCGTTCTCCGATGATGACTGCGGTGCCGGTGGTCTTCTGCTGCGGGACCGTCTCGGCCATCAACGAGTTCCTCGCGACGAGGGCGGTGTACTGGCGCCAGTAGTTTGTCACTATGCTGGTGAGATTGTCCGTTCGCAGCAAGTTGTCAATCGGTGGGATTCCGTTGTCCTTGACTTCCATCGCAACCGCCGAGTTCATGATCGCGTCGGAGGCAACGACCGCGATGCCAGGGTACCGACTGTTCACGTTGGGCATGGCTCCGAGGATCTGAGAGTCGGTTGGATACGATGCGAAATGGCCTTGCACAATGTCCATGGGCTGGACCAAACTCAAAGTGCGGTTCTTCGCAGAGCGGGGTCGGTCGATATCGATGAGTTGCGTGTTGTTCTTCTTGACGTGGACAGTCGTCAGGTTGTACGTCGGGCGGCATATCAGCGCAGCAGAGCGAGTCACCCTACCCGAGATCGGGACGTTGAAGGTATCGCTGGTGACCGGAAGCGACGAGCTGTCGATGGTTATGGCGCCCGACATCACCACCACCCTCCCATCATCCGGGGACTGCGAGTTCCCACACGAGCCCGCTTGGAAAGCGGTGAAGAAGGTCGGGAGAGTAAACCCGACGAGGGCCATGTTCGGGATCTCTTGCGTCATGAAACACGTCGGAGTCGACACGGTGACATTGAGTTGTGTATCGGAGGCCTGGATGAACTGAATGCCGGTGAGGTTCAGCTGCGCCGGCTCGCACTCAATATCCGACTGGAAACCTTCCACGTCTGCCCGCAGCTCAGCCGTTGAAGGAATATCCGACGAAAAAGACTGGAACGCAAACTCCTTCGAGGTGCCGTCCGGAAAGTTGAGCCCTTTAGTCTGCAGTCCGACCATGGTGAAGAAGGGCAGAGCACCCGCCGATCGAAGTCCAGAGGGGTCGTTTACGAACGCATTCTGCAAGTTGAGACTCACACCTCGCGCCGTGACGATCTGGAACGTCGGGCTGACAAGCGCCACGGCAATGACGATGATGAGCTTCAACGTGAGGCCGATAGATGCAGCAGCCGCCACCAACCAATCCCGATTCTTCGTCGCTTTAGCGATGGCCCAAGGTTCGAACATGAAGACGTAATCCAGCATTAAAGTCCGGTCGACGCTCGCCGGTCCCTTCGACATGCGAATCCACGGGGCGTTCGCTTTTGCTTGGTGCTCCGGTCTCGCCCACAGCGCCGCGATACACGTGAATATGAATGCCGAGCCGTACTGCCACAAATACCTGAACCCGTGGTCCGGCGACCCAAGACCGCCTCTTTTGTTCGATAGATCCAGCACAGCTTCTACCGTAATCAACAACCCCGCGAACAGAATCGCAAACGAGCTCAATACCCTTCGTTGCAGGTAGAAAGGTCGGTATGGTAACGATACGTCCATCAGGCCATCTCGCTTCTTCAAATCATCAGAGTCGGAGCTCTGCGGTGGTATGCGTATTGTAGGCTGCAGCATCTGTCGGATCGGTTGTGACGGTTGTAGTGAATGTATTGACGGCAGTGGTTGTCCCTGCGGAATAGGCCGCATCGTAGGAACAGCTAACCTCGCGACTGGTGCAAAATTCGACTGCCGCGGCGTCAAGGAGTACCTCGGTCCCGGCGTCGACGGTTTACTCGGGCTCGTGATCATAATCTCTGGCACCGCCAACGTCGTCGTCCCAATATCTCCATCACAATCACCGTTGCTGCTGCTGCCGGAGGAGGAAGAGGCGTCCAGCATCGAAGGGCGTGGTGTGCTGAACGACCGGCCGGTATACGGCCTCTCGACGACATCGTCTTCTCGCACCATGTTCGACTCGGCGACGTAGCGGTGGTACGAGTCCATGCCGTTGGTGCTCTGCTTCGGTCCCTGGCGGGGCACGTTGGCCCTGGCCCTCGCGTCGGAGTCCATATATCACAGGACTCCTCGCGCAATATGTGTCGATCTTCACAGGAGGATCGGAGGGGGGAGGTATATGAAAGGGGAGAGGGAAGGGGGTCTGGGGGCCCGCGGTCACCGGAAGTTCATTGTCGCCCAAGGCCTCTGAATGGTAGAATAGATGTCTCGCGTAGACGATGTTTTGTTTCTTCGCTAACTGCCTTGTTGGGAAACACAATCAAGATCGTTGTAGGGTGTTTGTCGATCGGTCGATTAGACTCGTGGACAAGAGCGCGCTTGTTGCGAGTAAATTGAGGCAAAAAACAAAAGAAGCGGAGAAGGGGTCCGTTGGAAAGGTGGAAGGAAGAAGGTCTATCTCAGGCGGCAACGTATCGTGCCGGGTCCAGTAGCTGTGTTCCTTGCCTGCGGGATGCCGAGCGTCTCGGTTTGCAGCCGCGCGATTTGCATGAACCGGTCGTTTGGGCGGAGGGGAAAGCAAAGTATGGGATTTCTTGTTACTGGAGCCAGCCAAGGGGGGGAGGGATAAGAAGAGGGTTAAGACAAGGAAAAGGCAGACAAGGACAGGCCAGTCAGAGAAGGGGCGGCGTCAGGAACGGAGGAGAAGGAGGAGGGGAGGGCCTTGTTGTCCCGGGCGCGGGACGATCACTGGTTCGGGCATGATATATGAGAAGGGTGGGAGGGCGAAAGAGGACAAAATACCATTATCATCAAGAGGACGAGCGCGAGCGGGGGTGGAAGGGGACTACCGCGGCGTGTGAAGTGCGTGCGGTGCGTCCAACGGAGATGGGGCGCTGCCAGAGATGCGTTGCCGAGCTGTCTTCTGGTGTTAGTCCCTGCCCTCCTGCCTGTCTCCTGTCACCTCGGCCGTTCCTTGTGCCTGTCTGTCTCTTGTCTTCCGTTCCGCTGTCTGAGAGGTGTCTGTCGCTTTTCATCCCAAAACGGGGACGCAGGGCAGGGCACGACACTTGGCGCGCAAGAGGGCATGCAGGTTAAGCCTTGGGGCCACCTGAGAAGAGAGTTGGGAGAGAGAGGGGGGAGAAACAGCCCGGACGGGTTTCAGAAGCAGGTCGGTCGGGGCGCCGGCTTGGACGAGGCTGGACGACCTTTTTTGGTGCTGGTGTACTTTGCTTTTTGGTGGTGTTTTGGTGTGGTTTGGACGTACTCTGCGGCGCAAAACGAGTGAGCAGTTGAAGTGGGATTAAACGTAGCGGGAGAGACGAGGGAGAGGCCTCATTGGCTCGAGTGTTAGCCCGCCAGTTGGGGAGGCCACGGTGAAACTGCCGCGTGTGGCGGCTGTGTGACAGAATGTCACAGACCCCGGTTTCGAAAGATGTGAGCTTGTTCGTTCTTCCCAAATGTCCCCTCTTTTTCGGTCTGAAGTTTCCGTGCCCTTAAGAGAGTACCTTGCCTTAGTCCTCTGTTTTTAAGGCTCCGTGACCTGCTGTGGGAAACGGACAGATTGGAGCGGCGGAGGAACGTGGGGGAGATCTGCAGCTAGCAGGGAACGGCTGACGAGCGTAAAGCGACCGCCTGGTCTGGTGTTCTCCAGAGTCGAAGGACTGGTCATCGTCCATCGCCAGAACTGTTTTGGTCGGCTCAACAGTGCTCCAGTAGATGGCCGCCATCGAGGAACACGACGCATTCGAGTTTGGACTGAAAACAGCAGCTGTTCCCCCTCGCTGAGTCTGAGGTGTCCCGAAAGGAACAGGTGAAACGGGAGAAACTTTGCTACAACTGCTCCGTATAGCCCCATAATTTATCCGAAATGCCCCACTACGGGACGGGACGGTCTGTGCGGGTCCTCGCCCGGAAACCTCCGGCTCTCCGGCACAGCAGCTCCCTCTTCACACTCTGATGCTGGTCATGTTTTCTGCGGTGAATTCAAGTCCCTGGCTAGCGCCCATTCTCAGCCCCAAATCGGCCCCCAAATTCGTTTCTTAATCAATCTGCCCGCTAGTGTTTCTCAGTAAGGCTGGCTGACTGACTGACTGACATGGCCGGTGACCGACCGACCGACCGAACCGACCGAGTGATCCCGTCTCCCGCTCGCCACTGCGGGGACCCTTTTCCTCCTGAGGCAGGCCGAACGACCCCTCACCTGGCAAATTTCGCAAGGTGAGGCGAACACATGTGCAAGCCGAACGACTCTCACGAACCTCGCCTCCCCTCCCGCTCACGAGAGTTCGGTCGGGCGTGAACGCCGGGCAGCCGGAGGTCGGGTCGACTCGACCCAGCCAATCTACATCATTCATCAGCTAATCACTCCAGCCATGACCTCCTACTCGTGCACCAAAAGATGGGAATACAGGCCTGACTCGTCGTCATACCGTCTCATGCTCTGTGGAAGTCGTAGGCGCTTTGGCCACTTCATCAGGGTAATCGGGGATTGATGGCATCGGCAGGTTCAGGAGCGGCGAAGCACAATGTCCGATGAGAAAATAGAAGTGAACTTTTCCGAAGTACATCGGATTGATGACAACCTGATATTAGGTGGTTGGTAGTACAGTACAGGTGAACCCATAATGACTCATGTCCATTTCGTCTGTCATATGTTACGCGGTCGCCCTTCGTCTCCTCTTCGTCAGGGGAAAAGGTCCCTGGTTATGTGTTGCACGAGGTCACATGCGTGTGCATTCTGGTTGAAATATCAGAAAACCAATCAATCGCCCTGGGTATAATGCGAATGCCCTTCCGTCCTTCTTTTCGTTTCGAACAAGGTCGATCGTGACCATGATTCCGTCATTTCGTCGCTTCATGGTTGCCCGCCAAACGCCAAATGCTTCTGCTTCGCTATTCGTACAAGGTAGTGCTGCGTGTCGGCGTGAGGTATATGCGGAGGGCGGCCTCTCGTCGTCGTAAGCCTGGACCGTGACTTTGGAGCATTCCCCAAACTCCATAAATCTCCCCCGGGTTGCTGTCTCAGTGGAGATGGTTCCCTGACTCGCCGGGTCTCTGGCGCCCCACGACGAAGATCCCGGGGCCTCGTGGGCTGTCGTTTCAATTCGGCAAAGCCTTCCGCCGTTGTTTCTCGTCGCCAGTGTAAGAAATGGGTATTAATTTTTTGCTTGTTGGACTCTGCAGTTGTCCTTTTCGTCGTCTTAATCAAATTCCGTAGTTTTGGGGCTTCCAACTGCGAGCGTTGATGATATTTCGCGACTCGGCCTTGACCAGGAACCCCGCGTCGCAATATGACATGTCTGGGCGGGGAATTTCAGGCGGGTAATGCTGGGTCCATCGTCAGTGATTGCGTCCTCTCGATCTCGGTCTGATGTCCACGTACCAAGCGCATACAACATGCGTCTGCCCATCCCGTCGCACACGTTCCCAGGTCCTGTCCGAATTTGGTCTTGTACTTTCCGCCGTTCGCCGGCTCGCACTTTGTCCCGACTCGCAACTTGTTGTCGATTGTTCCCTTACAGCAGTGCGGCTGTAAGGTGATGAACGGACTCGCGAGCTTGTCGGCGGGCGGGAACGGGTAGCAATGGAACGGCTGGCTTTGCGCGAGAATGACGGGAAGGCCAATTATGAGGAACAGAACGACTGCGACGGCCGAGAAGCCCAGCGGGCGGCGCATTGTGGGCGGTATGGACGAGTGTATGCGGACGACGAGCGCGGAGGAGGCGACGGCGGCGAAGATGCGCGAGATGTGATGGTGAGCCTTGTGGAGGAGTTCGCGAACCGGTCGAGGCAGATGTTGAACGAGCAGCTGCAGGAATGTGGCCGTAATGGCGAGAATTGGAGGCGGCGAAGAGGATAGAGGTGGCATGGCTAACCTACTTAACGGAAACGGTATTATTGTCCCTTGCAATCCTCTGTTTCTATTATTGGCCGGATGGTGCTCTCGACGACACACACACTCAGAGGTGCTCCGGAAGACGGGTCACGAATAGAGCGCCCCAGCTCTGGCGGGTGGAACAGGCAGAGCTGTTTTGCAAGGCAGATGCCGGACGGCACCGAGCCCTGTGGGTGATGAGATGGCCTAGCGCAGGCTCCCTTGGGCTTGGATTTTCGGTATACCACGGCGTGATGCGACGTGACAATCGGCGACGGGGCGGTGGTCGCCGCTAGCAAAAGAGCAGCACTTGGACTGGGCTGCGGTCTCTGCGGAAGGAGAGGAGGGATCGCGCCGATGAGGGAGGGGTGCGTCGCAGTGTTCTGAGCTTAAAGTGTGGCTCTGCCGGGGGTATCGCAGTTTGGTGCTGTCGAGCGTTCGATTTGGTTTGCTGGAGGGCTGGTAGGATTGCGTGGAGGCCAGGCGGAGATGGAGGGAAGATCGATGTCGGATGTGAAGATGCGCCGGAGAGTTTTGCGTGATGATTCGAAAGGCCGCGCGGGCTCGCCCAAGGGAACGGGACTGAGACTGGATGGACGTTGAAGAGGTGGTGTGGTCTGCTGCCGTTGAAGACAAGGGACGCTGGTCGTCGGATGGAGTGGTAGTCGGAGGTACGGCGGCGATGCGATAGCGACGATGAGGATTAGATGTAGACAAAGGTTTGTTGTTGGTGGCGGTGGTGGTGGTGGACGATAGAAAGGTTCGCGGAGAAGAGAAAGGAAAAGAGTCACGTTTGAGCTGCAGACAGAAGGAAGTGGCAACGCTTTGTTTTACTACCTAGCTACGAGCAGAAACGACTAAGAGCTACGGATATGTAGATAACAGGAAGCCAAGGTGAACCGAACAAATTAGAGGCTAGCTCGCTAGCTGCGATTCGACCACGTTTGAGAAGCAGGAACTGATGAGGACATTGTGCGAGCTAAGGCAGAAAAAAAAGGAAGGTGTAAGGGAGGCACAAGCATCGAGACATGAGAAGGCAGGGAGATTGGGAGAATAAGCCAATGAAGAGGAAGAGGGGGCCAGACCGGGCCGGAAGTCTGGGCAACACCAAGCCTGGAGAAATAAAACGAAATAATAAAACATCGCAGAAAAGCTGTACGATCAATTGCGGCCAACAGGAGAGGGGGAAAAGAAGACGTAATTACTCGAATCGGCTGCCTGCTGCGGCGCGGCCCCTCTTGACAAGCAAACCAATCGTTTTGTACCACCAACACTACCAGGTAGGTAGTAAGCGCGTGCTCGAGTCCGATGGAATCCATCCAATGTCATGGCCGGAGAAACACCAGAGATTGGATCGTGACGCTTCAAACCGTTCAGACCAATAAGTTCTCAACCACTGCCCGCCCCGCCTGGTCACCGCATACTGGGTAGCACGCCAAAGTCGGGCGAGTCCACCCCGCCCTACGCGAGCTGCCCAGCCTGTCACTATTCCCAAATGTCTCCAGCTACCTACGTAAGCCGGGCTGAGCTCTGCCCTGCGGCACAGCTTACCGGGTTGCAGGTCGCCTCGCCAATGGATAATGGACCCTGGGTTTCTTCACCCCAAAGTTCTTCCTCGTCCTCGGCGACATCCAGGATTCTTCCATCATCGACCCCAAACTCAGAATCACGGAGAGTTCATGACTAATTTACCCGCAGAAAGTTCGTGCAAAAGTCTGAAGATTGCGTACGGATACCTCAGATGACAGCCAAATCTTGCGCTCAAAAGGACAAAAATCCAATGAGACCAGATCAAATGAGAAGAACACCCTCCTCACATCCCATTTTATTTTTTATTTTCCCGTTTGCCTCACCTCCCCTGCCTGCCTTCCTACTGGGGATCCCCAGCGATGCAAGGGCGGCCGAATCCTACGCCCCCACCTCTCGCCCGTCCCCGCAATTCAAGTCGTTCTCATTGGTCATTTTTTAAAAAGTCAAACGATTCCACTCTCTCGCCCTGCCAGCCCGTTGCACGAATCAGATGCGCCCGCCTCACGCCGAATTTTGCTTGGCTCGCCCAACTGCAACGCTGCCCTGGCAGCCCTGGCAGCCCTGGCTGGCCCTCACAGCCCTCCCACGAATCCTGCACGGGCCCGTCCGCACCCCCGGCGTCCCGATTAAGGTTATCCGGCCGGCCACCACTTATCCCGGGGGTCCCGTCGCCGGCCGTCAAGGTCCATCACCACAAACACCGGAGTATGCCTGCTGATTACTGACCTACCTTGCGGGCCAAGTAAAATTTCCGTCCGAAGAAGAACCCTTACTTTTCGTTCTTTTTCTTGTCCGTGGCTCGGGACCTCATTTCCATTCTCTTGGCAAAAGCAATCCCGTTATCGTCTGAATTATTACGAATGGTTAGCGAATCTATCTGCTCAAAGCTTATCGTCAGCTCTTCGATTATTCTCCAACAGTTGGAGTCCACGCTGTCTTGCTTTGACAGACTGACAACGGCGTGCTTCTCCATCTTCTCCCCCCAAGTTAGGAACACCTTGGTTGACTGTTGACAAGTACGTGCCGCAACTTCCGGGCACACGTTGGCGGGTTAATTGGACCCTGTCAATAGACTTTTCCTCAAAAGTCTGATGAGCGTGATCGACAATATGTCACCGACTCAGGGTGGAAATTCAGGTTGATTACCACAATCTGTCATAAACTGCAACTCCGTCGCGTTCATTACGGACGGGTAGTCAATATCTCAGGGCGTACCGGTTTGAAGGGTCCAAAGCCTAAATGATGCGATGTCTAGTATCAATGCCTGGATGTGCTGGTCACATTATGGACGGCCAGGATGCGTAATCGAAATACATCAGACGGGGAGGGCTGATCTATCTGCTGCCTCATCAGGTACTTCGTCTTTGATCATACTCTTGTTGAATCACTCGAGATTTGTGTACCCTGGCCCGTCTATCAGTTCAGCTCTCGTATGTATTATTGGATGCTTGGTCAGAAAGTTCTGCATCTCCGGCCCCAGTCCAGACACAGCAGGCAACTATCCGTCCGTAGGTCAAGTAACATCAGCTGTGTTCAGAGAGGTATATATTTGTGAAGTGTGACAATCAAAGCTCTCAACTCATCCCTCGCGGGCCCAAATATCACGCACGAGGCTTTTCGAGCGGCTGGTACACACATTTAGCCGTCATGCGCTGGCATATATCGACCTCCCAAGTGAATGAACCATCCCAAGTATAGAACCGCTCGTGAAATCCCTCTCCCTCACTCTACCCATCCTCATCCATCCAGAAGAACCAAAACCACAACCACCGACCCCCCAACCCACAACCTCCCTCCTCCCCATCCCCTCGATCCTCCCTCCTGCACAACAACCCTCACACACTCCCTCCCAAAATCGCAAACCTCGCCCGCCTTACAACATCCCCCACCACAACACCTCTCCCCCTTCCCGCAACCACCCTTTCCGCAACACTCCCCATCGACACAGACGCCGCCGCAGAGCCTCTTGCCGTCCGGACAGCACTTCCCGAAGCCCAGGTCGACGCAGTGCGAGCCCGCGGCGCAGCAGCCGGGTCCGCAGCAGCGCGCGGACGAGGGGCAGCAGTTCCAGTTGTGCGGGAGGTGGCACATTACTGCGAGATGTTAGAGTGTTGAGAGAGGGAGAGGGGATGGGTTGGGTACCTGTGTCTTTGGGGCAGGTGTTCTCGACGTTGTCACGACTGCGTAGAGCCGGGATTGGGATTTCGTAGGCTGTGATGGTGGAGTTGGAGGTAGTCGAGGTTGATGGTGTCGAGTGGGCGGAGGTGCCTGGTGCATAGAACCACGGGAGGCCGGTTACTAGTATCAATAGTATTTGAAAAGTTCGAGATAGCATCATCTTGATTGTTGGTAAGACGAAGGAAGTGTCTCCAACCTCAGACTGCTCTCACTTGCAGAATTAAGTAGGCACCGCGAATCATACCAGTGATTCATTCATTCCGATGACACCAGCTAACAAACAACAAACGCAATCATTCACTAAGGTACCACAGTGTGTGGTCTTTTGCTTGGTATTTTCCCGCCGTCTATGCAACTCCAAATGCTCCCACATCGCCTAATCGCCCTCCCCAGATCCCCCTTTTTCGCAAGCACTTCACAATCAGTTCTTGTTGGCGTCTTCCTTCAGCGACACAATACGGTTGAGGATGATCTTGTCGTCGGTGCTATCGGAGTCGACAGCCTACAAATGGTTAGCTTTGAATTATAGACCCTCCTGTCGATGGGATCACTCACAAAGTAGGCAATACGAGTAGCCTGGAAGCGGACACTCTCCGGTCCACCCTTGCCAAGCTCACTCTCACCAGCAGCCTCGGGCCAGGGAGCGCGACGCTTGACCTCGTCGAAACCGCTCTCGATGATGGCTTCGGGGTAGACCACCTCGCTGTCGGGGTTGATGTCGTTGAGGAAGCCGCCCTCGGCGTCGTCTGGCTTCTCGCTCTTGAACAGTGAGTTGTGGATGCGGGCCTCCACCTTCTTGGAGCCGTCGGTGCCAACCCAGTTGATGAACGCCTTGGGCTTCTTCGTCTCCTTGTCGAAAACTGCGCGGATCTCGGTGACCTTGCCGGTGGTCTCGTCCTTGGTGTAGGATGTCGCCTTGATCGGGAAGGGGGCGTTGAGCAGACCGACGGTCTTGTTAGGAGCAAGGCGGAAGTAGTCCTTGCTGTCAACCTCTCTGAAATCGGCACGGTCAATGTACACAGTGGGGGTGAACTTGACGGTATGCGATCCCATCTTGGGGTCCTTGGGAGAGAAGGGGAGCTCGACATCAGTGGTCTCAGCATCCTCGATAACAACGGGAATGGGGTCTAGAACCATCATCAGTCTAGGGACGGTACGCTCGAGGTACTTGCGCACGGTCTGCTCGAAGCGCTTGATCTGGATAACCGAGACGGAGGTCGTGACACCCAACTCGTTGACGAAGTCGAGAATGGCTCCAGGGGGAACACCTCTCCTCTTAATACCAATCAGAGTGAACAGACGGGGGTCGTCCCAGCCGCGGACAATCTTCTCCTCGACCAACTTCAGAATCTTTCTCTTCGAGAGGACTGTGCCAGTGATACCCAAACGGCCGTACTCGCGCTGCATAGGCTCGTAGACGCCGAGAGTCTTGTTCAACCACTCGTAGGACACACGGCTCTGGACGAACTCTGTTGTGCAAAGAGAGTGGGTGATGCCCTCGAAGCTATCGCACAGGCAGTGCGTGAAGTCGTATGTGGGGTAGATCTTCCAGTCCCAGCCGGTGCGGTGGTGAGGGGTGTCGGTCTTGATGCGGTACGCCGCGAGATCCCACATCTGAGGGTTACCATCGGTGATGTCCTGCTTCATGCGAAGGAAGGCTTCTCTGGGCTTGTATTTTCCATCCTTCATATCTCTGAACTTCTGGAGGTTATCGTCGACGGTCTGGTTCGCGTGCTCGCATCTGAATCGGGGGCTGGAGCCCTTCTCTCCGCCGCGCTGGAGTTTGATCTCGGTGTCTGAAGGTTGGTTAGCGGGCGCAAAGTCGCACAGCACAGGTATGATTCTTACCACCGCAGTAGCACACGTAGGCCTTCTCCAGTGTGATCAGCTTCTCGGCAAGGTCGTACAGCTTCTGGAAGTTGTCGCTCGAGTAGGTAATCTTGTAAGGGGTGAATCCCAACCACTGGACCATCTCCTCGATCGCTGTGAAGTATCTCTCCTCCTCCTTCTCGGGGTTCGTATCGTCGAATCGCAGGTAGCAGACACCGCCGTGATACTTGGCGAAGCCGAAGTTGACGGCGATGGCCTTGGCGTGACCGATATGCAGACAAGGGGACAGTTAGTGGCATGACATACATCGGCCGATCTCTCAACACCTACTATCCATTGGGCTCAGGGGGGAAACGCGTAACGACCTTCTCAGATGGCCTCTCCTTGTAAACCTCCTCCAAGAAGCCCTGCTTGAACATGGCCTGGGGGTCCAGCACGACCTCCTCGACCTTGGGCTTAGGTGCAGCCTTGGGCTTGCTCTCACCACCGCCAGTGGCCTCCTTAGCAGCCTTGGCCTTCTCAGTGGCAGCCTTCTTTGCGCGCTTCGCCAATCGCTTCTTGAGCTCGCCCTTGCTCACCATCTCGCCCGTCTCCTCGTCGAGCTGGAGCTTGGCCGTCGACTCGGCCAGCTTAGCGGTGGGATCCGCGGGAGCGTCCGCCATTTTGTCGGTATTGAATTCGGAAAGGCAACGGCTGCGTAGGTTCTCGGGTATAGTGGGTATCGTGTCGTCGTTTGAGTTCGCGATCGGTTCAATTGAGTTCAACCCAGGAAGACGAAGGTCGAAAATGTGTCGTTGTGGTGGCGGGGCAGCACTTCTTTTACGGCGGGGATGACTCAACTGAATCCGGATAAGGAGGGGCGAGGGGCAGACGCAGTGACCTCCGTGCGACAGAGCTGATAAGATAAGTCCATATCGCGATATGATAATGAATGGCGCTAAGATAAAGCAGCTCGGCAGGCGCCTGACGCTCGACGCCGTCCTCGCAAGCTCCCAAACACGGGACCAAAAAAGTAGAGAACAAGTACAAAGGGTGTAATTGAGGTAATTTCCAGAATTAACGAAAACCTAAATCTGTTATTATAAGATCCTCCCACCGAGTGAATAATGAACCATCTTTGCTCCCTCCTACACCTTTTTCGCTGCCTCGTCCGAACTACCATCATCCTCCCAGGCTAATTCGATAAGCCGATAAGCACCGATAAGACAGCTCAAGCTCAGCGCGGGGCTCTTTCTTTCGTCATGGGCTCCCACCTCTCCCGCCTCTCCTGCTTTCACTCAACACCACCGCAACCGTCTCCCGCGCCGAACCCCGTCGCGAAACCGAACCCGAAAAGCCCTGCCAAGTCGCCCATGCCAGTTCGACAAGCCGTCAAAATGGCCACCACCGCCGCCGCCGACATCCCAACCGTCGAGCTCCTCTACAAGCTCGGCAAGCTCTCCGCCCCCACGAAGCCCCTCTTCCCGCCCAACGCGTCGCACAACCAAAAGGTCGCCGTCATCCGCGGCGACATCACCAAGCTCGGCGTCGACGCCATCGTCAACGCCGCGAACACCGGTCTCCTCGGGGGCGGCGGTGTCGACGGGGCCATCCACCGCGCCGCCGGCCGCGGTCTGCTGCAGGAGTGCCGCACCCTCAACGGCTGCGCCACCGGCTCTGCCAAGATCACCGGCGCCTACAACCTCCCTTGCAAAAAGGTCATCCACGCCGTCGGCCCCGTCTACGACGAGCTTGCGCCCGAGTCGTCTGTCGAGAAGCTCAAGGGCTGCTACCAGACCAGCTTGGAGCTCGCTGTCCAGAATGGCTGCCGCAGCATCGCGTTCAGCGCCATTAGCACCGGTGTTTACGGATACCCCAGCCGCGACGCCGCGCCGGTCGCCGCTGGTATTGTGAGGAAGTTCTTGGACGGAGAGAACGGCGATAAGCTGGACAAGGTCGTGTTCTGCACCTTCGAGATGAAGGACGTCAATGCCTACAACGACACTCTCCCGTACGTATTCCTCACTCTTCTTTTGCTTCCATTGATTGCTAACGGTAATGTAGTAACTTCTTCCCCCCTACCGATAAGAACGCGCCCCAAGAGGAGGTCTCAGACGGCCCGTCGAAGGAGGAGGCCGAGGAGGCCAAGGCGATCGCTGCAGAGCTTCCCAGCGTGCCAAAGGCCGATCCTTCTGCATAGAAACTTTCCTTTCGGCAGGGATTTTGGACCTTACAGATATCACCACGCTTTCCTCAAAGGAAGTTTGGGATACGGAGTTTGGGGAGTTGGGATGGGCAAAAGCAAGCCGGATAACATACCTATAGTATTCATAGCGACGACATGAAAGAGACGATTTCACATGAATCAACTGAGAGACGACGTCTACATACACCACAACGCTCTAGGCCTTGGCTACGAATTACTTTGACACTCAATCAGGGGTACCTGAGTGCTTCCCCTACTCAGGGCCACAAAACAGGAGCCTGATACTTCTGCAACATGGACAAGTTCAATTTGGTTTGGGGTCTCTTTTACCTCATTCATGTTCGATAAACTGACGGATTTGAGAAGCGGAAGACACGGCAAAGAATATGTGGCCTACCCCTTTTGACCCAACGTCACCACAGATGAACCGTAAGAACGTATCAGAGCTTCCGTTTTCTCAGTTCCATAGAAGATTTAGTACCCACCGAACGAAAAAAGAACTTGCGTTCGACAGGTGAACACGGGCTCAATCTTGCTCTTGAGGTGAGGTGAGGCACCTTGACATCTTGCCACTGTGGAACTCGGCGCTTGCCTCAAGAATCCTGGCGATTCCATTGCGGAAGGTTGCAAACCTTACCGCACCTTGACGACTCTTAGGGAAGGCACCAGGCTCGGGATTGCCCTATCTCGTTCGTGACCTAGGTACACCAACCATGAAAGCTGCGATGCTAGGAACAGCAGGATCAGACGTTCCCTCCAGCCTCCGCCGCCACCATCGCGCCTGCCTCTCCATGCTACCGGTGACCGTTGCTTGAGGTTACCATGGTCGAGTGGTTCTTGTCCATGAAAACTCATGATTTCGAAGGATTCAGTTCGATTCCTGCATGTATATTGTCGATATATTCATTTTGCTACCTGGTATATGTGGAATTCTGACGCCAAAGTATGCGGAGATGTACGGCCAGATGAGGCGAACATTTTGGTGCTGGCTGCACCTTGATAAAACGACAGGTGGATAACTCGTAAAAAAACAAAAAATATATAAAAAAGTGACTGCCCCCGCTTGGGGGCGTTGTCGGGCCCTCCGATAACTTTGAAGTGTTTTTAGCACTTTGCGACTGAGTCGCTGGCTTAGTAGCAGGCGCAATTTTGTTTCTCGTCTTTGGGTGAGAACTTTTGACATATTTTGGATTGATATAGGCATGCCTCCGTCTGCAGGGAAAGCAGGTGATGCTGCTACTCGCGACGGAAGGAAGGTCTTGCCTTCTTCTTGCCTGTCCCAGTGGTCAGGGCATGTCGAATGTCGCTCCTATGAGGTAAGAGGCTGGTCCTTCCCTAGAGCTCAAGCAGGCGCGTGAACATGAACTGTGATGAGAAAGCAATCTTGGAGCAACAGGGTCTCTCCTTGAGAGATTCCGTGTCAGACTTCGTAGATTCTGGTTCTGAGTTCGCATACATATAATCTCTTACAAAGCCGCCTCTCGTGGTACAGACCGAGAGGGGTTAGCACTTTGCGACATCGTCGCTGCCTCACATTCGAAACACGAATACGTGAACAGTGATGAAAACATCAATCGCGGAGCATATTTCTCTATTGTGGAGAAGCTGTAAGACTTCATCGATTGTGCTTCTGAGTTTGCAGGAGTCCTAATCGGGCGCTCTCGTTGCCCAGACTCACTGTGCTTAGCACCTTGCGACGTTGTCGAAGGCGCAGCAACGAAAAGCACAAGCATGGGAATAATGATGGGAAAAGAAAGCACGGCACAGGTCTTCCTCCTACGTGTGGAAAGGCTCCGCAGATTGCCTCTCTGAGGTCCTGGGCATGATGAGATCCTCTAGTTTTTCATGACTCCCTCTATTGCTTGTACTCCCTTCTTGTTTTATCGAACAGTTGCGAATATGTTGGTACGAAACCGCGAATTCAGTTACGTCTTTCCTCAGAGTTGGGTGGTGATGACACGACGCCGGACTACAACACAACAAACCTACTATCCAAACCGCCTAGGTAGGTAGGTCCAGTCGGGTGCAATTAGGTAGGCGTGATTCATCCAGGGGATTTCCCTTCCTTCCTCTCTTCTCCAATGCCAAAGCAAAACAACCAAATGGGCAGGACGAACTCGAGACCTTCACCTTCCCCGGACAACCACGGGCGGCTGCCTTCTGTAGACGGTTGCTACTGTGCGAGGATCGATGGCCGAGTTGGCATCAACACGAAACCGGTTGAATCCTTGCAAGACGCGTTCGATTCTCCGTTGATGCCATTATCTCAGACTGTTTTGCTTCCGAGGCCGCGCATCGCACCTCGAAGTTCGATGCACCAGAATAACAGCACAAACGAGCGTGTTTTTTCGGTGCCGCTTTGGGCCCAAACAACATGCAAAAAAGAAATCCCCGCGAGCCATTTATAGAGTCAAACGGTCCCTCAGATGTATTATGCGCGCTTCTCCCTCTATTTGCCCTAGCTTGTAGCTAGGATCATCATTAGCGGGACCGTTCTTCTATACTGTGTTGAAGACTTCGGCAACTTTTTCTATTAAATACCCTTCTCTCCTAATGGAGAAAGAAAAGAACATGCGGAGATGTGTGGAAGGCGGCGAGTGCTTCTTTGGCAGCACCTTCCCAAGAGAGTAGCTTTGAGGAAGCGCTGATTAAGTGTCCTTCACCCCAGAAAGCAATCTCCAGAACCTGGACACTGGTGAAACGTAGAGATCTTTCTCGGAATCCGGGGTGGGCTCGATTTCCGGTTGAAAGAGACCCGCCAACTCGTCCAACTGATCTGCGTCAAATATCCCTTTCTCCTGAAACACGTCAAACACCACATCGACTTGCTTCCAACTGAGTCCCGTCCGAACGGTTGGCTCACAATGCGCTGACTCCGAATCGGCTGCCCAACGGAGATGGTCATACCCCGCAGCACTGGGTATGGATATATGTCTCTTCGCGCCATGCCGTATGAGAAGTTGACAGGCTTGGAAGATGTTTCGTGGACCAGGGCGAGATCCATGATCTAACCGAGCGATGAAAACCGCCCAATTGAATTCAATTTCCGAATACTCTCCTCTACAGCGAATAACGCCGTCCAGAAGCTCCAGGTCAATCAAGTCAGACGTTGACCAGGTGGCATAGTCGCCAACTTCGACGGTAACATTGCCTTCCAGGATATATGATTCGAGCGTCTTTCGATACCTCATTCGGGGGTAGCTCGCCCAACCTTGCCTTAGTGAAGGCTGTGCCATAAGTAACTGGGCCATGGCTTGGGCTATCAATAATTCCATGCCGTTGATGTTGATTCCGGTTTCCGTCATGGCGTTTACGACTGAAAGGCATCTGTATAGTCTCTCGCAAGTTATCCAGAGGTTTTCTCCATCACGCCACAGCTCGTCAGGCTCAGCCTCTTCCATGCAATAGACAATTCTGAGGATGAAATCAACACAGATCTCTGCGGAAATGTATTCCATATCAATACTGCAGAAAAGTAACGCAGCAGACAAAAAGTACCGAGGACTATGTCTCAACTGTGATTCGAATTGCTGTAGAGAACCTGACCCGCGGAGGAAGTCAACCACAGTCCGATGAAGAAAGCCAATGCGGATGCTTGTTGAGTCGTCTCCGTCAACTTGCCATGACTGAACTAGATCGCGGCACCGCGCAAGGACTTGGTCCCTCTTCTGTTCACGTGATAGAGTCTCTATCACTCTAGACCCACGTGAGAGTCTTTCGATGTTCTTTGGATGCCAAGCTGACGATAACTCGACGTTGTACAGCAGGTGCCTTTTGGACCTGAATTTCGAGCTACTTGATGGTGATGGGGGTAGATCTGAAGCGATTGATGGGAGTAGGTCCAAAGCGATGAAGACATCAATCGGCAGAGGCGCGCTAGATGACAGTAATAAGATAAAGTCCAGTCTTGCTTCTTCTCGGTAGACATCTTCGACGGAGTCCAGCATCCGTTGGAAGAACTGATAAAGATCAGATGGAAGTTGCGATAGTCTTTGTTGGAGAATGTCAAAGCCGTCTTGGTTGTTGAGTCCTCGAAGAATCGACTTGACCACCAGCGATACCCAAAAGAATACGCCTTCAGCTTTGTTAAATATAGTTTGAATCAGTCGTTCTGACGATTCTCGCTGCTCCATACGTAGATCTCTGAACCGCTGGTTTTGTCCCAGATTGTCCTCGATGAACATTCTCATGTCTTCTCGAGTCAAATGTTGCATTTCGAACTGCCAAGGACCATGGCCGAAAGCCTCTGAAAACTGAGACCAAGGCCTGCTTGCGCAACAGACTTTAATGTCTGAGAATCGTGCAATCGCGCTAAGAAATACCACCAGGGCCTCATGATCCCCAATGTACTCATCTAGCCCATCAACAAGGAGCAGAACGCGGCGTGGAAGCTCGTCAAAGCTCCGAAGCTTGTCAAACGACTCCGATAGCTCCTCTATACTCCAAGTATCCAGCGCCAGAAATGGGTTTAAGTACCTCCGAGAGCATACTCGAGGTATGATTTCTGGACAATGCACCAAGATTTGGAACAGCAACGTCCTGAGCAACCCCTCTTGAGACCTCTGGAGCCGACTTCCAACACTCCAGAAGAAGTGACGGGCGATGACCAAAGGTTTTGATCCAGACCATTTGCGTGCCAGCGGAAGGGTCTTGGGATGGTTCAGAATGAGCTTCATTAACGTGGACTTCCCCGAGCCAGGTTTGCCAGTGATCCAGAAGACGCCACCACTAGGCTTTTCAAGCCAAGAGCAGAAGTTGACCCTGGAAGATTCGTCAAACATCCATTCGAACGTGTCCTTGTGGGCTTGCAAGATCTCATTCTGTCTCTCCTTGATCTGGGTGAACTTGAGAGACAAAAGGATGTCCCTGATGGCACCTTGCTTTTTAGATTCGTCTGCAAACCTTGACAAGGAGCCTGCGAACGAGAGCATCTGAACAGAATGGACTTCTGATCCCGAGTGGAGCAGGTCTCTAAGCTCCTTGGCCATGGCGTCCAGTCGCCGTCTTGTGGCATCGTTCCAGGCTGCGGATGCTTCACCCAAGGACAGCATCATTTCCGAAGTTGACATCGATACACGCGTGTTTCTACCGCAGGCATTAGACTTCATCTTAAGCAACGACATAAATCAAGTACACACTGGATAAGTCCTTCAAGTCTCCCAAAGATTTCAGTTTTAACATCCATCATTCTGGAGTGAAGACCTTCGATGGCGCTCTTCTTCCAGTTGGCTTTGACGGAAACGACAAATTTCGCCCATCTTGGATCGCGTTTCCCGGCGGCAATCGTGAGACTCTCAAGCTGCGAGAGCAGTTCATTTGCTATTTTGATACAGCGACGCAAAAGCTCCATCGTGATGGCATCCGCTCGTACCCCGGCATCGCTTTGAAGTTGGGTACATCGGTCTTTGAGGCTGGTGGTTATGGAGCTGAGGTCGACATGCCGTGCCGCCAAGCCTTCGGTGTCGATGTTGCGGTACGTCTCAATGATGGATTTCGTGACTTTGAACCCAAGTTCCAGGAACTGGACAATGTTGGCGGCAACGCCAAGCGCCGCGAGAGATTCGGCCATCGTCACCTGCCGACCGTAGGAATGAGCAGATGTTGGATTGTGGTGTTGGAACACCGCCTGAAGGGAGATTGAAAGGAGGATGAATCGCGCAGCTCAGATCAGGCTGGGAGTTCGGAGTGCGCAGGAAGGTAGTAAGCAAGGCAGAATTGGCTGTTGCGGGTGTGGCACAGCAATGTCAGCTGGTTTTCTGCTGCAACTTTCATTCGTTCGGTTAAACACCAACCATATCACCACCAGACAGTTGAGAATCTCGTGATTAGTGACATCTCAAGTGCCAAGATTCAAGCTGGTTCAACCGTAATCATGTTTCTTTGGTACACATAGCGCGCTGCCGCTAAATCTTCGTGTTCTCGATACCGGCCAGAGCGAGAATTTAATTTGAATTTAGAAGTTCCGTTAGGACAAGGGTTGCCGAGGAGGCTCGCATAAGATGTGCTGCCTTGACGGGATGAAGTGGCTTGCCAAAGGCAACGGCTGTCATCGCTTATTGATATTAGTGATTAAGCAATTCAAGAAACTCCGGGAAACGAAACAAGACTTATGTATCTGCAACAATATGCGGGTGATGCTCGTTCCTAATGCCTTGAGAAACGAAGCCTTTGCTGACCCAACAGAAAAGACGGTGGCCCAAGGCAGTGGAGGTCGCAAGATAGTTGACAGCTGCCGAGAATAACATACCAATTTTTGGTCCATGGTTTTATTGCACGGGTACTCAAAACTCCAGCGAAAAGACAGCTTCCGAGTCAGGCAAATGGACCTCTGAACATGGCGTCCGACGAGTGAAAGACCGGAGGTCGTTGGTTTAAGGGCCGTTTTCCCGGGGGCATCAAAGACTATCCCAAATCCCAAGTGCTCCACAGTCCCCGCCGTCGGGCACTTGTCGCCTCCCGAAGCTACTGCATGATCTACATGACGCGGGTCGTAACGCATGTGAGTATCCGAAAACACCGCGCCTGATTCGTTAAGATCGTTTCGCGATGGAGTTCTAGCGGGTCCTCCCTCGTCACTGCCAACCACGTTAAGTTGCAATTCGAGATCTGTCGGTTAGTTATTCCGACATGTCTGCGACGATGCCTTAGAAAATAGCCTCATTCACTTCAGAATTGGTTCCTAGGCTTAAGTAATACGGACGGTAAATTTTCACCTCAAACTCGAACTCAGAGATTATAAATAGCGGTCCGGTTGCTGACTTTCAAATTGCTTTCTCATCAGTTCATCCCATCAAGGCAGACTTGAGTCGCCCTCGTTTCTTCTCAACACCACCTTCTGTGACGGGTTGTCACACGTTCTTTTCAAATGGATGTCATCCAGACTCCAAAACATCTCCTTTCCTCGTGGTCGGAATCATCTTACTTCACAAACCTGAACATCTGGTCATCCTTAGCTCTCGGCATCGTCATCCTCAGCCTCTTTACCACGATACCCCACTTACGCAAACCGTCTCGCAAGCTTCCTTGCATCAACCCAAGACAGTCGTTGGATCTCTTCAATCAGAAGAGAAAGACTCTTTTCTTGTTCAATGCCAGAAAGTTGATGGAAGATGGCAGAAAGCAGTTTGCTGGGCAGCCATACAGGCTCATGACGGATGTTGGCGAGACTGTTGTCATCCCACCGGAATTCGTCAACGATATCCGCAACGACCCAAACCTCAGCTTCATGCAGGCATTTGCTGAGAACTTCCATCCCCATCTGAACGGATTTGAAGCCTTCGCAGTTGGAAACAGGCCCGATGAGCTCTTCCAACTAGTCATCAAGAAGCGAATCACCAAGCTGTTGAGTAAGTTGTCGTCAACTCAGCTCTCACTGATGTTACCCCACACCCCACATTGTTGTTGTGCCCTCCACATTGGCTTCAGTTCACCTCTACTTGCCTTGGATCAGATGAATAACTAATACGCATTTGATTCTTCCAGATCAGATCACCGAGCCCCTATCGTCCGAAGCCAAGCATGCCGTCGATCTGCGATTTGGAACATCTAACCGTAAGCCTCAACCCCACACCCACTCGAACAAACTCGAATAAGACGACTGACACACGACCCCACATACAGAATGGCGCGAGTTCAACATCAAAGACGACGCCTTGGATGTCATTTCTCGGCTTTCATCCCGCGTCTTTCTCGGCGCCGAAGTATGTCGTAACGAAGCATGGCTCCACATCACGAAATCCTACACTGTCAATGCCTTCATCGGCGCTGAGACTATGCGCATCTACCCCAGCTGGTTACGTGGGGTAGCTCAATGGTTCGTGCCCCAGTGCAAAATTCTTCGAGAACAAGTCGCAGACGCAAGACGCATCATTGAGCCGGTTCTCCAGCGGCGCAAGGACCTCAGAACTCAGGCTCAGGCCAGAGGCGAGCCGGTTCCCAGATTCAACGATGGCCTGGACTGGTTCGAGGAAGATAGTAAGGGGAACCAGTATGACCCTGCTGGTGCACAACTGGGACTATCGGCTGTTGCTATTCATACCACAACAGACCTTCTCGTCGAGACAATGCTACGAGTCGCAGAGCACCCTGAACTCTTTGATGCTCTGAGAAAGGAGCTTGTGGAAGTTCTCAGCGCTGAGGGTTGGAAGAAGACCGCTCTTTTCAACATGAAGCTTGCAGACAGCGTGTTGAAGGAGGCGCAGAGACTTAAGCCAGTTACTTCAAGTAAGTTCAGACACGTAAGTGCAGCAGACAGATACTGATCAGGTCTAATAGGCGTCATGTTCCGTGTTGCCACCCGGCCCGTCACACTTCCGAATGGTCTGCAACTCCAGACAGGCGAGCGGTGTGTTGCCGATCTAGGGCAGATGCAAGACCCCGAAGTCTACGAGAACCCCCATGAGTTCGACGGATACCGCTTTGCACGCATGCGTGGCAGCCCTGGTCTTGACAGTCAGGCTCACCTTGTCAGCACTTCTCCTGCACACTTGGGCTTTGGTCATGGGCAGCACGCCTGCCCCGGCCGTTTCTTCGCCGCCAATGAGTTGAAGATTGCATTGGCGCACTTGATCATGAAGTACGACTGGCACCTCACTCCTGGATACAAGCATTGCTGGCAGGAATATGGTTTCGGTTGGTCCTCTGACGGGACTGCAAAGCTGCTAATGAGGAGAAGGGAAACCCCAGAGATCGATATCGATACGCTTTGAGCCAGTCGTTTCAATTGGACGTATTTAAAGGATTTCGTTCGCATGTTGTCATAAAATCAGAGGATAGAAGGTCGAGCGGGTGTTGGATTGTCATACTACACGCCCGAAATAATACCAGACGTAGAGGTAGAAGCAGGAATAAGCCACACGCACATGATCCAATGTCTCGGCGTATGCAATGATGTGAGAATCACTTGAACCCACGGGACGGCTCGCCCATGCCGATCTACAAATTTATACGAGTGTAAGCGGGTATCCAGCCACTATGATTTGTGCGAATCGCTGCAGGTCGGGCACTTCTCCTCTTTCTCACAAAATTGTGGCCCCCGACCCTGCATGATCTTGCGCTCGCTAAACCAACAGAGCTGTTGGCACAGGGGTTTCACGGATCTACCTTCCGTAAAGCGTAAGGAAATGTACAATTGGTACGAAATCCCACATGATTGCATATCGTCCTGCAAGGCGCATTCTGGTAAGATTGGATAGATGCCACCTTCGATGTAACTAGGTGATGAGGGGTCGTTCAGTAGGGCTTGGACTGAAACATGTATATCAGAGCGTTTGCCGTCCGCAGTTGTTCAATCTACAAGATTTCGAATCTCTGGGATTAGTGCTAGACTAAAGCAAGAGCACAAAATGCAAGACTCAACGCTCGTGATCGGCTTCATCGCCGTGGTTTTGGCTGTCTACGTTGTAGACAGGTTGATCCAGGCGAAGAAGAATGCCAACCTTCTTCCTCTTCCTCCTGGACCCAAGGGACTCCCACTCTTAGGAAATTTGCTCGACTTGCCGAAAACTGGCACATTTGAGGCTAAACATTGGGCAAATCTTGCTGAGCTGCATGGTGAGTACATGATTCCTCTCCACAGACTGCATCTGAGTTAACACGCACATAGGACCTATCAACTCAGTCAGCGTTATGGGGAAAACTCTCATTTTGATTAACGACAGCCAGTTGGCGCTTGATATGTTGGAGAAACGATCAACATTCGCTTCTAGACCGCAATTCCATTTCGCTGGAGATATGTGAGTGATTGCTGATGCTCTGAACTTTGAGATGTTTTCTGACACGGACTCAGCATTGGTTGGGGACGAATTACCGCCGCTATGAGATACAACAACACATTGCGAGATCACCGCAAGAGCTTCGCACGTGTCATCGGAACGAAGTCGCTGGCTGCACAGTACCACGAAATGCAAGAAGCCGAGAACGCACACTTCCTTCTTCACTTGTTGGATAATCCCGACATTCTCAGAGATCATATCAAGAGGCAAGGCAATGTTTCGAACCTGAACTTATTGCCTGGGGTAGAGTGACTAATTGGTGGAATATAGACAAGCAGGCTCTTCTATCCTGAAAGTTGTTTATGGCTATAACGCGGAGCAAGAGAAGAGGGATCCTCTCATCGACATGATTCAGCGTTCCATCGATGACTTGTCTTTAGCTGCGGTCCCTGGAGCCTTTTTGGTTGACATTCTTCCAATTCGTAAGCTTCCAAATCCGCCATGGATTCATCCTGGTCCAAAGATTGCCCTATCCTGACTCTTTCTAGTCCGCTATGTTCCAGATTGGGTTCCCGGAACGGGCTGGAAAAAGACAGCGAGGAGGTGGGCATACGAACTGAATGCTGCGATCGAAACACCCTATGAATTCACGAAGCACCAGCTATCCGAGGGAAGAGACAACCCATCCTACATCGCAAATCTTATCAGGACCAGCGAGAACACCCCCGAGCAGATTCATAGTCACCAGTGGTCATCTGCAGCTCTATACAGCGGCGGTACTGATACGGTAAGCATAGGCCCAATATGCTGTTCGTTTGCTCTATGGTGAACTACGAGCTAACCCATGCATGTTCGCTGCAGACCGTGTCTACTACCGCTTGTTTCTTCTTGGCTATGACGATGTACTCCGACGTCCAGGCAAAAGCTCAAGCGGAGATCGACCGTGTGGTTGGCACTGGACGCTTACCTAGTCTCGAGGACCGGGAGGCTCTTCCGTATGTTGAAGCCGTCTTGAAAGAGACGTTGAGGTGGCACACCGTAATTCCTATGGGTCTACCTCATGCTGGTGAAGAGGACACCACTTACGAGGGATACCGTATTCCAAAAGAGGCAATGATTATGCCGAATATCTGGTACGTTCAGCAGATCTCATCCGCTCATACGAGGCTAACATCATTCCTTCTTTCACAGGCGCTTTACCCATGACCCGGAAACCTATCACGATCCTGAAGAATTCCGGCCAGAGAGACACTTGGAAAGTGAAAACCATCAGCCGGAGACCGACCCTCGGAAATTCGTTTTCGGTTTTGGGAGACGCATTTGCCCTGGTAGGATATTTGCGGATAACGCGCTGTTTCTCACCTTTTCGCAGTCTTTGGCTGTTTTCAACATTCGAAAGAAGTCTGTTGATGGCAACATTGTTGAGCCCAAGATGAAAAGCATGCCGGGTTCTATCAGCCATTTGGGTCACTACGAAACTTCGATCGAACCACGCTCTGCTCACCACGAAGACATGATCCACTCTCTTGAGAAACGATATCCATGGCCAAAGTCTGATGGGGAGACACTGAAGAGAATGGTACCTCCACAGGTGAAGAACGTATCCATTTGAATGGTGGAATAGCGAGATATATATGACCAGATCATAAGGGTGGCTGCATTGTATTGCGCGGCGTATTGCATTTGGTGGAATAGAAATACGGGTTAGCGAGTCGATCGAGAACTTGATCAAATGGACAGGGCTTTACTTCGGATTGTTGGCTAATAGCCGAGATGTTCGGCGCTTAATTTGTTCTCAAAATATCATAGTGACTCCCATTTGGAACCCCGGTTGGGACCATGGAACTTAAAACCGGCGTCAGCCTCTATGTCCTGCGGCCCGTTGACGCACCTCGTTCGATGAAGGTAAGCCGTTGGTTCGTTGCCTCACCGTTGCCTCGCCGTGGCTTGAACCGCCAATCATTCCCTTGCGCGAAGCGCCGACGTAATCAACGCGCTCCCCGCACTTAAGACGTCCATTAGGTCGCGTTCTTTTCATCGTTTCATGCTCCTTCAAATACGGATTTTCACTGCAAAATAACACCAACCTGCCGATTCGTGTCAGCCCTCGCTCCTCAAAGACAGAGATTACGTGGCTGATTGCATTCAGTGCCGGTCAAGACGACTGCTAGACAATGTCATTGCCAATTCACCCAGCCGTCGGCGCAATGTTTGCTAACGAGTCTCGACGGCGGACAGACCCTAATCCAACGGAGACCGATCATTTGGGCAACGTCTATACAAAGTCAGACGTGTTCGTCTATCGCCCTCTGGATCCCACCGTCGACTGCACACGCTTCGTCGCAATCGAGCCAGCCGACGATGAAGATAGTCCTGTGGTCTGCAGACTGGTTCACTTACCATTCGGGCAACGCCCAAAGTTCGAAGCTCTCTCGTACACATGGGGAGACGACAACCCCAATAACGCTATCACAGTAGACGGCTGCAAGTTCGAAGTCCGGAGTAACTTACTCGACGCCCTTCGGTTTCTACGAAGACAGGTTTCTCAGGATGCCCTTTTCTGGATCGATGCACTATGCATCAATCAGAAGGACGCCGACGAGAGGAATCGGCAGCTGCGCATGATGGGGCAGATTTACTTCAGGGCCAGCCAGGTGATTGTTTGGCTCGGCAGGAAATACTCGAAGTTTCAAGAGACGATAGAGAGAATATCTGCGGAGTCTCCGACTGCCAATGATGAGGAAACAGAGCAAGACATCTCAGAGAGGACTCAAAACAAGATCAAAGATGTGGAGAGCGCTCTGTTGGCCAAGTTGGTTTCAGACGATTACTGGGATAGGCTGTGGATCATTCAAGAGATTGGGCAAAATGACGAGAAAAAGGTGTGCTTTGGCACCACGTCGATGTCATGGGAGAATTTCATCCATACGGTCACCCATCACAGCCATTTCAACGGCGAGGGACCACTCCGACTTGATCGCCATCTCAAAGAGAAGTACACCGGTTCTCACACCTTGAGACGTCTTCTTGTGGAACATCGCCTTGCAAAATGCAAGGACAGAAAGGATAAGGTCTACGGCTTGGTCGTACTGGCTGCCGATGGCCACGGTTTCCCGATGGACTACAGGAAGTCTTTGATGGAGATTTGGACCGACACAATGCGATTCATGAACGCGCGGCAACTCTTTCATCCCACGTCAGAATCTGACATCATGGACATGGGCCGCTTGATCAAGTCTCTGCTCATGGAGCCGCATTCGTCACCACTTCAACAAGTTGGACGGCTTTATGAAGCCAAGACTGACCCAAAACTCATAATCGAGAGAGATCATGTATCAAACAACGCCGATGTCTTCCCCGTCAAGTCCTACGTTCTCGGTAGCATCGTCCATGTTGGGCCGCCAGCAAGAGACATGGTGTCTAACATTGGGAAAGCCAACGAGTGGGCCGAGAGTGTCCAGCACAACTTTTCATCTGATCTCGGGGAGGCATATGAGGAGAGTTGTAAGATTTTGCGGGCAATACTGGCCTCAGACGACGCCACACTGGCTGGGAAGTGCTTCGATCACTTAGGCCTTGTAAAATGGACCGCCATGCCATTCAAATATCGCAATTGGGACGGATATGGATTCTCCAGTACCGGGAGGCTACAAGACCACTACAAAACCCCAAACCCTGACTGTGATGAGACAGCGGAATTGCACGTCGATGCAGATAAAATCAGGGCACCCGGGGCAGGCTCTGTAAATAAACAAGACGGGGTGGCAGATGTTTATTTGTATCAACTGGAGGACAACACTTCCAGATCTCAGCCATGGAAGATGGGAATTGTTTCAGCGCAAGCGCGACGGGGCGATCTCATTTGCTGGATACGCGAAACCAGCCGAGCTGTCGTTGTACGAATGTATCAAGGGGAGTCACAGTACGTTACCAGCAGCTTACAAGTTTGTGGGACAGCAGTGGTCGGAGAAGACGTTCGCGAGTCACAGCCAAACCATGTAGATCGCTGTCAGACTGTATGGAATAACACGACTCTCAAGCTAGATCCGGCGACAATTTTTGTATTGATCGATTAGTTGGTTATTAATTAGGAGTAGTACACCTATTCAACTTCCAATATTCGTCCTTTTGGAGAAGCAGTTTTTCAGTCACCACATCGCTATTTCGTTGTTTCATAAACGTACATGTAAATTAGACCGCACATCCACCCATAGAGCTTCGAACGTTCAAGAGTTTGCTAAAACCAAATAATGTGGCGATGGAGGTATTCCAACATCGTGCTGCCGTAAGAATTGTCGAACGCTATGTGCTCTTTGTCTTCCCATTTGTTTGATACTTACGGCTACGTGTAGCATCCCCATTTTCTTTCACAAACATGATCCACGCTGCAGACAGATGCCGGAGAGTTTGCTGTGAAAATTGACGCTGTTTTCGAGTGACTATCAGCTCATGTCACTTCTGTACCTGATTGTTTATCGTTAGACATGAGTCAAGTTGCTTCTGATAACTCCACATGTTTGCGATTGGCAGAGATCGTCACATCTTTCGGGGTAACTGAATACCAGGATAGCCCTGATAAGAACGAACGATGAACAGAACACGGTTGACTTCAAGATTCGATCGATTGGACTCGAAAGCTGTATCAAAAGTCACAGCTTCCTCGGCGGGTGAAGCTCGAAAACACCCTTCTCAATGATTAGGTCAAGTGAGTGACTGCACATTCGTACTTGAGTCGGACTGTCGAAGGCTTCTGGTAGAATTTCTGACCGGAATCAACATCTAGACCACTGACTCGGCAGGCGCTGGCGTCAAGATTACCACCAATAAAATGTCAGCATGGTTCTTATCACGCCGCAATTTAACATCGACTGGGGAACCCCTCTAATACCCGGCCACAGAGGGGAACCCATAAAGCTTTGCTTCGTGTACTCTCATAAGACGTCGCTACTAGTGACTACATAACGAACGTAGGTCAGGCGAAGTGTTCCTTTTTCGACGTCAGCCAAGTACGACCCCAAAGCTTAGCCAATATGTCTGCATCACAAACAGCGCGCCCACTCATCTTATATGCTGTTCCCCCGAGGGAGGGTCACATGCGACCAGCTTTACAAATCAGCAAGCATCTGACACAAAGAGGATTTGATGTTACTATCCTGGGAACCAAAAGATGGAAGCCGACCATTGAAGCAATCGACGCACATTTCAGTCCCATTATCGGCCTATGGGGAACGTTGGATGATCCAGGACGCTGGCCGGATATTGCGCATGCATCAGACCCCACGGCTCGGCTTGCAGCGTCTCTCGACGGAGGGTTCACTTCACTTCTACCTAGCGGACTCGAGTCCGTCCGCTTCGCACTTGCCGGAATACGCCGAAGACAGCCAAAAGCTCAGATTATTGTGTTATCGGACACGTGCTTTTCGGGAACCTTGGCCTTGAAACTGGGTACAGACTTGCCGGAAGGTTTCGACGAGGGAGAGGAGATTAAGACAATAGGTATCGGAGTGGTGCCAACGTTCTGGTCAAGTCCGGAGCGACCTCCTTGGGGATCTGGATTGTCATTCGACGACAGCGAGGAAGGCAGGAAAAGGAACCTTCGTGTTCTGCGAGAAACGTGGAGCAACGCCGCCGAAGAGCGTGCAAGATGGGTCTTGGGTATGATGGGATGCCAGAAACCGCTGGAGTCTTTATACGACAGCCTCCCAACAAACATCGAACACCCTTTCTGGGATGCGACGACAATTTGCCACGACGTCACGCTTCAGATGTGCCTGCCATCTCTCGAATTCCCGTCCAGCGACTGGCCATCTCATATCAAATTCGCGGGAACACTGCCGATCAAGCCACTGCCGGCGAGCCTCATATATCCACCATGGTTCCAGGAGATCATCATAAACAGCGCTTCGCTGCATGCATCAATACCCGGACGAAAGAAGATCATCTTCGTGGCCCAAGGAACGGAGGTGTTGGATCACCGCGAACTCATACTCCCAACGATGCATGCACTATCTGCCAATCCCGACGTTATAGTCGTCGCATGCCTATGTGTCTCCGGCGCAACACTGGACACGAGCAGCTTTCCCGAAAACAGACTGCCCGATAATGCGCGAGTGGTGGATTACTTCCCGTACGATGCGATCTTGGCTCACGCCGATGTCTTCGTGTCGAATAGCGGATACGGCGGGTTTCAGCACGCAGTTTCCAACGGGGTACCGATGGTCCAGGCTGGGAATTCCTTCGATAAACCAGACATTGGGAGGAGAATCGAGTGGTCTGGGCTGGGGGTATTTTTGGCAGATTCTCCTGCTACGACGGAGTCTCTTGAGAAGGGGTTGAGAGAGGTTTTGACGCAAGATGCATACAAGAAGAGGGCAGAGGAGTTGAAAATTGAAGCCAGGTCCTTCGATCCTCTGCAGAAAATAGAGGATGAGATAATGGCGTTGGCGGAGGAATAATGTGTTTGTTTTATGAAGCCTACGGAGCGTATTCCTTCAGTAATATCACAGGCGTTGCCAGAATCACTCCCCGTGTAGGAATTCCGCTGTGCTTCAACTAGAGAGTCTTGTTTGAATTCATTTCTCACATTCTCCGGCGAAAGCGAATGTCGATGGGTCGTGATAGCCGTCAATCAATACCTTTCCTGGTGTCGGGGATCGCACAATGCACGTTCGGTAGACGATCCGAGACATACCCGGAGCTCGTCCGCGGGATTTCGGGAGAGGAGTCCTTGTTGGAGCCGGGGTTCAGGGGTCAAGTCGCACCTCCACTCTTAATTGAAATGAACGCGCCAAAAGCACTCGAGGAAGCCAACGATATTGCCAGAAATGACGGGAAGATGCATTATCAGAGCAGGCTCAGCTCGGAATTCCGCGTCCTGCAGTACCATAGTCACGGCTGTTATTCCTGGTCGAATACTTGAGCAATGACAAGGACGACGGATAATAAGGACAATACTAGAGGTACTAGTAGCAGAGCAATACCGGCAGCGAAGGCAATACTAGAGCGACTAGCAGCAAGGACAATTGCAGAGGTAGAGAAGTAAACGACTGCAATTGCCGGCAGCTCAACGGCCGACTTATCCGTGATCTTCATGTATTTAGCTTCGACAAAGGTGCGCTCTGGAGATGAGATTCCCTCGTATGCCAGGCAAGCGCAAGGGGCGGCCCCAGTCGGGGAGTAACCTTGCACAACGACCTGCCAACTGAAGCTAGCGGCTCATGTGGTGTACACCTTCTCCAGTATTTCAAATGTTAGCAGTACAGGGGTTTACTGTTACTACCTGCCCGTAACTTCTATTCAACTAGTAACAGTAGGCCCGTCTCACACTAACATTTGAGACGCTGGAGTGGAAGGTGTAGACAAAACAAGCTCATGCGATTGATATGAACGCCCACTTTACGCGATATGGTGACATCGCAGGACCCAGACGGCGGCCGAATCTCTGCCCACGCGAATTGTGGATGACGATTACAAGATGGGCAAGTTATGGAGGGATATAAGGATGCGAGGAGACTGCGCGAATGCTTGGCTTTTCAGGCCAGCTTTCTGCGGTACTCCGGGTCGAAAGCCAAGTCCGTCTGAACCGACTTCAAGATGCGAAGCTCCTTTGCTGCCGTGCCGGCTCTTCTGGCCAGCGTTGTTGCTGCCCTGAACAACTCGACGACGACGACAACGGCGCCCGCGTACGGCTCTCCGACCGAGCCTTGTGCTGCCGTCAGCGCAGCGTGGGCATCTCAGCACGCTGCTGCCCCGACGGGTAAATATGTCCTTTCTCGTGATGTCCTTTCTCGTGCAGCGGTTGTGTCAGGAGCGATGCTAATTCAAAGCCTCAGTCACCCCCACCGTGCCTGCCCAGTTGGCTTATGACTGCTTGAACTCCGTCCCCCTTGGAAAACAAGAAGCCATCGACTTGGTCGACTCAATCGTGCCCTACCTGGAATGGCAGAGTGACGCCGCCTACAAGGCGGACCCCCCAGCCGATTACGATTTTCCTGCCTACGATATGTTCGCTGCGCTTGAAACTATTCGAAGCAATCTTGTTTCCGACGTTTATACTAGTGAATACGCGTTCCAGTCTGCCTTATATGAGGAGGTATTCGGCCCTGGGCATGATGGGCACTTCGTCTACTACCCGGATCTGTTGACTGCTGTTTTTGAGTGGACCCGTGAGCGCGCTCTCGTCTCCATTAGCGAGGACGGCTCATCTCTACCTGTGATCAAGGTCTACGGTAAGATAAGATCCATTCAGATTGGGCGTTGCACTAACAAGGTCTCAGAGGATGTCGTTTCATCTCCGGAGACTGCCTCCGCCGTCAAGCTCATCAACGGTATTGATGCTGCAAAGTATCTCGACGAGACCATCAACAAGGCCAACTGGAATCGCGACGCAGATTCGGCTTATAACTCTGTCTTTTTCGAGCAGTCTTTGTTCGCCACAACAGGCGGAAAGGGCTACTTCAGCTCTGGGGGTCGCATTCGGTAGGTTTCCAAGTGAGATCGTCTCAACTCGAGCTAATCCACTCAGTTACGTCTACCAAGGCGCCAACACCACTCTCACATTTGAGAACGGCACCGAGGTCACCTTTGAGAACCACGCTACTATCAAGAAGGCACTCACTGACGTCGTCGACGGTCCGTCTTTCTACGCCAAGTTCTGCAACCCCCTCAGCCCGGCTGCCGATACCCCTGCAAGCACGACCCCCTCCAGCTCCGGCTCTGGTGCCCTTCTCCCGGGTTACCCCGCCCCCGTTATCACTACCCCTGACGGTGTGGTCTCTGGATACTACCTCGAAGGCGAAGGCCTCGAGGATGTCGCCGTCATCGTTCTTACTGCCTTTGAGAGCGAAAGCCCTGAGGAGTTCCAGTCAGTCGCTCGCGACTTCTACACTGCTGCCCTTGCTGCTGGCAAGACTAAGCTGGTCATCGACTTTCAGCAAAACGGCGGCGGTTACATCCTCCAAGGCTACGACTTCTTCCGACAGCTTTTCCCAGATGCGATCCAGGAGGGTAACTCCCGCTGGAAGGAAAACGATGGCTTTAATGCTGCAGCCGAGATCGTCTCCGATGTTGTCAACGGTCTGAATGTCTACACCAGCCCCAACGCTGATCTGATCAGCTACGCCCAGACCTGGTTCAACTGGCGCTATGACTACAACCTGACCGACGAGCCCTTCACCTCATATGATGCCAAATTTGCTCCTCAAGTCTTCCAGAACACTTCATACACCAACCTGATGCGCTGGAACCTCAACGACCCCCTTACCACCTACAACACTACCTTCGGTTTGGGTATCGAGATCAACGGGTACGGCAACCTCACCAACGTCACTCAGCCCTTCGAGGCCGAGAACATCATCATCCTCTATGACGGCGTCTGCGCCTCCACCTGCACTTTGGCTTCCGAGTTTCTTCGCCTCCACGGTAACGTGAAGTCAATTGCCATGGGCGGTCGACCCAAGAAGGGCGGTATCGAGGGTGTTGGTGGTATCAAGGGTTCTCAAGTCCTTGACTGGAGCTCTATCTACGGCTTCACCACCGACCTTCTGAAGTACGCCACCACCGATGCGCAGAAGGCTGCATTTGCTCGTTACAGCGACCTGCCCCTCAACCGCAGCCTGGCTGCAGCTGTGAACGTGCGTGACCAGATCCTGAGAGATAACGTCGAGGATGGTATTCCTGCCCAATTCGTCAAGGAAATCACCGACTGCCGTCTCTATTGGACTCTGCCAATGATCAATGACGTCACTGAGGTGTGGAAGGCGGCCGCGAATGCCGCCTTTAACGGTGGAAAGTGCGCATTTGGCGGTATTACGAAGAGAGATGTCGGCGACTCGGCTGAGGTGAAGCGCAGCAACTACCTCGCCGCGTCTCTTCTGCAGGAGCGCTCCACTGCGGCTCGTCGCAGCCTGCCTCCGACGACTGAGCGTCATTGGCAAGATAAGTACGTTCTCAAGGCCATCGACTGAAAAGGTGGTCCGTGAAACCTGGTATACACTACTCCTCGGTTGGTATTCCTAGCCGAATACTTGGGTAGTAACAACGATGACGGATAATAAGGATCGCACTAGAGCTACCAGCAGCAAGGCTACCGACAGCAAAGATACCAACAGCAAGGCTACCAACAGCAAGGGCAATGATACAGGTAGCGAGGAGTAGCTGCAAGGAAAACAATAGCCGTGGAGGACTGTAGTTCCAAACCTACCCAGTTCATAATAATTCTATTTGTAATTTGTGAACTTGAAGAATCGATTGGAGAAACTTCTTATGCCATGACACGAAGAATACTAACAGTCACGAGAGGGTTGACACCCATGTTGTGTCGGTGAAAACCTAATGACAGAAGGACTGAGACCATATGGAAACCGAAGTCATTCCGGCTGGAAATATGATGGGCAAGGCCTGACTTTATCGAGGCCAACAACGACTCAGATTGAACGCTGACAGCATGACCATAGCCGTTAGTAACGAAGGCTTACCCTTATTCCCTCGGATTCCAAAATAGGCAAATATTCACCGGAACCTAATTTGATGGGTCGCATTCACCTAAGACGATATGAACTCGCAGCTTAAGGTGAAAGAAGTTGAATAATCACCCCGATATTGACATCGCTATCGCGGCGGTGCCTGTGGGTTCTGGCCTCATGCGCGAAATAGATTGTCAAACCAAGACCCAGAGTCTTTAAATGCTTCTCGACCCCTTTCGAACCCCTCTCAAAAACAAATAAGGGTTCGCGATGCTGCAGTGCTGACAGGCGGCCAGGGTCCATTTAGACTTGGCAAGTCAACTCCCGGTTCATCCGTTCCTCCGGGGCCTAGGTCACTTCCGGACTTCCAACCTTGTTCGGGCGTCCATCGTGACCCTGTACGGGCATACCGGGCGCAAAAATATCACCGAAAATCTTCAATCCCACGCACCGGCCTGCGAGGTGATATTACAGTTATGTACCCCGCACGAATTCCCCCACAATCGCCCGTTGGCTTTCCCATTTTGCCAAGCAAGCTGCCAAGAGACTTGGCGGGAGAAACCTCACATAGTCCCCGTTTTCTCCATGTTTGAAGGTTGAACACAGCCTTCCAAAGCCAAGAGAACAACGACCTTTGGACGAAACAAAATCGTTTCGATGCGCCCTTTTTTGCATCGATAAAAACCCGGAACGACAATCGGGGTGCTCAGACCCGCGAATAGGTAACTCGCCACACTCATCTCGGCGGAAAACCTTTAAGCGATAATGCGAGCGAGTCAGTAGGCGCGCCCCTACCCGCACCCGTACGACGGACGTCGCGATGACAGGCTGCGGAACTTCAGGCCCCTTTTGAGAGATTCTTTCGACAAGGGCTCATCCCGGGACATAGCCGCGAGTTTAATTGCTTGGCATGAGTGATGGGGCCCCCTGTATCCATGCCGTCGCTCTCGCGTGCCTGTGCCTTCCTATTAGACTTTCTTGGGTTCGCCCTGGTGGTGTCATCTGGATTGTCAGTCTTTGGACGTCGCGGCCTATCATGGGGGTGCATTACGGGATAGCAACCAGGGCATTCCCGCGCGGCTGGTCGTGCGGATGATGTTCCTGGATGGACCGGTTTGGATGCGACTCTCGAGTAAGCCTACTTAAATGCTTGCGGCGGCCGGTCATTGCCCCGAGAATGACACATGTGCGTGTGCTTTTATCCGTCTCTCGTTCACGTTCTGAGCTTAAAGCTTGTTTTGACCAGCCTCAGTTTGAGTATAATATCTTGACAACTTTTGTTTGCTTATATACATACATACGCCGCCAAAATGGTCAACGCCACCGACATCTTCGCCGTCTTGGCGGGAACTTACACCCTTCTGAACACATCCGCGTAAGTCATCGCTGCGACCCTTTTCGACCAGCAACATGAACTCACAATCACCCTTTCCAGTACCAACAATGGCGTTCCAGTTGAAGATCGCGTCTACGGCTCCAACCCCGTCGGAATCCTGACGTACAGCAAGTCCGGCTGGATGTCCGCCACGATCACATCAACAGACCCCGAAGACCGCCCCGAAGGCCTCACATTCCCCTACGAACTCAACCAAACAGATGCCGACTGGGCGCAGGTCGGAAGACACTCCATCGGATACGCCGGCAAACTGCAGCTCAGCGACTTGATCCCCGCGACCGCCACCTCTGGCCAGGTCATCCACGGACCTTTGACGGTTGCGAACATCCCGTCAATGGTCGGAACCGAAGCCAGGCGGAACTACACTCTCTTCGAAGACGGAAAGATTCTGCTTATTGCCTCGCAAAGAGACGGTGGCAACCGAGGTGAACTGTGGTGGAGGAGGCTGGATTGAGTGTTCCAAAGCAGCAAACCTTCAGTTGTTCTTCTTGTATCATATCTTCCAGGAGTTCGGCGTCTTAGACGAGCCATTGTCGCACATATACAATCACGAAGTCTATAATTAAACCAGATGAATTACTACTCAGTTCACACACGCACGAACGAGAGGACCATATCATGGAGGTCCTGTCCCGAGATATCTCGGTGTTGGGTCACAGGGGGCTGCTCCTGGCGTTACTAAGGTTGTTGTTCCTGTTGTTCCTGTTGCTTCTAGAGTATTTACTGAATACGACAGAATAATGATTCCGCCTATTCTTGACGTTTCGTCAATGCCCAGCTGTTGTCGCATCACTAGACATCACGGAAAGGCCTCGGCTTGACAAGCACGAAGTCATAGGCTCAGTAGACTTCGTTGGCATGAAGTAACAGACTTGGATTTTCTATGCTATCGTTCTCTATTGGTTCGCTCTCGCAAGCCATTCTCTGATACCCTGCGATGCCGGACGAGACAGACCCTCATACTTCTTGCCGCCATAGGTCTCGTCGATCGAGTTCGCAAGACGCTGCGCCTTGAGAACGTTGAGGCGCTTCGCGCCCGACCAGTGAACTTTGCTGAGGAAGTCATTCGCCTCAGCCACCAACTCGTTCCTCTTCTTCCTCGTCGCAGGCTCGTCAGTCTTCTCAGCCGCACAGAGGGCACAGTCGCACTCGAAGCCCCAGGTAGTCATCAGAGCAGCCTTCCTCGTCTCGTAGTCGCTAGACTCGTCGTACATGTGGAAGATCTCCTCGCCCTTGGAGATCTTGCGGAGGGCGCGGACAACCATGAGGTCGCCGACGAATTCTCTCTTGGCGTTGGGAACGCAGGAGTGGTTGATGTAGGCGGCGCGGACCCAGAGACCCGTGCTCGGCTTTGGCACACCTCCCAGATGCTGGTCGTCCGCGCCGAACGCGTTGCGGCAGACGATGTCGTGTATCCTGAAGACGTCGACGACTGGGCCCTCATCGGTCTTGACGAGGCCCTTGCCGTCTCCACGGTAATCGCCCCAGAGATCAACAACACCCTCGATGCGCGAGGGGTTGTTCAGAAGTCGTTGAACGATAGACTTTGTCAAACCGATCGGCGACACCCTGATCTTCTTGTCCCGGACGTCGTATGTCATTCCGGTCAGAGCCTCGCTCTCGTGGCCCCAAACAACAGACGATGCCTTCTCAATCATGATGATCTTCCCAGACGGGATATCGCGGGTAGCGAAGAGACCACGGCCCCGACCCTTGCTGTCCTTGACCTCGGTGTCGCCGTTGTAGGTAGCTGCGTCAGCTCGTGATGAGGATCGTGATAGGCCAGCTCTGATCTTGTTGAGGTCGTGAGTTCCCTCGGTTTGCTCCTTCAGACGCACGGTCAATCTCCTCAGGTTGGCTTTCGCGCCCTTGTCTTCAGGCGCAAGTTCCAGTTGCTTCTCAAAGAAGCCCTTGGCCTGCTGGTACTCTCCAAGGTTGTATGCTCCAGTACCAGCGCGGAAATAGGCCTTGCTATCAAGCTCCTTCGACCTGTCGTCATCCTTTTCAATAAGAGAAGCCTTAGCATCGGTGATGGCCTCGTCCCATCGGCTCAGAAGAAGGTTGACGTGAGCGCGGTTGCGGTAGATATCTCGGGCCAAATCTGCTGCCTTCGCAAGGTCCTTTTGAGCGAACTCTAGACCTTGGGTATACCGTGCATGAGCCAACCCCAGCTTCTTTTTCGTGAGAGCCTCATTGCCCAAATCCTTGCACTTCTTCGCCATGACCTCGGGCTCCTTCTTGTCGGCACCTGGGGCCGGATCCGTCCTAGGAACAAGGTCTGAAGGATGATCGATCCTAATCGTTGCCTCACCTTCTTCAGTCAAGGTGAAGAAAGGTTCCTTAATCTCGAAAACGGTAGCAGACTCCAGCAGCTCTCCTCCGTGCATGGTCTTGTGGAGGCAAACCTCCAATCTTTCCGTCTCTTTTGCTTCTTCATCCTGAACCATGGTCCACGACCGGGCCGCATGTGTGACTACTGGGGCCGCACGCTTGATGGTGAGTCTCCGACCCTTATGATGAGTTTCCATCTTGAGGTCAGCGAACCCCATTGGTTCCAGGTCTCGAAGAGAGGCTGTGGATGGCAGGTATGCCTGTCCGACACCGAGAGCAGGCAGCGTATCCTCACTGCCCGACCCTGTCATGTTGCCCATATCCTGCATGAGGGATGCGCCTGTCGCCTGGCTGATGGCGCCATGAGCATCTCTAAACTCTCGGGCCTGACCAACAATGCCGGCACGCTTGTCTACATTGTCCTGGACGGTTTTTCGGATGCGCTCCGCCTCCTGCTCAGTCAGGTGGACTGTGTTGGTGTTGTTGCGGGATGCCATGGTGACTCGTGAGTCAAGTCCGTAGATGCCTGCCGTGAAAAGACTAATTCGGCAAAAGCCGGAGATGTAGAATATTGGTAACAAATAGCAACTCCTTACGAGGAGATACTAGGGTGTGTGCATTCAATGAGACTAGAACCGTACCGGCTGCCGTTGTGCAGTAAGATATCGCCGTCGCGGGGTTCGAACTGCCCCTCACTGAAAAAAAAACCTCGACTCAGCGTCTGAAATATTTTCCTAACAAAAAACGTGGTGCCTGCGACTCGGTTCCCACCATGTCGTCATGCCGATGTATACCGTGTTCGCGCCGCACGGTAATTCTGTAGAAGCAAGTAGATGTAATCTTCAGTCTCTCACATCCATTCCACAAAACAGTTGTTCTTGGGGATAATGAAGCGAATCTGAAATTGATTAAGGTAAGTCTTGAAACTTGACCGTCGCACGAACCCCAAGAGTGCTGTTCAGAAGCCTACTGATGTACTGTGTTTGAAAGTAGAGTCGACGGCTGATTGTGACTGTGTACAACAGTAGTCCAGTCCGGTCATTCTGAAATCCACAGATTATCAGGTCTGGAAGACATGATTGGTTGAGATTACTGATAGAAGATTAGATTGACGAATCAACATCTACCAGATTTAAAATACAACATGAAAGCTATCACTCAGGGCCTGCCTCAGACTGTGACCTGAGGCGACATACCAATTGTAAATGATGCAGCCGAATTGAGCATTTCAGTCATATGCTGATGGCTTCTAGTTTACCTCTGTTGTATTGTGTGTGTTGGTGAAGTAAGGGCCGATGGCTCGTTCACACCGGAGTGCCCACACCACCGGTACTGTTCATGTTACTAACCCCATTCTCATGCTTTGCCTGCACTTGTGTTACAAGCAAAATTTAAACAATATTGAATTGTCGTCGTGGGCTCTTCTCAGCGTAAGTTCTTGTCATTGAATGATTTGGTTCAAGTATTCTTTTCTCTTGCGGTTACACTCGAAACCTAACTTTGGTCATGACTAAGCATTCTGAATCGCTCGGGAGTACCTCATTAAGACTAGCGCGTAGTCTCGGCATCCCCATCTGGTAGTTCCGAGGCTCCCGCCCAGTATTAGTTGAAGGCAACGAGCTGAATAGAGAGAGGGATGGAAGCAGAATATGAAGCCCTAGCCCGTGGGATGGGCTGAGAACAAAAAGGAGTGTTACTTGGATAACCGTTAACTTGGATTGTTGAAGGTTGTTCAGACGGAATAGATCGTGCGCCGATGTCTTCAAATAATCACGATTGCTTCCTCAGACTCCGGGATGGGTACGTAATAGAGCACGAATTGCTACTAATGCCAACGGCACAACGTCTTATTTCTGTTCAATTACCCAGTACTCTGATAATGCTGGCAAGCGAAAGCATGCGTAAATGTCGCAGACTAGAATCTGACACGTGATTGACACCTCTTCAACGTCGGGTGACATTTCGACCCCACCAAATCCCAATTTCCGCCTCAGACTCTCCCAGCAAGACACAAGCCCAAACTCCAGCATCTTCGCACACCATCGCCGACAAACCGCAAAATGCAGCATTATGGCGGATATCAAATTATCGGCTGACGGGAATGTGCAATCTCCCCGGAAAGCCAAAGCACCGACCTTCCGCGTTTCCACGATCAATGACTTCAGTTCTAGCAGTCGTAACGAACGAATCCGACGAAGAAGCGGACTGCCTTCCACGGCATGCCAAACCTGCCGCTCGCGAAAGGTGAAGTGCGATATTGCATCCAACAGTCTGAAATCTCACGGCGACGAGACACGATCTGGCCTTCCGCGTTGCCAGGCCTGCCAACTTGCCGACATTGACTGTCGGTGGGATACGGTTGACAAAAGAAAGCGACGGAAGGCGAGGAATGACGAAGGTCGCCCACAGACTCACCAGAGTCACAATCCAGAAGTACTGGGGGGAATCATACCCGCAGGAGCCGAACGACCAGAGCCTGTATCGGATGGTCAAGATAACAGCTCAAACTCGCATCAAATTGATGTTAGTTTGAACAGTCCCCAAAGATGTTTCGACGTGGATGCAACGGCTGCCTCAAATCTAGATGGCGCCGCGACTGTCACAGATCGGCAACACTCGAGTCACCAGCACTCCGATGTTGTTGGGCTTCCGGAGTTACACCCGACCGTGCCATCAAGAGAAGTGTTCGCTCTCGAGGGGATGGACTGGTCTGAAATTCAAGATTTCGTGCTCGATTTTGAGGGGATGGACAACGTCAGCAACATAAACTGGGACAGCATCCTCGAAGAAGGGCAGCTAGAGAGCAGTACCGAAACGCCAATGACCCCTTCCAAGTCAATTCGTCTGCGGCTTTATCGTCGATTTGGCCCGACCGCTGTTCTGCCCGGGTTGAGAACACTCTCTATCGCCGTCAATATGCGTCAGGAAAGCCACGATGTAGACTCTGACAAAGGGAGCCCTCATGGAATGTCAACTCCGAACTCTCGAAGAACAGGCTCAGCAAAAGGGTCAACAGCAATGCGCCAAGGTGCATTACCAGATGACTCGCCATACGATCTATCCATGGACGCACTACGCCGAGTAACCGATGTCTTCTTTAATCGTTTGGCCGGCCACTTCCCGTTCATAAACGAACACATCCTTCATGGCCATGTCCGGTCTGGGCAGTGCTCCAGCTTTCTTATCAACTCTGTGGTGGCTGTGACCTTGCGTTTCTGCCCCTTTGAAGTGTTTTCAGGAGGCGTCGAGACGGTGAATGAGAGCCCATGGCGCAACGGAGCCTACTTCCTGAAACGAGCAAAGGAACAACTCATGTCTTTGCTGGCCATACCCACCACAGATGTGGTATCCGGAATCTTGATCCTAGCTTGGGCCGAGTTTGGCGACAACAACGAAGCAGGTATGTGTTCACTTCGGTATTCAGACGAACAGACCCTGCCGAAAAGGCACCCCTAGAAACGGAAATACTAACTTACTCATTGTAGGACTGTGGATGCTGTCTGGGATGGCTATCCGTATGGCACAGGATATGGGGCTTCATAGAACTCCCGAGCAAGAGAACAACCCGACTGTCGCATTCTGGGATCGTTCTCCGCTCAGCCCAGATGGGAAGGGACTTCTAAGCGACGAAATGTCCAAGATACATCAAGCAAAGTCCAAGTTGTTGTTGTTCTGGGCGGTCTTTGCTCTGGATGTCTCGGTTTCCTTGCTTACTGGTCGACCGCCAACTCCGAAGCGCTCCGAAGTTGATGTTCCCATACCAACAGCCCAAGATTTGAAAGCTACACAGCTCGATTTCACAGAATCTGTGTCGATGAAGAATATGATCTTCCCAGAGGTTGCTAGATTCATGCTGTCTTTCTCGGAAGCGGTTGAACTTCTGAACCAGACATGGCCCGAAGACCACGATGGTGGAGGCGGCTCACGTGAATCTACCAAAAGAGCACGACTTTCGAAGGTCAGGGACAACATCATGAACCAATACCACTCCCTCAGTTCGGAGTTAACATTCACCATCGAGAACTACAAAAGGGCTGCAACAGATAAGCAGGCAGGTTTGTTCTTGATGCTTCACGTCTACTTTTACGCCTTTACAATACTTCTGTCTCAGGCAGAAATGAGAGATGAGACACTGCACTCATCCGCCGATGCTTATGGTGGAATTCAGCAACCACAGGCTGCTCTGTTAGCCTGTCAAAAGATTGTACAGATTTTGAACACTGCCGAACTTATCGACGACACCGGTTATCTGTCTACGCCATTCATCAATCAGGGCTTGTTCATCGCGGCATCAACCATTCTGGAAGAGCAACATTTGAAGCAAGCGAGTTCAGTCGACAGACCGAACAACTTTCTCTCTCTGGTCAGCAGCTCCGATGTCGACTACCTGTGCCGAAAGCTGAAAGAGATGTCGCACTTCTTTAAGGGTGTTGGAGGAACCTTGGCGGCGATTGAGCGGAAGAAACGCGAAATGCTGCTCAAGATAAATCAAGACAACCACGCAAATGAAGATGAGGAGTCTGATGACGAGAAGAATGAGGTAGTTCAGCTCAGCGATGGGGGCATAGTGAACAGATACTCGATACCTGAGGGGAGAAGCTAGCTGCTAGGGTTTACCTGCTAGATCATTAAATATGCCATTGGTTTGGCGTAGTCTAGGAAAATCGAGCTTATTAGTATTACGTAGAAAGACCATCTATATCCGAGAAGGAACTAGGCCATGTACAGCTTGCCCTTTTTAGTAATTCCGAGCTGATGAACTCTGAGCATGATCCTATGCATAAAGCCATGCAAAAGATTTGCAGCCTTGAGCTTTCGAATGATGACCGGAGTGATACGAGATTTTCGTCTGTTCCTATTGACCGTAAGACTCATCGATTCGCCAACTTTCCCTAGCGGTGCTGAGAGCATCTACCGTCATGAATTCTCAACATCACCAAGACGACCCTGAAAAAAGGGTCAGTTTCGCAGCCATCCTATTCGATCTCGATGGTACAATCGTTGACACTACGTCGGCCATCGTTCAACACTGGCATCGGTGCATCACCCTTGCGACCGATTTTACCCAAGCCCAGCCCACTAACTTCATGCCAGAATCGGGGCGGAAGTGGGTGTCCCAGCCGACACGACTTTGAAGACTTCTCATGGTAGACGCACCATCGACACGCTGAAGCTTGTTGCTCCTGAAAAGGCCAATTGGGATTGTGAGTCGATTTGTAACCTTGATGATCAACCATCAGTCACCGCCCGTCCTAATTTTGAAGTAAATTAAGTCTGACCTCTTGTCCCAGATGTCCGAGAGGTTGAGGTAAAGTTGCCCGACATGTATGGGCATATGGCCCAAGAGATACCAGGCGCCCGAAACTTTCTCGAAAGCGTGGCGCAGCTGCCTAATCCATGGGCCATCGTCACGTCGGCCACCGAACCACTTGCCCACAGGTGGTTCTCTCTTCTGTCTCTCCCAGTGCCGGATCACCTTGTCACGGCCGAGTCTGTGGAGAATGGCAAACCGGACCCCTCTTGTTACCGACTGGGCCTTGAAAGACTTCAGCTTTCCCGCAGAGCATCAGAAACACTAGTCGTCGAGGACAGCCCTGCGGGCATAATTGCAGCCAAGGAAGCGGGATGCAAGGTTCTCGCTCTTCTGACTACGCACACTGAAGATCAAATTTTGGCGGCTGGACCTGATTGGATTGTAGCAGACTTGAGAGCTGTGCGTGTGGTCGGGGGCGAGGGGGGAAACGTGGTTATTTCCATCTCGCATGGCAAGTAGTAAGTCTAGCCATGGTGCTGAGACGACCTTGTAAAGCATAGAAATAATCTTGCGCAAACCTTAGTTCTTACCCTCTGAGGGATTACTATATAAATACGAAGAAACCTTTAGAGTACGGTGACAAGCAAACTGAATGTTGCCATTCAGGGTTCCATGAAGTCTTCTCGCTTCCTATGCCCGTCATTCTGTTGAATGCTTACCCGCTTCTGCAAATGCGCCATGACACTCATTTGTTGATCCGATAACAATCCAAAATTCTGGATATTGGCTTGTAACCTTTGCGGCCCATATATCTTTGCATCATGCTCTCAACAATCGACTAAACGGCTTCAATTGAATCTACGATGGTACGTATATGAAAGAGGACGTTTCCGTGGCTAGATATGGCGAACTAATGGGAGCCATAGAAGAAGGGTCGCTGCGTTGAATCTCGAGCGTCGAGAATTGGGTTTGTGAATAAGTGAAACCAATATTCATCGACACCTCAAGGCTGAGAGCTGATGTCCGGAGACTTCTGGTTCTCATCAGGAAAAAACACAACCAGCGGTCCCTTATAGTCGCGAAGGTCTTCCACGAAGGTGAACCATGGTTTGTGCTTGAGTTCGTCCCAGATTTCCATAGGTACTCTGAAAGTGATTCTGCCAGGTCTTGGCGTGGGGTTTGTAGTGAAGGGATCGGACCTGCGGCGGTTTCGGTCCACAAGTAGCCAATCTCCGAGTTGCCAAATCAAGTCGTCGTGAATGTCGCGAAGACATACTTGGGCGTAGACGCCAATACTAGTATTCCCGATTGAGTAATCAATGTTGCACTTGGCATTTGCTTTGCGTAGTAATATTTCGAATTCACTGGTCGTGATAGGCCTAGCAGGGCTTGCTGATGTCGTTGCCATGATAGCGGCTACCTCGTTTGATCTTGTAGGAGGACTGGTGACCATGCGATTGGTAAGGTAGTGAGGGGTGATAGATGGCGCAAGATGGTGGGTGTAACAAGTTTATAAAGGCACTGGTCTTCGAGAGTGTGTGAAGATGATGGTACTGCCTCCAGTATTTATATTTGCCGAAATGTAAAGCGAGGATCGCAATGGCACCGTTTTAAGTTTTACAGAAATAGGGAACGCCTGAAGAAGACATCACAGTTTGGGTCTGGGGCGGAACTGTCTTGCGTTAAGTTTATGGAACTGAACTGGCTGACTCCGATATGGTGCACCCTAGGATGCCGAGTCCCGCATGTACGGCTTTCCAGAGAAGAAACAGACCTAATTGCATCAAGCGAAAACTTATTGATATGAGGCTAAAAGGGTTGTGCGTTGTGTTGTGCCGCTCAATGTCGCTGACATCAAGGTCTAAGCCACGCCCACCTGATGTCAAGGACACAGAACACTTAATCATTGTTTAGGCAAACTTTTCCGTATCTCTAAGAACCTGAATCTCTTTTTATTCCATGCATTGGAATTGATTAGCTAGCGGTCTGCATGTGACCGAAGGTAACACCATTCCACCAGAGTCGGTGGCTATCACATGATACTGTCGTCTGCGGTTTCTTTTTTCAAGGATTTCTGGGAAGTTTGAGGGTCTGTATATGACATCAACTCTCTTCATTAGAAGTATCTTAAGGCCAAATTCTAATACGCTGCTGGTATTGGGGCGTAATATTGAAAGTCTCAGTGATTTTGCACTATTTTAAGAATTTCCTACCGCAGGCTGGCTCATACTGCACAAGCATAGATATCGGATCAAATTCAAGCATCCACTTTGAACTGTCTAAGAGTTTGAAGATCTATCATGCGCATATAAGTGTATAGCTGCCCGAAATCCACTGGTCTAGTTACATTTGAAAAGCTGTTATACATGTATATTATTTCATTGCGAGATAGCATGGGCTAAAGTGCTAATATTGTGATAAATATATAGTGTAACGTTGTATCAAGAAACAGACACAAATTCCATTCAGAGCCCTGCACAAGTTCATCTTCATAGATCTATACTATTTCATGCCTACATTGGAGTGCTTCATTCCAAACTCAAGAGAAATTGATAGCCAAAGACGTGCGTGCACGATTCGAACAAGCAACATGAAATTCAATGGGACGGAAATGTGGTTACTGATTTGCAACTACCGTAATGATGGGTTCAATGTTTAAGTGACCGAGCTTTCAGAAGTCCGTTGCCTAATGCCAGACCAAAACTTCCTCCCCCTGTGGTGCCGAGATGAAGCCCGAGCTGATGCGGTTCTCTATGTCTGAATGATCCACCCAGATGTATGAGGCGCTGAACCTTTAAGGGCAACCGCCGAAAGGTCCCTTGGAGGGGTCAAAGACACAACCCTGACGAGCTTGAAGCTCAGGTTCAGCCTGAGTGTCGGAGGGAGCCGCAAGGGCCAAAGTAACTACAATGAGAGCCATCGTCAGTATGGTTGAGCCCACTTTCCTGTTGAACATGACGTACCGAAAAGGGCCAAAACTTGGAAGAACTTCATTTTGATGGGGAGGTTGGAGGTATATCTCGGAAAAGGTGTTGCTGAGTGTGATGATGAAGAATGAGAAGTGTTCAGAAGAAACTACGAGTCGGCATCTTTATAGATCGCAGGCCGGGTAAAAGGTTGAGGACCCCGAGATGGATTGCTATCTTTGCTATCTCATCCACGAATCTCAGCTTGACGGTCACGTATACTAAACACGCAGATCGATTACTGAATCATGCGGCGAATGCTTTCCCATGCAGCCCTTTGATTGAGTCAACCCCACAATGCTCGGGTATTCAGATCTGATTAGATGAGATAAGTAACTACAACGGCAACTATCGGGCAGCGAGATATGAATGGAGTTACACGTCCGTTCATAATACCACACCAGACGTCATGTGCCAAGTTTGACCGACAATCCAGGAGCGTGTGGAGTCATTCATTTGCGCCGATTGATATCCCGTGCGGCTGGTAGCCCGCGCGTGCTCCATGTTTCGCGGCATCGAAAATTAGCCGGAAGTTTACTCGCATTCTACGTACTGGTAGAATGGCCGCATAAATAACCGCAAGTCCGTGAGAACATTAAATGAGCACACCGCATGTGCAATCCTTGGAAACATGAAACCAGACATAGATTCAATTCATGAGGTTGAACCTGAACCAAGGTCATACTTGAGTAAACCCACTGCGATAGCAAGACGCCGTTCCATCCAATGCCTAACGGTCCATCCAGTGTAGTCTTAGTCGAAACATCTTTTCACAGGATACAAGTGTCCAAGTGAATCGTAAGGCCACCTCAATTTGCTCCATTAACTGAAGAAGTCCGGAAGTGTTCACATGGGACTACTTTCATATAAGCGCAACGGCTAACTGTGCACACGAAACAAGTACATGATTGGTCATTCTGCCCCTTCCGTGTCGTTGAATGCTGCGGCTAAACACCAACGCAGACATAAGTCTTTGCCCACATGCTCCTACAATCTGAACCAACACCGGTGTTCCACTTGACAAAGTCGGCGAGGGTGATCTTATTGTAGCTAATAATTTGATCGCAGGTGTTTCCCTCGGATACGTAGTGGAATTTCTTGCAGTTTGTGACCATGCCGGGTTGGGTCGGTTGGGGCGTCTGTATACCATTGCCAGCAGAAGTAGTTGTAGTTGGCTTCGTCGTTGTCGGTGAGCCTCCCATGACACCCACACAGACATTGACTTGAGCCCACATGCCGGAGCAATCACTGTTCACAGATGGGTTCCACTTGAAGAGATCGGCAAGGGAAATCCCATTTGTAGTGAGGACCTGACTACAGCTGGTGCCAGAAGCCACAAAGTAGAACTTGTTGCAGTTGGAAACCATGCTTGGCTGAGTTGGTTGAGGAGTGACGATACCGTTGCCGGCGGTCGTGGTTGTAGTTGGCTTAGCCGTGGTTGTGACTGCGCCGCCGCCGCCGCCAATGACGCCGACGCAGACGTTGACCAGAGCCCACATCCCGGAGCAATCACTCTTCACAGAAGGATTCCACTTGAAGAGATCGGCGATTGTGATTCCGTTGGCACTTAGCACTTGGCTACAGCCTGTTCCTTCCTCTACAAAGTAAAACTTGTTGCAGTTGTCCACCATGCTTGGCTGGGTGGGCAAGGGGGTTGAGATCCCGTTGCCGGTAAGGGTGGTGGTAGTAGTGGTGATGGGCTTCGTTGTGCTGGTGGCAAGTGTAGTTGATGTGACTGTTGTAGTCCCAGGCTGAGGCTCTGGTTCCGGCTCTCCCCAAGCCTCGATGCAGTATGAGTGCTCTGCCTCAAACCCTGAGCAAGAGGCTCCGATGGAGGGGTTCTATGATGCCGACGTTAGTCAGTTGCGTTGCGTATGAATAGAATTATAGCGAAAGGTTATACACACCCATCGCCTAAAATCCTCCAGAGTGATGAAATTGTCGCTTAGGACCCGAGCGCAGGCTTGAGTTCCTTCATTGTCATACCACCACGAGCAGTAAGGGGTCGTATTGGGGTCGGAGGGGTACTTAGGCTCAGCATCGCGGAATGCGGCCTTGAGAGCATTCACTTGGAAGGCCGAGGCGGCAACCAAGATAAGGCTGTACCTTAGAATCGACATGACTAGCGCGACGGAAAGTGAGGCAAAAGACGAAAATGATACAGTATGCGCCTAAGGAATCTCAACCATTCAGAAGCGTGAGCTTGGAGATAGACGGTATCACTAGAATCCTCGGATGCTTTGCATCTAGTTATACACATTCACTCCTTGATCTTCGACTACTGTTCTCCCTTGCCACTATCGCGGTACCATAAGCTCGAGAGCTTCCATGCAGCCTCTGGTTGTCCACATGCAGGATTCCACCCGCTCCGGGCGAGCCCCGACACGCGGGGACAAGGTCACTGAGATGAGGCGCGGCCTGACGGGCCGGGATATCTCAATGTCCTTACCGAGAGCTGATGTGTGTGCTACGAAAGAAATAATATCAACGTTGCATTGAAAAACAGATTTAATAGGAAAGTGCCGCAGGGTTGCACTTGAAGGATTTCATAAAGTCAATAGTTGCTGACTTGCATTACTAGGCAAACATCTGCTGACAACCATTCTATCACAAGAAGAATTGCCTGAGAATGAGCACTTGGGATCTAGATTTTCGGTCTTTTCTGGCAAGGTCGCGGAGAATTCTAACCGGCGTCACCGACCTTCACATTGCTGAAATGGGGAAAGGAAATGCTGTCTCCTCGGACTCACGCATGGCAGTCACAGCCTAATGCAGGGGCCGTTCGACTGGACTTTAGCCATCCAATAGGGATGCTCGCATTTCTCGACAAAAATAGACGGGCAGAACTACATTTTCCCCCCTTGTGTTCACATGATGATGATGCAGTCGCTTGCTGTGGATGGAATTCGAATTTGCCGTGTCGTGTTGCATGATCCTTCTTTTCCATGCCGAAAGCTGTGTCTGTGTTGCGTCGTATGCATAGAACTATTTCCACGGTAACTCGTGAGGCCAACCTTAGTCTTAATATCATGAATCAGATCGAATGGCTCCCGCATGTTGACCGATTTTTTTGGCTGTGATACCCTGCCTCTGGGACAAAAATCTTCTCCGCGTCACAATTGTCGACGAAATAAGCTGATGATCAGAACTTCAACTTGACTAATGAATGTGAATCAATTTTCATAACTCAATAAATTAGTTCTCGAATAACTCAGAATGAAACTGCCACCTAGGTAATACAAGGACGGCCTAAAGTGACTGTGCCATTTTCAAGCTCTAGAACCGAAACCGCTTAGGATCCGCTGGAACATCGTACCCGCATCCTCCTTCTCCAAAATCAACACTGCCGCCGGTTTGCTTGGCCATTGCTTTCCTCAGAACCGTCTGCTGCTTTCTTACATCTTCGTGGGTTTTGGCCTCATTGCCGCCCCAAGTGACGTCCTTGTCCCCAAATGTCCCTTTCTGACCCCATTGCTTGGCCAGTGCCTTCAACCTTTCCTTGTATGTTGGGAAATTTGCATTCTTTCCCACCTTATTCTTGAGTTCTTTGACAGTGGCTTTCACGTCGAGTTTTGTCACCTCCTTATCTTTGAAGAGCTCTGATTTATCTCCTCCTTTGATGCCATTCTCCTTGTCTCCCACTGTGGTTGTCACAGAGATGAACCACTTCTTCGATAGAATGGGTGTCTTGTTCTTCTCCTTGTCAAACTTCAGAAGGTCGTCACGTGCTCCTTCCAATTTGAACTTCTCGGCCTCCAACGCTCGTCCCATTGATGCTTCGCGGAGAGATTCGTCCATGATCTCGAAGAAAGGCTTAGCGCGGGTTGAGTCTTGCTTGTGTAGCTCGTAGCCACGCTGGCCAACAATCTTGAGCAAGTTGTCGAACATGAAGTAGTCGTCATTTGCCGGTCTTCCCTTCCCTTTGTTCAGACCTCCGAGAATCTTGTCCAGATTGAAGCCAGCGAAGGTGAACTTGTCCGTGCTGAGAGCCTTGGGGTCGTCAGCAGGCTTGAGCTTTCTACCGTCATCAGGCTCGAAGACGGCAAGTTTCTCAACGTCCTTGAGACTGGGCATCCATGAGTCGCCGATGCGGCTGGCGAGGTCCTTCATGGGATAGTTCGAGTTTCCGTTCTGGGTGGCACGAATAAACGAATGCCAGTTGAGGCCGTATTTGCCTTCGCGGCCGTCGGGATAGTCTGTGTCCACAGAAGTGTCCTTGAGATCACGGCCCAGCTTCCAGGGCTTCTCGCTATCAGGATCTTTTGGATCCCACGTTCCATCTGCGATGGCTTTTGCGGCGCTGATTTCGACATCCATCCTGTAAACAGCGTATAGATATCGCGCTTCAACGCCACGAACTTGCCATCCCGCCTCAACCAACCTGAAAGTGAAGCTGACGAGGAAAAGAAACAAAGATTTGACAGTGAGACGCATGGCTTCAGAATTGCCTGATAATCTGTAAAACGAACGAATTGTTAAGGAAGTGGCGAAAGGGGGCAGTCTGTAAGAGTTGAAAGCCAGTGCAGCTGATTTATTCCATGATGGAGACTGGTATTAGTCTAGCCAAGGTCATGTATGCTTGCCAAGCCCCCCAGATTCTTTCTCTCTGACAACCTTTCTCACGTGGCTGAAGAACTGTCCTCGTTTGGATGTAATAGCCGTTACATCCGTTGTTGCTGCAGAGGCAAGGTTGGGGATCCATGGCGCCTGAGTCTGAGCGAGGCAATATTCCAGTGAACATCAACTTCGGTCAAGCCTGGTGCCCAACCACCTTCCCGAGATATCTATCATTCGGCTTAGAAATGAGTGTATTCACGCAGACACAAAAGTTCTTCCGTACCCGTATTGTGCTGTCTAACCTAGAAGTCAGGTGAACGATAGTAGTTTGGTGAACATGAAGTCGATGACATTCCAGACCTTGGGTTGCCACCATACCTGACAATTACATGTACGACCTTCCTTTAACGGATCGCCAGTTGCGAAAATTGCTTCCTCCTACGATGCATGGTGGCGAATGGCATGTTAAGCTTATTGTATTTTCATTAGTCCCGGTAAGCTTAATCTCGCGGATAAGCAATGCAACCTTAAGATTACTATGCCTAGCCATTTAAGGTCAATCGATCACAACTAGTCTACTGCAAGACAAGCAATATAGGCTTCCGCCTCAGGGCCAGATCTCCGGAGGATCAGCTGGCCTGCGCCCGGCCACGAGCTGTTCGGACCTTAATCATCTAGTCAGGGGCAATATGGACCTAACGGCCTCACGGCCCGTCGAGCATGGGTTGCCGGGCGGACTGAAAGACCAGGTCGTCTCTTAGGATGAACTTCGCAAACTTGGTGTGACTGTCACATTTAGCCGGAAGATAGCTATTTTCAATCCCTCTTGGCAGCTGACAACCCTCCTGGTACATGATTGTCTCTAGGAACGGCACCAATTGACATCAACTGTGCCTCATTGCAACTTGCCAAGCCCGCTATGCCTGCAGGCATGGAGCACATGATGGAGTCGACTTCGATGTTTTCCATCGAGTGAGAATCACATCATCTTACGTCTCACATTCCCGATCAAGAGAAATTCGGTCCAGGCTTGAGTCCACGACGCAGCCTCATACTTCCTACCTGTCTTTCAACGCAGCCAACCAGAGATCAATCCTGGATTATTCGACGCGACTGAATAAAACTTTCTTCTATACAACGAAACTCTGATATCTTGCTCAGTGAGCCCGTATAAGTCAAGGTCGGTCAGTCTATCGAGTGCGAGTAACATACCCAAGTCTCGTTTCCTCCTTAAAATATCAGGTCGCTAAGTGTATTAGCTCGCATCACATTCTTTACATATTAGACCCTTTTTCGGAAAACATCTGCAAGCTTCTTCTTTTGCGTTGCCGTCGACCTATTCAGTATGGGAGGCCACAGTCTCCTTGCCTTCACGAGAGGCTGGCTAGGTCTCTCTGTTTTACTGGCACCAACACTCGTTACAGCAGCCTCGACCTTTGATTTCGAGACCTTTCCACCCCCCGCATTTGGGCGAAAGCCAACTTTTCGAGATCTTTGCCCTGTTCCTTGCTCAGAGGCAGGGCCCACAAGCTTCTCATGGTCGGTCGTTCCATCGACCACGGCTCTCAGGAGTTGCAACGAAACTCTACTCTTCGAGTCTTCCCTGCAATACTCCATCACTGCCACCAACAAGGAGAACACTCTTAGAGCCTGCAGCGTCCCAGATACTCCTTCCAAGAGGGCCCCAATTGCAGACTCGAAGTACGGTCCTCCGTGTCTGGCTACTGCAAAGCTTCGCTCTGCCAAGGCGGATGTTGAGGTCAGCTGGGATGGAGAGACTGTCAACAACGGGAAATCATCAGATATCATTGATGCACTTTTCCAATTGCAGAAGAACGTCGCCGAAGACCCAAATTGCGACGCGATAGCTCTGCTCGCAAAGTCCGGTGATGCCGTCGTCGGTGTCTGGGTTGGTAGGCAGATACAGAAGGCCTCTGCTGCTGGCCTGTTTGAGTCGTTCATTGAGATGATTCAATCTCGAGAATCAGCACTCCCAAAGAAGGCAGCCGCCCAGATCTGCGCACCGGCTTCGAAGAAGCCAACCAGTCAGAGCTTTGGTGTTTTCTACGACGCCACTGGCAAGATTGATGATGTCTTCTCTGCGATTCAAGGCTGGTCCAGGGGTAACTGTCTGTCAGCTCTTGGTCAGACTGAGACTTGGGCAGAGCAAAACTTGAGCATCATTCCCGCCTCAGCCCTGAGCATGGGAGCCGACAACGCCTTGGCTGGAGTTGGGAACTCGACCTACACAAACTCAACCTCATCGTTGACTGTGAGCAAGGCGACCTCTAGCGCAGCATCGCAATCACCAGCTACCTCACCATCTGCCTCGGTAGAAGCTGTAAAAGTCACTGACAAGGAGCTTGTCTCGAGGGATGAGTGCCATGCTGTCAAGATTGAGCCCACAGACAGCTGCCACAGCATTGCAACGCAGAAGTGTGGCATTAAACTTCAAGACCTCTACAAATTCAACGGTGGGGACTCTCAGTTTTGCAACAAACTCCAAGCTGGCAGCTTCGCCTGTTGCTCGGAAGGAGCTAAGCCACAGCGCCGGATGGCTCTTATGGCCAGCGAATGCAAGTATGTCCAGGTTGAGCAAGACGACACTTGCTGGTCCATCGCCCAAGAATGCGGTATCACAGAGAAGAAGCTCTACGAGTACAACGGCGGGAGCGATGCTTTCTGCAACAACCTGAAGCTTCGTTCAGCCGTATGTTGCAGCTCTGGAGACAAGCCGGACCTGAAACCAAAAGACAACGCCGATGGATCGTGCTCTGTCTACGTCGTGCAGAAAGAGGACGTATGTTTCTCTATTGCCGACCAACACTTGCTCACTGTCACGGAGCTCATCAACTTCAACAAGGGCAAGACCTGGGGTTGGGGAGGCTGTGACACCATTCAACCACTCCAGAAGATCTGTGTCAGTGGTGGGTCGCCGCCAATGCCCGCGGCCATCGAGAACGCCCAGTGCGGTCCGCAGAAGCCCGGCACAGAGAGACCCAAGAGCGGGAACATAACTGACCTTAATCCTTGTCCTTTGAATGTCTGCTGCAACATCTGGGGGCAATGTGGTACAACGAAGGACTTCTGCATCGACACCAAGGTGGATAATACTCCAGGAACAGCCAAGAATGGGACATATGGCTGCATATCCAACTGCGGCATGGATATCGTCAACAACAAGGTTGGACCAGCCAAGTTCCAGACTCTTGCTTACTTTGAAGGCTGGAACTTCAACCGCCCCTGTCTGAATATGGATGTCGAAGACATACCTGACGGCAACGACATCATTCACTTTGCCTTTGGCTGGATTAGCGAAGACTTCCAAATCAGTGCCGGCGCTGATGTCAAAGAACAGTTCGACAAGTTCGTCAAGATGAAATCCGGGTTCAAGAAGGTCATTTCATTCGGTGGCTGGGCATTCTCCAACGAACCGGCCACCAGTCACATCATTCGCAACGCGGTCAAGCCAGAGAACGCCGTCAAGTTCGCAACCAACGTTGTCAACTTCGTCACTTCGAATGGCTTAGATGGTGTCGACTTTGACTGGGAGTACCCTGGCGCCGACGACATTGAGGGTAGTCAGCCTGGTACACCAGAGGACGGGAAGAACTACCTTGCTTTCCTGCAGTTGGTGAAGAGAAGGCTTCCATCTGGCAAGACTCTCGCCATTGCCGCACCAGCTTCTTACTGGTATCTCAAGGGATTCCCAATCGACGACATCTCCAAGGTCGTTGACTACATCGTGTACATGACCTACGATCTTCACGGCCAATGGGATGTGGGCAACAAGTGGGCTTCGTAAGTGCTCTTTTTTCAGACATAAACTCGATCACGAATAATCTCTGACGTATGACTCTTTAGTGATGGCTGCGAAGGCGGCAACTGTCTCCGTTCGCATATCAACAGCACGCTCACGCATAGTTCACTGTCGATGATTACGAAAGCGGGTGTCCCCTCGAACAAAATATTCGTTGGCGTCAGCAGCTATGGTCGAAGCTTCAAGATGTCCAAGTTTGGTTGCGAAGGTCCAGACTGCACTTTCCTAGGCGGCCGCAATGATTCGCCTGCTAAGCACGGTAGATGTACGGACACTGGAGGCTACATCGCCGACGCGGAGATGATGCAGATTATGAACCTTGCAGACCAAGGGTTTGACGGCAGCGAGTACCACACCTACTGGGACGAAGAGTCTGACTCGGACATCTTCGTCTACGACGAGGTCGAGTGGGTTTCGTGGATGAGTCCGGTCACCAAGGATCGACGCAAGGGTGAATACAAAGGACTTAACATGGCTGGCACCACCGACTGGGCCATCGATCTTGGTCGAGACGTGGGCACGTCCAACAAAGAGACGAGCGAGCTCGACTGGGACCTGATGGACCTCACCTTCGACTGCAAGTTTGAAACAACCTACTCTTCACTAGACGACCTGGACAAAGCATCCGGTGACATGCATCCTATATGCGCATCTATGCACGCTATTGAAGTGCTGGGAGAGATGCTTAAGCACTCGCTCGACGGTTACGATGCTGCTGCTGACGGATATGACGGCCTTTTCGACTTCTACAAAGACTACATCATCAAGACACTGGAAGGTCGCCTGGTCAACATCATGCTCGCCTCAAAAGAGGACGGCGGTCGTGGTGACGAGTTTTTCAACTGTTTCGCAGTACAGGGTGGCATCTACGCCAAGCGAAGCGATGCTTCAAAGGCCACTTGCTCCGACCTGCCTGAAGGCCAGCCTTTGGATGACTACGTCTACTGGTTTGAGCTTAAGGACAAGGAGGGTTGGGAGAAGGCGCTTGGAGAGGAGGGCATTCTCGCCGAATGGATCAAGTACGATCTCAGGGAGGTCAAAGACGACGGCGGGTGCCAACCGCAAGGAACTTCCATTTGTCTCTACAAGAACACCTACTTCCACGACTTCCCTGTGCCCATTGAGCACTCGAAGATCGAGGTGCCTGATCCGAAAGAAATCATCAAGATGGCCAGAGAGAACATGGACAACATTACCTCGACGTTCGACGATGTCTTCATTTCCATCGGGCTGGAAGATTGGAACGAAGGCTACGAGAATGCTGTTGAGGTTCTTTCGGTACCAGTCTTCATGCTGGAAGATGCCGTCGCGTCGATGAAGGAGGTAAAGGATATCGGAAAGGATTGGAAGGAAGAACAAGAAAAGAATCTTATTTTGAAGATCATCGAAGGCGTTCTATTCCTTCTGGCCTTTGTGGGCCCCATTGTTGGCACTTTGGGGAGAGTTGGCGGTGCAATTGCTCGTCTGGTTTCAGCTCTTGAAGGAGCTGCTGGCGTTGGCTTGGGCATCTACAGCATCATCGAAGATCCAACCACGGCGCCTCTTGCTATCTTGATGATGGTTATGGGCGAGCTTGGTGGTGCAGCCGGCAAGAGGGGCCAGTTCGCTGGCTTGAACAAGAAGAAAAATGACATGACCTCGAAGGAGAAGGACAACATGGGCGCCTCGTATTCCAAGAACACGCCCAAGGTCCAGTCCATCATGGGCAAGTCGTGTGGGAAGAAGTAAAGGTGACCGGTCCATAAAGACTGATGAGAGTCTGAATGATGTCATTTTAGTTTGCTCAATCCTAGCCTTTAATGCTTCGCTTTCTGTTACAGTTCCGTGGATGCTGCGTTACCAAGAAGCATCGAAATCTCTTCGAACATCGTGACACGGATCAATGCCATGAAGATAATAGAAACTTCCAGGCTGCTTCTCTATCATACCTTCGAACCTTCAAATCGTGGCCTATGTACCAATATTTCAAGAAAAGCAGCCTTTTCATGCTTATTTTCAGCCGCAAGCTCCTTCTGGGGCTTCTGTTGTTTGTATTTCTTTGGGGTATTTGAATTTACATCATACTATGCCGAGGTTCATTATTCGTCTGATTATAGGATTTCCTGCATTGACTATGACGCCGACTAAAACCATCCGGAAAATACAGTCAGCCCTAAAAGTCCGTCAGACTTCAGCCCATGAGATACCAACTTCATTAAAATGAAGCTTACGTGGGGTCTGCAGCTAAAGTCTTACCATACCTCCAGCTCCCTGTTTGGTCGTTCTGCAGTTCGAAGTGCACGTCTCATTAGGAGCAATCCATTGGGAGAGTACGGATAAAAACGCAGTCAAGGTCTACCTGTTACTTCAATCGCAGCGTGGCATGCATGTGATCGGAATATTGAGTTACCGCAATTGACCATATCATGACATCAGATGTTTCGTGGGTTGAGCGGTCGTCCCCATCGGACATGATAATAACTAAGTTCCCGAAGTGATATAAGACACTGCAGCTGACCATTCCACGCTGTCGCCCAACTCTCTTCCTCTCCCAGATTCTTCACATCCCTTCTTGGTACGAAGATTGATTACGTTTTTCGTCGCCCACAATGTCGCAACAGAAAACAGAGACGGCCTTCTATATCACAGTCTACTTGAATCCTGATAAACTTCAAGACTGGTTCGAAGCTAGCAAGCCTGTTTTTGAGAAAGTCAAAGCAGAGAATGGCCTCGTGTTCTTCGAGATGTACCAGGTTCCGGATACGCCGGGAACTGTCTGTTGGGTCGAGAAATGGTAAGATACTATATAGCAACCGGGGACTTGGTGGTTGCCTTGTCTCGATATCTATTACAGTTCTCAGCTGTTGCTAACTCGAATCTTAGGTCTCAGCCGCTTGACTGGCTGATGCAGGTTGGTAGCCGTCCATTTCGTCTTGTTGCTAGACAGATGTTCTAACGTGATGTGGGTGCAGAATCAGATGAACAAGGACTACTACAAGGATTACTTCTCGGCGACCGAGGCCATGTACACTAAACCGCGCGAGGTGAAGGTACTTAGCCCTGTTGGTCCTCCGTTCTGCCACTCGTAATCCTGATGGTTCATACTGCACGAAGGAAGCGGCAAGGCATCTGCGGGACGGGCGGTCTCACGAATTTCACTCTCGCTCGCTAGTTCAGAGCTTTGCCGGCAAGGATGGCAGAGGCTCCCTTTGGTTACGCGTTTGTCCCATTACTAAGTTATGCCATTTTTCACAGCCTTCTCTGTAGCGAACCGCTGGGAATTCGGAATTAGTGTTTTCAGATTGCGATACGTATGCTTGGTTTAAGTATTCGCCATACCAGTCTACGGCGGGTAATAGTCACAAATAAGCCATAATATAAGGTTACTCTATGCGACACGTTTGCGGTCAGTGTTTCTGAGCAATGGTGGACAGTCAAATATTCCCGACAACCAACCCCTTTGTCATTGGCAGGTTATTTAGGCTTAATATCGACAGCATCTACATTATCGAGAATTGTTATTGTAACAATCAGAATGAAAACGCTTTGTCTTGTCCTGGAATCCTTGGCCGAAAGGAAAGCGATCAGCTTGTCCATCAGGACACGGAGTTGCATTCCGTGTGCTCCGGCCGGCATCATGCCCCACCCGGGGAGAACGTGAGGTCCGGGCGTTCGCGGCCTCCCGCAACAGTTTGCAGACATGGTTGCTGGAACATTGTTGAACTTGGGCATTGAGTCACGTATTCATATCTTCCAAGGCTCTTATTACAATCAACCAGCCCCCGTCGCAGCGCAAAGCCGGCGCATGGGATAGCCTGGATAGATTCCAGCCGCGGAAAAATGTTTCTTGCGGCACCACCCCGAGCAGCTCATGTTGAGGCCACCCCGTTTTCCTAGCTGTAACAACAATGAAAGCACCTGGATTGCGACATAGGATGCAGACAAATGCCATGTCAGCATAGTAAGCAGGCAAAGGAAAAACCTCGACAGTGACGAACTGCGCGGATGAGAAGCGAAACGACGTCTTTGCGACGGACGGTGATCAGGTTTCTTCCCGTTGTCGGAAACCGGGCACATACTTCTTTTAGCACCCCGCGAGAAGACCGCAAAGAACTGGCCTGCGTTTGAGAAGCCGCCAAGCGCGCTGTTCTCAGATCAAGAATCGACTATCGAAGAGGTTTTCTCCATCGACGAGCAGGGAGCTGCTCGAGTGAGTCGAGTCGCCCGGTATGGCGATAATGAACCACAACTACACCAAGGACCAAATGATTGGTCTCGCTTTGGGATTTATGATTATCCCATCAATTTTCTACGCTTTTCGTATTTGGGCGAAGCTGCTCGTCAAGCGCTTCGCGTGGGATGATTACCTGGCAGGATTGGCGCTCGTCAGTTTTTTGTCTGCAATCTCGACTTCAGTGAACTGACCGCGAGATAACGGTAGCTTGTTTCCATCACTTGTTGCATTCTGCAATTAACTAGTATGCCTGAGCGCCTTGCATCTCTGTCTGCTCAGGATTGACGCTCTTATCAGCGGCCACCTACGGACATTTGGGCCAACATCAGCCTACGTTTCCCGACGGCTCACCGATCATGGACGATCCAGGACTGATCCTGTTTGAAGAGGTGAGGTTGATTTCAATGCACCTATACGTGGACCATGCTAACAACCGCTTTTCCGCTTAGACGAAGTTTGCCTTGAACATGATATCCATCCTCGGATTAGGGCTCGTCAAAGCCTCGATACTAGTGCTTTACCGCAGTCTTTTCCCCAGCAACCGCTTTCAATACGTTGTAAACGGTGCTCTAGCCTTTGTCTTTGGATGGACTGTCAGCTTCTTCTTCTCCCATCTTTTTACTTGCTACCCAATTACCGTGTTCATCGAGCCGTACTACGGAAACTCTTGTGTCCAGACAGTGCCTATGTTCTTGGCATTACTGTACACTGACGTCTTTGCTGACTTTACTATTCTGTTGTTGCCGATCCCGATGGTGCTCAGGGTTAGAATGCCCCTGAAGAAGAAACTGGCGGTTATTGGAATGCTAGGATTGGGCGCTGCGCATGTTTCGAAGTCTTTGAAGCTTCACAATACCGTAAAACATAACTAACATTCAGTGATACAGGGTTTGTGCCGTAAGCGTCACGAGAGTTGTGGCGACATTTTCTATTGCTGAAGAATACATCAAGCACCCTAACGACGTTATATGTAAGACAACACTCACCCACTGGGTCAACTAGATAGTGGTCTAGTCGGATTGTCTCCTGACCTTCGCTCATAGATTACACCGCTCCTGTATTCTTCTGGACTAATATTGAGCTTTCACTTGCCATTGTCTGTGCATGTCTTCCCACAATGCGGCCAATCTACCTCTACTTCTTCCCAAAGCCCGCCGCCACCGGAAATACTTCATATCGGTATGGCTCATCGACACGTTATGGAGCCGGTAAAAGAAGTCTTAGAACGCCACCCTGTGAGGAGTTAGATGAGCTGGAGCTGACTCGTCCTGATGGGTTGGCCAGGTTAGATTCACTGGGGGAACATGACATTGTAAGGGAGACAACCATACACCAAACGATTGAGCCATTGGATAGCTCTAGCACCGCCAACCTGAGAGGGAACAGTTTCGGATTTTGATAGAACCGAGTGTCACTGATCATTTGTTTGCGGTTTAATTTACAAGTTATGTCGATGTGTGTCACCTCCTGATCATTCGGCCTATCCTGTCTCTTTGCCGATGATGCGATTTACATTGGCAACCTGAAATATGACTTCTCCTAGCAAAGTAGACGGATCCATGAAGAAATTGCAGCTGAATGTTGTATTCCACAACAAATGCAATATGCCGCGCAATGCAATGCAGCCACCTTTAGTATTCTGGTCAATATCTCGTCATGTGACTCATGTCCAACGAGTACATATGTTTTATTCCACAAGATGCGTGATTAACTTCATGCTTCTCTAATCAAACCGAACAAAGCCTGACTCCTTCGCCTAAGGCCTGGAAATTTCGGGCTTTGAGTAGGAATAGAAATTATTGCGCCTATTCAAGAATCAAGCGATAAACCGGAGCACGGGAAAATGAGGGTTTGCTCTACAGCTACTCTCGCTTGTTCTTAGCTGGCTCTTTTCCTACAAAGGGTTGCTTTAAGTTCAATCGTGGTTAAAATAGCCTCGATATCCACAACATGGGGGAGGGGCAGTGGGGAGAGAATAGTTCTGGTCAGGGAAGAGGGCGTTTCCTGCGAAACGATATCGCGAGTGGCTCGGAACAAGACTCAATCAGCCGGTGAGCTCCACATACGGCCTGAAGACCCTCACACTTCACAATGACCTTGCTTTTGCTGGGTGACGCAATTTCGGACCCCGGGGAATGTAACGCTGCGTTGGCTATGTACGTTGGTTCAGCCAACGGTCCCATTGGTGTCGTTCGGACTGGCGTCGTACGATTGAATAATCGGACTTGTCTCCGCATATTAAACCAGTACACAAGCCCTGAAATATTACCGTGTGATTCGGGATGGATAAGACAATTGCCCTTGCTTGCCCAGCCACCTGTAGATACACTGCGAACCCCAACACAATCGGCAATTGATTCTTCAGCTGCGTATGGGTAGGCGAATCGGACTCAGCCGGGGCTTCAGGGGACCTCTGTGGCCGGCCATCCCACGCGGAAAAACCTGAGAACACCCTCAGAAACCCTTAAGATCTCAACCCCATCCTTCCATGCATAATTTCCTTGGCTCTCACCGCTTCTCGTTGACGATCACTTGACGTTGTAACCGCGCACACTCTCGTTTTCTACTATCATGCGGCTCCTACTCGCGGGTGTACAGTTCCTATCCTTGGTAGCAGCAGCTATCATTGATATCAGTGCTCGGTCTGTAGCCGATGACTTGCTCAACCTCGTGTCAACATCGCCGGTGGCCGTCGAGGTTCGAGAGCGATGGAGTGACTTCGATCTACCCACGTCCTCTGTGGTCGTCAATGCGACTTGCGAAGAGGACCTGAAAGCTGTGGTGAGTCAAATTCGTGCTTCCGCAAATAATATGCTGTGCTCTCGGCGCTCATATTTTCTTATCACATAGGTCAAATACTGTTCACAAAATGGCGTGCCATTTCTCCCTCAAAACGGAGGCAACGGTTGGGCAGCAGGACAATTCAACTTGGGCACAACCGGAGTCCTTATCAACTTGGCCGGTCTCAACCAGGTCAACATCAGTGCAGACAAGAAGACGGCCACCATTGGCGGAGGAGCCCTCATCGGCGATGTCATCGCCACAGCTGATACTGCTGGCGTTTTGATTCAGACGGGTAACTGCAATTGCGTTGGAGCCCTCGGAGCAGCTCTAGGTGGTGGTTATGGAAACATCATGGGAGAACATGGCTTCGCTGTTGACAACATCCTTGAATTGAGAGTCGTCACGGCTACAGGAGAAGCTCTCACTGCCTCGAAAACCTCCAATCCAGACCTGTTCTGGGCCCTTCGTGGCGCTGCGCCCAACTTCGGCATCGTCATGCAGGCTACAGTCAACGCTTTCCCAGTCGCCGACCGCACGTCTTGGATCATGTCTCTCACCTTTGATCCTTCGAAGGTCGCCGATGTTGCCCAGGCAATCCAGGACCTTCCTCTGCTACCGCAGCAGGTCGTCTATCTTGTTCTCACCAACTCCGGCGACGCGCTGAACACGCCGGCAGTTCTCGTTACGGGATTCCTCCGTGAAGGGACTGAGGAACAGGGCCGGGAAGCATTCGCACCCCTCTATGACCTTGGACCGCTCACCAACTCCAGCGCTGTCACACCCTATACGCAGTGGAACGCCGCGAACGACAACTTCTGCGCCCGTGGGGGTCGCAAGCCTGCTTTCAGCACGACCATCAATAACATGAAACCAGACACCTGGCCTGAAATCTGGTCTCTTTACACGAGCTTCCAGAATAAGTCGACGGCGCAGAACTCAGCTGTGTTGATTGAGCGATACAACTTGACTACGGCCAAGTCATTGCCCACTGGATCCGCTGCAATGCAGGATGAACTCCGTCAGGAAGCCTTCGCACAGGCTATTGTCATTCCATGGTACGAGGAAGAATCACTGGATACCGAGGCGCTGGCCTTTGGCTCCAAGGTCAGAGACATCTGGAGCTTTTTATCAAGTGCAACAGTCAACCCCACGTAAGCAATTCTCTTATGCTCCTCAACGTTAACACATGCGCTTACTGATTGGATATAGGTACGTTAACTTTGCCCATGGCGATGAGGAGCTTCAAGCAATCTATGGATCCAGCTTGGATAAGCTCAAGACACTGAAAAAGCAGTATGATCCTACTGGTGTCTTTGGCCAGTGGTTTAAGATTCAATGACGGCATAGGAGCTTATATGCATGCAAAGGCACAACGTGGCTCCCGCCAGGTATTGTTCAAATGGGTCAAGGAAAGGTTTCTCTAAAGTGCATATGTTTCCGTGAAATGGAGATACTACATGCCTGTGTAAACATTAATAAGCCTATGTTAACCTGACACCTCTCCTGTTACAAATTGGCATCTACACTAGATGATCATTCTCGCGTTCCCCAGGTCAATCTCCTTGAGATGAACCAACTTCGTCCTCTTCGCAATCTTCCAACCGACTGCTAAAATGATGAAGAGCAACACCACGATATAATTCTGAAAGAAAGCCTCGACATCCCACGGCGCAAACGCTGTCCAACCTTGGAAGAAGATGAAGAACGTGTTCCCAGCGAGTCCCAAATAGGCGCAGAACCGCCAAGCGGGAGCCTGGAAAGGTAGGACGTCGGCACTGATGTTCTGAGCAGCCAACGCCATACGCAAGCGGATATGATTAAGTGAGATGAGCCCCCCTGTGAGGAACACTGGTCAGTCATTGCCGAGGGAGGACATTGCCGAAGAAGACAAAGTACTTACAAGTGATGAAGGTCGCAACACCGGTAATGGAAATAATCCAGGTGTACACAACACCAGCGCCTGACGACAAGTTGAGAAGAGATAGAAACCCAATGAGATTCATGGCAATCAAGGACACGATTGGGACGCCCTTTTTCGTCGTCCACGCGAAGATCTTCGGCGCCTGCCCCTCCTGTGCAAGCCCGTAAAGCGTGCGGGAACCGACGTAGAGCGCGGCATTGATCGCGGAGAACATCGTGACCAAAATGATTGCGTTGACCACGTGTGCTCCGGCAGTTGCCCCGACCCTCGTGAAGGCAATGACGAACGGTGACCGAGCCGTCTTGCTAGACGCGGACAGCAGGTTCGGGTCGTTATACGGGACCGTGATAGTGAGAAAGAAGATGCCCAGCAGGAAGATACCGCAGATGCGCCAGAGGACGGACTTGACTGCCTTGGGGACGTCGCGTTGGGGGTTGGACGACTCTCCTGCGGTCAATCCAATCATCTCCGTGCCGCTGTACTGCAAAGCAGCGAAGACAAAGACCTGGAAGACGCCCTTGGCGCCGTTCGCAAACGCGCCTGGGTCGTGGTAGAATTTGAAGCCAATCTTCTCGCCGCCAATGACGCCGGATGTTATAAGGATCGCACAGAGGAAGAAGGCAAAGATGGCGACGACTTTGATGAGAGCCAGCCAGAACTCTGCTTCACCGAAGGACTTGACGCCGAGGAGGGTGAACGCGAGGAAGAACCACCTGGGTAATCAGTTGTTAGTGGGACTTTGGAAGCCGAGGGTAGGATGGTTACTTACCAAAAGATCAGAATCCACCCCCATCTTGGCAAAGCCGTTTCCCAGTACGTCAGTACAAGTCCAAGATTGTCTGTTGATTAGCGAAGGTCAGCCGAAAACCTCTAATACGACAGTCGGAGCACTCACTGTACTCTGCGATTATGATTCCGGCCCATAACAGCCAATAGTTCCAACCGAGCGCAAAGCCGACTGCTGGGTCGACAAAAGTGGAGGTGTAGTGCGTAAAAGAGCCTGAGAACCGCAACCAACCGTTAGCAACTCGGATGGCAAGGTAAGAAGTCAGAAAGGGGTTCAAGAAACAAACCTGACAAAGGAATGAAAGCGCCGAGTTCGCCCAAAGACTGCATAACAGCCCAAAGCAGCACGCCGACAACTGCAAAGCAGAGTAGAAGACCAGCTGGGCCAGCATTCGTTAAACCCGTGCCCATTCCCACAAAGTAACCTGGCCCAATAACACCACCAATAGCCAACATCATCTGCATGGCGGCACCAACAGCACCGAGTTAGCCCACAAACACGGCGCAATATATTGGGTCTCGGCAGGTTAAGCGTACCAAGTGACGGCCTGACAGACCGCGATGCAGGCCGGGGCCTCCTCCGGTCGTAGTTGCGGTCTCCCCATCGTGGGCGGTTGAGGTATGCTTCAGGGCGTTGTCGTCCTTTGACTCGGCTTTCAAGTCCGCCATTTTTCGACAATTGACAATACAGTAACAGAAAGAGTGAAATAGCATACGATCTCAGCAACTCGGTTTTCAATTTCCGACCTGGGTCAGATCGTGGATGTATATACCATCACCCCAATACCAGGCATCGCTAACAGAAGATACTTCGGGCCGAGTCAAATCACAACCGTGCGTTCAAAGTCGCAAGTCTAGGGCGCGGATAAGGGGCCGGATTGTGGTGGGCCGCCACAAGCCATTTGGGCCGAGTCATATCTGGGAAATCGCGGGGTTGAGAGATACAGCCGGCAGATCCCTGGTTCTCGAGTGGCTGCTGACGTTTGTAATAATTCCCTTCTGATAGGGGATATTCCATTGACTAATTGCCTGTTAGATATGGGACATCTCAATCAATCAAAGCTTGGTTCCATGTATGAACGATCGTTGTCTTTTTTCTGGACACCAAAGCTCCCAGCTGAATGATTGAGCGCGAAGAAAGGCTCACGTGTCCAGTTGACAAAGTCATCCAGCAGAGTAACGAATACATGCGACAGCCTCATGGCTATCTTCTTGAATCTCGCAAGTTCTGGCACAATAAGTTCGCAGCCTATGTCGACGAAGGACTTCCCGTCGTCGACGCGTATGTTGGCGAATCTCGTATTGAAGAAAGAATAGGTGGTTTAAGACATGAATGCATCATAAAGTCATTTCTATCTCTTGCTTATAATACTTGTGATAAATAACAATTGCAACTGAAAGGTTGCTATGAAGAAAGATATTCCACATCAGGTGGTGTTCACAGCTTGCAATATTGAAAATAATTTGATCGGTCTAAGCGAATGAGCCTCTGCCGCGTACATTCGCACGCGACTGCGATCTCATCGACTGAGCTTCAGCTTGTTGCTCGAACTGTCTGAGGGCACCGGACTCCTGCTGGTGATGGTGGTGATGGTGGTGGTGATGGTGATGGTGGTAATGATGGTGGTGATGTACCACTTGCTGAGGTGCAGTGGGGTATCTGAACAGATCTGACGGCAGACTCTGGCCGAAGTCGTCGGTGAAAAGCTGCAAGTATTGGGACGGAGGCGCGAAAGCGCCGCTGTTGTGAGTCGAAGAACCAGACGTAGCCAGGAGGTCAAAATCGGTCGTGTCTATTGTTGAGCTTGTGGATTGTGGTGGCCTTGTGTTTCGTGCTCTATTTGAGGTGCGGGGAGCATTCTGGCGATTCGAGACAGCTATGTTGGGTATGCTGTCCCATGCTGCCCTCGGTGGCGTTGAGGCACAATCTGAGCTGTCTGATGAAGCCCCGTTGAAGTCTTGGTGATGGGTGGTGTCTGTATTGCCGAGCATGTCCAGGCTGACCACACCGCTCTGATTGGGAAGTTGTGATGGTCCGGGTAGAGCATTGAATGACTCCGGATCAGCTGCGAAGCCGATATTTTCGTCGCCCAGACCGGCACTGGTGTCCATCATGCTTGAGGTGAGACTGTCTAGATGAACTTGACTTCGCAAGTCAGTTTCAGCGCCAGTTGTTGTTGTGACCAGGTCAGGAGTCTCCGGGGAGACAGCGTTATCGCTTCCCGACATCTGGCAGGCTGTGGATGACGGCGTGCTAGTGTCGGGTGATCCTTTGGAATGTTTGGATAAGGCTCTCCACCTGTTGCGACAGGTAAGAGGAGGGCGACCAGGGAGTTTGGCAGATATGGCGGACCACCTGTGTCCGAGGGAATGAACTCCTTCCCTCAGGATATCGTCTTCCCTGGGACTCCAATGGCAGAGGCGATCCTTGGCTTGGGGGTTGAGTATATCGTTGTATCTTTTAGCACATTGGTCGTCTTTCCTGCCAGGAATGAGAATAGCTGAGCACAGGACATGTCAGTTCATGAACCACCTGCAACTGATTAGTGTGGACGTTGAGTCGTACCGATGTCATGCCAGGCGGGGCCTAGTCGTGCATATGCTGATAGCAGGACTTGATCTTCTTGAGCCGTCCATCTGCCTTTCCGAAGAGATGGATCGAGTGAATGGAACCAGCGTTTGCGACAGTCCTTCATATCAGGTGAGCTTGGTCGTACAATGCGTCCAGATACTCGAGAGAGCTGACCTTTGCTGTGCGGTCTTGCAAGCCAGCAGCAATGTCTTTCCACTTCCCCTGCGGACCCCTTGCGTCACCGTAGTGGGCGACAAGGGCCTTGAGTATCGCGTCCTCGGCGGGTGACCAGATCCTCCGCGGTCGAGTACCGGCGTTGGCAGCTGGAGAGCGGGGGGACGAGTCCTCGTGAGACATGACGTGCGAGAAGGGGGTAATCGTCGGTATATGTGACAAGCCACGGCGACGGAATTGAGCGCCATCAACCAGCTTTGAATCTGTCCTCAGCAAGCCAAAAGCAGACCAAGCCGGTCCCTCGGTGTACGTGACTGTGACTATCTCTGGTGGAGGCCCCTATTTTCCCGCCTGACACCTTATCTCTACCGCCTCCGCAGTTTCTTTCGGAGCGTCCCCGCATTCTAGTAGGTGGAGCCCGCATTCCACGCTTCCCGATGCTTTTGACTCGGCCCAACACCGACAAGGGTCAACGGTGATTGGCGACGAGAATCCACAATGGCGGACCCATCTGACCCGGCCGGGGAGGCCGTGTCATGCCGATCCGGACGGCCGACCGAGTCGTCTTTGACTCGGCTTCGGCATGCGTTCGAGGATATAAGCGAATATTTGGGACGAAATGGGAGCCCTCCTTTTGCCTGGTTCATCATCATTCGTTCTTCCTTCCTTTTCATGCTCTTTAGTTCCGAAAGCTACCATCATGTCTTCTTCAGAGCACCTTCACCCTCTTGACCCGGCCACCGCCGAGGAGATCCAGATCGCCACAGATTTGGTCAAGACGCTCTTCTATGGCATTCCTCTTCATTTCAAGGCCGCTGGCCTCGATGAGCCCCCGAAACAGGAGATGGTGGCTTACCTCAAGGCAGAGCACGCCGGCCAGCCTCTCCCGGAAATCCCTCGTCGCATCTTTGCGATATGGTACATCAAGCGCACTCCTCGTTTGTTCGAGGGTGTCATTGACGTTACCAACAAGCGGGTGGTTCAGCACGAGGAGTTGCCTAGGGATTTCCATGGCCCCGTCGACCGTGTTGAACTCAACGAAGCTGCTCAGGTGGTCATGGCCAATGCTGATGTCCACAAAGAGCTTGAGCGTCTGAAGATTGAGAGGTCCAACGTGGTTCTCGATCCTTGGGACTATGGTGTTGATGGTATTGACACCCAAGAGCGTATGACACAGGTAAAGTCCCCATACCACCGCCCTTAATCTCGCCGCTCTCAATTACCCCTGGTTTTCCCACTTTCGCATCGTCCACACTGTTTTTCTCTCGGAATTTAGCATTCTAACATGTTGGCAGGTTTTCATGTACATGAAGAACCCAAAGAACAACGATGTCGACTCATCACACTATTCCTTCCCTCTGGACTTCATGGTCATTGTCGATCTTTGTGCCATGAAGGTCAAGAAGATCATCCGACTACCCCTAGGAGCCGACGAGAGCACGACAGAGGGAATGGATGACATTGCACACCGCGAGACCGACCCCGCCGAGCCGGAGTACGACCATCGTCTGCAAAAGAACCCTCCTCGCACATCCTTGAAGCCGTACAATGTCATTCAGCCCGAGGGTGCATCCTTCACTGTAAAGGGCCATCTGATCGAGTGGGAGAAGTGGCGCTTCCGTGTCGGTTTCAACTGGCGCGAAGGTATGTTTCTGCTGAAATCGCAGACCAAATGACGCCGTACTGACTTGATGCAGGTCTCACACTTCACGATCTTCATTTCATGGATAGAAGCACATTCTACCGCCTGTCTTTGTCCGAGATGTTTGTCCCATACGGAGACCCTCGCAGCCCCATCTACCGCAAGGGCGCCTTCGACCTCGGCAACGTTGGTGCTGGAGTTACCGCGAACAACCTTCAACGTAAGTCTCTCATCACCTGGTCTAGAAAGGGTTACTGACAGATCTTAGTGGGATGTGACTGCCTGGGCACCATCAAGTACATCAGCGGCTGCGTTGTTTCTGCAGACGGCAGTCCCGCTCCGCGACCCAACGCCATCTGCATCCACGAGATCGACAACGGCATCCAGTGGAAGCACACCAACCACCGCACCGGCAAGGCCACCGTTGTGCGCAAGAGACAACTCGTTCTCCAGCAGATCATCACCGTCGCCAATTACGAGTACATCTTCGCATGGATCCTCGATCAGTCAGGCGAGATCTCCTTCGAGACCAGAGCGACCGGTATTCTGTCAACGCAGCCCATCGACAAGGACTCCAAGGTGCCGTGGGGCACCCGTGTTGCCGACGGCGTCATGGCTCCTTACCACCAGCACCTCTTCAACGTGCGCATCGACCCCGCCGTCGACGGCCACCAGAACACCTTCACATATACCGACTCTGTCCCGATGCCCTGGGACCAGAAGCTTAACCCCCTGGGAACCGGCTACGTCAGCAAGGAAACTCCCGTCATCCGCGCCGGCCCCGTTGAGGATAGTCTCAAGGATGGTCGCGTCTTCAAAATCGTCAACGAGAACATCCAGAACCCCGTTTCTCTAACGCCGGTGGGCTACAAGCTGGTCCCGATCCGCTCGCAAATGCTTCTCGCGCAGCCGGGCTCGTGGCACTGGCGGCGCTCCGAGTTCTGCGAGGCCCCGATCTGGGTCACCAAGTACAAGGACCGCCAGCTCTTCCCGGCTGGTGACTACACCAACCAAGGTCTCGGCGGCACCGGCATCAAGTCATGGACCAAAGAGCGCGACCACATCCCCAACGACGACATCGTCATCTGGCATACCTTCGGCTTCACGCACAACCCGCGGGTGGAAGATTTCCCCATCATGCCCGCCGAGATTGCCCAGTTCCATCTGAAGCCTTACAACTTCTGCCAGTACAATCCCACGAATGACGTACCGCCCTCGAGCCAGGCCTTCAACAAGAGCACGTTGTATGAGGAGTCCAAGACGGGCTCGTGCTGCGGCACTGATACCCCTGCTGGGTCGGCTTCCAGCAAGGGTGATGGCGAGAGCCCGTTCGTAAAGGTCACTCTACCTACCAACACAAAGGCTTAGGATGGGAGTTGTATCTGATTGGAGGCGAGGCAAAGTAGATTCGAGGCGGAGGATTCGTTGTAAATAATGACAATGTTGCAAGTTAAACCTGAGTTCCAGACGGCTTTCTGACCTTGATCTTTCCCAAGTTCATGCACGGACCTTGATACCTTCAAAATCAAAAGCTCGAAGGATCAAAATGACTCCATCCAACCTTGGTCCGTGCACTCAACTGGCTATCTCACTCGTCAAAAGCAGGCTTGTGTCTCTCGATTCTCAAACGGCGCAGCAAAGGTCCTTCTGTCGGAACCAACACCGATGAATCTGCTGACGCTTCACAGAACATCATTTCATGTTCATTGGCTTGAATTGAGAATCTGCCTCCACTTTCCACTCCATCTTAATGGTACGTATCTATTGGGCGTCTTTCCTGCAGGCAAGAAAAAACGTATCTCTCTATCCTTGGCTTGCAGTATTCCATCCAATCCAACGATAGCTTCAGTCTCCAAATTGGTCTTCGAATGGAGGCAGTGGAGATAAAACAGCGAATCAATAACGAGCTCTCAGTGCCATCCCTGTCTCTGACTTGGAGTACGTATCTTTGAGCAGCGGCTGTGAAGCGGCCTGCGGCATGGACAGTCCCTCAATGAGTTGGAAATCAGCAGTCTAGCTGCCTGCAACGCCTTTCCTGATCTCTTCCCCTTGGATATAAGAAAGTCATATTCACGCTTCCAATTTTCAAAGCTCTTTACTCTTCAAACTGTCCATCTTCAAGCCCTCAGATCGTCTCATCTCATCTCATTTTCACTTACAACAACATACAAGCCTTACTTCCTGGGTTTTACAGGTCTGAACGCCGTCGACCTTGATATCAACTTGAATTTTCCGTCCATCTATCACGTCGCAACTTTCTACACTCAACATGTTCTTTCAATGGCATACCGCTGTCATCGTCATCGCTCGCCTCCTTCACCTTGGTCACCTTGCCTACTGCCAGACTTCTGGTAATCCTTCAACCTCAACCTCCTTAGAACGTCCTTCTTCTACAGATGAAGTTATGAATGGTGTCATGAAGAATGTATGGAATAAAGAGTTCGTCCCCAAGTTCGAAGAGCTCGACCTCGACTGGGATATGATGGAAAGAGTCGCAGCTGAGCGTCAATATCTTATAGTAAGTTCAATACTTCCAGGATCCAAATCGCTTTTACCTTTCGACTTCATGTTAAAGCCGATGGTTGCTAACTCTATTTCGATTAGTCCACCTTGGTCCTTAAGGGGGCAAAGGATGCTTACAAGCTTGTCTGGAGAGCCGATGAAGCATTCGTCCACCAACTCAGTCCTCTCCGAGACACCCAGCTCACATTCCGAGAACTCATCGACATCGCCGACGACGAATCGCTCACCACTATATACGCATCTTTTCTAGCTGCACCCCTCGATACCGAGGAAGAGAAGACGGCCGCCCGCGCCGCTCTGTGCAGGGTTTGGAGCAGGCCTTCTAATTGCTCCCTCAAGGGCAGGCCGAATTACTTCGAGTTTCAGGACGCATCGGCGAGGCTCTTCGCAACAGTCGGGGTAAGTCATTTCATTCATCTTGTGTCGAGTCATGTCTCTAATACTGGATTTCAGAAGGTTTGGGCGCCCGATCACCCGGAAAAGGCTGAGAAGTTTTTCCGCAGACTGCTGGGGTTTGGGGACGTCGGTGAGGAGTCCCAGAAATTCGAGGAGCTGAAGGTCATGGCGGCGGATGAGCCTTTGCTGAAGAAGGCTCTTGACGACTTCATTTATGAGTTCAATGTACCGTATTAGAGGCTAGGGTCACTTCTCAACTGCGCAGCTTGATAGTGGGGTTGAGACTGTTCTGGACCTTTCTGTTCCAGCGGCGCCAACATATCGATGTTTCCATATATCGGCTGCGTTATCTTAGGATTTGGTCTTTTCTTCTTGCAATAACATCGTTATCGTCAATGTCGTTGTATTGTTGGTTGCACTCACGTACATCCGCGAATAGTTGGCCACATTCCCAAGGTAAACTCCTTGAATTTCCTTTCTGCGGCTTTGTTGGACTGCTGCTCTCTTGCGTCGTCCTTGTTGTCTTTAACTCCTGTGAAATGGCTGGAGACACAATAGTTGTTGGTGCGCATTTTGGCAACGCGGATGGTTGGTTGGCTGGGATCAGAAAACTTGGCGTTGGAACCATCCAGGGAGGTTTCCATTGATGGCGCTAAACCTCTCTTCGGAAAGCCCCTGAACGGCTGACTCCAAGGGAAGCGTCTCTCATCGGCTCCTGAAGCATTGTAGCAACCGACTCGCTCTTTACATAAATTTCACTTCTAATGCGGCTAATGGCCTCGTCGTCTACAATGTGGCCGAAGGCCTTTTCGAAGCCCATGCCGACCATCACCAGCCGCTACCTTCTGCGCCAGCAGGCCTCGGCTCAAGTCATCACCCATCGGCCGTTTGGTGCACCCTTCACAATCACCCCACCGCAGCTGCGTTTGCAAACGCATGCTTTCTCCCAGCGGCATTTGACATCCTTCTCGATGCGGCCTGTTCCGCAAGAGCCACCACCCAAATCCATCAGCGGCGAGGACTGGGAAGCCCTCTCGCCCGAGGCGAAGATCCAGTGGCTCGGAGACGATAAATGGGGCTGGGTCGTCTACCGCTGCTCTTACGCCAAAGAGTTCGACGGTGCCTGGGGAGACCTCAAGCGCCGCATCACGCAAGGCATGCGTGGGGCTATCGCCAGGTCAGACGCACCCTACATTGCACAGACGATGGACTTCGTGTTTGTTGAAGACCCATTGCTGGAGGGTGCTTCGGTCCACGAGCTGAGACGTCGCTTTCAGACATGGGCTCGCGAGAACAATACTACGAGCATCGACATGGAAGACGAGAAGCAGGGTTCGCGGGGCTCAAGGTACGAGTTCTTTCTCAGGGTCGATGGCGAGGGGTTGTGGAACGGCTATGTTGGTCTTGTTCGGGGCTGGCCTTGTTCTCCTGGAAGTGAGGACTGGATGAAGATCAGGGCTGGGGCGGTTGCTCCTGCGCTCTACATCATGCTGGATGATCCCGAGGTGTGGTACGCGTATTATACGCCGCCAGAAATAGGGGTGTGTGGTGCGTTGTAGTAGTTTCGTACCACAGGTCTACCGTCTCTCGGATATACACCCTAGATGATCCTGATTGGATAAAGACAGAGTTCATCAGACTTCGAGATCACTCTGGCGACCACCTTCTTAAGGCCGTCGAAATCCATGCTCGGCCACGGTAGTGTAGTTCCAAGAAATCAATGGTCTCCAAGCTGTTGAACAGAAACTCTCAATTGGGTTGACACTGCCATGAGTCTCCTTATCATCTGGCTTGTATCAAAAGGGATGGTGAGACTGCCGAAAACGCTACGGTCCTCAGAATAAGCAATTTCTACCTAGATTTAAGCAGCGTAATTTCCGAAGGAGTCGTTGCTTGCATCTTATATGTAAGGAACCTCCAAGTTGAAGCCCTCGATGAGTCCATCAATTCCCAGTCAACCACAAGCCACCTAATACCACCCGCATATTCTATGCCTTTAATTTGTCTATGTCGCTGTCATGACCCTCCAGCAGATCGCGGCAATCGTTAGAAAGATGGTTCATCACAATCCGAAGTTGACCCAGCCACCTGAGACGCAATAAGCCAACGTCGCAGAGAAGAGCCGAACAACTCGACTGCAACGAATCAAACCGCCGGGTTTTAATGAAAGCCCAGAGCCCTGGGTCACCCCGGACGGGAACGTCGGTAAACGAGCCGCCCAACATCACTCTATTTCCCGGACCATCATCCTCCGCGCGATCCACCCGGAACCATCACCGGATCCTTCCCAGCCCGTCCAGGGCGGTCCAATTCGCCCAGACGTCGCAGCGGACCAACAAACATCAAACACCACGGCCAGACGCCAGCCAGAACGAAGCATCGCGGCCGGCCCTTCGCCGCCATGGCGGTCTTGGCTCGCGAGGTCACCTGGTTCCAGCGCAACCCATCCCGTCCCTCCCACGTCGCCACCGGCCGGCTTGACTCTCCGGCACGAAGAAGGGAAACTCGACGAAAAGGGTAGCAAGCAATATGGTCGGTTTTCATCTATATATACCATCTCCATATCGAACCGCATGTTGATCACTCCACCCCTCGCCCATCTCGCAGATCAACCACTCTCTCCCCAACTACAGTCCTCTCTTTCTGAAACCACAACACTCATTCCCTTCCCACATACCCACCGCTCCCTCCCGACAATGAAGTTCCTCCTCCCCCTCCTGACCGCCTCCGCCGCGAGCGCGCACACGATCTTCTCCTCCCTCGAGGCCGGCGGCGTCAACAACGGCGTCGGCAACGGCGTCCGCGTCCCCTCCTACAACGGCCCCATCGAGGACGTCACCTCCAACTCCATGGCCTGCAACGGCGCGCCCAACCCGACCTCGCCCACCTCCAAGGTCATCACCGTCACCGCCGGCCAGAGCGTCACCGCCGTCTGGCGCTACATGCTCAACAGCGCCGGCTCCGCGCCCGCCGACATCATGGACAGCTCCCACAAGGGCCCCACCATCGCCTACCTCAAGAAGGTCGGCGACGCCACGTCCGACTCGGGCGTCGGCGGCGGCTGGTTCAAGATCCAGGAGGACGGCCTCAGCAACGGCGTCTGGGGCACCGAGAAGGTCATCAACGGACAGGGGAAACACTCCATCAAGATCCCCGCGTGCATCGCCCCGGGCCAGTACCTCCTCCGCGCGGAGATGATTGCGCTCCACGGCGCGGGCAGCTACCCCGGCGCGCAGTTCTACATGGAGTGCGCCCAGATCAACGTCGTTGGCGGCACTGGTGCTAAGACGCCCGCCAACACCGTCAGCTTCCCTGGTAAGTAGACCTCTAATCCGCGGGTTGAGCATAGTAGTTCTAACAGATCAAAACAGGTGCTTACAAGGGATCTGACCCCGGCGTCACCATCAACATCTGTAAGTCATAAATCCTCGGGATCATCCACGCAAACTGCATGCTAACATGTCTTCTGCAGACTACCCTGTCGTCACGTCCTACACGATCCCGGGACCCGCGCTCTTCACCTGCTAGATGCATTGAACTGCAACCAGGCACAGGAGGAACTTTGAAAAGCTCTGCGGGAGCATTCAGTCGTTTGAATAGCATTCTTAGACTAGGTCGAGCTTGTCTTGCCTAGAATTCTTGTACATAGTTACCATAACTGTCAATACGTCTTTCCACACGAAGTGGGTTTTGCGCAACTACTTATACTTGAAAGGAAGCAACACAAGCAGTCAAACGAAGAAACGACAAAGAATGCATCGTCGCTCAGGGGAGAGCCTCGATATGCGGAGGAAAAAAAAACAAAGTAGGTAGTAGAAAAAAGAGGAAACAAGATCGTTGTGGTGAGTCAGTAGCCCAAAAAGCAAAAAGATTTTGACCAGCATGGGGGTCGAACCCACAATCTCCTGATTCCACGTGTATCGTAGTCAGACGCCTTGCCATTGGGCCAACCGGCCAGACAATTTAGAGCACCTTGGGTGCCCGTCTGTGGGAGTAGCAGCGGCAAGGCAGCTCATATTGCGTTCGAGTTGTGTGGGCATGGACGGCCTCAGACGGCGCTCTGGGATTTGCTTGTTGGCGTTGGCCAATTGCACCGACTCAGTTGCTCGTTTTGGTGGGGTTTTGGGATGAAAATTTTCTGCCGCTGCCGGCGGGGTGCTCCGAGCGTTGCGCCAGCCGATGTCGGGGTTTCGGCCCCTCTTCCGGAACTTGCGAGTGACGAACGAGAGCATTTCAGTTGCCTAAAGCCGGTATAAGAATTCAGATGTGATCAAATGCGGTCTATTCTTTTCGTTTTCAATCGTCTATGAACAGTGCCACCGAGATGTCTCATCTCATTTTTCAAGACCCGAATTCCTCACCTCACGCTATTGGTGCCCAGAAGATCGCTATCTAGTACCCGCGGAAGATAAGGTCCTCTCTCTTGGGGCCAGTGCCGATCCAGACGACCTTGACACCCGTGAACTCCTCGATGAACTCGATGTACGCACGCGCCTGCTTGGGCAAATCGAAGTACGTCTTGGCGCCCGTTGTGGGCGAGTTCCAGCCCTCGAGCTCCTTGTAGACGACCTCGGCCTTCTCAAGCACCTTGAGATCAGCGGGGAAAGAGGGAAGCTCCTCGCCAGTGCCGGGGTCCTTGTAGGCGACAGCGACCTTGATGGTGGGGAAGGTGTCGAGAATGTCGAGTTTGGTAAGGTTGAGAGCGGTGTAGTGGTTGAGCTGCGTCGAGTACTTGACGACGACAAGGTCAAGCCAGCCACAGCGGCGAGAGCGACCGGTAGAGACGCCAATTTCGTGGCCGATCTTCTGGAGCTTCTCGCCAACCTCGTTGACCTGTTCTGTGGGGAAACCACCGCCACCAACACGGGTGGTGTAGGACTTGACAACACCGACGATGTTGTTGATCTTGCGGGGGTTGAGGCCGAGCTGATGTCTTGTCAGAAATGCAGCTTTAATGATGGGTCATCGCACTTACGCCAGTGAAAACACCGCCAAGGCCAGTGTTGGATGATGTAACGAAGGGGTAGGTTCCAAAGTCTAAAGCGTTGGTCAGTCAGAACCACAGGAGCAAGGTGCGCCTTCACATACTCAAGTCAAGCATGACAGCCTGGGCACCCTCGACGAGAATCTTGTTGTTGTTCTTTTGCGCGTCGGCTATCATGGGGACGGCGTCAACAACAAAGGACTACGCTTGGTCAGTATTTTATCCGCATTCATGTGGAACGGGCCAGCATACACGGAGATCCTCTCTGTACTGCTTGAAGCGCTTGATCTCATCCTCGAGATCGTAGACCAGGAGGTCGCCAAAACGCTTCTTGAAACCGTTGGCGAGTTGCGTCAACTTGCGCTCAAAGACCTCCTGGTCGAACATCTCGCTGATGGTGATACCGTTGCGGGCGGCCATGGTGCTGTAAGTCGGGCCAATACCACGCTTGGTGGTGCCGATGCTGTTGCCGCCCAGCTCCTGCTCCTCGAGACCATCGACCTGGATATGGCAGTCGGTGATGATGTGGCATCGGTCGGAGACGAGGAGACGCTCGCGGATGTTCTTCAAGCCCTTGGCCTCGAGGTCGGCCATCTCCTTGAAGAAGGTCGGGACGTGAACAACGGCACCGGAGCCAATCAGGCAAAGGGACTTGGGGTGGAGGAGACCGGAGGGGAGAAGGTCTGGATAGAGGCCCAGTATTAGCCAAGGAGGCAACGCGCCGAGGCTGGGAAGAGGAACTTACGGAAGTCGTAGCTAACACCATCGGCGATGACGGTGTGGCCGGCTGAGAAGAGGTTCGGGTTAGAACTACCTCGATTGCTGGCCATCAGGAGCTGGAGTGACTCCTACCATTGTGTCCGCCCTAGGGCCATCAGCATGCCATTTATTATCCAGAAGGTACCGAAGTCCCAACCTGAGCTCTGGCGCAAATCTGCGCGTCGCGTCCAAGACTGTTCTGTGGGTTAGAGGGCGAGGTGATGGACGGAGGGAACAAGGGAGCTTACACGTCAACCAGCTTTCCCTTGCCCTCGTCGCTGCAGGTGACATGACGTGTTAGTTCTTGAGCGTGTAGAGCAATTGGCGCAGCAGGACATCGTGAGCAGATGGCTCTGGATGATACACATGCTGCCTGGTGGTGTATGCGCATGTGTGTCCCAGAGATCATGGCAAGCTCGCCCTGCTGGCTGAAGCCATTGGTGGCATAGTAAGGTAGAGCAAGGAGGTAGAGCAGAGAAGGGCAAGATATGCGAACAAGGTAGTGACATGAGGCAGAGGATAGAGAAAAGGGCCGCGAAGAGTTGGCAGCTTACCCCCACTGGGCGCCGAGAACGATGTCAATGGTAGACATGGCGGCGTCGGGTAGTAATGTGATAGGACGTGAATCCAATTCGTGTTTCCACGTTAGGTAGCGAGCAACAAACGAGATTGTCAAGTATGGGTTGCTGCGATCGCAACGTCGGTCTGCGATAATCTCGAAAAAACAATCAGAAGGGAGAAGACGCGGGGTTTAAAAATTCCCATGGAGGGGCAGGTTTTGCTTTGGCGGGGTTGCCAATTCGCGCTTTCGGCTCCGCTTTTACCTCAGGAGTCACTGACCACCAACCAGTGACTCCTTCCTTCAGCGAGGTCCAGTGCAATTACCTCACTGGAGGATTTGTGCGACTGCGCGATCGGAACTCCACGGTACGTACTGCGGTAATTGCGCGCCAATGACTGGTCCAACGGGACGAAACTGCCCGGAGTGGGCGAATCCAGTTAGGCAAGACCGGCAATATGTCACGTGCACCAACGGTTCAGCCATTGACCCGCCCCCGCCGCCCGGTGGATTTCAGGGCAAGCCACGCTTTGCTAAGCCACAGTCAATCCCAGCCACACTCAACGGTTCACCGCCCCGCCGTCAGGCCTGGTGGACTTAGATTTCTTTCCGTTATTCCATCATCCCCGGGTAGACGCTATTTCATATCTGTCTGGCTTATAGTATGGATTCAGAGCCTGCCACTTTGTTTATCAAGATCAAGAAGTGAAAAACAGGAATTACTCGCTCAAACCGTGCCAATGTCACTAAATCCTAAGGTAGGCTCACTTAAGCTTGTTTGACATCTATGCTTCTGTAACTACGGTTGCTCTCGGCGGTTCTGGGCTAAGGTGCATAACGTACGGCATCAAGCTGAAGCTCCGCCAACCCAACTCATCATTGATTCTAGTCGGTACATGGAGGTTCCACATCACGTTGTCTTTTGAGCCCTTTTCAATTCGAGTGTAAGATCTGAGGAGCTATCAGCCTAGCTGTATCAGGTCCACCGCCATCCATAGCTGACCTCGTTACAGCACAGCCAAACAGCTTTGCTGAATGGACCCTAAGCAGTACTTTCACGTGGCAATGCTTCGCAAATCAGTTGACCACCTCGGATGCTTGGCACCTTGCCCGACCAACAAGATCAAAACCGCCATCCATAAAAGACTCACTGTCACCTCGGAAGACTTGCCGAACGTGGGAACCCCAGACCCATCAAGGCGAGCCCAGCTGAAAATTCGCCCGACCCCAACCCTGGCCATCCGAACGCCATCCAATCTTATCTGATGGATCAGATAAACTTCATCCAACCTCACCACACCCCCTCAGGCCATTTATCAATCTAGTCACCTCGCCCGACCAATCATCATCCTCACCACACCCCACATCACCGTCAAAAAGACCCTGGAGGCGGCCCAGACGATGCACAAGAGTCAAAAGAGCTCTAACCGAGCCTCCGAACATGGGCAAGCGCGTTGGAAAAGAGCTTGAATCCCTGTTCCACTGGCCGGGCCTTGTTACCTTCCTAGGTCGTGGATGCACGACCGACGCACCCAACACGAGCTTATTGCCCTTTTCTTTCACTTCAGATGTTGGTAATGGCAGACGATTGGTGCCAAGAGGGGCTCTTGAAATCGAACATCCCCCTTGGGCGCCACCATGCAAGAGCTTGACTCTCCTGCTCCATGTCGGTTGGTCGTTAGACTGACCGTTCCCTCGGGCGAGTCGGATCTTAAGGCCAGACTCCATTCTCATATAAGGCGCACTCACATCCCCGGGCCGAAGTCATGCGAGTATTTCCTTCTTCTTCGCGACCCCCCCAGTAGTACAAGCGTCCATCTCAAGCACCCACGCAAAGTCTCACCGCTGGCAACCGGTAACATGAAGTACTCGTTCGTCCTCCTCGCCGCCGCAGGCCTCGCTGCCGCCCAGCAGAAGTTCACCGACGTGGTCCCGGAGTGTTCCAAGGAGTGCCTCGTCGAGGCCGTCAAGAACGGAACACCATGCACCAGCATCGACGACTCCAAGTGCATCTGCGAGGCGACCAACTACCGAAACATCTACACCGTCGGAGTTTCCTGCGTCTTGGCCGCTTGCGGTGGCGATGTTGCCACCGGTACGTCGAGTCCTCAGACTCCTCACCTCTGCCATCCACCAACCATCCTGTTCGGACGCGGATGAACTTACTGACATGCTTCCGGCACAGGTCAACTCCTCCCCGCCGCCGCCAAGTTCTGCCGCGAAGTCACAGGCGGCGCCTCCGCCCCTCCCGTTGGTTCTTCCTCGGCAGCCGTCTCTTCCGCCGTCTCCTCAGCGATTGCCTCCGCCTCTGGAGCCGCCACGAGCGCGACCGGTAGCCTCTCCGTTACAGTTACCCCGACTGGATCCGCTGCTACCGCTGCTACCGTCGCAAGCACCACCACACCGGCCGCTGCCGCTGCTAGTGCCGGCTCCATGGGAGTCATGGGCATTCTTGCTCTTGGTGCTCTCGCTGCTTTGTAGAAAGGAGGGTGAAGATGATGATGATGGAAAAGCTTTAGGGGAGTGTGATGAAGACATGTGATACCTCTACATACAGCATATGAATTGACACCCAATGATCGTCTTAACATCTTCATGGTTAGGTTGCCTTAGGCTAAGACGCCTCATATTCGTTGAATTGCTACCAGCTTTATCATCCAAGATGTCACTCTTGATTCGCAGGAGAAAAGACTCCATTGAATCTGATAAGCACAATTCCGTGTATTAATTGCTTGACGTCTTGTAGTAGACTATGAGTTGCACCACTCTAGTCCTCCTTGGTTGCCGTCGCTGCCCTCATCTTCGTCTTGAAGCCATTGAACATACACAGTAGCTCTTCTCATTGAAAGGTTCATCTCTCCAGATACTCGGGCATTACTTCCGACGCTCCGTGCAGTTCGAAATAATGGTCTTATGCGAGGAGCTGCACGTTAGTCGCCGTCTCTGCCTCGAAGCCTACGAGCTTCTGCCAACTGATACATTCCCGCTCAGCAAACCGACCTGAATTCCCAGAGATTGCAGATCTTGCTGGTAACTGGGCTGGTTATCTGTCCTCATTTTCCACACGGGTTATTTCCTGGAAACGACGCAAATCCACGTAGACCAGTATGGTTTGCACGTTTTTGGGATGACGATCACCAAGCCCCCTTGTGCATAGTAAGAAGATCTAAACTTCCCTCAATGTGGCTTATCGTCATGATTGATTCTGATTCGTTCGGTGAGATATAGTGCTCCTTCCAATCAAGTTTGTTTATCGAGCAGTACTGAGCGGCATAATTAAATCAAGAAGTTGACCGTTTTGGAATGCTTTCTCAAAGGATTGTTGATCTAGTTCTTGTACGAATATCTCATTAACATTTATTGAACCATTAATGTGACATGGATTCTCTTCGCTTGAAATTATATATCCTGATCAAAGACTTCCTCGGCTTTAAATTGCTGGTGAACTAATACATGTAGTACATGATTACTGTGTGCCTGCCTGAGCCAGTCATAGGTTACATCTCCGTCTCTTTCTCTCACTCAAGGCACTAAAATTATGGGATCTCATAGCGCAAGATTCTTCCAGACCATCCTGAAAAGGATACTTTAAGTATCTTTCAAAAGCTGCGGACGTTTAGACAATATCATAGGAAGTCTGTGAATGTATCTAACCATACCAAAGTGAAAATCCATATTCCCCACAAGAGGGCCTAAACTCAATGGATCACATATACAGACTTGTGCGATAACTTGAAACAGCAGTCCAACGACTTGGTAACTTTCAGAATGTTGGAGAAGACAGTATGTGACGAACAAACAGAAAAGACATTGAATGTGCAACGACAGAAAGGTGTAATGAATTACTACGTTTCTGCCATCAGTATTCCTATTTTAGTTTGCAAGTCGACTGTGTGTCTACTCTAAGCCTAGTATTACAGTCTGGGCCCTTGCTTCTTCTGACTCGCCTTCCAACCGTCGATGACAGTATTTGTTTTGCTATCCAACCTTGCCTGGGTAGCCTCATAGATCCTAGGAATACCCGTACTCTTGAATGTCGCATTCTCCATCATCATCGACGCCACACCCTTTGCGGACAAGAAGATATTCGGCATGCCATGGCCTGAGAATCCAGCAAGTATGAACTGGTTCTGCCGTCCCGGGACAAAACCCACATGGGGCGTGGAATCAGTCGAGTATCCCATAACTGAGAAAAACCAAATGTCAGCTGCTGCCAAAGAAGAACTGTGAAGAGTTTGTAACTTACTTCCCGTCCACACCTTCGACGTACGAGCGCCGCTATCCTCCCACCCACGGAACACACGTTGCATATATCCATCAAAGTAGTTCTTCGCAGAGTCGATCAGCTCGTCGTCGCGGACGGTATTATACCACGAGTCCAGATCCTGCCAGTACTCCGACCGCGCGCCTCCCACGACGATGCTGCCGTCCAGTCTCGGGATGAGGTACTCGTACTCCGTGTCCGACCAGCGGACGATGTACGAGTGAGGCAGTAGCGGAGCGGGGGTCTTGGCCGGCTCGATGTGGCTGCAAATCCCCCGCACGGGGACGATCTTTTCCGAGAACTCCGGGAGGATCGACGACGTGTATCCGTTTGTCGCGTACACAATCTTCTTGGCCCGAATCGGGCCACGTGAGGTCATCAGGGTGAGGTAGGCCTCCGCGTCTGGCGCGTCTGTGACACTGGTGACGGGCGTGTTTGTTTGCAAGTTGACGCCGGCGGCGAGGGCCTTGGACAATAATCCGATGATCATTTTATATGGGAACAAGTGCCCGGCTGAATACGACAGGCAACCTTTGGCACCCTTGACGCCGGAAAGCTGAAGAATGTCTTGTTAGTGTCAACTCATCAAAACCAGTGGTATTGCCGCTTGACTCACTTGCTCTGCCTCTGCACCTTTGGCGAAGTAAACGTCATCCATTACTGAGACTCCATGTTTCCTCAGCAGCTCAACGCCGGATCTCATCTTCTCGCAGATGGCATCGCTCATTAACGCGTCGACGGCACGCGTCAACACGAAATCGCACTCAATGCCCTCAGCTTCCACGGCCTTCTTCACGGCTGGAAGGTTCTGCGCCTCAAAGACAGCAACCTCGGCAGCGACCTCAACACCATGAGTGACGGCAAGACTCGAGGGACGGTTGTAAGGGTCCGGTTTCAGATGCCCACCTGTCGCAAAATCTGATTAGAGAGAAACTCAACTTTCACAAACAGGTGGGCTTACCATTCCGGCCCGTAGCTCCTGAGGAAACTTGCCGAGCCTCGAGTATCACAATATTCGGTGGCGGTGTCCCCTTGGACTTGCAGATGTCGAGAATGTGATAGACGGTAGACACGCCTGCATAGCCGGCGCCAATGACGGCGATATCGACTTGTGAGGGGACTTCGGGGGTAGACCGGTGATTGTCAAGCGGATGCGGGTCAGACCTCCAAAAGGAGGTCGTGGAGTTCGGAACCGGGAGCGGGGAACGCGGCATGGTTCTCCTTATCCGAGCGTTTCGGGTGTCTATGTAAGCACAACAACAAACGAACGCAACCAACAATAGGGCGCTATCGATACGTGTGGCTGCAGCAAATGATGGCCTCGGTCGTTGCTGCTATTATAAAGTCCGCCGGGCAACTTGTTTGATGGAGCGCTATCGGTTCGCTGCTGGTCCTTTCCCCGCTCTCGGCGAAGATACCCCAAATCGAGCTCCATCACCCCCGGAGAGGAGGCGGCGGGGGCTCCACTGCAACGTCACCCACAGATAAGGCGGGATGGGATGCATTGCGGGATGCCGTGCTGTCCTTTGCGTACCCGGTCCCGGGATCTTATCAACGCCCTGGAGTCAAGCGTGGTAGCGTAACTGTCAGATGAACCGGAACCGGGCCGGTGCAGATAAGAGTAGCAAGCGTTGGTTCCGGTCCTGGTCATGTGTAGTCGATGCCACATGAGCAAGGAGGTATGCGTGGTTGCTTGGCAGGCATCCCACGACTTCATCCAGGATATGCGCGGGGTTCGAGAAAGTCTGACCATCTGGGGAAATGGTTCATGTACCTTGATGGAATTCAGTTGAGCATTATTAACAAATAAGCCCATTCGTGCCTTTTTCGATTGCGCAATTGTGATTTGAGATGAGTTTAAGTTGCAGATAGTTGAATACGTTGAAGTTTGGTTCACAATTCAGCAATAACATGAAGTTAGGTAGGCGTAGCTGGGTGTCGCCAAGGACGGTAGAGGTTTGGTGGCAAGGTTAAGTAGCAATTGCTATCTGTCAGATAAGTACGAGTCGGGGAATTTAGAACCCCAAATGTTATCTTCAGGCCGGTGCCATGGATGACAATGGCACACCTCTTACTGGCTATTCGAGTGCCTGGGGCTCAGAAACCTGTCTTTGATACGGGCGTTTACAAGTCCGGGCTGGGCAATTGATAAACGAACCCGAAAGCTTGAATATATAATTCCATTCCTTCGTAGACCTGCTCATCCGACCTCATATCCACGATACGCCTGTTTGCCATTTCCTCACCATGGCATCCTCCTCACCCTCAAAAGACAATACCAAGGTCGACGACGCCGATCTTGCGGCAGTCCCTAGTCACATTAATGATGGAGTCCAACACGACATTGACGATGCGTACCTACGAGCGACCAAGTTCACCAAGTTTTGGAGGAGTGTTCTCTGGCAAATGATCTTGTTTGGAGCGTGAGTCTACAACAATTCAAGGCTATGTTTGAATAGAGTCGGAGCTAACCGTGTTGTAGTCTCTCCTTCGTCGGCCCCGCGATGTCCGACGCCATCTCCAACCTCGGAGGTGGCGGCCTCTCCACACCATACCTGGCCAACTTGGCGACTTCGCTCAACTACGCGGCCGGATGTCTCATGACACTCTTCGGAGGCCCTTTGATTAATAAGTTTGGTATCAAGTGGTCTTGCATGGTTGCTGCTGTCGCAATGCCACTGGCTGGCTCTGCATACTACGTCAATGCGAAGTACGACGTGGACTGGTATCTTCTCTTCGCGAGGGTAGGCAAGATTCAATTCAATGTTCAATTTCTCTGTCTGACAAAATTCTAGCTCATTGGAGGGTTCACCTCTGGATTCCTCTACGTCGCCGAGACGACAGCCATGTTGTCGTATCCTAAGCCGAACGACAGAGGATTCTATCTGGGTAAGGGTTATCCAGTAGCTTTCAATCGGACATCTTAGACTTACAAAGATAGGAATCTGGTCTGCGATGCGCAACTCTGGCAGCGTTATGGGCGGCGCGATCAACTTCTCCACCAACTACTCCAAGGGCTCTGCAGGAGGTATTGCATGGTCAACATACCTCATCTTTGTTGCCTTTGGTAGGATTTCCCTCAAGCATTGGACTTGAGTTCAATCAGCTGACCGTGAGGATTTTTAGAATGCACTGGTGTGATCTGGGCGTTCCTGCTGTCACCAACTGCACGCGTCCGACGTCGCGATGGTTCCAAGATCCCAATGTCCCCGAGCACTACTTGGAGGCGAGAATTCGCTGCACTCTGGAAGCACGCACAGCGCAAGAAGGTCAGCATCCTGTCGGAATAATATCTGTGTCATTTGCTTACACAAAACTTAGACCTGGCTTGTCTTCATCCCGGCCTTCTACTCGTTCTTCTACGGCGGAACCATGGGCACTTATCTGTCTCTGCACTTTTCCGTCCGCGCTCGAGCCCTGTCCTCCCTGATCATGCGTGAGTAGATCCAGAATTACCAAGATGAACAGAACTTCTCTAACCAGCAATGACAGCCTCCGTTACCATCCCTCTTGTCATCGCGTACGGAAAGCTTCTTGACACCGCCCGCTGGTCTCAGAGCAGACGCGCATGGATCTCGTTCGCCATGTGGTCCATCCCGCAAGCGGCCTGCTTCGTCTGGATCGGAATTGAATACGGCAAGTTCGGATCATCGAAGCCCGCTCTGGACTATGAACTGTATGGGACCCCCAAGGACGTCGACTTTTTGAGGATGCATGAACTGACAGTATTCTCCCACAGACATGGCAGAAGATGGGCAGAGGCATACATCCCGTACCTCATCATCTTTTCGACCGGATACTGGACACAGTTGTCCCTGTACTGGATTCTGGGTACTTTCTCTACCGACGTGGGATCCAGCTCTCGTACCGGTGGCTTGTTCCGTGCCTTCGAAACCGCCGGTCAGGCCGTGTCATACGCCATCAACACCAACTCTAGCGCAGACCCGAAAGTCGCCTTCATCGTCAACTGTGCTGTGTTGGCTCTTACGATTCCATGCATGGTGTTCTTGATTCGTCTGGTTCCCGAGGCACCGGCTGATACGGACATCGACGCCGGTGATCTCGGAGTTATTGACGGGGTGCCAAATAAGGGGCAGACGCTGGCCGAGGCCCCCGAGGAGCGCCGGGACTGATTCAGAAGAAGAGCATATCATTTTCAAATAGTATATAGTAAACAACAAGCGTGCATTCCTTTTTCATGACCCTAAGTGTCGTTTTCACTCGTGACTCACTAATCATTCGGCTCAACCCGTGTAACTTTACACTTGCATACCTCCAACAACGATTTGACTGGAATCTTGAACAAGGCGACAATACGCCAAACCTCACCATCATGTCACATGGTTCTTTCAGAGAGCCTTCAGGCGTATCTTGAGACTTGACTCCCTGGTCATTGAATCTTATTATCAGTAACGAACGGTCGCGGGTGGTCACCTTCGGGCGTGCATAGCTGATCATGCACAGTCAGAGGAACTCCCCTTGATCATCCGCATAAATATACAAGAAGTTTTTAAATTGACTTATGTACGTTCTATTACGTATTATTGTGACAAATTTCCATCTAATCGCCATCAGATCTTAGGCCGGCTGCGCTCGTCGTTGCAGAACGGCTTCTTAGCACTCTCCAAACTACTCTTCGCATACTCGGCGAACTTAGCTGCCGCATCCACCTTTTGCAACGAGCTGACGCGCTCAGCACTGGCGTGGAAAGGCTCGGGAAGAGGAGGGAACGGCGCAACCATCGCAGGAGCGCTGTACTTGGCACCGAGTGAATCCAGGATCAATGGGGTGATGTGCGCGGTAGAGAGAAGGATTCGAGGCATGCCTGTCACTTCTGTTAGCTCATGCTTCACGATACATGTTTACGGAGCTCTTACCGTGACCAGAAAAGCCAGCAGCAACAAAGTGTCCGTCTCGGGCCGGGATTGCGCCAACAAAAGGGAAGGAGTCGATGCTCATCGAGTCCACTGCCCAGCGTAGGGGTTAGAACTATCGATCTTCTGGACAGATGATGATCACACTTACCACCAGTCCAGACTCCTCCTTCATTGTCATCTTTGGCGAGTTCTGCTGGATTACTACCTTGCCACCCCACCACATCAGATGCGGGCCAAGATTTGAAGAACTCCGGGACACCCTCAAACTGCTTGTCTTCCTCGTCGTTAAGATCACACTTCTCGGGGAAGTGACTGAGTAGTTGTCTTGCACCGCCAAGAATGATGTTGTTGTAAGGCGGTGGCAGTTGAAGGTGGTAGTTCTGTGACTGTTAGTCTCCATTCTCTCTCATTGACAGGATGCAGACGAACGTTGACATTGCTATCCCAGTGCTGCGCGCCCGTGTGCTTGATGAAACCCTCCGGGGCCTTGATCGACGCCAAGGTCGCCCTATCGCTAAAGATGAGGTTGCTGAACTCTGGTAATAAGTGAGAAGCCCATCGATTCGTCGTGTGTACTACTGTCTTCGTCCGCACATCGCCTCTAGGTGTTTTGACGGTGAACCAGCCCTCGGAGTCTCTTTCCGAGACGCTTTCCGCCGGTGTATGGGCTTGCAGGTTCAGGTTACCCGCCTCTAGCAGAATTCGAAGCAACGCATGTACAAACTTGTAGGGCCATCTGCACGAAACCTGTCAGCAAGTTTGAAAAGCCGTCAAACGTTAAGATGAACTCACACTTGACCGGCAGGGTGAACCACTGCTCCCAGGCATCCCTTCATCTGTGTGAACTCTTCTGCAGCTTTGGGGTCCTCGATGAGCCTGCAAACTTTCACCACGTCGTCGTCTTCACCGTGGTCTTTCTTCATGGCTTCGTAGCAGCCCTTCAAACGTGTCCACGCCTCGTCTGACATTGCTGCATCGAAGGTTTCGCCAAACTTCAAGCACACCTCTTCAGTGACCCCCTCCGCGCTCATGAGCTCCCGGAACGCGGGAAGATGTGCCATCTCATGTTTAATGAGATCCATCGCCACTTTCGGCCCAAAGCGTTGGGCCCATGGTGTGTACCGTGAGTAGGCATGAGGTCTCAGTTGCCCACCTGTGTTGATGTCCGATTAGTGACATGGGTAAACGACTCAATGGGCAAATGCAACGAACCATTGCGACCTGTAGATGATCCGCAGATATCTCGGGCCTCGAGCATAAGCACTCGGGGCTTTTGCTCACTCTTCTCCGTGAACTTATGGAACAGTCAGATTGCCTCAAGACTTAAGAATCGGCATTGAGACTCTCACCTTGTGAAGCCAATAGGCTGTTGTAGTGCCTGCGTAACCACTGCCAACAATGACAATGTCCGTTTCCTTCGGCAACTCCTCAGTAGAACGGAAATTCCGGAGAGGGGACTCAGCCCCCTCAATCCAGTATGACTTCGTGGGGTTGCTAATCGGGAGAACCATCGTTCAGAGCTGTTGATGTTTGATAGCGGGGTAGAATAGGAATCAAAAAGCTGACTCGGTGGGTATTCACTAATTGGCCGTGATGCGGTCGGAGAAGACTTCAGTTTTAAAAGATGATAGTAAATCGTTGAGACCCTGGAAGGTTATTGCCCGTTTCAACCCAAATCAGGCAACTCTGATTGACTTTACCGAAGGTGAGGGCATCCATGGCACCATTATCAGTGGAGACCTGGAGTGGCAGGGAATCCGATAGGAATCGCTGCATGTCAACACAAGATAAGATCTACGGAAGGAACATGTTCATACAAAACGCACCGGCCCGGCGGCTATCTTACCCCTCGAATCCAACCGGCCGGCACCAGATCGCAGCCGGTGTGCACGGAAAAGTATCCCTTCCGGTCCGGGATGGCCCCGAAACCGCTCGGGGCCAGAATGCGGGGAAGACACGGACGCGTCTTGAGAGATATGCATCGCATGCGATAAGCATCTTATTTAATCAACCACATCTTGTCTCGACCACACATCACACCACCAACCGGCCAAGATCCCCAGCTAAAGCCATACTCGTCAACCGGAATCCCTTCTTACCCCGCATCTCCTCACCATTTCACAATGCCTGCCTCAAAGAACGTCGTGTTCGACGTAGTCGGCACCCTCGTTTCCTACGAACACCTGTTTGAAGCTATCGACCAGCGCCTCGGCGAACGCCTTCGCGCCAGAGGCATCCAGCCCAAGCTCCTCGGATGCTGCTGGCTCGAGGTGGCCGAGCGCGAGTACACCTACCTGTCCATGTCCGGACGTTACGTCGTTTTCTTCAAGGTCTTCTCCGCACTGTTTTACCGATGCCTGCACTACGCCGGCGTGGAAGACCCCCGCTCTTTCGCAAGCGAGGAGGACGTCGCTTACCTCATTGACGAGTGGAAGAAGCTGAACCTGAGAGAGGGCGCTGCGGAGTGCGTGAAGAAGCTGCGTGACGCTGGTTTCACTGTTTGGTGCTTCACCGCGGGTGATATCGCCCGTGTTGGTGGATACTTCTCCCGCGGAGGGGTCGACATGCCTGTTGAGAACCTCCTGTCTTGCGATACATCGGGGCTGGCTAAGCCGACGCCAGAGGCTTATGCACCTATTTTGAAGAAGCTCTCTGCTGAGGGTACTCCTTGGTTTGCGGCTGCCCATCTTTGGGATGCTTCTACCGCAAAGACTGTCGGGTAAGTTTTCACTTGTGTCTCGCTATGGTGCTTCGGCGACCTAACCCCTTTTTTAGATTTAACGCTGCCTACTGCGAGGCATTAGAGGGAGAAGCTCTGCCTGAAATCTTTGGACAAATGGATGTGGTCGCCAAAACACTTCCGGAAATGGCCGATAAGATTATTGCGACTTTTCAGTAGGAAATGAAGGAGGTGTACTATGGAAATTCGGATAGCGTTGTGTAATGAAAGAGTGCTCAAAAAGTCCACGGGCCGCCACGGAAATTCCGGTACGGCACAAAGACCCACTTGCGGATTCGCCGATCGGGTTTCCGGTGGTCGACACCGACTTTTCCGGGGACAGGAAAAAGAAACCATTTGCAGTTCATGAAATAAATATTAATGATATTCACGATAAAGCTCTCTTGGACTCTGATTTACTAATCACTTGGAATTGGCCTTTCCTACTCATGCCATAACCCGGTAGACGGGGTACTCGTCGCCAACGGAAACGGGAAGTATGTTGAAAGTGGCGTATGAGTCAATGCCTTCCGGCTCCAGAGTGACAAACGCATGAGCGGCGTTCTTCTGTCTGGTGCTAACCCAGAAGCCTCCAGCCGGGATACGTACATCTTTCTTGACGATAGCAGTCTCGACAGTGGACCTGGCTACACCCTCGTACTTAGTGGCAGCGACGGCGACTCTAGTAGTGTTGAGTGCTTCAACCTCGCCCTGGAAGTCATATTCGAGCGTCTGAACAGTAACTCCGGCAACGCGAAGACGCTCGGCGACATCAGCCCAGGCTCTGGAGAAGACATACGCCTCAGGACGCGCGCGGGTAAGGTTGGCGACGACTGGCGTGGTGTTGAGGAACTGGACAGGGATATCGACGAGGTTTCCGGTAGTAGACTCGATGAACTGCCAAGAGATATTTGTCGGGCGGGAAGACTCGGTAATGATGATGTCCTCGGTGCTCTCGATGAACTTGGTGCGAGCATTCTCCACTGTCTGGTAGACCTCCTCGGCATGATCAGCAGCAGTCTGGACGATGGTCTGAACCATCGTGAGGCCTGTGGCCGTACGGCGCTGGAAGTGCTGATCGGCCAAGCCGATACCGCGAGTTTCGGTCAAGAACATGATGGCCTGGCTCAACGCAACAGAGCTGTCACCGATCTTGGCGTCGCCCGTCGTCTCCTCCATCACAATCTCATCCGTTCCGTCGGATCCGACGACGTAGGGACCCCACCGCAGTCCCCTGCGCTCCATGGCTGCCGCAATGGCATTCGCGAAGACGGCTTCCGAGATGTTGCGGATATCGGCGTGGATGTTCGCGTTCTTCATCGCCGAAAACTGGCCATCCTGCGCATCGATCCACTGCTCCTGGGCACCCCACGGCTGGGTCGGGCTGTACTCGTGACAATCGACACCCACGTGCGGCGCGAAGCCCATGACGAGCTTCTTGATATCGCGAGTTTGTTGACGCGCAAGCTTAGTGTGGTCGCGGTTCGGGTCGAAGTTCGTCGCGAGGTAGCGCTGGAAGTATGCTACGCCGTCGGGGTTGTAACGGGGAAGCATCATGATGTCGACCTTTTCAAGGATCGAAGCCGCCCACGTTGCGTTGGCATCGAACCTGCCGAGGAGTGCGAGGAGGGCCTGGTCGCCGCCTGGCTCGTTGCCGTGGACGCCGCCTTGCATCCAGATGCGCACCTTGCCCGCGGTCGAATTCGCATGGCTGCCAAGGCTGTTCTCGGGGATGCGCTTGGAGTTTGAGAGGTACACGTAGGGAATCGTACGGCCTTCTTCGGACTTGAAGTCTGGGTTGTGGTAGGTCATCCACTCGTTGCGGGCCGCGAGAGTCTGGAGGTAGTAGTCTGCTAGTCATTAGGAAAGTATTCGACACATGATCTGGTTGGAACTCACCCAGAGTCGCCTGGTCGGTCGGTCCGCTGGTACCATTGGCAAAAGTGGCGGGCACACTGTCCGGAGTTGCGAATGCAGGAGAGAAGAGCTCGACACCCTCGACCTCGGGGAAGTTGGCAGCGACCTGCTCGGTATCCGGGATCACCTCAACCTGGTTGCTGGCATAGGTCAATGCCGTGGCCAGGCCTGCTTGGAACAGGCCCAGAGTTGCGGTCTCGTGGTAGCGCATTGTCGCGATCGTCGCAGGACTTGACTCCGACTACTCAATGGGTTCTTGACGCGAGATGAGAGCGGCGGCGATCAAGAAACAACGCCAACCGAGACCACCAACACTGGCTACAATGGCTTTTAATACTCCCCGCCGCCCATCGGCCCCTCTCCGATTTTCATCGCGCCGCCAAGGAGTCAAATTTCTCGCTCATCGACCCATAACGTCATGACAGCTCTGCCAGTCGCGGTATTTGTCCTCGAGCTATGCGAGAATAGGAATGTGTTTATCTGAGTTGTGGAGGAGGCCCCTCGAAGTGTGGGGTTGGAAGTCTTGGGGAGACTGGTAAAAATTTCCGGGGCTTCCACCGAGATGCAGCGACATCGCTTGCCAAGACGTGTTATCTCGCCAAGACGCCTTTATTTACCAGGCCGCCGGGCGATGGGGGCCAATCTTGATTTTCAATTGTCAACAGTATTAACTAAGTCGTTGAGCTTGGAGATGAGAATTTCCTCACATTCGGGCAGAAGCACACCTGTTTTGCAACAACAACGAAGCGATAGCCACAGAAAACTGTAACGAAGTAGCCATCACAGCAGACTGGACCAACAGCAAATGATTCAGTATGAATACTCCATGGCTCGATCGGGGACATGTTCCATAGCCACCAGTCCGACTTCACTAACCATTTTTCCAGCTATCGAACTGTAAAGCACCACCAACATGCTCGATCATACGAAGACTTGAAACTTAAAGCAGCATGGTGGCTCGGGACTTATGAATTGAGAACTCGTGTTGTTTTGAACTAGGCCACTATCCGTAACGTAAACTGAGACTATCTTGGGTCACTGACCACTGCTTGTAACACTGACCTATCCATTCCACGTGGTGAATGAAGATCCATGAGTTCCTCTCTTTCACCAAGTAACTCTAAACTCAATAGTCTTCCTCTCTAACTCACCATAGAGCACCTCGCGGTCCCAAATCTACTGAAACAAGCAAGAGCCGCATGGACTTCTGATTCCAAAGGGATTGAGCTCAACCAACTCAACACTTCGCGCCTGCTCGTCGTAGAAGAGATCAAAAGACATTCCTTGCTCCACCATCAGCTTGTCTGTCTGGCTATGGTCGTCCAGGTCCGCCAGGATATGTTCTCGAGCAGCCACTGCCCCAAAGCACACCATCCAAATAACGTAACTCTGACCGTCCTCCGGAAGGTCGGCGAATCGCCATGGCTTGTGCCAACGGTACTGACTGATTGCGGTTATTCTGAGGTCTCCAGGGCGACAGAAGACTCGATACTCTCGTTCGGAGGCCATTCGATCATTAAACGGTAAGAAGTAGAGTTCGACGGCGCTTGATGATGACAAGCAATCATTGATGGCGGAACGACAGCGGCCTGAAGTGACGAGTCGAAGGATGGTTTCATCAACGGAGTGGAGAGACATCTTGCCGGGGACCTTATGCGCTCCATCCTTGGGCGAGCAGGTGTCCAGGCGAACAAAAAGACCCTCGGGTGGAAATTGTAGTGCTGAGAAAGCAGGTGCGATCTCCTCGTCGAGATCTTCCGCTAGTGCCAGATTGACTCGTCCGATTTGGACGGAGGCATCGCAGGCTTGGAGAAGTAGGCGCGCTTGAGATTGCGTTAGGGTGACCCTTTGAACCACGTTTGGAGAAAGTCGTCGCGACTTGAGAACAATTGGAAGCCATCTTTTATAGGAGTATGGTTCGTTGGATGGTTTCTTCTTGTCGGGGGCCTCGTCTTCCGTGTGGAAGCACGTGTTGAATCTTGTTGGCTTACCGCTGTCGGCATCGGTTTCGACTTCCTCGAAGTCGATTCTTCTCTTGACCCAACTCATCATGTAGTGATGCTGCTGGTAGTCGATTGTGATACTCGTGTGATGTTGCCGTCAGGCTCTTATGTCGCTGTTGATGATGAAGGCGAGGTGTGACAGCGGGTGGTAAGACCAAGAAATAATGTCGGTGGTGACTGGCCAAGGTGATTCTATGGCCGTGGTTCACGAAGTGAGGCAGGAACTCAAGTTTGGCAGCCACAATGGAATATCAGAGAAGGTACAGCCCAAAAGTGACTGCAAGCACCAAAGAATTCATGGATCGAGAAGGTATGGCCCGAATACCACAGTAGCGCAGGCGACTGCAAAAGATGGGATGAACTCCAAATATGCCGTGAGCCCATCTGAACAGGGAATCAACGTCCTAGAAGCAAGATTAGAAGTCTCCGCGTATTTCTCTTTCACGATAGTAGTACGCCATTGAGATGGACATTCACAACATCACTGAGGCTGTTGTATTCAGTCTTGAAACCCGTTTTGAATTTTGCTTTTCCGACGAAATCAGGATCAGAGTAGGTATCAACGACAATAATTCAAAGTACTTGAATGGCGCTGTTGAAACCAGTTGAAAGTTTTGTCTGTACTCGAGTAACCTTTCCAGGCGCCCACTGAATCACACAAAGATAAGAAACTGCCTTGTGTTGTAATACTCAACAATATTTCAATCTAGGCGCCAGTTGCATGCCTACCTATTTTCCCGTCCCTTCCCAGACCAGCTAGAGATTCAAAATGAAACTATTGCTTGTATGGATAACAGTGTCGCACATCCCTAACAGCCTACATTCTAAAAGGGACACGAAATCCCCTTTCATCGTGGGCGGTCTATGTTACTGGCATTCCTGACGAACGCGAAGCTTTTATAAAGCTTAACCGGCATAGGCTGTGGTGTTTCAGACTTCTGCCCGGCGGAATACATGGGTAGGTACAGCTGAGAACTGATTCTAGATGCTCCAAGTTGGTGGATAGCTCCGATTTCGTTCTTGGCAACGTCTGTAACAAACTCAAAGCTCGGGCAGTCCGCCGTCTGAACGCTACTCTCGGCGGGATGATGCGAGTCAAGTCCCATGAATCTCCCACTCGAGTATGAGACGGCCGAACTTCGTACGCGCGGCTCAGATATCAATGCCCGAAAGAGCGCTTTCCGGCGCAATCGGGGTGATCTTCCCTATATAAGAGTTGTCCTAGATCGTCTTATCTCCAAGGGATCGTCTTATCTCCAAGGGATCATCATACTCGGAACACGTTCATCTCATCTCTTCACAATGCAGCCCAACACTATCTTTTCTGCCATTCTGTACATAGCAATGGCCACCCAAGTGACGGCCCAGAAGTCCTTTTGCAGAGCATTTGGAGGCGTGAGTTCCCTTTTCTGTGTCTTCTTATGAGTGTTGGCTGATTTCCATGGAAGATATCAAACCCAGGATGCAAAGGTATCACGGGTGTTTGCACCACCGCTTGCCCGAGAGAGGTTCGTACCACTTCAGGCTACAGGACTAGCAAGGTCTAACAGGACAACAGTGCGGAGCTGGGTTCAAATTGGAGAGCGTCAACATAGCCGAAGGTGCCTGTGGTTGTTTCTGCACTAAGTGAAAGGCTTGCGTCGGGATACAACTGCATCACATTAGAGCATGCTTCAATGCTTTTGAGTTCGCATATTTGCTGAATACTACATTGCTTTGGCGCCAAATACTACTCATGATCAGTCAACCTAACAGTCCTCGAACGTTCATCGCTTTCCCAAACTATAAAGATGACTTTGCGTCCGTAGCCGCATTAACATCAACTAAAATCTTAACTTGATTGTCCTTGTCTGTAATGAGTGCCTTGATTCCGTTTTCAAGGAGGTCGTCCAGTGGGATCTTTCTTGTGATCATAGATGCTGGTTTTAAGGCTCCTATTGACTGTGTTATTACCCATCACGCTCCCACCTCAGCATTGGAATCACTCACCTGTTCTCAAATTTTCGATGACTGCCTGGTAGTCGGCCTTTTGATACCCAAGCACTGACTTATACGAGCTTTCTCTCCATGTCACCCAATTGGGATTAAACGGAATTTCCTTCTCCCAGATTGCGACGTTCACAACGGTTCCTCGGGTCTTCACTGCAAGACATGCAGCTTTGACGCTGTTTACTTGTCAGTCCATAGTCCAGAGCTGGAAAGAATAGATCGAACGCACCTAGCAGGCACTCCAGCGCAGTCGAAAACGACGTCGGCACCAATACCATCAGTGATAGCGAACGTCTCCTTGACAACATCCTGTTCCTTGGGGTTGATGATATGTGTCGCGCCAAACTCCCTCGCAAACTGTTGACGAGCAGTTGCAATCTCAGCAACAATAATCTTCTTCACACCCTTAGCGATCAAGCAGAGAACCGCAGCAAGTCCGATTGGACCACCGCCCATGATCAAAACCGTCGACTCCGGCGTGACGTTCCCGGCAGACACGGCATGCCAAGAAACAGAGAGCGGCTCCACCAGCGCGCCCAGCTCAAGCGGCACGCCGTCGGGCAAAGGGAACACCTGGTCAGCTGGCACCGACACCGCCTCGCTCAGCCCGCCACCTCCGCCGCTGAGGCCGATGAAGCCGCCTGTGTGACATGCGTTCTCGGCGCCGCTCTTGCACGCGGCACACTTGCCGCAGTAGACCGTCGGTTGCACAGCACACGGCTGTCCGACCTTGATTTTGCCCTCGGCCTTAACCTCCGAGCCGATCTCCTTGATGACTCCGGAGAACTCGTGGCCCAGGGTTACGGGAATGGTGTCACCCGTGACGGGATGTCTGGAGGCGGGGCAGAAATTGGGCCCGCCGAGGTATTCGTGGAGATCTGTTCCGCAAATTCCGACGAATGCCGGGGCGATCTGGGGCAAGGAAATGGTTAGTGAAGGGTTCAACTCCAGAAAAGCTGTCACAGTAATGCATTCTTCCCCGCGCGGGGTACCGGCTCGCTGGAGACTGTGGTTGATGCACGGCTCACAACTTGTTTATGATAGATCTCACCTTGATCTGATTAGGCCCGCATGGAGGTTCTTCGATCTCCTCGATCCGGATATCCTCTTTGCCGTAATACCTTGCCGCTCTCATGATGTTCAGTGGGTTCTAATATTTGGTGACTTTGGTGAAAGGCAGATGTGCGGGATGTTTGAGTTTGAGTTGTCGTGGTCTGGACGAACGGAAGCAAGGTGACAGGCTATCTTACTTATGCTTCCCCCATTGGTGGCGCAACTTTCCTCGTCCAAAGTTCCGGGATTTCGGCATCACTGCGGAAATAGTTATCAGGCATGTCATCGTATGACCTCCAAGCACCAACAAGCCGGTTTCATTGCCCCGCACCGTCAGACCACGTGCTTGGCGAGTGTTTTCAAGGATGTCTTCCTTGTCAAATTCACGGTGACTGCGTGGTAAAGAGAATAGTGGATTTGCGCATGTTCAGCTGGGCCTTTCGAACTGGAAAATGATATCTCAGTTCCAATCCCTGGCAACTTAAACGTGGGGGTTGCTGGAGGAACTATCACGTGGCTACGGCTTCGTCACGTCGAGCTTCTTATCGACTCAATGGGTAAAGAAGTTTAGTGACGGGAGCAGACTGACTTCAAATTGAATCAACATGTACATGTGCTCAGTAAGGCGGACTTTGCTCGTAAGTAAAGGAATAATATCGTTGGCTATGGCAGGTGTCAAGTTTTCATTTCCAAAGCAATGAAATGTGGATCTTCAAATAAAACACGTACTATATTGGGTATCTAACGCAGATTTCTAACGGAAACTCCAGCCCTCAAATGGTATATCAGGCTACCGGAAGGTGTGTTGGTCAACCAGTCAGTTCCAGGTTCTCGCCATCTCTAAACTCCTTCTGTCAACTACCAAAATCCCCACCTATTGTTGTTGAGGGCAATCTTGGAGATCGTCTTGACTTCAGGGAGTTAGCGAGTCGTTCTGATAACTATGATTCAAGGAAGAGAAGCAAGTACACGTACAGTCTTGCCAAGTCATTGGCTCTTTCACTTCACCTGCCGACTGGCGCCACACTCTCGCCATCCAGCATGTCACCAGAAGATCCAACTCCTTGTCTTCCATAGCAATCTTGATCTCGAGTTTCGGAAACCCAATTAAAGACTTCTGCTTGTCTCGTTTCGCGACGGTTTCGACGGCGATCACCTCGCCCTTCATGTTCTTCCAGTGGACCTCGTCGGCATGCTTGAGCTGGTGTACCGCACCCTCACCAACTTTAAAGTGATCTTTGACCCTCCACGAGGAAATGCCTGGTTCCATACTGGTCTCCTTGACGGTCCGCTTGGAGCTCATTTTGCCCTCGATGCTCACGACTTCACCGAGTGCAAGTGAATCCAGTGAGAAATCGTAGATATGGTCGAGTCTTGTCCTGATCTTGTCTCCGTTGGCGGACGACGTGACCCGATAAGCTATTTTTTGAACGCCATAGACCAGAAACCTTGCTTCGCACACGTTGTTGCTGACTTCGTAGAGCGGACGTGGCGGATCTGTGTTGGCGAAAATGATCGTTCGATCGAGGAATAGCGTGGGCGTTTCGCCGCAGCTTAGTTGGACCCTCGATTCATTGACAGTGTCATCGTAGGTAGGCGGTTGAACGTCGCTTACGTCGAGCATCGTAGACATGATGTGAGTTGTTGAGATGCTTGGGGGCTTATGGAATGGATGATGGCATCTTGGGGTCTTCAGATCAAAATATGAAATGGGAATGAAAACTCTTGAAATATTTCGCCAGATTCCGGCTTCATCGGCGTCATGTCTCGGCTGCGTGGCTGTGTTACTCACCATCACTGTAGCCAAGGAGATGTTGCGCCCTGTAGGGAATTCGACCAGTGGCGGTTGCGCGAACAGCGGAGGACTTTACGGGGCATGATCAACGGCTCCTCTCTTTTCATTGGGGCTTGCGTTGATGGGATTCGGCCCCTGGTCATTTGTGCTTCAACAGCGTGAGTGAGAACGCCCAACACTGCCACCGTCGCTCGGTCCGACCGATATTCGGTCGTCGTCAAAGAGGTTCGGAGGCAACTGCGTCATTTAGGAAGTCGAAGTTCGAATGCGTTATTCAAATCACAAAGTTGAGCATGGGATTTGCCATTGTTAATCATCATCAAGTTCCGTGTAATCTACCGGGTTTTAATGCCTTCAATATTGCTTAGCGCTGTTAGCGTAGGAAGGATGTCAATCAGAGTGGTGCGAGCCTGGTTTCACAGAGAACACGCTACATTCGGGATTAAACCTTGCATAAGGATAAGATATCTTACTTTTGCTTCACTCTATCTTCAAGGTTTTCGCTGAACAAGGAGCGCGTTGTGAGATTTCCGGTGGTGCGAATGGCAGCACTGACCACCCGGAATTGAATTATGTATGACGAATTCGTGACGCAGACCGCGACGCGATTTTCGATTTTCGCTGCGTCTTCTCACCAGTGATCATCACCTTCAGTCATCTACTCAACTCATTCACGACCATCAGGTTCATGTCAAAACAATCGCAGAAATGAGACAAGGACTTATAAAAGCCAAGCCTGGTATTCTGGCACCGACCCTGAGCCGCATCTCCGTCGCGCCACGCGCGACCGCGTTCACGTCAGCCCACCTATCCACAATCACCTCACAACCTTCGACGGGCGAAAACACCTCAAGCATGGCGCAACACCAAGCGACATCATCACAAGACCCAACAGTCGCCAATCAGAAACACAAGAAGACCATGAAAGAGTTGGATGAGGAACTGCGATTGAAGCTTGAGGGTATGTCGGGTGAAGGAGGCGCCGCCGGCGTTGAATATGAGAACGGAAAGGCGGAGGGTTTGAAGAGAGGGGTCAAGTCCAACATGTTCCGGGTCATTTAGGGAGTGCTGGATGCCAATAGGCTCCTTGATCCAACTACCTCCGCGATTTTGTATCTATATTTGCAGTTCAATCACCTGCCCGTATCCATTTCTCACCAGTATCACCAGTATTGTACGATTGAAGGATGTTTTGGAGCAGCCAGCGTTCTAATCAAGTATGCTTTGAGGGGCTCGTTCGCCCACCAATCGAGAAGCACTGATAGGTCTGGCATCATCGCCTGTGCTCGCTTCATCCAGCGGTGCCCAGCAAACCTCCTCTTCAATTACTACAGGCCAACACCACAAAGCAAACAATGTGATTTAATTTTAGAATCACTACAGCGATTCCCGTGCCCCTCAACGTCTTCGGCCACCTCGGGCTCCAAATACACAGTTCGGTTCCGGACTTGTGCTCCCGTCGAACAATCACCAAGGAAAGGAAAAGAAAGCTAGCTTCTGCGGGCCGCTAGAAGCTGAACACGAGAAGGATTGCAGGTAGTATCCACAGATGGACGGTTGCCTGCGCGCCCTGCCGACCGCCGCTCGTGTTTGGCCAAGCCCGTTCCTGAAGTATTGAAAGGCGGGCAGGGCGATTGCCGCGCTGTGCCGCATCTAGACATACATTGCCGTCAACTGAATGTTCTCCCCGCAACTGATGAGATGAGCATGAGGCCGAAGTGGCTTAATCACATCCAAAAGGCGGTAAATCAACAATGATGGCAGTCTCATTCAACGCAGCGGCAAAACACTGTCCTGGAACTTCGGTAGGAGCTAAATACGAATACCACGCTATCGAATCAATAACATCCCATCATTGGCTCTTGATCTGAATGTAGCAGGGGTCCTTGTCTAGACCGTCTACACGGGCAAGACAGGAAGCAGACGGAAAGGAACCACTTACATCACGCTAGGCAAGATCTCGAAGCATGTAGCTGCAGGTCAGACGTCAGTCCTTTAGTATTCCAAGTATTTAAAGAGAAAATCTTCGTCGCCTGAATTGCGGTTCACGCCATCACCATCGCCTCCTTCAACCACCACAACTCACAGTCGTTTTTACACCTGACTTCCGTCTTTCGCTATCAAAATGCAGTTGTCTACCCTCATCGGCGCCTCTTTCCTGGCCATGGCCTCGGCTCAAAACACCTCATACCCCCCCATCAACCTTGGATACTTCTCATACCCCCACGGAAACCAGTTCATCGCCTGGTCTCCCTTCACCCCTACCCGAACCCAAGAGATTGAGGAGGTTTGCGATACCTACGGCGCCATCAAGGGCACTGCCACCTGGACTTCCATCCGCTCATACAACACATACGTCTTCGACCCGATTTGCCGCAACCCTTTCAACATCACCTCCGACGAGACCGGCGAGACATACTACAACCTTGAGGTAGCATGTGTGGACGACAACATTGAGCTGCAAGGTCGTCCTGAGGTCACCGCTATCGTCGACGTTGCCACGAACAAGACGGTCCAGACGTGCGTGCCCGCGGTCGTTGAGGGAGAGAACTACTCGTCATGCTCCACCTACCGCGGCCAGGGAGTCCAATTCAGCTTTGCTTGTTCGTCATAAATCATGGCCAGGGCAAGGCCGCGCGAGTAATTGAATTACTGCGGGCAAAACAGACCATAGGCTGTCCTGACACCTTTGGACGCTGAAATGGATTCGGTACCACGATGGTCTCAACTTTCGGGCATAAGAGTGTAACGAGGTCAACATACCGCACAATACAATGCGGCTACCTTTCTTTCTTATGAATCTAGTTGAAATGTTCCCATAACTAGCGATTACCCACGGTTCATCCAATCTTGTGATTATTGATGGGTATGGCGCCGAGATTTCCAATACAGTTAGAAAGAAAAAGGTAGCTGTGTTGTATTGCATGGCAATTTGGAATTGAGGAGGGCATAAGCAGCGGAAATATGAGAGAAGACTAGACAAAGAATTAATGAAACATTACAAGTTCTACATTCTTTATGATGATCAGCCCTAATTAAAGTACCATCTTGGCTATCGAATAGTTGAGATTCAGTCAGCCTTTCACCTTCAAGGAGGAAGGCTCATTTGATAGGTCATACATAATTGTCAGGCTTGCTTGGTAGGACGTTTCTCGGTGGTTTTTGTCTTCTCCTTTCAATGACTAATCACTGCATTTGTGCGGCACTTTAGGAAGAATGAGCCTCAAGATCTAATTAATATCATGATCGGACTCACCAAAAAGTATGAGAACGGCTCTAAGGGAGTTATGCCATTATAGTAGAGACTCTTGGAAGATTGATGCCATGCGTTCCCGTAAAGTCGGCCTAGTACATGCGAGCAGTAGCATCAATGACTGATCACCTTATGCTAGGCGGGTAAGAATAGGAGGTCGGATCCGATTCCCAAGATACCCAAGAACTGTAGAAGAGTAAGCCACCGCCTAGATTGTGTTTGGCGGTGACGCAGCACTGGACACCATCATGTTGTTAACGCGGGCTCGAGGGAACAGCTCAGCTAATATCTCATTACCGAAGTGCATAGGACTTCGACATCCGAAACCTGATGTCTCATTGGCGGTTGATGTCTGCTTGCCGTTTGCGGTTAAGGTATTTAGGCAACACGTGAGCCGAGGTCGATGACATCGGACGGAGGTCAAACCGGGGAGGACTCCGCACTGACTTTGTTGACGTCCCTCTTATAAGTGTCTGTCCCATTTGCTCTCTTTACAATTTGCACTTCATTCTTCGAATAATTGCCCACGGTGCCGAGAAAATGGAACCAGGTCATTTACGTAAAAGAACAGCGTCGCGACTTTCAGCACTTTCAAGTCAACTGTCCTCACCCGCTTCGCCAACTAATGATACACAAACCTCAAACACCATGCAGAATCCAGACCAAAATGGTTACCCGGAAAAGATTCCAATCACTTACTATCCCTTGAACACGCAGAAGGCCTTCCGACACAATGAAAACAGAATGAAAGACAAGCTCTACGCCAAGTACTTTCACCGAGATCTCTACCTCTACGCCGACATCCCGCAATACATCCGCGAACAGATGCCAGCGGAGGGCATTCTCCCAATATCCGAGTCTCGTCGTCTCCTGGAACCAGGCTACCACCCTCACGAGAACGGCTGGCGCGCTCTCGCCGACGGAACCGCGTACGTCACGTCGAGGACTCGCTTCCCGGGATCGACAGGAGACATGGTCCGCTGGTGGTTTTGGTGGCACAGCGTCGAGCCCGAGCGCTACGCCCTCTGGTTTCCATACGACCACCTCAGCGCTCGCTCGACTTACGCGGACCGCCTGCACCGCACTGACCTATCCCACACGCAAAAGTGGCTCGGGTCCACGCATCGTGTAACGGAGTTCATCGGGTCTACAAAGATGACCGTCCATATCCACTTCGTCGACCCAGCTCAGTACGGGCTGCCGTGGGATGAGCTCAAGAAAGCGGGCTACGAGGCGGCTGTTTGTGCCGAGTTGCGGGACGGATTGCTCCCAAACCTGAAGATTGGGGACTTTCTACACCTCTGGCGGAAAACCGAGGATGGACTGGAGCTGAGAAGTCGTTATTGGCTGGGAGGCGGGGTTCACTATAAAGTGATGGGAATGAAGGTTGGGATTGATTATCTTGCTGGAGCTTTGGGGTTCAAGCGTCGAATGGCGGGTGAGAATATCGCCTACGAGCATTTCATCCATGACCAGACTGAGTTTACCAATCTGGCATCCTTCCTACCAGAGCTTTACGCGGACCACATAGCGGGACGGCTCTGAGATGACCGTGCTTGTCCCTTTTGCTTTAAGATTATTACGCTTAATGAGTGGGGGTGGAAACATTGAAAGATTCCGTTGCCGAATGGCCGTCTATCACGCTTTTCGGAGGTGACATAGCCCTTGTCCCCTTGATGGTAATGCGGTCATCTCACAACTGGTTTAATAAGCATAGTCTTCTATATCACCGCTCAATTATATGGCCTGGCCTTTTGTCTCTCGAATTATGGTTTATGCCACATTGCATACGCATCGTTCTATCCTATACAGAGGCGTCTTACAGCATTTTGTGGACTTAAAGCTCCCGACGAACATGAACTATTCATCGTCTCTGAGCAAGAATGCCGGAAAACATAATCAGAGAGTATAGAGTCGGAAGCCTTGCGTAGAAAAAATCAAGAATGAGTGAAACCACCAGCTGTGTTGCGTCGTCATCGTCTCTCTTCTCCGTTACTCTCGCTAGACGCCAGGTCCACGTTGCAGTCGTTATGAGCAAGTTGGCCCACATCCATGGACCGCCCTGGATTAATATCAGCTCGCCTGACGAACACGCGATGATGGGGCTCGATGTGACATGACTTACCACGACGTAGTACGGGACAAAGAGAAGAAATCCAATGAAAAATAAGATGATCTTGATTTGTGAATCCGTGACCATATCTCCGCCCAATCCAAAGGTCACTAGGTGTTCTGACCATGGTAGCCCCGAAGCACCAAACAGCTTTGTGATAGATATGGCAAGTCGCATTCCAACAATGCCAAATGTCATCACCCAACCACAGGCGTGGCATATTCGAGGCAACACGTACCAAATCCCAGATCCTACTCTTCTTGCTGTTGGCGGTCCCCAAAAGAGAACATCGAACTCAGAGAGGAGAAATAGTATCCCCGTTTGCGCGATGTAGAGGAAAAGCCTATCCATGTAGGTAAGTCCCAGGTACAGCCGTTCGCTCCATCTTGGAGGTTCGACTTCGTGATAGCCGATCCAGAGAATCAAGAGTTCTTTCGCGGCCGAAAGCAAGATGTCTCTAAGTATCAGATTAGCATTGTGGCTTGAGTCCAGTTGTGGCGTGCGCTGTCAACCGCCTGCTTTTCTATGCGCCACCCACAATTGGTATATCATAACATCCAGCTTCTGGCCCCAAACAGATGCGCCTATGTATGTACATGCACTCACACGACGAAGAGCCTCTCAACAGCCCATAGCCAAGACTTGGATCTTGCTGCGTCAGTCTTTCGAAGACCACCGTGTTTCGATTTCCAATGTCTCTTCTGGGTCGTTCGAAACAACTTTAAGCCGGAAGCAATTAGAAGTAGAAAGTCGAGAGCCAGTCTTGTTGCTGCAAGCCTGCGATATTGGGGCCATAACTGTGGGTGCTGAGCGATGAAGTTGTGCGTTACTAAGGATAGTATGGTTCCGTCCGTGGCATCGATACCTTTCCGCATTGTCGCTGCTCGCTGGCTTCATTCAAGATTGATGTGAGGATAAAGACGATATTTCTGCGAAACACCCAAAGGCAGCCACGACCTGGACTTATCCGAATAATTACGGCGGAAGGAGCTACTGGAGTCTTTGTTTCCTAATGAAAAAGCTCTTTAAACATCCTGCCTTAGGGCGAGCTCAACTGACGTCACGCTACATTGTTCAGTCATTCAAGCAAGGTCTTTTGGGGTCTATGATGACTTCGAAAAGCATCGACTAGGTGAAAATGCCTGCTTTTTCCAGGGCTAGTCTCCCGCACGTATGCATTAGGGCTTCTCTCCAGCTAATGAAATAATGTGAGAGATGTTTAGTGCATGCATACCTGCGTAGCGTCGAACGTCAAGTAGTATCGGGGCGTGGAATACATGAAGACCTCAATGCAGTGAGATGTGCCAAGAGCAACTTACAGTAAACGACCTATGCCCGATTCAGCCGTTCGTATCGGCAGGTTCGACGCCAGGAACAGCAATTTGCGTAATGCATGCTTTGAACACAGAAGAATTAGAATATCAAGTTCATTTCGTGAGAATACCGGCGTCCGGTTGTTTGGCATTCAGATTAAAACTTTGCTCAATCATCTACATCTCATCGGGGGAATACGGTGGGGTGAGCTCGACAGACTCAACTGAAACCAGGGGTGTCGACAGCACCAGTCTCTCATGAAACCGCGTACTGGTAGAAATATTGTAGTGAGGTCATTTTGATGGCGTCAGCAGGAGGAGCCGCAAGCCTATTTAGGGATACACGATGCTTTTTCCGTTCATCAGTTCATCAGTTATCAATAAAAGGTGTTGCAGTCGACGCGACGTTTACACGTGCTCGGACCCGAGACATGTTCGTCGTATGTCAGGGTCGTTAAAGCCCGGCCGAAGGAACCGTCGATCCGTCGCTCCCGTCTCAAGTATTATGGGCTTGGGCGCATATAAAGCCCGGCGAGGTTGCATTCAACATTTTAATCATAATCGAAACTACGGCCTTTCGGCACAAGATGCTCTCAATACAAGCACGTCAATCATCCCACGGTGGAGATGATTGCGTCTGCCCCTGGCTCCCCCACATGCCGGTACCTGAGCAGTGCCGTCCCGCCATGTTTAGACGACTCCTTTCCCGGGGTAAATCCCATCACTTCGATATGAAACAATGCATTTTTGCTGGGAAACATGCCCCTTGAACCCTGACGATCGTCAGAAACACTCCACTGTCAACGAAGGCAACGCGTACGCCAAGCGGCTGGACAGCGGGAGGTAAGAGATTTTGATTGACTGCAACTTCGAGATGAATTCTTTCAATCTCCTTTAGAATAAATAAGACGTGGAAAGACAACTCGTAGCGTTTGATACGATTATTGATAGCAGTCACCAGCGGTTCGACTTCACTGGCATTTCGATTCAACCTCAACTTTTATCGCTGTCATTTTCCAGCTCTTTCAGATTTCGATCATGGTTTCTCTACCAGCTGGCCTGTTGGTCTCCAGCTTTGCACCTGTGATCTCGGCACTTAGCCATCAACTTGTGGTCGGGACATTTGGAACACCTTACCTTTACACCCTTACCTTCGAAGATGCCGCCAAGACACTCACCTTGAGCGCAAACACATCGGTTAACGCCAGCAGCTCGTGGATTTCTCTGAGCGTAAGTTTGTCATACGAATCGATCACTCTTTTAGTACAGCCAACTCATGAATCATAGTACGACAAGAAAAATCTTTACGGCAACGTATTCCAGGACGGAAGTACCGACTACGTCAGCTATCCCATTGGGGATGACCTGTCTATCGGAACTGGAACCACAGTCTCCTCTCAGGGAGACTGCAACGAGCGGTCGATATTTGTCACGCCTAGCACCGTTTCTCCGTATGCAGTGTATGGGTCGCCGTTTGGTGCCTGTGGTACAGTCATGTCGGTGACGTCGGACGGTGTTCTATCTGAGTCGATCCAAGAATACAACTACTCTTCGACATCCGGGGTCCATGGTATGGCGTTCAACCCGGCAGGGACACTTCTATACTCTTTCGACGACTCAGCCAACGCTATTTGGGTGCACTCGATCGATAATTCTACCGGGGAGTTGACGTATGTTGCTGAGGTGAGCGCACCAACTGAGGGAGCGGATCCCAGACACGGCGCAGTGCATCCCACCGGCAACTATCTCTATGCGGTGCACGAAGGGACGAATGAAGTCGGCGTCTACTCTATTTATCAGAGCACCGGCATTCCAAGTTACGCCAACGCATCCTTCCCGCTGATTCCAGATGGTAAGCGATGATGGTGCTGTCACACGCTGTTGGCTTCATCTCACTGACTCTTTTCTAGGGTACAACAGCTCCGACTACTGGTCCGACGAAGTTGCCATCGCATACGGCGACAAGTACCTCTGGGCAACTTCGAGAGCTCGTGATGCCAACAACACCGGCTACATCTCTATCATGACCCTGAACGATGACGGCTCTGTTGAGAAGCAGAACTTCTTGTCCCCAACCACAACGAGCGGAGGGTCTGCCAACGCAATCACGGCGAATCTTTTCAGCGACATGTACGTGGCGCTTACCGACAGCTCAACAGGATTCGTGGAGATTTGGGAGATGGGCGATGCCGGGGGTTCCGCTAGTGTTGTTGCACACTTAGACCTGAACGATGGGGGCTGCTGCGGGAATGCCGTTTGGTTGAACTAGGAGATTTTATTCTATGCATATTTAGTTCGGGCAACTAAGCTACAGCTCTGATATTGTATGAATATCGATAAACAGATGCTGAATATGATAAGCTTATTGTAACGACCAGCAGATTTGCTGATGTTGCTGTGGACTTGGGAGGATCAAGCCGAGGCCCGAACAGTCAAACACCTCCCGTCCTTGGCTTATTCGTATTACCAAGCGAAAAGCCCGATAGGAGGTTTTGTGCCAATGAAGTCCTTTTAAAACGAATTAAGAATTGGATGGGCACATCCGAGTGGCTCGGGTAAATAACTTCAATACCACCTTACAGAGGATTGCCAAGACTCTTACACGAGCCCCTCAACCATTGAAGTTCGCTTTCGTATCACGAGCTGATACCTCCTTCCGGCTTAGGCTTACCCCCTGGATTCGCAGCTGACCTTCAGGATCACTGCCAGGGACGAGTAACAGGCAGGCGTGTTGCTATGTCGTTCCATTGGTGGGACTTGTGGTGAAGAATATGAGGATCCCTCGCGACGGGCGACATTTCTGCGCCAACGAGTCACGACTCCGAGAGTCCGTGACTTAAAGTAGCAAGTGTATAGCATTACCAAGACTTACAGGCGTTTTCCACGACTAGGAAAAAGGCGCCGATGTAGAAGAAAGACTTGCACCAATTGCTTGTGTTGTCTTTGTATATGGCCAAGCCTTGGCCGAAGGGGGTTCTATGCGTGCCAATGATAATACTGGGCCTTAACTTATGCTTAATTCAAACCCGCTTCTAATAGTTCAACAATGATTTCTTCCTCTCTATATAAACAACTCTGTTATCCCTGGCTCGAACTTCAGGGAGATCGTCATCCTCTAAATCATTGATTACGTGCAGCAAAACATACTCAATCTCGTAGTTCTTCAGCAACAATGTTCGCCAAGGCCGGAGCTATTACTGTTGCCATTCTTGGCGCCCTTCCCGCAGCTCTTGGCTGTCTGGGGTATGAGGGAGGTGTCCCCAAGCCCACGTCGACCAAGCAGATCTCTGCGCCTATTTACGTCAAGGCTGGCCAAGTCTTCGATGCAGGCTGGGCCAAGTACGACAGAAACCCGTCATCCTGCAACGGACAACAGGAAGGAGGTAAGATGCACTCAAGCCCCTTAACTAAGGCAAATCGCAAGAGGACACAAGAGGAGCAAATTAACTGATGTTTCTCAACTTAGGCGAGAAGGACACCGCTTTTGTCGTGGAGAAGGGCGGCACCCTGAGGAACGTAATTATCGGCAAGACAGTCGGCGAGGGCGTGTACTGCAAGGGTGGAGGCTGCAACCTCGAATTCGTCTGGTTCGAGGACGTCTGCGAAGATGCCATCTCGATTGTAAGCAGGTCGCGAAGGCTTTCTGAGAACATTCAGCTGATAATGAAACAGAAAGAGGACAAGGCCGGGGATGTGACCTGGATCGTTGGTGGTGGTGCGTATCACGCTTCCGACAAGGTCATCCAACACAACGGTTGCGGAAAGGTCAACGTGAGTTTGCCCAGGTCTCATGAAACATGGCATTATCAGCCAGCTCAAACCTGCAACAGATCATCAACTTCTACGCCGAAGACTACGGCAAGGTCTACCGCTCCTGCGGCACAGTAAGTCTTATAGACCCAACACCTAGCCAGCTTGACGTGACCGTCGCTTGCGTTATTCAAAGATCTATGAGACTAACAACGTTCATAGTGTGCCAAATGTGCCCGTGAGGTCTACGTCGAAGGCGTCACTGCCCGCAAGGGTGGAGAGGTTGTTGGAATCACCAAGGCCAACGGCGACAAGGCCACCCTCAAGAACGTTTGCACCGACGCCAAGACTCCTTGCCAGAACTACAGCGGTCCTGGTGTCAAGGATGGCGCTTGCTAAGCGCGAGATGAAAATACTTCTGACTTTGCTGTTGAAGCGATCACCACATCTGGCTCACGTATAAATCAGTAGACCAAGTCAAACTGGTTTGGCGACGGCTGGAGAGTAGCATGCAGACGCAAACGCGTCACCGTACCTTCACATGTACATATTCAGTGTTTCACTGTATTCTTGAAATCAATATCATACCACGCAAGATGGTTTCTGTACAGCGTTGAAATACTGCGGTGGTGACTCATACGTTCATATGCTCCCATGCGTGCTCACGTTAGATAATCAAAAACTCGAGTGGTCTTGATTGCGAATTCCTTATTACGGTGGTAACTGTCAAGAAGTTTACTCTGCCTTAACCCACCCCTCTTTTTCATTCTGTTCTTTACTTCTCTGACTCCAGGCCGGGGCCTCGTCGATACCATCTTCTTCTTCCTTGTCACCCTCCTCCTTGGTCTTGTGAACAGTTGTCGGCTTGTGTTCTGCTGGGGAGTACACAGTGTACAAGATCAACGGCGTTGGGCCCTTATTCAGAAACTGATGCTTCGTTCCCGCAGGTACAATGACCATGTCGCCACCCTTGACCTCCTGTTCCTTGCCGCCAACTTGAGCCAACCCTTTGCCGGACGTGAAGGTCAAGATCTGATCAACAGTGTGGATCTGAGGTTTAGGTCAGCATGTTTGAATAATGTTTGGAGATTTGGAGACATCTACCTCTTCGCCAATGTCTCCATCTACAGGAATGGTCATGAGTACGACTTGGGAGTAGAGACCAGTCCAAAGCACGCGACGGAACTCCCCAGACTCAGACGGCAAAGCCGTCGTCATATCAGGGAAGTACTGCATCTCATGCTTTGGCGGATCGCTTGAAGGTGTGGGAAACTTAGACATCTTGGTGAAGTTGAAGAAACGCTTGTGCTGGATAGGTGTGACTGATACCGGTGTTTTGAGAGATCGAGTGATTTTCTGAGCGCCACGAACGTTTCTAAGGGAGAACATTGGGTTTAAGTCTGTGAAAAGTGATTCACAATTGGCGGTCTTAGTATCTTCTGTTCGGATTACTGAGATTTATAAATGGCTTCGGTGGATATTCCATGATGTTATTACATCGGGGAATGATACGTCATCGATCGATCACACCCGGTCACTGTTCAAATCCCGTCTAGCCGTATGGAAGATGCGTCGCATCCCTGTCACTGCACCAATGAAGAAGTCGACATTCTCCGCAATTCACCGTCATCGATTTGAGTTTCAAATAACTTGACTTTAGAGGCGTAGACTGTTTCTTTCATATGCCGGACGTCTTTTGCCGAAAGTCGCCGACACAAGCGGGACCCACTTCCCCGAACAACCCGGAGGTCACCGGGGCCAACATACCTTCGAAGCTCATGAGCCCTTCAACCAACATATGCGAAACGATGACACACTTTGTAGCAAGCAACAACTTTTCTTTATTTTTGTAAGGGGGTTGCGCCCCAAATAAGCGTTCGGCGTAAGTGTTGAACTTGTGCCCCGACTACGCTAATAGCAATTCGATCGCGAGTAACTAAAGGAGTGTCGTACCCATGAGGGCGAAATCAACAATCGACAATATAAATTCCAAACAAACAGAAACCGAAACCAGTTTCAACACTTTCAATAGAAGCGAAATGCCACCAGAATTGGTGGCGTCTCCTTTCGTCGCGTCTTCGAGCAGATGAACTCCTCACCGAGCCCTTCTGCTCCGTTATCTCTCCCACTCACACACCCTTCCCAAGAAGAACCAAGTTAGCAACGTTCATGACCGCCATGATAAGCCATGTGATGATCGCGAATGCAGCAGTGTACCATGAGTTGGCCATCTTGACCACATAACCACCATTCCTGGGGTTCGAGTCCTCTTCATCCGAGCTGGTCCTGAATCTGGCGCCGCCCGCGCGGATCGTCATGAACTTATTGCAGCAGGTAAAGTAGATCAACGGCGCTGTTACAAACGGCAGAACAACACTGAGCACCACCTGCGATGCATCAAGAGCCTGACTGATTCCCCTGCGGCCCACCGCACCGGCGATGATGACGCTCGGAACGATGCTGATGCTGCGGGTTATCAACCGTCGAAGCCACGGGCGCATCTTCCAGTTCAACGAGCCTTCACTGACCATCTGGCCCGCGATAGTGCATACAACTCCGGCTGAGATGCCCGAGAGCAGCAAGGCGAGGGCGAAGACGGTGGCTGCTGCCGGGGAGATCGAGTCCTTGAGGAGCTTGTGGATGCTGAAGATGTCGGCATCTGGCGCATCTGGGTTGTTGTACAGCGAAACTCCTGCGACAATGAGGATGGCCGAGTTGACGAACAGCGCGAAGGTGAACAGGGAAATGCTCAGTTCGGTGATGGAAATCTTGAGGGAGTGCTTGATCGCTCTGGCTGACGGGACGTAGTAGCCCTTGTCGCTGTTACCGTCTGCGAAGTCGGACTCGTCTACTCCGGGTGGCAGGAGGTTGTGCTTCGTGTCGTACTCTCTCAGGCGCGGTTGGACAATGCCTGAGCCGAGATACAGACTGTGTGGCATGACCGTCGCACCCAAGATACCACAGGCTTGGTACAGACTAAGGACAGGTCAGCGAGACGTTCGGAGAAGAAAAGAGAGGAGTAAGAACTGACCCCTTTGCTTCGACGATTGCATGAGACGGCAGATACCCTTCGAAGACATCGCCCACCGGAGTCTCTTCAATCAGAGAAAGCTGGATGCAGAAGCACACCACCACTGCCATGACCAGACCGACGATGAAGTACTCAAACATCCTAAGCCCTTTCATGGACCCATGTGGACGGTAGAAGAAGAGAATGAACATCACATCGAGAATAGAGATGGCACAACCAGCCACGAGAGGTATGGCGGGAATGAGCAGGTTCAAGCCCACAGCGAAACCGATCACCTAGAAGATGAATTAGTATCTGGGTCTCAACCGGCATCTTTAGTGTGACGACTGACCTCTGCGATGTCGGTCGCAATGATGGCAACCTCTGCGAAGACGTAAAGCACATAGTTCAACCAGCGAGGCAGGAAAGCCCTACAAGCCTCTGCAAGGTTGAGTCCAGTGACGGTACCAAGCTTGATGCAGAGACTCTGGAGAAATATGGCAAACAGGTTGGCCACAAGGACGATGAAAAGCAATCGAAAGCGGTAAGTTGCGCCGGCGGCAACGTCGGTGGCATAATTTCCAGGATCAACTAGTGCACACAGTTGGTTGGTCAAACAGTCCTTCAAGTAGGTATGCGCAAATACACGGATCGAATGGTATCGGTGACTTACTGTACGCGACCGCAATCATGAAGCCCGGCCCCACGAAAGAGCCGAACTTCGCCAGGGATTTCTTGATGCGAGGGATCAAGTCAGAGTGCGGCTTGTCATCATGCACAGTGCTACTTGGGGAAGGAGGGATTTGTGCGTGAGAGTAAGGGAGAGGGGCCGCATCGGCCCCGTCTCCCGAGGTGCGGCCAAGAATGAGAGTCTTGGCCGTCGTCGGGCCTCCCGGCGCCGGGCCTCCATCTTTATCCCGGGACGGATCAGCTCGGGGTATGTCGGCGTCATCGGCAGCGGCATTATCATGGCTATTTCCGGAGTTTAGGTTTCTCGCATTGACTATGCCGTTGAGGTCCTCGTTCGTGGTCAGGTCATTCGACAGAGGGTTCGGGCTCTGGTTGTAGCCCTCCCCTTCGTAGGGCTCATCGGTTCGAGACGGGCGGTTCATGATCTCGAATTGAGTGCTTTCGATGTTGGGGAATGAGTGAAGTTTGAGAAGTGTCGGGAGAAATCGTAGATGTGTTCTTAGGGCGTCGGAGATGCCGCGTTACCCGGACCTTGTGGTCGTTTCACTACACCATCCACCGATCGGATGGCCGAGGTACCCGAGTCAGACAGCGGTGAGCTTCAGATGACATAATTCCACGCATTTAGGAGTGACGACTGCGATCTTCATTCGAATTTTATCTCTTACTCTCAAAAGCAGACAAAACTCCTAATATTCTAGTTCTGAACAGTCGCAGGATCAAAATCATGAAGTCAATCATATCCATGAGAGAGATCAGACACGGGCTGCTGACCGGTACACCCCACTGACCATGTTTCCTGCGCCTCTTTAGTGCATTTCTCAGTGCGGAGAAAACGATGAATGGGGAAGCTCAGTTTCAATTATCAGCTCCTTCGCCGGGTCGGCTGACCAACGATCTCATATGCCGCCCAAGGCCTTGTGACTGCCAGAAGATGCCGTCTCTTTATCTAGGCGCCATTTCCACTGTTTGTGCTTGAGTCAGCCTTGACGCTTCAATGCTGCCAAAACGACAAAGTGAAGGATGACCGAACAACTGTCGACTTACAGGGGCAATTGCCACTGTGGCGCAAATCGGTTCGAAGTGCAGCTTTCTCGGTTTCCTAGCTTTGTTATCTGCGATTGTGAGCTCTGCGCGAAGAAGGGATATGTCTGGATATACGAAGTAGGAGATAAGCTGCAGATCACCAGAGGCTGCACATCTGAGACTCTCACCAGCTACACGTCCGACGGTGCAGAAGCACTCCAGCACGAAGTGAGCCTAAATCACTGAACCCAATCACGCTGTGCCAAAGTTTGACTCATCCACGCCGTAGTTTTGCTCAAACTGTGGCACAGGTCTCTTCGGAAATCACATCTCGGGTGTGCAGGCTCAGAAGAAGGGTATCAACTTGCGCGCTCTGGTTTCCGGCATGCCAAGCGTCTTTCTGAAAGGCAAAGACGTTGTTACTCTAGACTCTTCGGGCGTAGAAGAAACCTACCCGGGGAGCCTGAGGTACTCGTAAAACCCTTATCAACTCATCTAGATCTTCCCCATGCTGACTTCATACTCAGTCGCATCGAGACTTTATCCCAGCACCAGAGACCTGGTGGCAAGTTCCAGGGAACAGCGCCAGAAGCCGTCGACGAGCATCCGAAGCTCTACATTGGCAGTTGTGATTGTCGCGCAGTCCAAATTGCTCTGAGAACGAAGCCACTAGCCGAAGCTGAGATCAAGGAAGACAACTGCAGCATTTGCGTCAGGGTACGAAAAGCCTCTTTCACTGAAATTTATCCTAATCGTTGACCTCTCGAACTTTAGAATGGCTTCGTCGGTGTTTACCCCCATAAGTTTCAGGTGACCATCTTAGGCAAGGAGAACACCCAAGAGTATCAGTTTGGTCGCAAGTTCAACGGCTCGCCGTTTTGCAAGACGTGCGGCGTCCATTGCTTTGGGAATCTCTATGGTCCTCCGCAGGCAATCATTGACAGACTACCAGAAGCGAAGAAGGATTTCGTGAGAAACCAACTGGAAATTCAGCCTCTCAACATTCGGGTATTCGATGACATTGAGTGGAGCGAGCTTGACATCAACTGGAGTAATGAAGGGACTGAAGGCTACGTCTTGTCAGAGTAACATGTCGGACGATGAGAGCAGTACCTGTACGTGCGTTTGAAACCCAACTGGGATAGTCTTCTGTAGATTCTTTTTTTAATCTCTCAACTTAGATATGCCCGTCCAAAAGAACGTTGATTGCGAAACAAAACCCCCACGTATGTGCTCAAACGATTGAAATTCACCACATATTAGAATGCCCGAGTAAGGTCACAGATGCTCGCGAGCTGTCATATCAGTCTGATTTTGATCCTAACCACAAGTGATTAGTGCCCGAAGTGCTTTGCAGCTGTGCCGTTGACCTGCATACCGGCCTTCATCTTGAGAACCAGGGTCAAAGGCTCGGCATTGCTGTTTACCATGTCCCTGATTCGCTAAAGATTGCTCTGAAAAGAACTTTGGAACCCATCAATACCCCTCAGTAAGCAAAGCAACCCTTGAAGTAGCTCACCACACCAATCTTTCCTTACTTTCCAATCTCGAAGACCTGAACTTGTACAACAGTAGTCCCGCTGCAAGACATGAGCTCGACGAACCAAATGGCGGTTGAGCGTCAGAAGGCAGACGCGTCATTGAACGATAAGTTCGTCCAACTGTCTGACCTGGTTTTCTTGCTATCGGATGTCGGAAACCAACCCGATGAAAGCCTTCTAGGCGAAAAGAATGGCCCTGACCTAATTCTCATTTATGGCTGGGGCGACAGCAGACTCAAACAGGTCGCGAGGTTTGCCGACGGCTTTCGCATCATCTACCCTGAAGCCAAAATTATCATCATCCTAGCACCCATATTCAAATCTTTGTTTTCAAGCCAAGAACAGCGCGTGCAACGAATACAACCTGTCCTCGACGAAGCCTTTAATTCAAACGCTACGCACCTTTCGTCGACTAAACAGCCCTCTATCTTGGCCCACGTCTTGTCCAACACCGGGTGCTTGTACTTCACGGCAACCCTGGAAGGGTATAGACAGGAATTCGGCCACGCCATGCCTCACACCCTCCTGATCATGGACTCCGTCCCAGGCTCCATGGACCACGACACAAGCAACATCGGAACCCTTGCAGATGCCGTCGCGCTCGATGCCAAATCAAGAGTTCCCTGGCCGCCACAGGTCACGAAGGCATTTTGTATCATCCTACTCTACGTCATGCGAGCCATCGAGTTGGCCCGTTCACGAGAGAACCCGATTGTGGTCAGCAATAGAATGTCGAATGACGAGAAGTTTTCAACCAAATCAGCTCGACGTCTCTATATTTACTCAAAGGAGGATCTGATCACCGCCTGGCAGGCCGTGGAGAAGCATGCTGCGGAAGCAAAACAAGCTGGGTATCAAGTGGATTGCAGCTTATCTGAAGGGAGTGGGCATGTAGAGCACATGCGACGATGGCCGGAGAGATATTGGCGTTTGATAGGAGATGCATGGAGCGATGCGATTGGCGAGATGGTAGTTCCGAAAGCACGTCTTTAAGATCCATATATTGCCTTAATACCACGTATAGATAGGTTGCAAGAATCGGATATCTGAGAGTTGTGTTCATGCGGGCAATAGATAGGTTACAAGTCAATTATCCAACATTAATATTCTTCATTTCATCAACGTAAGAGGGGTATCTGAAGAGAAAGGACTACAACTGGAACCGTAGGAAAGGTCCAATACTAGATCTGACTAGGTCTAGGTCGGCTACCTCAGACCGCGACTGGCTTCTTGGAACCATCCTCGTTGAGATGAACAGGCGTTCCCTCGATAGGCCCATCAACCCTCTTGGGTCTTTCGAAAGGCGCCATGCCCTTCTGGATGGCAACATCGTCATCGAAGGTTCCATAAAGGTCAAAATCGTCCTGGTACCCGAGTCTCTTGGGCTTGAAGACGAAAGTCAGGAACGCGTAAAGTGCACCTGCTTCCAAGAACCCAAAGATGTAGTTGCCCAGGTAGTACTTGTAGAGACCATCATTGATCTTGACGTTAGGGTTGACGGCAGCGATCATTCCCGGCATGGCAGGAACAAAGCACACCACCCAGGCCACAAAGGCTCGCCAGTTGAACCCGCCGGTGTACCAGTAAGCTCCATCCTTGGATCCTGTGTAGAGCTGGCTGATCTCGATCTTCTGTCGGCGGATGACAAAGTAGTCCGTCATCATGATACCGGTCAAAGGACCCATGAAGACGGAGAAACTGGCGGCAACAGAGACGAAGACGCTAGCAGTGTTATAGAACTCCCACGGCTGGACAGCCCAAGACAGAGCAGCGGCAATGAGGGCGCCGCGCCTGATGGTGATCCAGGTCGGAAGCAATCCAGCCAGATCCATGCCGGCGGCGTAACCGTTGCCGAGAATGTTCTCCGCGATTTGCCCGAGCACAAAGCCCAGACTGCAGAAGAACGCTCCGGCACGCGACTTGGCGTTGTAGTCATCCATCATCCACTGGGTGATGACAGTCAAGGGGTTCCACATGGGTTCCTCCAAGCCCCAGATGGCCATCGAGGCCGAGGCTGTGAGAATGGCGAAGATGGGAACGATCATGCCCGGGATGAAGAGAGAGAAGACTATTCCAGGGACTTGGCAGCCCTGGCGCTTGGCGAAACGAGTGAAGTCGCTCTGATTCAGAACACCGGCGGAAATGTTTCCGACGGAGGCGATGATGCCGTAGACCCAGGCCCATTCTTTGGTCAGGGTGGATGCTTGCTTCGCGCCGGACTCGAAGAGGGGTCCGGTACCGCCGGTGGTGCATGCCCAGATGGTGATACCCATCATGGTGACGAGAACGATGAGGTTGGCAGTGATAACGGGAACCTTGGCTTTCTCTACACGGATGAGCTGGACGAGTCAGCACGATCATGCTACCGCAGCTTTCAAGAAGACTCTTACCAAGAATGGGATGGAAATCAAGTGGAAAAGAACGAAGCCGATGAGGTCGCGAGTGTTCATGTGAGCACTTTCGGGGAGAGTGTTCTCCATGGTGAGGAACTTGTAGCTCCAGCTGCTCAACATAGCCGACACGCAAAGTCCTCCAAGCCAAGCTTGAGATCCGTACCAAACAATGGAAAGCATGATACGGATGAGCTGGCCGATATAGGCGCCGTTCATACCCAGGATGATTCTAGTCGCTTGTTAGTGCTGATTACGCGACCTCGAAGAAGAGAACATCATTTACCTCTGAGACACAGTGAAGCCGATGTGCCATTCACCACCCATCCACCCGTTGCCGATGACGAGCAAGCAGATGAGAACTCTCGCAAGAATCATGAGGCCGATGGTCTGGGGGATGGTGAGACCCAGCGACAGCAAAGACGCCGCACCAGTCCATGCTGAGATGCAAAGGCTAAAGCTCGTCAGTTCTGCAACCCATCTTGCTTTCTCGATGTGATGCTTACTTGGAGATCGATCCAAACCCAAGAAAGGCCCATACACCCCAGGTTCTACGGTTTGGCGGGAGCGGTGCGATGTCTGGGTTGATCCATTTCGTCGTCTCATACCCGTGCTCGGTATCGTCCCTCACCCTGAGCCTGTCGAGGATTGACTTGGCCATCTTGTCTCGATCCGAGTCGTCCTTAGTCAGTTGAAGGCGTTGAAAGTCTCCACACGACTTTTGCGAAGGATCGTGCTCATATGTCTACCAAACACCCGGGACTTGTTGAAGAGCCTAGATGCAGGAGATCTGGTGGGATGCCGGAAGTAAAAGGAACAGAGCTATCTCTGCGTAAGGGCCTCACTTTCTCTTATGTCGGCAGTGAAGAAAAAACCGCATCACCCCCACACGGGATCGATTCTTACCCATGACAACCCTCCCCGGGATGAGGATGAGAGCCAAGTAGCTTATCAGATTGAGTGGTGCGACTTGCATCTGCAGGCTTGACCCTTATCAGATCCATACATCCCTGGCGGCCCCATGGATCACCGCATCGAGCTCCCACCAAGGACAACACGCCGACAGCCCGCCGAGGTCGCATCGAACCCCGCACCTGGATCCCAACCTCCCAGCCCGTTTGTGGGAAAATCGCCTGACCAGGAAACGGGACCGAGGGTGAAGGGGAGGAAAAATTGTGATTTCCGCTCTTGGCGCAGGAGAGTCGCGGTGGCTTGAATGGTGAGAAAATGCCCGCGTAGAGAAATATGCGGCAAAGCGATCATGGGTCGCGCCCGTTATGACATTGCGGGCCTCTTCATTGGTCAAGTTCCTCGGTGAAGGTCTCGAAATACTGTTATCATTGATAGCTTCTCGTGATAGCGTAGATAGCATCAACCATGCCACGTTTTAGGGTCTTGGGGAATCCGAGACAATGGATACGGCACGGACGAGCCGCGGGGTGTATCCATGACTGACGTGCGTTAAAGAGAAGCCTATTTTAACGTCAAAGATTTCCTTCAATTAGATGATGGGTTCGTCCCAAAAGTTGGTGCCTCCCACATGCCGACTAGGCGAACACTCCCTCGCCCGCTCAACGCCATTCCGAATGCCCACCCTCCACCTCGATAAGATAGATCTTCAGATAGGGAGACACTCCCCGGGATAGCTTTGAGCTAACGTCATCCAGTCCCAGCCCTGACCTTCATCTCTAGCTTTCCACACCCGCTCCTCCACAAACCTCCGCGTCCTCTCCACGGTCACGGTCTTCCGATGCGTTCCTATCGAATCGAAAACATCCAAGACCGCACCTCTGTCTTCGACATCAGACATCTCGCACGCCGCTAGGAAAACAGGCCACAAAAGCATCTTCGTCTCCTCTGGCGGCCCGGTTGCGTAAAGCATTACATCGTGAGCTTTGCTCAGAGCTTCACTATCTGCATCCAGAGACGAGCCCGGGAGCTCGAACAACCGATGCAGGTACAAGAGAGCCCCCGCGCGGTAGCATGCAGCTTGCGCCCTAAACTTACGCGACGAGCGGAAGGAGAGGCTGTCAGATATCATGGGTCTCCAGGATTCCAGCCGCATGCGGAGGGAGTCGGCTCTCAAGGAAATATCGGAATAGCCCGTGTCTAGCCAGCTGTCGATGCAGAGGGACGAAGGCAAAGTGTCATCAGCGGTGGAGATGTCTGCTTGCCCCTCCGTGAGTGCGTTGCTGAGGACTGGCTGGAGGACTCGATCTCGAACCTCCTCCGCTAGCGTGCAGAGCTCCTCAAGCAGAGGCATCATGGTCACGGTGTACCCCAGCAACCGGTCGGGCTTGGGCTCATTCTCGAGCCAGACATACGTAGGTACTCTAGGCCGGCGCAACTGTACCAGTGAGACCACGAGATCCTGCCTCGCCAGCGCCCGGAGGTAATACCTCGCCACAGAGGAGACGTCTCCTCCCGTAGAGACGTGGTGGCTGATGAGGGACGCCACGTTGGACAGGACTGTGGGTATGGTGGCATGGTGACCTGGTTGGGCCAGAGTGACGAGCTAGACCCTGTAAGCATGCGATCCGTGTTCATCACCCGAGATTGACAATCGGATGAGAACGACCCACACGGAGAGTAGAACTCACCTCCATGGCGCAAAGCCCAAGCAGAAGAAAGAGAGCCTCTTCAAAGTAGTAGCTTGACGGCTTCATGCTCCTCAGATTTGCCAGTATCCTCGCTCTGCGATTCAGCACCGGCAAGAGTGAGTTTGCCGACTTTCCGACGAGATACGAATACCCGACCGCCGAGATGGCATCAGCTACTGTTACTGGGTCCTGCTGCAGCATCATCAAGACGTTGGCGTTCATCTCGCTCACGAACTCCTGCCCAATCAGCAGTTCGAAGGGATGTCTGTTGAAGTAGACTTCGAAGTGAGGCTCATCTGCCACTGGCACTGTCCCCGGCGGAATGAGTGAGAAGATCCGAGTACTCCCCAGAGTAGGCGGCGGCCGTGTCTCAGTCCGCGCCGGGGATGACACGGCGCTCAACTTGGTCACCGAGGACTCGCTCGCCGGGGTCTTGGGCGAGAGTCCCGAGACCGACAACTTGCTGCTGCTGACATCAGTGCCGCCTGTGAGAGCAGAAGTCGCTGGAAGCAATGACGCGGTCGATGTTCGCGAGTGGGTAGCAGGCTGTTTGTACCCCTGACAGACATGCCGGCGTCGGGCGCAAGTACCGCATGACGGGCGAATCTCGTCGCATTTGACCTTCGCCTTGCGACAGTCGATGCAGCCGTTCCGCGACCGTCGCGTGGGCGGAATCACGGGCGGCATATTGGTCGTGGGAACGTGGAGGACTGGAGCGGTCTCGACTATCAGACGAGGGCCTTCGCTCTCGGATAGGACTCCGATTGAATGCTCGAAATGTTGATCAAGGTATGTGGCGGGCTGGGAGCGCGCGATAGTAGCAGTGCAGGATCGTTATCGGTTTCCCCTCACCTTTCCCACAGACGCGATATTTTTCTGCAACAGCTTTGTGCTTTAGGGCCTCTTTAGCTGGCCCAGGACAAGGGTGTAATTGTATGCACGGCGGCGGCATGCTGGGTGGTGAGGGATACTTGATTATTATCTTATCAGATCATCTCCGACCCAGAAGGCCCCGCGAGTAAGCCAGGGTTCGCCGATATTAATGAGGGGATGGGGGACCACTTACGGCGGCACATCGGAGGTGACGAACTTGCTCGGCCGGGTCTAGTTCGCGACGTGATGAGCAGTTGAGGTCCACAAGAGGGTCCATCTCGGTAGTTGATCAGGAACAGTTTTCAAATATTGGACGAGGTTTGAGGCGTCTGCTGCGGTACCAAGTGAGTAAATGAGTCATTTAGCTTCCGGGCCGAGGCATCGAGGCTATTGAATGAAGAATCTTTCATCCATCGGCTGGCCTCGGCCGCTGCGGTGAGGATCTCATACTGGAATCTTCAATCCAGCCCGGAAAACCATGTCGGTTCTGAAAAACCCACTTCCCGAGAGATTTTCTCGGATTTTCGGCCATTGTCCGAACTAAACTTGAAGCTTAACATTCACCGAATACTCAGATGCTTTGAAATATCCAGTGTGCCATGTCTTTAGATACCTAAATGTAGGTGTTACGCTGTACCACTTAGAATGTGGCTGTGAGCACTCAAGAATGAAGGTTGGTGAGCCGGACATCGTCCTAGCCGGATGTCTGTCGATATCCCGTGACAAAATTGGCCTGTTGCACGCGATGGATGAAACACAGACGGCCTCCGGTCCACAAGTCTCATGGGAGTGAACAACTTTTCACGTCGCCGGCACGTGGTGTGGCTCATTGTCTGCTCAACAGAATGATGCCTCTATCACCGGGCGACATGATTGCCACAGATCAGCCCAACTCAAATCGATTTTCAGGGTCCATCTCAAGCGAGTTAAATAATAGGTGAATGACAAACGCCAATCGAAGGCTTCACCCGTCACCACACCCGAATCTGGGACTGATCAACTCATCTAACCAGACAAATATTTTCCATATTCCCTGTTTTCCAAGTCTTTCCAGACGTGTTCTCAATTCGCCCGCCGTCAAATGGCTGCCTACCCCGCAATCCTCCAACTGACGAAAGACGTGCTGTCTCTGCCGTGGCTGATCTCACCACTCCCACTTGGCAGTAAGACGGATGACATCAACGGTCGATCCCGTTCGCTAGTGCCTACTGGTAGCTCGGTTTGCCGTACAACAACACGCTGCAGACGGCGAGCTCAAACGTTGAGGATGTAAGAACAGCCACTCGTATCGCCTGAAATGGACAAATCCGTTTGCTGCTGTGCCACAGACGATGTCATTTAGGGTTGTATTTGCTGGTTCTAAGTGAGGCGGTGACACACGCTGCGATCATCTCCCGCGAAGGTGGCTTGACGTGAAGCATGACGTCTGAGAAGATCGCAGAGCATGACCCCCATGGTAGATAAAACAACGAGGAAGTTCCGTTGTCAAACTTGTTCGGATGTCTTTCCTGGCTCATCAGAAAACATCTGGCCACTTTCAGAGTTGCAACAAAACACAGAAGCTATAATCTCTTCCTCAAGAACACCATACATAACCACCCAACATGCCATCCCTACCAACAGAAGCCTCAAACGTAGCTCGTGACGTTGCGTTCACCTTGATCAACCGAGCAACTGGTAGCAAAGTCACCAGCTCCGGTAGAGGCGTTCGGTCCACTGCCAGAGCCATCGGAGGCGGTATCATCGCGGCCATTGTTATTGCTTGCGTAGTTGGTATCGCCGCCATCATCCTCGCCATCTTTTTCTTCCGTCGACACAAGAGACAACGTCAAATCCGCGACAAGGAGATGCAAAAATACTATGGCGACAACCGTTCAAGCATGGGCTCTAGCAACTACAACCCCAACACGGCAAACAACACTACCGCGAACCCACAGGGTGGCTACAATTATGGCCAAGGATACGGGTATGCGCACACTGCCACGCCCGGTCAGTACGGATACGGAGCACAGAACGGCAGCGGCGTCACTGGAGTTCCACCGGCGCACACTGCGGATCATGTCACCACCAAATAATGGGATGCGCCCAGTACTTCAGCTGGCGTAGGATGAGAGTGTGAAACAGACTGAAAGTACGATATATCTGTAATACCTTTGTAAACATATGATGAGCAGCGATCGATAACGATGCATGATACTGTTTTTCTTTTCTTTTCTTTTTTTAGATATACAAGAGATTCCATCATATTCGCATTGAACATCTCGCCGTATTCACTGATTCTTCCAACAGTGACGTAGCTGATACAATCTCACACAAAGACCCATGACAGCGTTGGAAGACATGCTAAATATTTTCTCGTCTTCATCTATGGAAGTTCATGTCGCCTAATCGGGTCAGTATTTGAAGGCGACAGCGTGTGCGATGACACCATGGTTGCGTACCATATCAAGATTTAAGGCCTCCTCAATGAGCACCTTCACAGCTTCATGTACGGACATCATTTATCATTGAAATTTGTGTCAGATTCGTCTTCAATTGGAATTTGCAACGGAGTTAGATGTCTGGAGAGCTCGATATATGCTTTCTCACCAAAATAGCAAAGTAATCTCATTACCAAGTTCAGCCTTCCACTATCTACACCGATCTTGGTATTTTCCCCAGAAGCCCACAAAGACTCCCTAGTCCACGGGATAGTTTGATATCAAACTCACAGGACCAACTGGCGATATCAAGATCTATCGCGGCTTAGGCAAAGTGGATAATGAATTGGTTCAGTTAATATCATTGGGCATTGAGCATACTCATACGAGTTGGTTGTTGTGGATAGTACCAATAGTATAGTACTCTATGACATCAAAACTAAGTCATTTGACGTTTTCATACACTGCCATTGTCGCTTTTTGAACTTCAGAAAATACCACACATGTATGTATGGATTAGGATTAAGGATGTTGTATTGGACACATGCAGCAAACGCTCCATCATCTTCTCTTGCTGAAGTTTCACTTTCAACCTCGTTCGCCTGCACATGGTAATGAAGCTTTGTCCCCTGGCTGCAGCAGCAGCGACTGCATAACCTTACCGTGACTTCCTCCCTCTGAATCTCATAATAGCAAGATTCAGTATTACTCGTATAGTCTCAGAGGAAGTCTTTTCAATAACACGATCTTCCAGATTGTTTCAGCTTTACTCTACTTCGGAAGAACGAATCAGTCACTGCGACCTCTATAAGTCCCTCGAGTGTTTCGCTGGACCGATGGTTACCTCAGAAGGCTTTGGCATTGGCTATTTCTTTTAAAGCAACCGGCATAGTGAGCGTGGTACAGTTGCTGCTGCTAGAATTCCCCCTATTTCGTGGGAGCAAATTGAAGATCAGAATGTTCCGGCGAGATGTAAGTGTGGAATCTGAGGCGGCCAATCAGTTGACATCTATTGATTGTAATGATCTATGAGAAGATAGAAAAGATAACATGTCATCTACGTTGGACTGCAGCGGAAGACTATGTGTTCGAGATAAAGTCATCTTATCACGCGGTATCCACGATGAGACGCCGAACCCTATGCCCTTCAGTCAGAAAAAACTGCCTATGAGATCTATGAGTAATCATAGTCTGATTGAACTTTTTCCGACTTTCAGGCGAAAATTCTCACAGTATTGATATGGTTTTCCATTGAGCAACACTCAAACCTAGCAATTAGTTGCTGATCATTGTACCTGGGCGTGTCTGAGCTGCATTTGTGATTACATGTATTATCGCCTACAAGTAGTTCAAATGAAGATGGGGTATTCTTTCTCTGAAAACAGTGTGAGTTCAACGATATTCGTCAACTTGTAAGGCAGGAACTAACTTGTCAAATGCATTCCTCTCCGTGCCGCTGCATCAAATACATACCGTACTTTTCTACAACGATTCTGAATATTCAATTTTTTGGGAATCTCAACTGCCTCTGACTTATGCAGCCTTATGATTTGCAATCACATTTACAGTAGTGTATACCGCCAAGCAAGTCTCCCACCTCGCACAGCTTGGGTACTTGGCGTTGAGATGGCCTCGGGTTGCGAGGCGGTGCCGGAGGGATATTGCAGACGGGATTCGGTACGCGTGCTGTGATCAAGTGGTGAGTTTTAGTCGGAAAAGTCCCCCGAACGATAATGAAATCAATCGTCAGGAGGCGAATTCGACCAACTTTTCCGACGTTAATATTGAAGTTAATGAAGTTGATGAAGTGGGCATCAACAGATAGCGTTCAATCTCGTGTAGGGGTGTTCATTCAATGTGCCGTGCGCCACGTTCTGTCACTCGCTAGGAGACCAACAAAAATTGGTGCAACTGGATTTCTTCCCTTCCTTCCCGATCACTTATTTGGTCTCGGTCGATGTAGTTGGAGTTTTCCAGGCGGTATTCATTAATTCGAAAACGATGAGACGCAGGTTCATAAGTGAGTGAATGACTCTCAGTTTGTGAGTGCATCAAAGTAAGGACATTCCAGCTCTGCCAAGCCTTCAAAATACGGTGCGTTATCAGAGTCTCCATTCAACGGTGGTCCAAGCATTTGAATACACTTGGCAGCCATTCTCTAACATGAACGCGTTGCGTTGGTTTGAGTTGCGCCCAGCATTTGGAGAAATGCGGTTTGATGATGAGCGACAGGGGCAGCACATTCCTTACTTCTCGACGGTTGCCATCTTTCAAGTTTCCACTAAAGAAGCCAATGCCACTGCATCAGATTGTCTCTCAGCGCCCTCAAGTGGTGGCAGCTCAGCCCCGATTCAGCCAGGGGTTACAGATACACTAGGCCCAAACCAAGCCCTTGGGGCTGGCTCAAAGTCGGGCTTGGAGTCCGATTCATGTGCTCTCGGCGGTTAACCGGGACTGTCGGATGGCCTGTCCCGTTCCCTACACGACGAACCCCCGGGGACCGGTCGCCCGTCTGATACCTGTCCGTATGTTGAGCTAATGTTGACTCCGTGCATTGTTCGTCCGGACTGGAACCGGATTCCCGGCGTCCAAACGTCTGACAGATCTGCCGTGTCAATCGCGCCGCAACAGGCGTTGGCTTCCGGATGCCGGAGACGACTGGAAACATCGACAAGACCCCAAGAGCCCCCAAGACCCCTTGGCCCAAGTGTTCCGGCGGATGATCTCACAAATACGGGTGATGCCCAGGCTCGCCAAAGTCCAATAGATGGTGCTGCCCAGACCAGCCATCCCTGAGGGTATGACATTCCCTTCGCGTTCTTTTCGTATAAGTCTCTTGGCGTGCCTGCACACTAAAACCGTCCAGTCGTGGATAGTGACGGGGCCCGAGGCCAGCTAGAATGTGAGATTGGATGGCAGGACCTGCACCGCCCCAATGCCCAGCCAAGCTGTGCACTCTTGGTGTTTTCCACTGCTTGGATCCTTTTCGACTGCCATCGTCTACACCGCGTCGTCATCCCCTTCTTGGAACATGCCGCCGTAACAGAACTAACCTTCGCCTAAGGTCTTGGGGCCTTTACGTTTCCTGACAGATGGCTCCAGAATGTCCAGTTCTCTCCAACTCTCCCCTGTCGTTCATCCCTTTAGACTCCAGTCAGGTGGCCAGGGCCCCAAATCCATCTCAGGTATGCGAGGTCATCCTGCCACCGGCCTGGCGCCAAGTTGGTCCAGGAGACAAAAGTGTCATCGATGCCGCCGATGCGACCGTCTTGCGTTTCCCCAGATTTTCTTTCTATCCCCGGAAACCTGCTTTTTTAGCTGCATTCGCATCTTCCGCTCGTTCCTGAAGTCGATTGCTTTTGTTTATTCCTACGTCATTCATTCTTGATATTGCTGGCAACGCGATAAGTTTACTGCGTCTGATTGTCGAAGTTCGGGAGCTATCCAGACGCTGTCTCCAAACATCTCTCAACCATACAGCCATACCACGATCAATTTAATCGAAAGCAACCGGATTCGGACATCAAAGCCACTTGACCCCAACATCCCAGCCATACCTCCTGCAAGTGCGCCATCTACCTCTCAAGGTTGCAGACACCATCGACTACCCGATCCTCCTCTCCCCCACCCCCCGTCCATTCTAGAACGTCAACGATCGACCGTCCCAGCGACAACGGTCTCGACGTCGGCTTGCAGTGCAGTTGTGATATCTCTTCATGCACTGAACTCAGCGCGGCCCACGAACTACTTTGCCGGTTACCTCGTCGGAACTTCAGCTTCGAATAAGCCGTCTCAATTCCTCACATTCGCTCGACATGCCGTCATCAATCGTCTTGAGGCTTGCGCCCGCGGCATTGCTGCTGTTGGGTACTGCGCAAGCCGAGTACTCTATAGACACAAGAGGTATGGAGTGTGTGCGCCGCAGTTCTGGGTCGTCTTGACCTCATCTGCCTTGTCTTCACGTCTGGTTATTTGGTCTAACTTATACTCAACCAACAGAACAGGTTCTCACAACAGCTAGCACACTCGCGTACGATCTCATGTTATTCTACCAAGGCAACAAGACGGGCGAGATTCCAGGCATTCTCCCAGGGCCCCCGGATGACGGCAAAGGAGACTACTACTGGTGGCAAGGCGGCGCCATGATGGGAACATATATCGACTATTGGTACTATACCGGCGACGAGAGCTACAACAAGGTTGTCACAGAAGGCATGCTGCATCAAGTTGGACCTGGACGCGATTACATGCCGCCAAACCACACGGCCTCTCTCGGCAACGATGACCAAGGCTTCTGGGGAATGTCAGCAATGTTAGCAGCCGAAAACAAATTCCCGGATCCTCCGGAAGGCGAACCGCAATGGCTTGCGCTCGCGCAAGCGGTGTGGACAACACAAGCCAGTCCGGACCGTCACGACGGGACTTGCGGCGGCGGCATACGCTGGCAAGTTCCTCCCATGAACGTTGGCTATGATTACAAGAACACCATCTCGAACGGCATCTTCTTCAACATGGGCGCTCGCTTGGCTCGCTACACCAATAACGACACGTACGCTCGCATTGCGGAGGAGACTTATGACTGGCTGTGGGCCGTGAACTACATTGACCACGAGAACTACCGCGTCTACGATGGCGGCCACGTCCCGAAAAACTGCACCAACGTCTTCAAGGCTACCTTTTCGTACAACATTGCAGTTGTTATGCAGGGCTGTGCGTTCATGGCGAATTACGTAGGTCTTACCTCGGGAGTTTATGATGCGTAGTAGGATGGAACCCAGGCTGACAAGAACAACAGACCGAAGATCAAAAATGGGTTGATCGCACTGAGAGACTGGTCGAATCCGCCATCCGAGACTTCTTTGCCGATGGCGCTGCCTACGAAGTGCCGTGTGAGATGGACAAAGGACGCTGCTCCCAAGACATGCTGAGTTTCAAGGGCTATCTTCATCGGTGGATGGCTGTCGTTGCTCAACTTGTTCCTACGACTCGCGAGCAAATCGCGCCGGTTCTTCGCAACTCAACGCAATCTGCGATCAAGCAATGCACGGGCGGCAATTCCGGACGCGTATGCGGCTTCTACTGGACCCAGGGCGTGTTCGTCGACCCGGCTGTCGATAAAACGAGCGGTGCCGGCGAGCAGATGAACGTACTCGGCGCGGTTTTGAGCACCATGGACCCGCCCGTGCCGCCCGCCACAAACACCACCGGAGGCACTTCCAAGGGAGACCCGAACGCCGGCATGGACTCTCACCCGTACCGGGAGTTCGAACCCATCACTACCGGCGACAAGGCGGGCGCGAGTATCATAACCATCGTTGTCCTTCTCAGTGCTGTGAGCATTTGGGCATGGATGTCTGTCGGGGCGTCGGAGTGGAATGAGAGCAAGGGCAAGACTTTACTGAAACCGGAGGCCATGGAATCGACATCGAAGGAGAGCGTATTTCCAGCGATGAAGTGATTTGCAAGAAGCGGCGTTGTTGTATTTGGGTTTCTTCTCTTGGCGAAATGGTTGGTTTGGACATTGCGTCCTGAAATTGGGGTCCTTCGCGACCTGATCACAGCGCAAATTAAGCGCGCACAGCTATTTGGACGCAACGGCTTGGGATAAATACTTTGTCAAGGCATTGAGCGGCGTTATTTAGTTAAACCATATTACCACTGGCAGCTTTCGGCATCAAACCCGGTTGTTAGTGCTTCTAAATGAATGAGAGTCATTAAAGACGACCCCAAGACCAGGTCAGACAAGGCATCATAAACCATTAAGGTCTTTGTCTGGATTTTGTGAGCACTAGCTGGTCACACGACCAATGTCGATCTGTTTCAAAATCCCGCTACTATATGTGGTATCTATTTGGCAGTCTCAGCAGGATCTGCTGACTCAATCCGAACCGCGGTAACGACATCCAACTGTATGTAAGGTCCCTCCACGATTACTGGCAACGAATACGGCGGCGATGGAACTTCAACTGATCGCACCGAGCGTACGACGGGCATGTCGTGAGCACTGACGTACGACCTCCCCCATGGTCTCAACCCTCCATGCCTCCACCACCACCACCCCTTGCCCCCGTTACTTGAAGTCGACTGCAGCTCCGAGAGAGGCACCCGCCTGCTTGCTGGCCCACTGATGATCACACGGTGACCGTATTCCCGTATTGGCGTCCTCATGAACGCGTATCTATCGAGGCCCGTATCGTGTACATCTTGTGGTGCGCTGAAAAGGATCGTTGATGTCCATAAGATGCAGTTGAACAGGCCGTTGGCAGCCAAGACGCAGCCGGCGAACGCGAAGTACGGTATACCGAGATCGATGCCGAGGAGAGACGTGATACGGCCCACAACAAGCGGTACACTGCATCCAACATATACGAATGGATAGAGTAGGAAAGCCGGATGGTATCCGGACAGTTCGCGTCGGCTTCCTGACTCCCCGCTGCTTCTCTTCTTAGGTAGGTGTCGGCAACTTCTCTTCTGCCGCCAGAGAGTGAAGAAGACAAAGGAATACAGAAAAACTGTCAGGACGATGGAGATGATGACCCAGAAGTAGTGCGCCCATAGTCGCCAAGGATCGTAAGCGTTCGATATCCAGCACCTAGCAGAGGAAATGGTAAGTCGGCAGCTCGATCCTAGTCTACAATCCCCAGCAAGGGGAGACTTACCACACGTTAGCTCTCATGAAGAAGGACTCTCCAGGAGGAGCGGAGGGCGACGTCACTCCCACACCCGCCCCATTTACCCCAAAATCGAACGTCCACAGGACAGCTATCGCCGTGTAAACCGCCCAGGGTGGGACCTTATACCCAAGACCGACCGTAAGAAAGGTATTAATAGCAATGACCGACAAGAACAAACTTGCAGCGAGATTGCTCGTAGACCCTAGCCATCCTTGAGCCCAACAGACAGACGAAGGGGCATATATCCCATCTGCATATACCCAGTAGAAACTCAGCCCATAAGCCAGCGCTTCCATCATATCCGCCAGCAGCAAATTGTAGACCAGAATCGGAAAGGGATTCCGGGCCTGGACCTCTTCCTCCTGTTCTCGCGCCGCTTCATCGATAGCCCGTTGTCCTTGTTCGGCCGCTAGCCTGTCGAGTTCCTGGAGACGGGCGAATCCGGTCGCTCCGGAGGCCGGGGCGTCGAGCCCGAGAGTGAGGTCCGGGGTGCCTCCGACGAAGATCGCATTCGCATTATGTTGCCGTGGTATCGACTTTTTCTTCTTGGCCTCCTTCTCCTCGAAGATTTCCTTGACGAGCTTGTAAGTGATGAAGAGCCACAATACTAGTGTCGCCAGGAATGACAAGAAGGAGACTGCGGTCAAGATAATCAGCCCACTGCGATGATTATCTGGAAGGGGTGCCAGTGTTCCGCGCAACTGCGCCGCAGTGGACATGATTGAGCGCACATCGAGACATGTGAATGGTTCGTCGATGTCAGCCTTGCGGAGGACGAGATATGTGTAATAAAAGGAGATTTTCCCCCTCAGACGGCTAGGTTCGCCGTCTTCTTCTTCGAGCCTCCCTTGAACTTAGATAGATCCTTGGTCCATGTCTCGCAAGGCCTTTTGGTGCTTGTAGCATGGCGCGGATCGGCGGCAACTGATTCCTTTCCAGTCATCTCAGAATTTGTGAGAACTCTGCCAATATGGACTCCAATGAGCATCCGGACGGCCGGCAAAACTCTAACGCAGGTTGCTTCGTTGCAAAGTCTAAGTCGCGTGCCCCCCGCGCCCTAGTTCGATAAACCACAACACTTGTTGGACCACTCGTTCTTTTTGGCCAATTGAGACGACGATACGCATCAGGCGGAGTCCCAAAAGAGCAGAAGGCGTCCGGGTTTCATACACTTTCAGCTCCCAGCATTGACTGCGCTCCCATGCTGTAGGGCATGGAAGCACGTGGGAAGATTGCTCGGATAGCTTCGACGAGGGCTGTATATCCTTGGACGAGTTCCTGATGGCGAATGATTCCATCTCGAACGGAAGATAAACTTCGACCTGACTAGTGCTCCGCGGTAGGGCGATCAATGGCTCAGACCTCCCGTGGTCCTGGCTTCGTCGCAGCTTTCAGTCGTCGTCGGACTAACTGCGGGGGAGCTGGACCTTCCTTACGTCGTAAGATCACAGGGAAAAATTCGGTCTGTTGAGCCAATCGTTGGTCGTTGCGAGGGGTCTTCGTCTAACCTTACGATCTAGGAAACCAAAGTTGGGCTCGTCGTTTTCCATCCCGCGGGCCCGAAGCATGCGCTGCCAACCGGGAGGCACCCGGAAGATCTCATCCAGGACGTCATCCCTTCGGCCTTGAGCTGGACGAGCCGTTCGACATGATTCTGCCGATTGTCGGTTACGGTTTATCCCGTTCCATTCAATTAGGTCCGCGGAGATCAACTCGAATTATGGTCTGTGAGGTGCTAACGTAGCAAGATGGCAAAAGCTGAATGAGTAACGAGGGATAAAGTATGACCTTAACTACCATTCATGTGAGTTCAGTAGTTGATCAAGAAGCTTCTATACGATCTCCTCATTTGTCCTGGGGATACCATGAGTCAAGGGGACGCATCGCATTTAAGTTCAATAAGGCATACAGCCTACGATTTCTCTTAATTCCTATCTCCAGTCGGGTCAGCATCAACATCACGCCAATCTGGGAGCTTTCTCACTACGAAGACTACAAGCTCAGATGTCCACTAGAACTCTTACGTCGTGAAATACGGTAGCGTTGAGGATGCTGATGACGAGCTGTAGAAAGAGATCCTCAGGTGTGAATACAGCCGAGTTTTCCAAGCCCGGTGCCTTGCAACGACAACTACTCCATGATGCTGATGTGATGGGAACTCACATGTGCCCAAGAACTCTCGGCCTGTGCGACTGGCCACGCATGCGTGACGCAGCTCGAGCACAGCTGACAGTTGGAGATGAGCCTCGGCACAGAATTTCCTTGTTTCAAAACTGCCGAACAACACCACGGAGCACGGCCCAGCTGCGACAAGATCAAAACATCTTAGGAGAAACAAAATGACTTAAGACCCTTGGAATTCGTGTTCGGTTCTTGGAAGATCTGCAGTATCAACAAGAGTCATGGACCCAATCACACTCGTCACCGCCACAGCGTCGCTGGCAGGCGCCGTCCTCACTGCTTCGCTAAAGATCAAGAACACGCTCGATCATCTCGAGAACGCGCCCCAGAACGTGTGTGATATCGCGGAGGAGATCTACGCGGTTCAGTACGCACTGAGTCAAGTCGAAGATGTCGTGCGACGAGACCCGAACGTGATCGATCGACTGGCACTCGAAGATGTCTTTGCCCTGGCTGTGAAGGGCTGCCATGCCACTTTGCAAAGCATCCATAAGGAATACGAGGAGTTGTTCGAAAAGAAAGATTGGAAGACGAAGATACTTGTCTTGTGGAAGGATGGCGAGATGACGCGGCTGCTGGGTCGACTTGATCGGAAAAAAGCTACATTGACGCTACTCACTCAGACCCTGAATTTGTATGTCTTCTGAATGCTCCAGGTGGGCGAGGACTTATAACTCTGGACTCACTAACTTGCTACGATAGACGATCGACGCAGGACATCAAGGACCTGCTGGTCCAGAACCAATCGACCTTGATCGCAGCAAGACAGGATAGCTTCGAATCAATTCCAAACAAAGCTACCCAGAGTCCTCGAGCGAGGATCTCCGAGCCTCTGGAAGATGACGAGTCCGGAGATGTGTTTGGAGATAATGAGTCGGTGCTGAGCACTACCGAGTTCGACTTTGATTTCGATCTGATCAACACTCGCGCCTACAGACGAGCACTTGCACAGGCACAGGCGGCAAGCAAAAGGTCGAAGCCAGCGCCGTTTAACGTGGATAAGCCCCTCCCGAAATTGGCCGAGGAGGATTCACCTGCTTCAATGGTTCCCGTTCCTGAATCAGTCGCAGGCGATGTCGCGGATTCGATCGATCTGTCCGGAGAGACTATGACATTGCAATCTTCACTCAGTCGAGCAACGACACTGCGTCCGGAAAGCGAACTCGCCCAGTTGGGTTCTCAGAGCCCAGTATCTGTGACGACTACGAACGGCAAGCAGTCAAAACCTCAGGCCGAGATCGAAGTTGAGAGTGAGGCGAAGAACAGTCAGAAGACCGGGTCTGACTCCCAAGTTTCTCTGGTAACCGAAGAAGCAAAGAATGAGAAAGACTCCAAACAGTCGATGCGCAAACGGATGAACAAACATGCCGAAAAATCTCGGCTCCAATTAGCAGAGGCAAAAGAGAAGGCCAACCGAAGGAAACCGCACGGAAGGCCCAACTTATCGAAACAACTCAGCGAGGGCGGCTCATCTTTTGCATCGGCGGAAACCATACGAATTGAAGATGCCCAGGAGCAAGATCTGAGCCGTGTCGCTGAGAGCCAGTCGGATGATGTTCTCAATAAGCTCGACAGCCGCAAGCACCGGAGATGTGCTCGAAAGACCGAACTCCGGCACCGACCTCGAGGGAGTCGAACTACTAGTGAGAACTCAGGGTTGAACGTCCCGACCATCTCTCAGGGTTTGAGAGATATGCACATCAAGGGCTTCTCTGACGCGGTTGAAAAGGTGGATGATGCGGTGCGCCAACTCGGTCTTTCGGATCATGCGGCATTGAGAAGGGAAAGGATTCGACGGAGACACGGACAGACTGCTTGAAGAGAAGAGGGTAGACAAAAGGATCAGACTATATCGAGTGATGTGAGCTAGTGAAGAATTGTGAGCGAAGAGGCAGATCCTTACCAAGGTAATGAAGATAATGAGACGAGCAATCCATCATTTGAACGGCCATTACATTGCGTGAGACAGATGCTGAAAGCAAATGGCCTTTCAAATGAGAGACAATGTCGTTTAGAGCTGTTGGACTCATCGTCCGTCCTACGACTATACACAACCATCGCATCATGACTTCTCATGAGTACAGATGCCAAGTCACTCGATTCATAAAGACAGAGCCAGTCTAGTACCTAGGTGCTCTACATTCGGCATGGATGCTCACAGGGTCTACGAACCGAGATCCGACAGTGAAGAGCACCGACGAACTTTCACCTCGACGAAATATAGCCTGCCAAAGGGCGCGGGACGGTTACGCGCCTGCCGCAGGCTTAAGTCAATGTCTTGGCGCGGCGCAAAGATCCCTTAGGCGCGATTCAAAGGTTCCAGACGTTTAAACGATGCCGGGGTCAGGGTCCGGCTTGTAGCAGCGCGAACCCGTTTTGGGTGACAATGTCCGGGGCTGGAACTCACGCCTCCCCGGCGACCTTACCGATTGCGGGTCGAACCTTCAACCTGTGGTCAGAACCTAAGATATGGGAGGCCAATCTTCTTCCTCGATATGCAGTGTGTGGTGGTCATGCTGGGACTCAAATGCTTCGTCAGGCGGGCGCCGATATGTGACCCGGCGGCCTGTCATGCCTGGGGCTCGTTCCCACGCAGAGGTCCTGGAGGGACGTGAGCTTTCTTGCAGGCAGGTGTATAGGGTTGTCGGATCTCTTGACAGCGAGAGGAGGATTGCGGAGACAGCTTAGGAACATTGATGTTGCGCAAAATAGGATCTCATATACATCAGCTTCTTGTTTGGTGATGGTTCGAAAACAGAAGTTCTCGGCGTTGCCTGTCGTGGACTTGGTATGGATCCTATGTGCCCAGAACGGAAGTTTTAGTGAAGGGCGCACGTGGAGACTGATGACATGCCTTGTCGATGACCTCGGACTCATTGGCATCAGAATATGATGGTGATACTGTGATGTGCATGATACTGATCATTAATGAGCAGGACGGGCGGCATGTAGTGAAGGTGAAAGCCTAATTCCATGCGGAGTTGCGCACTCTCCAGGCTCATCCTGGACGCCACATGGTGGTTCACTGGCGGACAGATCGCGAAGGCGGGTACAGATACTGAGGAGGTTGCATGAGTTCGCCCAACGCAACGTAGATCCAACCGGAAGGCCATCAACTGATGGGAGACAGAATAGCGATGAAATGATTGGTTATGGCTTCCGTCTGCGCATGCATGCTGACCAGCCTTACCGTGTCGTATCACCTGGTGCAGTAAGCAGTTCGGTGAAGGAATGAATGTGTAGAATAACTCGGAGTCTAGGGATCTCCGTTGGAGGGTTCTTTTGAATTTCTTCCTTCAAAAAAGTGCCCAGGCATCATGAGGCAAAACAACAGCGACGACCTTCCTTTCTGGAGGTTTGCAAAGTTCGTCAAGCCATCGGAGTATTTTAGGGCGAGGCAATCGCAGGCTCCCATGCTTATCTTGGCCGTCTATCTGTACCTCAAATGAATACCAGTGATTCGCTTACAGATGACTTGACTGAAAGGGATGACTGACAGATTTCACATGGCGCCGACGAGTGGCCGATCACCAGAACATAAACAGAAACCTAGCCGGTAAAAGCGCGATGTCTAAAGATTTTTCGCGTTTAATTGAAGCTCGAAGTCTTGGCGGCTCCGCCTTCATATTCGAACGATTCAACAACGGGGTCTCTTCCCCAAAAGCGACCGGTTCCCCAGTGACGAACAGGGCTCGCCCTGGCTGGGCTAAGCCGGGAGCATCAGCAGTGTGGTGGAGAGTCTGCTGCGGGGGACAGGCAAGGTAGGGCAGCAGGTTTTGGTCATTGCTTAAATTGACACATAAAATCGTTGAAGGGTCTTGGACGGACTCTCGGTGGTCTGTTGTGATGCTGCTTGAGACGTAGGTTCTGCTTGAAGAATGGACATTCAGGCGTACGTCAGTAAGGGCGAGTTTCTACCATATACGCCGAGTTCAAGCATACTGTTTGTGAGAGCCGAGGTTGGATTATTTGATAGAAATGAGTGTCAGCAATAGGGACGCCCTCGGTTGGGTGTGATGAGGTCCAAATTGAACAGGGGTTAGGTAAGACGTTCGTTCCTAGGTACGCATAATTCCCCTCATGTTAAGACTCAGAGGAACCGTTCTGACTCTTCGAGAGCACAGAGTCACACCATGTTCCTCCCCCTCGGCCCCCGACAATTCAAGGGCAAGAAAGCTGCCCCAATCGAGACCCCTGTCGCCCAATATCGGCCGGTCCTTTTGTAGCGCGTCTCGTTTTCCGCGACGAATGGAACGACAGTCAGACTCAAGACCATCAATGATCAATCAATTGTCATTCAAGGCAACTCAGGCAGAAATGCAAAGGACGTTTGTCGAGCCGGCAAAGCACCCACGAGTCGCGACGCGCAGTCTTATCTTGAGGAACGATTCTCGAGCGGAATCGGCAACATCCACTCTTTCGGTCGGTAGACTGTATATCGCATTGCGGGGACGCCCAGAAATCATTCAAGATTTCATCGCGCTCAAGTACCGTCTTGGCTGGGTTAGAGCCTCAGCAGCCAAGATATTGTCGGCAGCAACCGGCTCGGCGATGTTAGCAGTCACATTTCAGCTCGTGCAGCTGAGCATCAGTTTTTGCCTGGCGTCTTTGCGATTCCCAGTTCAGTTATTCTTCCACTTCTCCCTCCCTTCTCCGCCTGGGGAACGGAGGACATCTCTAAATCCAGCTTGGTCTTACCAGCGATCCTCCGACCCCTTGCTAGTTCCGCCGTCCTGGCCGCCGTTAGTGGCGTCCAGTCCGTGACTGACTTCTGTAGCATTTGTCAAGCAAAGCCCGAGTGTGACCGGCTGAGGCCCATGAAGCTTAATCTTGCAAGCGATCGCCGCATAACCTGCTTCTATCTCCAGCCATGGCCTTGAGGATGCGTTCTCGCAGGTAACAGTGTCTGTCTGTTTCTAGAATGCCACTAGAGACGGTTCAAGCATCTCAGATGCAACAGAATTGCAGATATTCTGCAAGACTGTTGGAAAGGCTTTTCTCGATCATTCGGTGACAGCACGCTCTGGAACCCGGGAACTCCTTGAGATGTCAAGTACCTGCCTATTTCAGCATCGATGGGCATCTGAGGCTTACGATGTGCAGCAAAGGTTCCATTCGTTCGGTTGACGCCTTGAACATCGGCCGGGCCCAGAGGACGAACGCGGGGAGGCGAGACGAACGTCCTACACCCTCAACTTGATCAAACGAGCCAAGCGTTCGATACTCGACAGAGGAAAGTGATGTACATGTCTCTTGAAGCTTAACATCTCTGGCTTCGAAAGAGCCTATCACGGAGATTGTGCGACCGGAGGAGTGACTTCTCGACACGGCGAGTTACCTCCTCCACTCAACAAGCATACCGCCACTTACCTCCCCTGCACCCTGCACGAGTTGGCCGAGGGCACAGGGGTTGGCGGTCGATGTATTGTCTGGGGGTCCTTTTGCAAGACCCTCGTGCCATTGACTCCAACTCGACAATCCCTTCGCCGTCCAGCCAGTGGGTTAAGCCTTCCGTATTGCTAGATTTCCTATGCCCGCCGACGGGGGACCAGCATCGTGCATATGTGGCCCGGCGCGGATGTTACCTTGACAAGTATGGCGAATGCGACCTTGCACAAGCAACGGCCAAAGATAAATATCAACTGTTCTATCCCGCCATCACATCTGGCTGTCGTGTGTCGCGCGCGTCTCGTTTCCCTCACCCCGCCATTTGTGTTTCCCACTCACTACCCCGCGTAGGGATTCGCTTTCGCTTCCGAGCTTCTTAGTACCCACGCAGCGAGGTCTTTGAATCCAAACAAAAGCCACCATGGCCGAGGAGAAGGTCAACTCGGCGACGGCTGCCCCAGTCGACGCCGTCGACCCCCGGCCGTCCTACAGCAGCGTCCCCGTCCACCCCGATGAGAAGGGCGCTATGGGCGGCGAATGGACGGAGCCTGTTGTCGATGTCAAGGTCCCCGAGACCGAAGATGTCAAGGGAGAGGAGGACCTATACCGTCCTCTCTTGATGGACCCGGGCATTCCCCATGAAGAGAACATCTTGACCGTGCGCGCTATCGTCATCGGCTGCATGCTCGGCACTCTTGTTAACGCCTCCAACTTGTATCTTGGTAAGTTGCACTGGATAGCCAGAGTCACGATCATCTTTCAGACCTATTCTAACCTACCGATGAACAGGTTTGAAAACCGGTTTCACCTTCATTGCCTCTATGTTCGGCGCAATCTTCGGCTACGGTATCCTCAAGTTGCTCACCCAGACCGGCCTTCCCCTCATCGGCGGCACTTTTGGTCCCCAGGAGAACAGCATTGTCCAGGCCGCTGCCACAGGTGCCGGTGGCATTGCAGGTATCTTCGTCGCCGGTATTCCTGCTATGTACCGCCTTGGTGTTATGGACAGTACTCCTTCGGGCGATATTGGCCAGATCTTCACCCTAGTAAGCAATGAGACCTTACTTTGATCTCAATCCGTGCTGACGAAGCCTGTTCTAGACAATCTGCTGCTCTTTCTTCGGGCTCTTCTTCGTTACCCCCCTCCGCAAGTTCTTCATTATCCGCACTGCGAGGGAACTGAAGCTCATGTTCCCCACGAATACCGCTACCGCCCTCACCATCCGCTCGATGCATGCCGGCGTCACTGGTGCCCGCGAGGCTGTTAGCAAGCTCAAGGCTTTGGGAGCCGCTTTCACTATCTGCATCGCCCACCGTGTCGCTTCTCTCTACGCCATTGGAATCTTGTACGACTGGCATTTCTTTACTTGGATTCACATCTGGAGTGGATACACGTCGTGGGCTATGAACATCGAGTCCTGGGGCTGGTATTTCGAGTGGACTACGGCTTTCATCGGCTCCGGTATGCTCATCGGAATGAACTCTGCGTGCTCCATGTTCGGTAAGCTATCCGCCTCCCTCTCAGCCTGCAGACATGTTCTCTAGCAACGTGAACCTGTTTCTGATCAATATTTTAGGCGGCGCTGTCTTGGCATGGGGTCTGATCGGACCTTTGCTTGTTCATTACGGCGAAACTGTCGGCAAGGACGCCAGTGAGGGCCTGCCTGAATGGGCCGGAACCTACAGCTTCACCTCCCTTTCTGACGTTCGCCATCCCAGCCCTCGATATTGGCTGCTTTGGCCCGGAGTTATGGTTTGTAGCCCTTGAGAACCCAGCAATACGTCTACAATTGAGACAATATTCGTAACAAACGCTTACTTTCCGCAGGTGATGGTTTGTTCTTCCATGGCTGAGCTCATCGTGCACTGGAAGATCATCGCCATCGGCTTCGGCGCCGGATGGAAGTCCATTTGCTCTTCCATTCACCACGTCTTGCAGAAACGCAACAAGCGTATTGGTTACATCGCAAGAGTCGCCGAAAAGGAGGAGAAGGTGGATGAAAACGCCGTCGAGGATCCTGCCACTCCGGATCAGCAAGTTGCCACGTGGATTTGGGTCGTCGGCTTGTTCGCCTCCATCATTTTCACCATCATCGTTATGGCTCTGCAGTGGGAAGTGAATGTTGGCATCACCATCTTGGCTCTCATCCTCGCCTTCCTATTCTCCTTCCTTGCCATCCAGATCGGTGCTGTGACGGACCAGACACCCTTGACCGCCGCCGCAAAGGCCGCCCAGCTCGTCATCGGTGGCGCCACTACTGGCTCGGGATACGGAGTCGCGCACGCTCAGCGCATCAATCTCATCTCCGCAGGTCTTGCCGCCGGAGCTGCCGACGTGGCCACTTCTCTTACGTCCGACTTCCGCACCGGCTTCCTGCTCGGCACTCCACCAAAAAAGCAGTTCATAGCACAAGCCATAGGAACGCTTTGTGCATCATTTATCGCGCCAGCTTTGTTCGTATTGTTTACTACTGCGTACCCTTGTATCCTAGATGCGAATGCTGAGCACTGCTCCTTCGCTGTGCCTTCGGTGGCAGCGTGGGCTGCCGTTGCGCAGGTTGTCACGGAGAAGGACGTGTCGATCCCGCTTTCATCCGGCATCTTCGCAATCGTTCTCGGCATTGTGTCGATTCTCCAGGTCATTGTCCGCCACTACTACCTCAGTGGTCCCCGCGAGAAGTACCAGGAATACCTCCCTAACTGGGGTGCTATCGCCCTGTCCTTCGTTATTCCCGGACCGGTCTTTGTCAACGCTGCTTTCCTCGGTGCCATCATCGCCTTCATCTGGCGCCGGTACAAGCCCGAGAGCTTCGAGCGTTACGGCTACGCCGTCGCCGCCGGCATGATTGCCGGCGAGGGTATGGGCGGTGTCGTCAATGCCGCCCTCACTCTCGGCAACGTCGCTGGAGACAGATTTGGAACCAAGGGCCTGGCCTGCCCTGTTAACCAGTGTTAAGTGCTCTCATGCACAGAATGTGGAATGATGACGAGGGAAAGATACCAAACTTGTAGCGCATCATAATTAGTAATTTTACAGCAGCGAATAGCGCAATCAATACTATTGCACTGGTCTCGAATGATCAGTTGTGCTGCGAAAACCTGCATCCTGTTTGTGATAAATTGCACCCAAACCCGTGGAACACGGTAACGGCCGGTATTCGGCACGGAGAGGTGGGTCAGACAAGTGGGTCATCTTCCGTGCTCTGGGGCCCGGGTTCGTGTCGGGCATGCCGGCGGTGGCACGGTACTGACAACTTGGCAGGGATGAATGCAAAGAAAAAGGAAACAAACATTTTCCGCGAAAACCACCCAATGAGCTTGATCCTGTGGGTGATCTCTATCGATCTACCGTTTGCAACACTCGAGGGAGCGCTTAGACAAACAAGTTCTTTAGAGAAAATGTGGTCCTTTTTGCCAGTTCAAGACGACAACTATCCTGAATGAGACTCCCGCAGATGTTAGTTTGTCTTCCGCCCAGACAGACGACTTTGTCGCTGGGTAAGTACAACCGCTTGCTGCCGCTGTAGCCATCACGTGAAGGGCTCCTCGGACAAAGCATGGAAGCCGGCACTTCATGACAGCCCTGGAAGCCTTTAAGCTGTAAACTCCCTAGGCTTGGGTCGATGCAAGGTGGAACTGGAAGGGACGTTCAATTACAGTCCGAGGAAAAATGATCGATGTTCGCGGCCTCTCAACAGTGCCTTTCACAATGTTTGCCTGTCGCAAACACCAACGAATATCTGATGATATGACCCCTGCATCAAGAACTCGTTCGGGACACACAAGATGAGATGACCAAGCTCAACAACAAACCGTCTTGGGAAGAAGTTTACTGACTCTGTTTAGGGTTTAGTGAACCCAGCATATCCGGCCGTAAACTTGACAACATACCGACAGATTGTTCCGTCCCTCGCAATGTTTGGAATCTTGAGAAACATTTTCACTTAATTCATTTCGTATTGCGAACAAGCACTTTGTTGATGCAACATAGGGACCACTCTTTCAGGTCCGCGCAGTCTTTCAGTACCGCAGCAGCCAACTCTTTGAGCGACCTGGGCAATACCCGTTGGGAAGTCAACTGCCTCGGCACATGCTTCCGTTGCAGTTTACGTGCAACGCCAGGTTCGAGTATTATCCAAGTTTCTTGGTTATAAGACATCCAGCCATTCAGCCGATTTTTGAGTTCTTTCTCGTCAGTCTGTATCCAAATTTCACTCGCTCATCATCCGTCTGCAAATCATCCGCCTTCCAAGATGCGTTTCACTTCTGCCCTCATTCTGCCTTTGGCCTCGGTTGTCTCTTTGGTAAGATATACTCAATCTTGCCACATGTCCATCTCCAGCTGATCGAAACCCTAGATCTCCGCCATGGAAGCTCCCATCCCAGGCTACGACGTCTTCATTCCTGAATGGGAAGTCAAGGCAACTCCAGATGGAGAGACCCTCCGCATCAACGGCACCGTTGAGGAGGTCGTCGCCGAGCTTGAGCAAATCAACCCGCACTATCGGCGATCAATTGGTCTCGACGACCCTACCTTGATGGCACGACAGCAAGAGGAGCTTGAGAAGCGCCAGATGGTACAGTTTCACCGCCAGAACGGCATCTGCGACCACTTCAGGGGAGCCGATACTGGCCAGATCATGGCTGCTGTGCAATACCTCAACTGGGTTACGGGTAGGCCCCGAAACGGCGGCGGCCCGGCCAACTGCGGCCGAGTTTCTTGCGGGTACAAGGTAAGAAATCTCTGACATTCTCCTTCTCTTTACCACTGGTCTACTTTGCTAATGACTTCCAAGACTGCGGTTTGGTTCTGCAACGACGCCCCCCAGCCCAGAGAATTGAGGTCGTTCAGAGACATATCCGACGGCGTCTATGCCATTCAAAATGTCTGCCACAAGAGTCGCAAGTCTTACTCAGGTCAGGCATTCCATGTTGACATGTGGAATGTCATTATCCGCTGGGAGGACTGCTGAGGCATCCGAGTGAGGTACTGATGCGCCCAAGAACGAGGAGGCGGAGGAGACTACCGCCGGTGAAGTGATCAGGAAATTCTGGAAATACTTTCGACTTCGATTCAACATATGTACATCTTCAAACAACTTGGGGAAATGCTACCAGCCCGATGATTCTGACGGACTGAGGGAGTAGACCTTCATTGGATATATGGCCGCCAACTTCGAAATTAGTCATAATCATGTAATACAACATCTTCCGATTCAAAAGATATCACGAATAAGATGCCTGAAACTTGCTTGATGACTTTGCAACACCTAAACAGCTACCTCACCGCCAATAGCTCGCCACGACCTTGAAAAGGCGTTCCACACCACTGTCAATTTGCTGCTTCTACAACCATTGAAGTTAGCAAGCTATCTCACAGTGGCTTTCTTTCAATTGAAATGGAGATTCTTTACTTACTGTCGGTGTTGCGAATGAGAACCGGAAATGCGCCGTGCGCGGATCAGCTCCGCGGGCTTCGGTCGTCATCTTGTCGGCCCCTTGCCAAGCATGGTAATATGAGCCCGGCGTCAAAAGCACCAACTCACTAGCCCAGGCTTTCCACAGATCGTCGGCGAACATTTGTTCCGGATCATTGCTGGTAGCTGAACTCTCGATCTCCGCAAACCGTTGAACGCCGTCAAAGTAAAACTTGCACCACACGAACATGCCGGCACCCGGGTCCACGAAGCTGAAAACAGGACGCAGCTCGTCATTCTCTCGGCCCTTGACGCACACGACAAGTCCTTGCGCGTGAGGCACTGGCGATTTTGCAGCGGGTAAGACCACGAATTGGGCGTGGAAGGCGTCGAGAAGCCAGTCTCTTCTTTCGCGGTATTGGAACTGCAGGTTCTGGAGCCAGGTCAGGTAACCATCGATGCCCCAGCGACGAAGCAAGCTCAGCACCAAAGCCTGACTGAGACCTGCGGGGTCTTGGGTCTCGACCTCGGTGGCTCGGAGAAGTCGTTCTGTGAAGGCTGGGTTGGCTACGAAGTAGCCCATGCGCAGCCCGGGAAAGATGGTTTTCGAAAAAGACTCGAGGCGAATCACTCGACCCTGGGTGTCCATAGATAGAAAAGTCGGTACCAAAGACTCAAGGAATTGCTTTGTTGGTTTTGGTCGAAATTCGGGCTCTTTTGGGGTGAGATATCCAGGGAATTGGAGGAAGTAGTAGGGATCGTCTTCAACGATTATGATATCTAGATCATGTAAGATTTTGATGTCGATCGTCTGAAAGGATATGGGAGAAAAGTACCAAACTCAACACAGATATCGTAGATTTCCCTTCGTCTTTGTGTTGAAATTGTAAGGCCGGTAGGGTTTGATCCTACAGAGACCAGGTAAAGTCTGCATGAAATGAGATTAACACCAGCGCATCGTCACATTCCAAGTATGACTTACACTCTCGGTCTTCGACTGCCTCTTTCCTTCTGATCCCAGTTCTGCATTATGGCTCTGAGATCTTTCGCCAATATTCCTTCGGCATCCGCTGGAACGGGAACTGCCTTGACTCCAAGCGGAATCCAGAGCGCCTGCGCCGAAGGGTATGTGTACTCCTCTACGATGACGAAGTCATCATCTTCACAGAGAAGCTCCACCACCTTGGCCCAGGCATTTGTATTGCCAGGATGCAATAGACACTCGTAATCGCACGGAGGCGCATGCACCTTCTCAGTCAATTCCTTGGCAAGTTGAATCAGCTGAGCATTTCCCGCTCCGGAGCCTGAGGCAAAGTTCAGCGGACATGTGCTATTACTTGGAACTTGTTGCTGGAACATACCGTACTGCAAAAATGGAGTGAGATCTAGATCTCCCGGAGTCTGCGCACGACCGAGGGTGATGCTGAGAATATCTGGATTCTCAGCTCCAACTTGGCGATCCCCGGACAAGGACGCTCCTGGATTCAGACAGTCGAATTTGGCTTGCTCAAGCGGGAACAAAGATGAGTGAGGTAGGCCTGTCGGTGTTAGTTGCGTCTCGGTTTGAGCCACTCAATCAATCTGGGCATACCTCCAGCAAAGCTGATCATGCCGTCAACTCCCATAAACTTGATGATGTCTTTCAACGGCGAAGGATGCCGAGCTTTGCTCTTGGCATTGATGTGGTGAGATAAGTCTACCATCGCAGGGGTCTTGTTGATGCTACCCATCGTTGCTTATCGGATGGATGGAGATGACAATCGAGGAGTTGGACCAAAAGATCTTGGCAGGCTCGCTCAACAAACCGACAAACACAACAACAAGGCCAGAAAAGGTACTTCCAGAAAGTCAGGCAAACAGGCGATGTACTGTTCATCTATGAACTCTTATCTAATCCATGCTACAGCGAGACTTAATGACCAAAGTAATTTCGATTTGTCCGCCATGTACCCAAACAAATGAAACTAAACCTTCGGCCGGAGATCCGACGAGATCAGGATGGCTTATCAGAGGAACCCGCCCGATCTGGCCCCCTATCAGTCGGCCGTTATCGGCCCCGCAGCGGGACGGATCTCGGAGCATCGGAGGCCAGATCTGTCACCGACGTCCTCTGTGCGATCGAAGCACCTCATGACATATTGTCAATAGTTGTTTCCTTCAGCGCATCATCACGGTTGTAAACTGCCAAGGATCCAACACGAAGAATCACCAAACGTCAAGATGGGCAACAATATCTCTTATCAGCAAAAGCCCGTGGACCTGAGTCTGGGCGGCAAAGGTACGATCCGTGGCCTCCAGTTCGACGACAAATCTCGCCGATTTACAGGCGTTCCGTATGCGCTTCCCCCGATCGGAGAAAACAGATGGCGCAAGCCGCAACCGTTGCCGACCTCATACTCATACACCGATGGGAACGGAGGAGCATATGATGCGACAAAATTCAAGGCAGTGTGCCCCCAGAAAGCTTTCCATGTGGTGAAGCCCGATGGCGGGGGCGCTGCACACAGCGAAGACTGCCTGTACGTCAACATCTGGACTCCTGTTCCCAAGGAAGGCGAGGAAAACAAGAAGTGGCCGGTAAAGCTCTGGATTCATGGCGGCTGGTTTCAGATGGGAGATCCTTCGCAAGAGCCGGGGATGGACGCTACAGAGCTGATAACGACGGGCGGACTGAATGCCATTGTTGTGGCGATCGGATACCGACTGAACGTCTTCGGATTCCTTGCCGGAGAGGACATTCTGAAGGATAGCAACGGAGAAGCTGGAGGAAATTTCGGTTTACTCGATCAACGTGCGGCGGCCGAGTGGGTGCGAGACAACATCTCATACTTCGGAGGCGACCCGGAGAACATCACACTCGCAGGTCGGAGTGCTGGAGCATACAGCGTTGAAGCTCAAATGTTGTACGACTTCCGCAAACCTGGCGACAAGTCTTCGCTCTATCGACGAGTTTTCATGGACTCCAATGCGATTCCTGCGCAGCCCAAGTCTTTGGCAGACGTTCAGGGCCAATTCGATGAGCTTTGCGCATACTTCAAGATCGACGCGGGTTTGACAGGTACCGAGAAGCTGGCCATTCTGCGTCAGAAGACTTCCGACGAGCTTGTGCAGGCCATTCCTCATTTGAAGAATCACACATTCCGACCCGTTACGGATGACTTGTTTATACACTCGGGAATGATAGAGTATCTTCAAGGGAAAGAGTTCGCCGATGAGTTCAAGAGGCGAGGTTACAGACTTCTCATTGGAGAAGTGCGTAACGAGGAAACATTGTACTCTTCGTACAACGCGCCTACCGAACCGACACTAGAGGCCCTCCGACTTCAAATCTCCAACTACTATGCCCCGGATGTCACCGACCGAGCTATTCAGCAGTACAAGTTACCAGGATCAGACAAGTTGGAGGATTGGCAGAAGACGTTTGGTAAGCGCTCGTCTAGACTTTGAGACAGGCTGGTTACTGATTCGTTGATTCAACATCAGGTTCGATCGTGGCTGACGGCCAAGTGCGAGCGCCTTCTCGGGCGTTGGCGAAGGCGCTAATTGACAACGGCGTCGACATTCGAGACGTATGGCGTTACCAGATCGCGTACCGTCTATCCTTTATCGATGAGAAGGTGGCGCCGGCTTCTATGGGCGTCGCCCACGCGATGGACAGGCCCATTTGGAAGTAAGTGACACCTTATTTCCTGGACGAAGGTGGTAGGGAATTCCAGGTTTATTGACATGGTCTAATAGTTTCTCCATTTGCCATGGCCCGACCCCGGCGGAAAGACAGTTGATGGCGGACTGGATTCAGATTCTGGTGGCTCTTGTGAATGACGACGACACATACAGATTCGGCACGACATCGATTGACCAGATGAAAGTAATGACGCCGGAGGGCACAATTGACATTCGACCAGATGAGCGTTGGGACGAGCTGATACACTTGGGCAAGATCCTTGCTGGTAACTAACTAATGGTGTCTTACCATGAGTACTAGAACCGATCAGATACCATTAACTTAACCGTCTAACGACTGGATTTCCATACTGGCGACTTTGTATTCTCTTGACTGTGTGCCTTGAGGAGTCAGACTTCATTTGCTAATAATACCGCCGACCTTGAAGTGGGCACTTGCAACAGGAAATCTGCAAGTAAGCACAGAGTGAGACTAGTGTCAGCCACAACAGGGTTTCCGATCCTTAGGCGACCTCATGTGCAACCCGACGGCACAAGACCGAATCAACGAACCGCATCGTCGCAAATGTTATTCTGTCAGGGGCTTCGCGTTAAGTAGCGTGTCTTAATCGCCCGAGCTACGCACCCTGCACAGCCTCTGCAGCAGATAATAAGATAATCCATGTGCCACACGTGTGTGACGGAATTTCTTCCTCCTCAAATGTCGAATGAACTGTCGGATACAACATGTTGAGCTCCTTGCGATGGTCGGCCTGGGGCCCTGAATACTCTGCCCTTGCGGGGGCTATCATCTCTTTTGCTGCCATGGTGACACTGCTGGCTCATTTCGACGGCAGAGATGTGTTCACTTGGCAGGGCGTGACGCTCAACGCCATCGTGTCGATTCTTTCCGTTGCGACAAAAGCTGCTATTGCATACGTCCTCGCCGAATGCATGGCTCAGTGGAAGTGGATTCTGTTTGCACGGGAGGAGCGACCTTTAATCGACTTCGATCGCATTGATAGCGCCACGAGAGGTCCGCTAGGAAGCTTGAGGATCATATTTCGCACACATGGAGCGTGAGTTCTTCACCTAATGCCAAGTTCGAGTCCTTATCTCCAGCTAATACCTTGTCCGGTAGATTGCCCGTCCAGTTCGGGGCAATCTTGACATTACTCGCAGTTGGCCTCGATCCTCTGGCGCAACAACTCATCCAGCTCGAACAGACTGTCCTGTTCACCCACAGCGGCTCAAACTACTTTGACGGTAGTCTCCCCGCTCTCATCTCTCGAGCCACATACTACGCGATGGGTAGCACGATGGTGAATGAACGCTCAAGCAACAATTCAACGCGATCTAGTTACGAGGTGAAAGCCGACACCCCACTTTCCATGCAGGGCGCAGTCTTGAATGGCCTCTCCAAGGCACCGTGGGAAGCAGAGCAAGAGGCCTTGGTTCAATGTCCGACTAGCAACTGCACATTCGGTCAGTTCAACACCGTCGGCATCTGCCATCGATGCAGCGATGTCAGCTCGAACTTGAGGCGCGTCGAAGATTTCGGAGAAGTGTTCCTATCGATCCCAGAAACCGGATATGGGGGAACAGGTGTCCCGAGCACAGCGTTCGTGCTACCGAACGGTCATTTCATTGCCAACATCGATGGTTGCCCGCCGTACAATGGAGTATTCCCGGACTGTCGTAACAGGTAGCCTGTTGGAGTCTACTCCGATGATAAATACGCAATAACGTCTTTCGGCACTGGCAACGCCAACAAAACGGTCACTATGAAAGACATCGACACTATGTTATGGTCGATGAGCATCATCTATCCCGATGTCGAAGCTCTCAACAAATCTGGGTCATTCACTCCTGGAGAAGGCTCTTTCAACAGCGAGAAGGGCCTGGCGTTTTGGCCTGACATCGCTATGGAAGCCACAGAATGTTCGCTCTACTATTGCGTCAAGCAGATCAACTCAGAAGTCCGGGGTAACCAGCTCAAGGAAAACATTACTCAAGCGCCTGGTTTCCGGCGAGATCCCGAGTCCTGGCAAAGACTACAAGAAAAGGAGCCAGAAAACGCCCTGCCACAGAACGAGACTGGCACTCTGGAGTTCAATAGACTTTGGTCAGTCGTTACTTATTCCGATCTGATCATCGAGTCGCCGGACAAGACCCAGGAACGGTATCGTGTAGCCGAGGACTCCGTCAAGTCCTTGAGTGCCCACTTTCAGCAACTGTTCCGCGGTAGTTGGGACAACAGCACTGAGCTACGAGAGAAGCTGGATGCAAAACTGGGGACAGGCGCCGTTGGATTCAACGGGGCATCTTTCGGACCCTTTGGAACGCTGCATGGAGGCATGAAAGCGCAGCCACCTGCGCTAGACGGCCTCTGGACCTGGTCAAGAAATAACATCTCGAGTATTTTCTCTTCTTTGGCAACGAGCATGACCAACGAGATGCGAAGGAACTTTGATCCCCAAACGCAGAAGCAGACTGGACAAGACACGGATCGCTTTCGCGACGGCACCTTGAGCTACTGGGGAAGCGTTGGGAGTTCGTCCACACTCTACCGGATAGAGTGGCCCTGGATCGCACTCCACGGGGGCTTGCTCCTCGCAGCTATTTTCTTCCTGGCACTTACACTTGGCAACACAATCGGGAAGGGCGATATACCATTGTGGAAAAGCAGCTCGTTGGCTGCTATTCGACATGGGCGTGATGTGGGTGGTCTATTAAGTCAAACGAGCACCATTGGAGACATGGAAGCCACAGCGAGGAAGATGCGTGTGAAAATGCGACGAGACAACATAGATGAGGCCAAACCATGGCTAGACTCGTCGGTGGAATCAACTCCACGAGAACCATAGAAGACAGTTGGGCAGCGTCAGGAAACTTTCGTACTTTCAGTTTAGAGACAGGCCACGGCCAGTTTTAGCTACCTTCAGTACTTGTACTTGAAATGTATGTTCTCGCGGTCAGTCATGTCAGCTTCCGCATTCAACCTTCCGAGCCTCTCGCTCTCTGCCTCGGAAATTCCTTGGTCTCTGATCATTTTTGCACGCTTATTGTTTTCCCAAATATCTGTTCTCATCGTCAGCAATCTTGAAACACTTGGCCAATGGTTATTGTTGACTTACAGTAGAATCGCCACGTAGCCATGCTACAAAACTCAACACAGTATAGGACCGCACAGGCGGTGAGTCCACGGATGTACTTGGGAGCATCCGACTCGACAAACATCTGGGCTCCAACAGCATTACCAACGCAGTAGCCCACGAACAGAATCGTCGATGTCACGGTCTTCTTGGTCCTTCCAGCGACATTGGATGGTAGGAAAGTCCAGATCACTGACACGTGTTAAAGGCAGCCTAGAGATGGGCGCAGAAAAGAGAACTTACTCAGTCCAGGAAGGGAACCGAACACTTGCAAAATGTACATGCCCCATCTTGTCCACTTCATAGAGTCGGTTGGAAGGAGGGCCAGCGCCATCATTCCGCTGAAAGCCGGAAGAAGTGAAAACATCATCATCAGGACTGTCTTAAATCAGCATGGGAAGACTTTGCTCGGGGTTCCTTTCCACTTACATCGGAGGTTAGGCTTCTTCAGCGTTACATATCCAACTACCAGGAACCAGCAGATACTGACGCAGTAGTATGGAGTTGATCCCTTCAACAATGTCTCCAGTGGTGTGAACCCGAAAGACTTCCAGATGAGCTTGGAGAATGTGGTATTGGCGCCATTGGGCAGAGCGTTAATGATGGTGACGAAGAAGAAGAAATAGGTTTGCGGATCTGTGAACGTACTTTGGTTAACTTGTGACACATGCAGTCTCCATGCGCGGCTCGCAAGACCACGTACCTTTGAAGGTGGCCCAGACTTGATCCCACTTGAACTCCGACCGCTTCTCTCGATCCGAGCCAGTTTGGTTGGCAATAACACGAGCTATTGCCGCCTTCTTCTCCTTTTCGTTCAACCAGCGAACTTCGCGAGGTGTGCCAAGTATGAACCAAACGAGGACACCGCAGGCAATTGTCAAGCCGCCGAGGAAGAACGAGATTCCTTTCCACTACACAATGATTATGAAAGTCAGTCTAATTAAACTACTATTGTGTCTGGTTGACTGAACAGGCTAACTTACTGCAGCAAGGCCGTCTGGGTTCTTTTGTGCGTGAAGTCCGATGCCGTACATGCAAAGGCCGGTGATGATATTCATACCGGCATTCGAGGTTCCCCATATCAAAGATCGTAAAGTATGCTCTTGAGAGGTGTACCAAGCTCCCGTGATGAGCATGAAGGTCGGACTGATGGTACTTTCCAAGGCGCCTTGGATGAACCTGAGGATCATGAGGTGCGCAAAGTTCTTGGCGAAGGCAATGCAAAGAACTACGACACCCCACAGCACCATCACAACCGACAGAAACTTGCCGGTATGACTCTTCTGTATCAGCCAGTTGCCCGGAAACTCCCATACCAGGTAGGATAGGTAAAAGATGGTGCTGAGCCAGTTAAACTGCTCGCCAACCAAACCGGTGTCCTCGCGAAGACCGAAAACCGCCTGCACACTGAGAGACGTCTTGTCGGCCTGTTGTGTTCCATAGCATACCCACATCAACGGCAGAAGGAATATGTCGATCTTGAATCGCAGCTTCCTGAAGTAAGAGTCTGAGTACTCTGTCGCATCTTCGATAGTACCTGCAAGAACATCGTCGGGCTTGTCAGACACAGCCACATCGTCGAACTTCTTGTCGTCGGCTTCGGATGTCATTGTGCCTATGTCCACAAGCCCAAACAGGTACAGGTGACAATTGATCGACAGCGAGATTCTTGAGAAAGAGAGAAAAGAGGCAAACTCCGTAATCAAGCTATGTAATTGAGCTTCTGGGATCACCCCACTGAGATGCAACTGCTTCCTTATAGTGACCATGCATCCTAGCTGCGGCCACCGCTACTCTGCACGTTGCGTTCATGGGGAAAGCACTTGAGCGTCGGTCGGATCTCTTCCGATCAGCTTGTGCGCGTGGCGATGTCGGAGATAACAGATAGTTCTTTGGATATTATCTTCAGGTAGGGCATACCTTAGCCTGATTCCAGGGGTTGATAGGCATATTCTTATCTCTCAATATCTTTGAGGCATGGATGGGAGACCTGCCAAGCTGCATCGCAGCGGCCCGTGATCCGGCCGAAGTGCTTACCCCTCATGGCCAGATCCATGTCCCATGTTGTCAGCACTCAGGTAAGTGTACTCTTGAAATGTACAGTTCGACAAAGGCATGATCTGAGTATTGAGATTTGCCACTCAGTGATCAAGGACTTTACTATTTCCTGCCCTTCGTTTTGTGGTCAAGTCGACTCTCATTTAGCGAATTCGCCCAATTCTAGCCAACACCATGGCCAACCAAATCAAGTCTCCGGTAGTGGATGCAACGGGCAAGACACGCCTACGTGAGTCTCTTGAGAAAGCGAAGAGAGGTGAGGGTCCAAGCGTAGGACAGTGGCTCGAGTTCCCTGGATATTCTCTCGCAAGAACCGTCGCGCCCCTTGGAGAAGACGTAAGTTATTCTTTCCAGCCCTTCTCTCGCAAATCAGAGTCTGATGTAAGCGGCCAGTGGATTCTCATCGATACTGAACATGGAAACATCGATGACCGCGATATGTATCTACAAGTTGGGGCTATCTCATCGTCAGGAGTTTCCCCGATTGTCAGAATACCTGCATCAGAACACTGGATGATGAAGCGGGCCCTGGATTGCGGAGCTCATGCCGTGATGGTCCCAATGTGTGAGACAAAGGTAAGGAAAATAACTCCAGATTTCGATACGGCCGCTCAAACTTTGCGTAGGAACAAGCTGAAGCGATTGTAAGAGCGTGCAAGTACCGCTCAAAGCGATGGCCGCAGGGTCTCCGGGGAGCAGGCGCGATGTATGCTCATGCAGCGTTCAACCAGACTGGCCGTGAGTACCTGCTCGGCGCCAATGACAACGTCATGGTCTGCGTCCAAATTGAAAGCCTCAAGGCCATTGAGAACGTGGAGGAGATTGCCGCGGTCGATGGTGTTGACATGCTCTTCATTGGCCCCAACGATCTCGCCTCGTCGATGGGCTACATTGCCTTTGACCATGCCTCGATCCCTGAAGTACAAGAGGCCATTTCCCGCGTTTTGAAGGCTGGTCTTGATGCTGGCAAATATGTCGGGCATTTCGCGCTCAGTGCCGACGTTGCTGCGGCAAAATACAAGCAAGGCTTTCACTTCGTCAACTGCGGTGCCGACATTGTGGCAGTTGCGGCGTGGATGTCTGGGGAGATGGGGAAGCTGAAGAGTCTTGTTGCTGCGGACAATAAGTCAAAGGAAACTCCGGAGAAAGTCAACGGACAGCTATCAGAGATGGAGACGCCACCGACAGAAAACGGTGTTGGATACAATTAAAACTGCAAACTTGAAGGTTGAATATCAAGTCTGGAGGCTGTGGCCGTGTCATTCTTATGGTTACTTTGATGACTCTGCGACATGATAATCATCAATGATGTGCTTCACGTTGAGCACCACACTTCCTGTCAGGTTGTCGATCCCATTCTTCCAAGTCACATTATGGAAAAGGCAGATACGCTCAGCCGTCCTTTTTGAGAAACGAATGAAAATTAGGTTGATGATCAGAACTTGAGATCCATTACATTCCTCGTTCAACATACATAACGAGACGATTGAAGTCTCAGTGGCCTACTACCAGGCCCACCTAGCAGTCTGATAACGAAGTTCGGTCCGGGTTCCGATCCGATACCTTTGCACACTCAACTTGAGTATATTTAGTCTCTAGTCATCAACTGAAGCCCAGATGCTCACCGAGTTAATATGCACGCGACCTTGCCTAAAGTAACCCCCCTTCATCAGTACCCTTCCACACCAAAGTCTCAACTATGAACGGCTCTCTCCCGACCTCAAATCGAGCTGTTGTCTGGGCTGGCGCGCGCAAGCTCAACATTGAGCAACGGCCCATCAGAGCCCCCAATGACGATGAAGTGCTGGTCGAAATTATCACCACTGGAATCTGTGGCTCAGATTGCCATAATTGGGAAAGTGATCAAGTCTCATGTCAACTCATCTTAGGCCACGAGTCGGCGGGCATCATCGTCCAATTGGGAAAGAAGGTTGTCAACAGACATCTTGGCCAGAGAGTTGCAGTCGAGCCTGGATTCAGTTGCAGAGAGTATGCGGGCCACCGATCTTTTATCGCAGCTTACTGCTCGGTAACGCTAATGTCTTATACCCAGATGTGAGTTTTGCGGACGAGGTAACCCGAATATCTGCGCAAATCTGAAGTACTGCGGAATGGACCCGACGGATGGAACCTTGAGTCAATATTTCACATGCAGGGCGTCGAACACCGTCCCCATTCCCGACGAGGTGTCCTGGGAGGAAGCAGGGGCGATTCAGCCGTTGGCCATTGCCGTGCAGGTGGCGAGAAGAGCGAGCTTGAACCCAAGCCAAAGCCTGGCGATTTTGTACGTCAAACGCGTTGATCTGATGGAACCAAGTCCTTTAATGCTAACAGCTGACAGCGGATGCGGTCCTCTTGGCCTTCTAATCTTGGCTGTTGCCAAAGCATACGGGGTCAAGAAGATTGTTATGTTCGACATCGAGAAGTCTCGAACCCGGTTTGCCGAGTCTTACGGAGCTCACGTTGGACTTGTCACGCCGAAGCACGAAGACCCATCAAAGGATACACTGTCTTTTGCCCAAGCCTATGCAAAAGAGATCATTGCCAACCACGACCTAGGACACGGATTTGACGTGTCAATCGAAGCCAGTGGTGCGGAAGTATGCGCCACAATGGCTGTGTGCATGCTCAAGGCCGGCGGAACCTGTAAGTTGAGGTAGCTTCAAAGATGAGAATAGTCGCAGATCTGATCAAATGCAGGTATTCAAGCAGGTTTGGGCAAGCCAATGGCTTCAGTACCACTCTTTCTGATTACGGCAAACGAGTTGAACGTGAAGGGTTTGTTTCAGCACCCTCATCTCAATCAAATTAGAGGTTACTGATTTCTTTCCAGGCACGGTTCGTTACACTCATGGCTGCTTCGAAGATGCAATTGGTCTACTGTCCAGGAAGGCAGTCGATCTCAGACCGCTTATCACGGCAACGTACCCCTTGACGCAGGCAAACGAGGCGTTCGAGGCACAGCATTCAAGGAACGATATCAAAATTGTGATCTTTAATCAAAAGTAGAATCATTCTCATTCATTTCAAACTTGTCTTGCGATCACGGGATCTCAAAAGACCTAGCCCCAAGATGAGAATAGAACAGGGTCCAACGGGTCAAAAGGAAATAGCTCAGACCCGGCCACTTCGCCCCAGAGGAAATTGTCGCCACCATGCCTCGGTGATGCAGTTCCCTCGATATCGTCAAATGCCCTCTTGTGACCCCCCTTGTTTATGAGGCCATGCGAGTCTTTGGGTGAGTTGCTATGGGAGGGTTGAGCCAAGGTGAGGCTTCTTTGGTAATGTTGCAGTAATTCCTCGATGATGGCTCTGCTTCTTCTCGCTCCAGACCAACGTAGTTCAACATCCTTCAGAAAGTTGACACACTTCTCGACGTCAGTTAGAATTTCCTTGCTCGTCTGTTTTGGTGGCAATCGCAATCTGTCACGCATATGCGTTAATCCCTGCATGTCGGCCAGGTAGAAATGCTTGACTTACAGGACAATACCGGAAAGCGTCATGTAATGGACGCAGATTGCTAGGTAATGAGAAGTCGGGACCAGGTCTCGTACAATCTCGGCAGCGTTGATGCAACTTTGCGCTGCATTTACACACTGCGAGATAGCACCTGAGATGTCGGCTTCCTCGCCCAGTCTAGACTGCTTGGGGTAGTTCAAGAAGCACCTGCCAGATGTGAGCATTCCACGGTTCACAACTCTGGGTCTTCTACTCAATCATACCGGTAGAGATTCAAGAGAGACCCCGCGTGTAGGATGAAGATGATCACACACATGACCAGAGCAGGATCTCCTCCGGGACCTCTCTCCATGCTATTTGCTGAAAACTGAATATCTGGCGGTAGGCTTTCCAGCCATTTTCGCAGCGCTTGGTCGTGCGAGTCGACACGAGAAAGAAATTTATGCAGCTTATCGACGCCTGCAGAGGCAAGTTTGCGCAGCTGCAGGGGCGAGTTGAGACGTTGAATCTTGCCGGCCAGACGACATAGTCGAGCGAACGCCAAGAATCCACTGACAGGACTGGACTTCAGTGTTGTCAACTCCTCAGTCGCGAGACGACGCCTGCGTTTTTGGTCAAGGGGTTCCAGGTCTTCGTCTCTAAGATCCAGCGGAAGTTCACAGTCGCAATCGTCGTCTTGAATGGCCATGGGTCGTCCAAGGCAGATTGAGGTTACTCTGTGTACACGCGGTCAGCTCTGTACCGAAAGTGGTTTGATAAGTCATCAAAGAGCAAGAAATTACCGGTCAAGAGTATAAACACACCACCAAACACGACGAGAAACCTGGACTCTTAGACGTTCATTGTGGCTGCTGTTGTAAACAGCTGGTGCCAGAGATAATATCTTCTCTACTTGTCAGCAAACCTGAAAACGTATGGTACAGGTGATACGAACCGATCGACTGCTGAGGTGCAAACCCATGTCTAAAGCAGCTCTAACAGCCTGTCCTGCCAGACTCCAACTTTGGGATAGGGTATTCCAACCCGCTGAACACATGGATAGCAAGGCTAAGCATTGAATTCTCTCCAGTGATGCCTCGCCATTAGACGCGTGAGACATGAGAAGTGCTTTCTGGTAGTACTCAATTCCAGGAAGCTCGTTCTCAGAATGTGATGGTAGGAGACTGGAGGAGCATGCACAGACAGCAAAGAACACCATCAGGAACCGGCGGTGCTTCGGCGAGGAGCAGTCTTGACCAGCCTTGAGCAGTTTCTGATATCGGCGCATGAAGTGCGGCCTGAAAAGAACCGGAAACGTGTAATGCAGCTTGTCGAAATACAGACTGATGAGAACATCCGCGATGTACTGTGGTGGTCGCGGCAGAGTCTCTGGTTTGGGGATGAAAGGTGAATCGGGCCAGACTTTTCCCCGGACGAAAAGAGGAAGTTCAAGGTCGTCGATACTCTGCGCGCTGTGGCTTGCGCCGGTCGACGAAGGTGTCGTCATAGGAGCTGCTGGCAGCAAGCTTTTGGCAGCTTCGATTAGTATGTTGTGAGTCGCACCGCCGATGAAACTAGTGAACATGTTAGGCGGGTTCCGCAATGATCACGAAGTGAGATGCTCACCGAGGACGTCCGTACGAATCCCTCACCAAGGCTCCAGCCGGGTTTGCGTCTTCATCCTGGTTTTCATCATTGGTGTCAGAATCATCGCTATCGGATGATGAAGCCTCCCCGGCTACGGTCTCTTCGTGTGCTAGTCCAACGCTAGGTTCATGTTGGTTGAGGTCGCACACCACTGCATGTGTGTCTCCCTGAGCGACGTGGCCCTCTGCGCGCGTTCGAAGACCAGATATCGGGGCTCTCAATTCCGGCATGGAATTCAAGACCTGCGCTGCTCGTAAGACATCTTCATTGGGACTTGCTTGGTTCGCAGGACGTGGCTGATGCAAGGCTTCCAATGACCGGGAAAGCTGGCCAGTGAGAATCTCTAGTCTCTCACAAAGCGTGTCCATCTGTTGACACCGAGCTTCGAATGAGGTAGTATAGCTATCATAACGTGAGAAACTGGCCACTTTGTGGCGTGAATGTGCCTTACTATCTGCTCGCGGATGCATTGTCTTTGGTCCCTGGGAATTCGCAGGTTTGGTCTCGAGAGCTGCAATTGTGACAGGGATTTTTGCCGTCGCATTTGATCTAGTACACAACTATGGTCAGTCAAAGTTTATTGTTCGCGGTCGTCACTGTAGTGTACAACCTTCTTCCGACGACAAGCCAGGCACGCCTGCCAGACCCGGCTTCCGGCCGGCTCCGATGCCTGTGGGGCATTCGGGGCGGGTTCGTCTCCGGGGACGGAGCACCGTGGGGCTGACATCTGCAAAACCGTCTGCAGCAATGTTTCTACGCGTGGTGTACCCGAACAGAATCAGGCAGGTGAGATGTTGTCTCACAAGAGAAGAGAAGACACAATTAGCAGGTCCTGCGGGGGATAACATGGAAACGGCGAGTATATGCCGAGGTCTTATCTCCGGCCCCGATGTGTCATGGGTTCCCCACCATTCTTATCAGTTCATTGCATGGGTGCTTGGAGAAGTGCTTTGATCATAGCAATCTGTTGAAGCGCTCATTTGTGCTTGGCTATCGTAGTGTTTACTTTATGTTGCTTTATAAACACTTCTCCTATCAACTCAGGATTCCATATCCCTTCAGTGTTCACAACCCTCCGGTTTGCACGTAGCCTAAATCAACCTAGTGTGCACCTATGCTTCCATCTCAAGCAGTCGGAGTTGCCATCGCCGGAACAGCCATGTCTGCCAACGGTGCCGCAGTTCGCTTCATACCAGTGGGGCCACAAGTGCTAGCCTTCAATCCGGCATAGATCGAAGAGTAAGCTGCAGGCAGGAGTTCGTCTGGCTGGCCGGCAGGGATTGTTCCAACGTAAGGGTTGAAGTTGTATATCCCGCAGGGGCAGTGATCCAAGATCTGCATTCCGGCCGTTCCCGAAAGCCTCGTCGATCCTCCACGAGCCAGATTGAAAGAAACCGCGCCAGGCTTCATGTCGACGGAGAACTTGGCAGCACCAGCCGGCGCTTGGACCGTGACCGTGTTACCACCCACGGTGATGGAGACGGATGCGGCTTCAGTCAAGAGTGTGACGACGAAAACCTTGTCTTCCATGGTCTCCCAACCCGCAGGTCGACCTTTAAAGTAGTTGCCGGAAGAGTTGTTTGCGTCAGCCATCGTGGTATCTGTCGCATCGCAGTTGAGGCTTCTGAGCGTAGGGCGGAACCAGTAGACGATCTGGTCCTCGGAAATGTATGGTTTGACATCCTTTCCGCCATTATGGTATGCCTTGATGAATGGCTTGGCCATATCAAGCCAGCCGTTGTGAGGAAATCCGTACACCCACTTGGAGTTACCATCGTCTCCGTGAGGGCTATCAAGGCGGCCGACATAGTGACTCTCGCCGTAGTCGTTCCAAGTAACAATTTCCAGAAAGCGAGGCTGCAAAGAGAGGATTTGTTGCCACCGGTCATACCACAGGAAGTCCGAAGGGAACACCCAGTTCTTGGAGTAGGGGACTTCCGGTCCGAAGTGTGTGAAGAACCACGGCGACACCGGCGCAATGTAAGCCTTGCCGTTGAGAGCGTTGATGTAAGCTTGATCTCCCTGTTCAACAGAAACACTTCCGCTGCCATCTGGCGCCTTGTTCTTCCCATTGTTAGGCCAGCCAAGCCAGTTAAGAGCACCGTCGATGTTGCTGAAGTCCGTGCCGAATTCAGGGTGGTAGTTGGGAGCCCAAAAGACTGGCGTGCCAGCAGCACTGCGCATAGCTGCGACATCAAGTCCATCTCCAGCAAAGGATGAGGCAAAGACCTTGCCGTCGACGATGAGTTGGGCGGGACGAGATCCATACTTGGCAATCATCTGGCCGACTCGAACCGCATCACCAGTGCTGTACCAGTTGAAGTCGAAAGAGATGAACACCTTCATGCCGTTGTTGGCAGCAGACTGGTAGGCCAGGTCCAACTGGGCGTCAGAGTAAGAATCCGTCCCAATGTTGAGAGCGAAAGCATCAATGCCAGCTGCTTTGGCGTTACGCATATCGGCGTTATAGTCGCTTGGGGAACTACGAGCACCGACGATTCCGATCTGAAGTCCCTGTCAGTAAGACGAGCCGAGACTCATCAGCAAGCATGACGGCACTCACCATAAAGTGGCAGAATACAAGCTTGTCGCCGCCATTTTGGCGAATGATCAGAGAATCCTCCGGTGTAGAAGGTACAGCAAGACCAACAGCCGAATCAAATATGGCAGCCGCCAAGAGGCCTTTGATGAGACCGCTTAGACGCATCTTTCTTGATAATCGACGTTGTTCACAACGCGGTCTGCTTTGAAACACAAGTAGAAGATCGAATTGAGAAGACTAAAAGGCTCCTGTTTGGCTAGCCTTGATGACGACTCTGTGGCTTCGAGACTTCTAGAAACCGCAATGATATCGGCCTCTTTCATCACTCTTATATCTAGTCAATCGATTTCACATAGTCACCCTCTACAGACCTCTGCCTTGGCAGGATCCGCAAAAGTTGAGACTGCCGACATGCATAGGTCCGAATGCAACCCGTTTCGGCGTTATAGAGATCCCATCCAAGGCTTTGTTGGGCATCTGTTTGGGTCTGCTGGTTTGGGTTGTTCCGGACGCGCGCTCATGAGACTCCGGTAAGTCTCTTTGTTCATGTAGCTGCCCGCCTACTCCCGCCCAAGGTATCGAATAAAGGGCCTTCTCACGTTACATTGTCGATGCTTTCTATTCGCTCATAGTTGTGTAGTACAAACATCTTTTGCCTGCGACAAAGCAGCCTGGCGGCCAAAGGGATGAGTTTCAACCCACAGACAACGATGTTGATACAATTGCATGAGTCGTTTGCATGCCACATCGTCTGCAAAATAGCAAATCAAAATCGTAAAATTTTGTCACACGATCAGCAGCTTCTCACACCGGCACTGTAGTCATCTTCGGCCTCTAAGTGGATGTTTGGCCATGCATGTCATGTCATTCGGCCCGTGGCCCGTGGGAGCTGTCAGTCTCCGAAAGCAACCCTCCGAGCAGCTTTTCCGGAAGTTTTCTCCATTCGGGGGGACTCATATATCTGGGGTGCATATGCAGAACCCGGCATCTTGTGGCCAGAACGTCCCGCATGCTAGGGAGTGCCACATGATGATTGTCTCAACGGCTGCCAGATGGTGTCGAGCCCGGCAGTGCGGAGTCGAACCAATGAGACTCCCAAACATCGGGTTTCCTCCTAATGAGACCGCCAATCATGGATCATGAACAGAAGCTTAGTAGACGAAAACCGGGACATTTGCAGGTTGCATTCATCCGACTTAAAATGCCACGTAGATGAGATGACAGCGCCGGAAAAAATCGGGGTACCCTTAAGTCGACGTCACCTCGGGCCTCACTTCAACATTGTAAGCCCAGCCTGCCGCTGTATTTGGAGACTTGAGGCCATGACCAGATGGTCTTTTCAGTTTCAAAAATGATTTGGCTGTAGTTACCAACGTACACAGTCAGACAACAAGTCCCAAACGGGACGAGCCATTTCCGATGAATTTGTAAACCCCGCCAGTCTCACTCAATCCACCTACCAGATGGGCGGAACTGCAGATTGTCTTTGTTTCAGCCACAAGAAGGATTTTTAAGAAATTAGCCAATAGGGAGATGTCATGAGGCATCCCTCTAGAGGCGGCCCTCGACGGAAAGTTGCCTCCCGCCAAGTGAGTTCTTGTTGGTTGTATGCTCTAGAGCTTGACACCACTATTTTCTCTCAGTCTGAGTACGTATCTGCTCGAAAGCAACGTGCCAACACTAAGATTTCAAGTCGTTTTCACGTGTCTCGTAGGCAGAACTTCGCGGTACCGTTGGCAGAGTTGTGCCCTTCACTTGGTGTCAACTGACTCCGAGCTTGGGCTAATCACCACCGAGTTCTCCTAGTGAACTGAACATTCGGTCCGTTCCGGCTCACAAATATGCACGTGTCTTACGACTACTCTCACATCACGATACTAGTATCAGTGGCTCTGACCGGCTCTGCAGACTGCACCTGGCCAAGCTTATGCAGTCAGCTGTCGTCCCGGTCAAGCCACTCAGGGGCAGGATCTACCATCCGTTATAAAGTTCCTCCAATAATAAAGTTGATGCTTGAGATCATTTCAGAAACCAGTGATCGCAGTCGACCAGGGGCCTCCTATACGTTACATGTCTTTCTTTCGACTCAACCCAAAGGAAGTGACGTGAGAACTGCCGGTGGGGCTGCTCCAACAACAAGGGAGACACAACGTGGACCTCTCCCAACCTTCTCGTGGGCTTTAATTGGCCCATACGATGTGCTTGATGAATGTCGCGTTGTATTACGATGAGAGCTGCCGCCGGAAGCTCACAACTAAGTGGGAGCGGTAAACCCTGCCAGCCATGCTACCAGGCGAAGGTATCTCTGAATCTCATGATAGGATGGAGCAACATACACGAGATCTACAGTATCCATGATACGTCACATCTTCAAAAACTGATCAGTGGTTCTCTGGCCATGTTCTCGTCATAGCTACCCAACCTCGGCATTACTCTAGTCATTGTGGGTGCCTCAGTGATTGACTGATGTGGCCACTTAGACAACTTAAACATCTTGGGCCGGAAGACCTGCAACTAGTGTATGTGGCGGAAATCGCGCCTTATCGTTTTTCTACTATGTCGCCAAGCTCTACAACTGGCTCTTCGACGACGAGCGCCTTTGCCACTGGGGCGGGCTCGATCCTCACGACTGGGAGCTGTGCCCGGAGACCGCTTTCCGGGCCTTCATCGAACGTAAATCGACCAGAATCCAAAAGCAGCTGAATCCCGAAACTCTTTCTCTTATGTTCAGACATATTGCTTTTGAGGAGGCAAATGCTTGGGTCAAGATCGAGGGGGCATGTCATGATGAGCATGAGAATCAGTCTGTCGCTGCGAGGTGTAGATCAAAGTAGATTTAAGGGAGGCATTGAGTTATCATTAAGCAAGATGTACAAAGGAAGGAAGAGTACAGTCGAGCTGCAGAACCTTGTCACCGATCCAGATGGGCCACAATTTTTCATCAACCGCATGGTGTTTACAGCAAGGATGAAGAAATCCGAGCTTTGGAACCTCGATCCTGTTTTCTTGTTATTTGAGAGTGCTAGAGAATAAGGCATACAAGCTCTTGGGAGGCCGGCGGGCTACAGGATGGAAACGTAGCATAGACATCATTTAGCTTCATCGAAGTCTGTATTGATGGTTGTACAGCATTGCAACGAAAGAAGGTCCATAGCCCTTCACACTCCTCTGAACGAAGAAGAGCGTTCTCACGTTCCACTCTGACCAATAACCACCACGAATACAGCCCCTTAAAGTCCAACCTGACTCAGCACATCACTTTGAATCCTCCCAGACCAAAATGACCCCTTCCTCGTCTTCCATTGACAAATTTCGCATTCAGTGGCTAGGTTCCTGAAGCCCCTCAAGGCCGCGCTTGCTCCGGCAAAAAAGAGATATCCCACTTGAACGGGCACTGAACCGCCGCGCAGAAACACCCATCCTCCTTGGGGACAGCCTTGCACTTCATCGCAGGCTCGTCCGGGTTCGGGTCGCAACAGCAGCACATGGTCTGCGTCTCGGCGTCCAGGGTGTAAGGGCACGACTCGGGGGGCATGATGCCGCAGCTGCCTTGGGGGACGGTGCACTTGTAGCCTTCGTCGAGGTAGTCGCAGACACAGCAGTTGGCGATGTCGGTCTCCTGTCTGCTTGTGAGGGAAGATGCCTGGATGTTGGCGGCCATGGCGATGACGGCGAGGGTGATGTTTGATAGCTTCATGGTGGATATTTGGCCGATGATTGTCTGATAGAAATTGTTGTATATGTGAGCTGTGGGTTGGTTTCTTAAATGAGTCTTTGAATTTCCTTGAGTGCTCATCTGCTTTATAGTCAAGGGCGTCTAGCTTATATAGTTGCTGGTCACCTCAACTCAACAGCATAACGCTGTATCGTAATACACGCACAAAAGTCCGTGGCCCAGTGAGCAACCAGCCTCGTAATTCATCCTTTTTACCACATTGAGTTGATATCGGGCAAGTGTGTCTCAAAAACATTGTGCTAGCAGCTCCGGTCTGGTCCAAGGCAACATCTCTACAGCCTATTCATCTCTTGGCAGTGCCGGAATTGTAAGTCCTGTCTTGCTTGAGCAAGACGGAAGACGAATCACGGTTGGAAAATCTAACTGAAAATTATCTCACCTCGCCAAGCCTGGGCTGAAAACAGAGGCGTAAACGTCGTGGTCGTTTTTACCCGGAGGGGGTAGGCCGTGATCATATAAGGCCTCTTTCGGAGAGCTGTCAAACGTAAGCCGGGCATCGTGGGAGACGGGCCGACTTCTTTGGAGCTTACATGTCTCATTGCCGGAGTGAATACGCCATTCCGATTCGGTTATGAAGGGTTGGTAATGAACTTACTAAGAGGCCTTCTTATAGTTGGTGGAGGCTTCGCTGTGAAGCCTCGTTCCATCGCGAGTACGAATGAGATTCACGTACGAGATTCATATGAAAGAACAACTGTCTATTTGAGCATAAACCTCTATTCGAACTGAAATTACGGCCTTCTATTTCGCCACAGCCAATGCGCTCCTCACAGCAAAATTCTGCTCCGTATCCATATCCCAAGGCCCGGGCTTGATCCAATCCAGTCTGACCCCAGGCTGGAACACCATGCAATACGAACTCCCTCCGAAATGAAACATCCCAATCTCCTGCCCCTTCTCAATCCTCTGCCCCTCCTTCACCACAAAGCTGCAGGTAGAGACCTCGACCATGCCGATGAATACAGCGGCCATCAACCCGATCTTCGGGTTGTCGGCCTGGATGTAGATAATCCCCCTCGTGGCCACCGCGCTGAGATACGGCTGCGAGTACGTCGGCGCCGCGGGGTCAAGCTGTCCCTGTCCTTTGGCGCCGGCCAGCCCCTCGTAGTAGTTCTCGCTGTAGTACGTCCCCGGCACCGAGTCGATCCCGATGACCCTGCCGCTAACGGGGGCGTGCCAGCGGTGGTAGCTCAGCGCGCTCAGGAAGGCCTGGTAGACCGTGCCGCCGACGAAGTGCGACGTGTGCTTGCTGCAGTTGAGCATGTTGGCGAGGGAGTACGGCTGGCCCTTGAGGTAGAAGGTGTCGAAGAGCTTGACGCCCGTCCGGACCTGCAGCGGCGCCGACTCGCACGCGTTGGCGATGACCAGCGTCGGGTCCGGGAATCTCTTGTCGCGGTGGCCGTGGTCGGGTGCCTCGACGGGGCGGACGTGGTCGCGGAACCGCCGTACGAAGAAGTCATCCCACGACGTGAAGCCGAAGTACTCCCACGACGGGTTGCACTCGAACAGGTCCTCGAAGTTGTAGCTCGTCTTGCCGTTGTTGGCCTTCTCGGCGATGATTTCCCGCCCTTGCTTGGACAGCCAGCCGTCGAGACATCCACGTGACTCGGGGGTTGTGAGGAACTTGCCCCAGGAGTTGAGGATGGCGGCGATGGCGGCGTTAACCTCCGGGAGGAGGAACAACTCGTAACCCGAGTCGGTGCCCATGGGGTAGTCTAAAAGGGCATTGATGGGACAGCCGATGAATCCGATGGCTGTCGAAGGGTCAGACTTGCGGACGAACTCCGGCCCGGACAGCATCACTAGATTCAGGATCGGGATGAAGTCGTCAAACGACTTGATGGCTCGATGGCCGGAGGGGTCTTGGGGGTATTTCCTCGAGGACTCAGTGAACATCTTGTTGGCCAGCTTGGTGAGATGAGGATCCTCGGATACAAGCTTTTGGAGCGCAACGAGGCTGGGATCCAGAGGCTCAGTGCTCTTGGAGGCTTTCGCCTTGGCTTCTTTGGCCTTTTGGACGGTCCATTGTATGATGAGATTACGGTCTTTGGGAAGCCAGTGGCCCGGAGCCTGGCTATGGGAGGCCTTCTCTTGAGAGATTGTTGGCTTTCTAGAAAAGTACGAAAACATGCTGAAAGAGTCTATTGGTGTTGAGTATTGGACCAGGGCACGCGAGTGTCGAGGGTTTGGAAAAAGCTGCAAGACGGCGGTTTATACCTGCCGCGGGCATTAGTCCATTAGCTAATACCTCTGGTTGGGAAACACACGTGAGTGTCAGTTTACATGAACTTTTCGTTTCACGAAACGCAGAAACCCGCCATTTGCAGGCGTCGGATGTGCCATGACTTGTTTCTGCCGCCCTCTTGTGTCTCTGCAGCGTGTGAAACAACGTCCGGGGAGATGGACGTTGGCTGGCATCTGCCCCAACGTTTTCGACTGAGTCGTTCTCCAGATTTCATCAGACGTTTAAAATGCCGCATGCCGCGAGGGCGAGGACGGGGACGAGGAAGCAGAGAAAACGGGACACGGTTGCGGTCAGTAAGCACGCCGCCCGATTCGTCGAGTGTCTCTCAGAGTCAGACACGGCGTCCGGGCCGCCACGAAGCCGGCGTTTTTTCCCACCAAGACATCTTTCGTCCGAAGATGTTGGTGAGGGACGTATCGCGTCGGCGGCACCAGTCCGCTCGAGCCGATCCGTACTACACCGGTTGTGACTAAGGTACAATGTCGTAAGTGCCGTCCAAGCCGATGGCGGACCTGGTTCCTGGCTGCTGCAGGACATGTCTTGCGAATGCGGACGAGGGCCTGACAGAGGCGTACTTTTTCATCTGAAGGTCACGGAGGAAAATCGGGGACTGGGTTTCGGCTGATGAGGCGACCTGCCAACCTCGGTGTTGGGTCAGCGCGAGTCAAAGTGAGGTTTGAGTCGGCGACTGAGTTTGTCATTGGACTCAGCTTGCGTTCTGGAATGCGAGCCCGATGAAGTCGAGAGTCTTGGTCGGCGATGTTTTGTGAATGTGGACTCACAACACCACCTGGGAATGATGTTAAATGCTTCGCCGATTGCTCCAGCCGAGCTGAAAGTGATGAGGTGTCAAAAGAGGAATGGTGTTACTCAGCCAACACGGCAATTGTCTCAGTAGGTGATAGAATTGGAAAGATATCGAAACGGCAAAAAGAAATGCGCTCGTATGTGTGGGATTTAACCACCGAATCTCCCCGAGGTGGGCTCGAACCACCAACCTCCAGATTAACAGTCTGACGCGCTAGCCAATTGTGCCATCGGGGATGAGACGCTTTTAATTGCTGAAAGTTTTGCTCGGGTGGAGGCCTAAGGCGGGCGTGGGTAAGGGGAGCAACCAGCTCTGCTCAGCGTCCTGGTGTGGGCGGGTGCAAATCCAGTTCTGTCTTGGTCGGGGTTCCGCGAAATCCGCCTGAAATTTCCCCTCTCAGGTGCTACCCTGTGTGGACTATGTGTGGCATGGTGCGAGGCGTTAGGTGTTGCAGCTTGCATGCTTGAGCTGCGTTCTTCATCACGAAGTTTGCCCGTTGCAGTTCGATATCGTTGGCGTAAGCGCCACTGACGAGACCATCGATTCTGATGGCTCCCAAAATTCATTTTTCGAGGCCGGCCTTGGAAAGGTGCCAGGTCCGCAATAGAGAGAGTTCCGAATGCAAACAGCCGTAAATCAATTGGCGACGTGCCTCAAACACGACAACAGGCATGAAATGAGACAGGAGAACAGCCTTTCCAAAGGTAGAAGCCAATAAGGCGATGGACAAAGGCATCTTGGTCGTACGACTTCACGGGGAAAGAACTCGGCGCCAGCTTACCTGCCTTAGTGGCGGCTACCTGCCTCCAGAAAAAAGCAAACGCGACGCGTGCGACTGCCGCCTATGACATCAGGATTCATCAGACTTTCCTTCCAAGTTCACCTCCTCGTCGCGTCTTCCCTCCTAGCAATCAATTCTCTCCCAACAACATTCCTCTCGTTGTACCACCTTCGTTGAAGCATCGCGAATACCAATTGCCATCAATTGACTTGATCAAGCCTCTTCCCACTGTCGTCCGACGCAACACAGACATCATGGTCACCACTCGTGCCGCAGACCACGCCAACGGCAACACTGAAGCTCCTTCCGTAGCCGCTGGTGAGAAGCGCGGCATCGAGCACGATGCTGCTGATCCATCTCCTGATGCCAAGCGAGTGAAGAAGTCAGACGAGACCCGTCAGACTACACTGGAGGAGACTCTCGAGAAGAACAAGGATGATGCGGAGACCAAGACCGCTGAGACTGAGACTAAGTCCACTGAGGACAAAGACCAGAAGAACGGCGATACCGAGATGAAGGACTCGGGTGCTAATGGCCATGACGGCGCAGAGTCGGTCACTGACGCCAAGAACGAGACAGAGGATGTCGCTGTCGAGAAGAAGAAAGACACCAAGGCAGAGGCTACGGAGGAGAAGCACCAAACCGATGAGAAGATGGAGGACGCCCCGGTGGAAGCCGAAGAGAAGTCCAAGACCGAGGAGGTGCCCAAGGCAGACGAGAAGATGGTCGACGCCAAGGTAGACGCCGAGGAAAAGACCAAGGCAGACGAGAAAGTGGAGGATAACAAGACTGAAACTTCAGAGGAGAAGTCCAAAGGAGACGACAAGACAGAGAAGGAAGCGAAGACAGAATCTACGGAGGAGGCGACTACGGCTGACGAGAAGACGGAGGCTGACGCCAAGGTGGAAGCTCCAGAGGAGACGGCCAAGAACAACGAGAAGACAGATACCAAGCAGGAGAACGGAGACTCCGCCGAGATTCCCCACGAAGACAAGAAGGTTCCTTCCAACGTCCTCGAGAAAGGCATCGTCTACTTCTTCTTCCGCGCTCGCGTCAACACCGACCAGCCCGAGGAGGTTGACGACATTGCCCGCAGCTACATCATTCTCCGTCCCATGGCCCCTGACTCCAAGCTCGGCGACGGACCCATTGGCGATGCTGGCAACACACGCCTTCTTGCCCTCCCCAAGAAGGTGTTCCCACAGAGTGGCAGAGACCGCTTCATGGTGTTCGTCGAGAAGTTTGGTGCTTCTTTCTCTGAACTGAAGGAGCAGTTTCTGTCAAGTGGCGAGAACCAGACCCAGGCTGGAACTTCACACGTCCCTGCCGCGACTCCTGTGGGTGAGGGAGTCTATGTTATCACCACCACCGGCAGAGAGAGCCACCTTGCGTACATGCTTACGCTGCCTGAGAATGGGGGCGAGGTTCAGAGCGAACTTGGTCTCAAGGAGCAGGGAAGCTTCATCTTGAGCACCAAGAATCCCAAGTTCCCTGGCCCTGCCAATGCCCGTCTCCCGCAGGATCCTGACTTCCCGGAGAGGTAGGCTCCATGCCGAAAAGTTCGGATGTTTACTTACTAACATCGAATGACAGTATCAAGAACGACTTCCGCGACCTCCGCTGGATGCCGTCCAAGCCGGAGCACCTCGACTACGTCAACGCCCAGATCCTCATGATCGGCGAATCGGATGGTCTGAAGAACGCCACGGAGCCGCGCAAGAAGGACGTCCAGGACGGCAAAGACGAGCCGAAGGAGGTCCTTGAGGATATCGAGGAGGAGGATACCAAACGGATGGAGAGCCTCGCCAATGACGACTCGACCGCCATCTTCGCCGATCTGCAAGCCCGTGCCAAGGACTATCCGAAGTTGAAGACGACCTTCTAAGTACATCATTTCGTTGTGTACCGAAGGAAAAGCGGGTGGCAAGGACGGCGAAGAGCAGAGATTGCGGACTGAGCAAGCAGAGAATTGCGAGAACGGGGACTGGGACGACGGCGATTGTTACGGCGGGAGGATTGATTTTTGCAAGTTGTGAATGGCATAGCTTGATTTTGGCGCTGAGAAGCAGCCTGATATTTTAGAGGCAACGAGCAGGACAACTAGTAAGAAACCAATTTAAAGCATATTCCTGAGACAAACTTCCATATCATTCCTATCAAGGGAAGAACACTAGGAGTTGATATCACTGCTCATTCGGAGATCCTTGTCAACGGTGGCTACTGAACCTCGCTAATTTACCTCGTGCAGCTCAAGTCCCCTTCTATCTCTACCGTTTTCCGTTCCGCCGAGGCAGATATTCCTGGCCTCACATGGACAGAAACAGCACAGGGTACCCGGGCATTCGCTATGTATCTGTACTATGATACACATCGCAGGTCAAGTACGGCACAAGACAAGTAGATAGAGAACCAAAGGTGACGCATAGGCACGAGTTAATAGTCAATTCATCCTTAGTCTGTTGGTCAGCGAGGTGCTCTGCATATCTAGCGCCTCTATCAAGACGTATATGCGCCACCTTTTCGGCGTCCAAAACCCTCGGCGACCCCCGTCGTCTTGCCCTGACTTCTCTCGCGCTCTTTCGCGGTTCATCCGGCCCCAGAAGGTGTCACCCTCCTTTTTTCTATGTCGCGGATAACGCGGAGGCCCCTCGTGCCTTTCATGGAGTCTCGGCTTAATGGCCCTGCCGCCCGCACGCCCTTGGTGCGCGAAAGTAACGTCTGTTCGGCTCGTGAGCCGCAGATATGTTCTCTTCGTCGACAGCCCGAAACCCGATCGGGTGGAGGTATTCATCGTTGGTCGATATTCAGAGAAAAAAAATCTCAGATGTTCTTCAGATAATGGGGCTTGAACTTCTTGTTGGCCCGATCCGCGCCGCGCATAAGGAACTGGTTGCCGAGCACCTCGCACACGAACCGCCGCGAGTCACCACCCTCTTTGGCCTTATCCGACCCTTCTTCGGGCTCCTTGACGGGTATCTCGACCCTGAACCACGTCCCCTCCTTCGGCACGATCTTCATCTCATTCTTGCGCGTGATGATCTCGAACGCGAACTTGGAATCCTTGACGACGATGCCCTTGATGCCGACGCGGCTCGGGCACGAGCTCCGCGAGACCTCGACCTCGGCGCCGTGGAACTCGGCCGCGCTCAGCTTCGCCGCCGCGCCCTGGCCCCCGCCGTAGAGTTCCGAGCCCAGGACCTCCTCGACGTAGCCCAGCCAGAGGCGGTGGAGGGGCTCGAAGACGGCGTATTTCTGGCCCTCGCGGGGCACCTCGTACAGGCCGCGCCTGCGTCGTTCGCGGGCGGAGAGGGGTTTCGGCTTGAGTTTTTGTTTCTTGGCGAAGTCGTCGCGGGCCTTGCGGCGGTTGGCGCGCGCGTTGGAGGGCGGCGGTGGTGAGTTCGGTCGCAGGTAGAGGGGTCGGTATTGGATCTTGTCTGTGAAGATGCGGTTGACGCCGTCGGGGGAGTGCGCTCTTGAGAGCAGGGCTTGCGTGACTGGTTGATTTGCGGGCGCCATATCGACGGGCTTCCTTGCGCCGTTACTGAGGTCGTCTCGGCAGAGAAGTCGTAAGTGTTGTTGCTGACTGCAGGCAGCGAGCCTGACTTCGTGAAATCGGGAGTGGAGATGGAGATGGAAAATTAAATGTTAGTGCCTCCGGATTTCTTAGGTGGTGGGACGGGAACCAGGATGAACTGCTTGAAAAGATACGTACCGCCTTCAGTGGCAGCTGCAGCAAGGATTCGCCAGTCCTTCACATGCCGAAAAAACGCTAGAGCCGCCAAATGGCGTCGAGCTCGGCTGGAAATGCGCTGGAGAGTTGGGCACTTGACCTCAACGGTCCACCCAAATGTCCCGCGGCATGACACTGCGACTCTTCGGCTCCCGTCGTCCACGGTGCTCTGCTTTGGAGAGAGAGGAGAGAGAGAGCAGCGCCAAAACAATCTTTTTCCATCCACATCATTCTAGGTACCTTGTCTTACTTCGTTCTAAAGGAGAAATCCGTCACTCTGTAACGTCATCTACAGTTCTCCTTCTGCCCTTCCCCTCCGACTCTCGGCAATGGCAAGGAGCTTAACCGGATTGCTTTGAAGCATCTAATACGAAGCCCATTTATGCGATTCACGATACCCAAATTCAACGATTGATACCCCTTACCCGCCACCGCAATGGCCAAAAACGACGACTCCGCGCCGGATCTGAAGATCCTCGGCGACCAAATCACCCTCCAGCCCAGCGGCTACATCAAGTCACAGCGCGACGACGAGAAGGAGGAGGCCTTGATGAAGCACATGGCCCGCTTCCGCTCCGAACCCTTACAGTACGTCTGGCCGCGGTCCGCGCCGGTTCATCGCCGGTCGCAGCCTCCTTTTTGGATCCAGGAACAGGACTGACTAGCTCGTGCGCCAGGTTCCTCCGCGAAGTCTCCCTCTACGTCTCCGGCACCGGCTGGCGCGCCTACGACAATGCCATCGGCCAACCCATCTTCTACTCCGGCTTCAGCGACAAGATCAAGGACGCCGTGCTGTCGGCGCCCCTGCTTCAGGCGCGCATCGCCGACCTCGCCGAGAAACGCGTCAATGTTGAAGAGAAGGAAGGACTGCTGAGCAAGCAGGACAAGGATTTCGACCTGAAGCGCGCGCGCAGGCGAGCGGCCATCGAGGCCGGGATTCAGGAAGTGGCCGAGAAGATGACGGACGACATGATTTGCAAGTTCGAGAGCAAGACGTTCATCCGGAGCGCATACTACCTCGTCACACAACTGACTCTGCGGGCATACCACCAGGGAATCCACGTCTCTAGCGAGGAGGTGCTGAGGTTAAGAAAGGTCGCGGAGGAGGCCGAGAGGAAAAAGCAGAGCATCATATTCTTGCCCTGTCACCGGTCGCACGTCGACTACGTCTCGCTGCAGCTCATTTGCTACCGCTTGGGGCTGGGTCTGCCGGTTGTTGTCGCCGGTGACAACCTCAACTTTCCTCTGGTGGGAAGCTTCCTGCAGCACGCCGGCGCGATGTGGATCCGGAGATCTTTCGGCGATGACATACTGTACACGACCCTTGTCCAGACATACATCGACACCCTGCTGCAAGGGGGCTACAACTTTGAGTGCTTCATCGAAGGTGGTCGGTCGAGGACGGGCAAGCTGCTGCCACCAAAGTTTGGGATCCTCAACTTCGTCCTCGACAGCATTCTGTCAGGCCGTGTGGAGGATGCCGTCATCTGCCCGGTCAGCACGCAGTACGACAAGGTCATTGAGACAGAAGGCTACGTGACCGAGCTGCTTGGTGTGCCCAAGAAGAAGGAGAATCTAGCGGACTTTGTCTCGGGCGGTTCTTCCGTCCTGTCTCTCCGCCTCGGCAGAGTTGACGTCCGCTTCCACGAGCCCTGGAGCCTGCGAGGCTTCATCAACGAACAGCTAGTGAAGTTGGCTAGATTGCCGACTGGACTCAATCTGGACACGAAGAACCCCGAGAACACCGCCGTCCGCCAAAAGCTGCTGCGAACGCTCGGCTACAAGGTGCTCTCTGACATTAACGATGTATCGGTTGTCATGCCTACCGCCTTGATTGGTACCGTCCTGCTCACCCTGAGAGGCAGAGGTGTCGGCAAGGCCGAACTCGAGCGTCGCGTCATGTGGCTCACTGACCGCGTTCGAGCGAAGGGTGGTCGTGTTGCTCATTTCGGCAACGCGCCCCTCTCGGATATCATCGATCGTGGTCTCGAGGTGTTGGGTAAGGATCTGGTCGGCGTCGTGACAGACCTGCCAGAACACACCTACTACGCCGTTGACAGATTTCAACTCTCCTTCTACCGAAACATGACGATTCATCTGTTCATCTCGGAAGCGATAGTGAGCGCTGCCATGTACATGAAAGTCAAGCAGGGAGGCGGTCCAGCCATGCAGGACATCTCGTTCCAAGAGCTCCAGGATCAGATTCAGTTCTTGTCGTCACTCTTCCGCGGGGAGTTCATTTTCCCTAGCGACGGTCTCGCAGCAAACTTGGAGAAGACCTTGCGGGATCTCGAGGCCGACAAGGTTCTCAAGCTTCACCGGGACGAGGCAGGCAAGGTGACGGTGGTCGGTCTGTCTGATCACGAGAGAATGGTCGGACGAGAGAACTACGACTTTTACTGTTTCCTGATTTGGCCGTTTATCGAGGCTAGTTGGCTCGCGGCGGTTTCTCTGATGGGCTTGACGCCGCCTCTAGGCCAGAAGGACGATATCTGGATCGAGGTTGCGAAAGCCCAGGGCAGTGCGCAGCTGGTAAGACTTCCAGTACAAGATGATTTCTGACCGGTGACTGACATTGACTTAGCTCGGTAAAACCCTGTACCACCAAGGCGACCTAAGCTACTTCGAGGCTGTGAATAAGGAGACTCTGAAGAATGCCTATCAACGATTCGAGGAGGAAGGCATTCTGCAGGTGGTCAAGTCGAAGGATCCCAAGGTCCCCCCTCGTCTACGCCTCGACCCCGAATGGTGCCCTTCCCGGGACCCAATCACGGGTGTTCTGAACGCGTCTGGGCGACTCTGGGATTTCACCGAAAAGATTGCGTCTAGCCGACGTGAAGGCAAGAATCGGCGCGATGGCGCTACCGTCAGCACACGCGTGCTGCGCCTGACAGATCTGCTCGGCAGCAAGCTATTCGAGGCTGCCAGAGTGGGCGACAAGAAGAGCGCATCTCCGACTCTCAGCGTTGAAGATGCCAATCAACTCAAGAAGAGTGTCAAGGAGCAGAGGAGGCGTAGGTCGCTGGAGAATCGCGCGCATCTGTAAATTTTGTACAACTGTAAACATGTATAGCGGGTATGATATGATTAAAATGTAGCCATTCTGAATCCATCGCTGGCGTCATCGCGTCCTTGAATCTATAGAGATGCGACAAGCCACCAGCTGCCATGAAATATTTTCAAATTAGAAACCTATCCAACTTTCCATTCATAGATCCTACTGGGTATTTGGCTTGAGAATAATGTTGTCAATAAGTCGTACAGAAGGGCCATCGCTGTGGCCCAGGTCCTCGCCTGGTTGCGGCTCTTCCACCGGCAACATCTTGACGGCGCCGCTGAGGATCCCTCCCTTTGTCGGCACAACGGTGTTGATCTCCTGCATCGTGTCGGGATCCGCCAGCGAGATGTAGTCCACCTCGAACATCACCCTGTCTTTAGGCGCCAGCTTGGACTGCTCCGACAGCACATTCGCAGCGACCTGGTTCGCCGCACCGAGGATCGCCTCCCTGTCCAGCGCGCCCTGCTGGTACTTCTCCTCGGCAGCTCTCAGCGCGCGGTTCAGCACCGTGGCAACCTTCCGTCTCCGCACGCCGAGGTACACGTTCCGCGAGCTCAGCGCAAGCCCGTCGGCCTCGCGCATCGTCTCCCCGATGATGACCTCCGTCGGGAGCATGAAATCCTCCACCATCCGCCGGATCACGACCGTCTGCTGCACGTCCTTCTGCCCGAAGTACACCCTCTCGGGCTGCACGATGTTGAAGAGCTTCATGCACACCGTCGCGACACCCCTGAAGAACGTTGGCCTGCTCGCGCCCTCCAGCACCTCGCCCACGGGCGTGATCGTCACGAAGCTGCCCTTGCTCCCCGGCTCCTGTCCCGGGAAACCCGAGGGGTACATCTCGGCGGTGGTGGGCGCGAAGACGGCGCTGACGCGGCCGAGGTTGCCCCCGTCGCCGGCCAGCTCGCGGTCGAGGTCGCGCAGGACCTCGGTGTCGCGGGCCCAGGTGGCCGGGTAGGAGGCCAGGTCCTCGGAGAGGCCGAACTGGGCGGGGTTGACGTAGACGGAGACGACGACGTGGTGGTTCTCGCGGGCGGCGGCGCGGATCAGGGAGAGGTGGCCCTCGTGCAGGGCGCCCATGGTCGGGACGAGGCCGACGGAGCGGTACTCGTGGGTCTGGGGGCGGCGCCAGGTCCGGAGGGCCGAGACGGAGCGGAAGACGCGGATCGGGCTTGAGGGGACTGTTTCGGCGGTCGAAGAGGAGGAGGAGGATGAGCATGCCGTCCGGAGCTGGGTGCCGGCGCCGGTGCGCAGCGGGCTTGTCGTTGTGCCCGCCGCGGCGCGGAGGGTGCGGGCGAGCATGGTTGGGGCTGGGGAATTTTTTGGGGTGACTGAAATGACGAGAAATTGTGTATGTCTGGTTTTAGGGAGGAAAGAAGGGATTATCGGCCATTGTGGAGGCGCAATGGCTTATAGGGTCCGCGGTTGTGATGGTTTCTGCGGCGGATTTTTGAGGACGGAGGGAGGTTTGGTGGAGATACGGATAGTGGTGCTCGGTGCTATCGGTGAGCTGCCGTCGGTGCTGCTCGTGCTGGGAGCTCCTGTGGGTCTCGCACGTGAGGGGCATCAGCTTATCTAATCTGATCTGCCGGAAGATGAGTAAGCATCTCCTCTGGCCGAACCTCACCGAACCGCGGTTTCGAACTCACCGAAAACTACCACCGGTGAAGGGCTGGTCGGGGCATTTCAGTGTTATCCACTGAATAACCTCGCCAAACTCCCGCTGTCACTACCCTTCCTCCTGGGCTCCCATGCCAACAACTTTCTCCCTCTTCCTCTCCTTCCAGCCGCAATCATTATTTTTGTCTTGCAAATCAGCAAGTAGTCATACGTCGTGGCTACACAGGATTCATGCCAGGCCAATCCCTCGTACGACATGGCACCAGAGAATTCCCGTGCAACGCGAGGCATGCGAGATTGCCGTCGCCATCTTAGCACGATTTGGTCTAATTCGCGATCCCACGCCCTACGCATCTCGTCTTTCCCTGGACTCTCTTACCATTCCCCCCCCGACCTTCTCGCTTTCTCGCCAAATTTCTTTACTCATGGGTCAGAGTCATCGCCTTCGAGAACATTCACGGCCTCGCCTGATGCTCTCGTTTTCGACCTTGGAACCGATTTGTCAAATCTCCTGTTTCACGCCTGGGGACACTTTCTTGGCGGACATGGCTGAGATGTAGCAGAAATCATGGTTCTGCTGCATCGCCATCTCCCACTTTCCCCCACCATCCACCTACCACCGCAGAAGAAAAATTGGGTGGCCCAGTACTTCAGACGAAAAGACGCAGAAGATCGAAAGGCCTCGGGTCGTTGCAGGTGGCTGCATCGGGGGGATGACAGCCAATCTCCCGGCCGATATCTGTGCGACCCAACCTCGACGAGCTTACCACCTCACACACAACCAGCCATACAGAACAGCCCGTACGCGGACTTCCTCTGCCCAGCGCCAAAGTGGCTGCCAAATCATGTGTTGTGCGAGAACGAAAAGAGGTCTCGACGCAGCAGCTCTTCAGACGGCCAAGCTGCCCGATCAGCCTGGGCGTCGGTTGCAGATGTCTTGAATGCCGCCCGTTTGACAGCGACTGCCGCGGGCCCTGAATATCTGAAGATCACCAAGCAACTTGGCGTGTCCCCAAAAGGCAGGGCAAGTCGCATCTTGCAAAGAAGGCGAAGTCCGGAGCCGACACCAAGTTTGCAACGACTCAAGTCTGGCCATCCCGACGTCCGGACCCCCAGAAATGCTACCCGCGAGCGAGGCAAAAACTTCCCGAGAAGCTTATCCTTTCCCGCTGGGAGGTGTCAGCTTCACCCATGTGAAATGAGACCCTGGTGTTGTGGGGGAACGCGGAACAAGGCATGACGACGGCCGTGTATCGCACCCAGGGTCCGTTTTTTTGCCACGGAGTACGGCGTTCGGTGGGACAAAGCTGGTGTTGCTCGCCGTCTTCCTCGAACCTGCAAAATACGATACAACCTTGTGCAGTCCTCTGGATTGAGTCGCTGAGTGAGGGTTTGCTGCAGCGAGGATGAGGCTCGCTTCATTGGACAGCCCGCATTCGCTTCCAGGCTGTCTTTTAACGCAAGTCATCATCAGACGACGAAGGCTTCTGCGCTACGACAGAGGTTGTGCTACCCTCGACGCCAGAAAAAGCTACAATGCGCAGCGTTTCTCTCTGGCTGAACCTTGAGCCACTGGGAAGCAACAGCTGGGCAGATTGACTCCAAGATGCAAGTACAGCCTACATTTCTGTTTCATTCTGGTTCGTCTGGTGCGGGTTTCGCACTGCTCCAAGCGGCGCTTGGCAATCCAGTAACATCGTCGTCTTGGCATTCAAATGCAGCCTCGCCCGCGGGGTGCGCTCGACGTCTTTCTCGGCAGGCTCAATAGCCGGGCGGATGGACGGGTCCATGGCTCTCCAAGGCCCCACGACGGTGGACTCTTGACAGCATCACCAGGGACTTCGCGCGAAGAGATGGCGCTGCACACGACCTCCTCCCCTTCTCGGCGAGACAAGAACAGACGAATGAGGGTCCTCTGGGCAGGGTCAATCCTCAGAAAATCGTCCTTCTCGAATGCTCAGCGTGGGCAACGACACACCCAGGTCGACGCAACTCTGTGTTTATTCTGGGAAAGATGCATCTCGCGCTGAGAGCGGAGGGGCGAAGCGGTCGCAGACCAAACGAAACATGGGCAAAAGCTTCCCCGGGCTGCGAACCTTGCCCGCCCAGACCTATATCCGCGGAGGCTGATACTCATATGGCTGCGGTGGACGAGGTGGACGACGAGGTTGACGGTGTTAAAGCCTCCTGTTATTACGCCATATCTGGGTCGAGTCGAGACGACCCTCCTCGGTTCTACTCACCCGCCGCGGCGATCTGCTTCATCGGCCGACAATTTTCACTTTTTCGCTTCTCGCTCGGGCTTGCTAATTTTGTTTGACAACCCGGTCGACATTACTTCATAGCATCCAGCTTATGGGCTATACTTACCAGCGCAGCTGTGTCGAATTGCGAGATACTACGGTAGAGATGAATGTACACATCCCCACCGGCGGGCATGCCGCCGTAAGATCGTCCTTCCCGGCAGGAAAAACAGACGTGTACCGGGGCACGACGATCAAACCGTCCCGAGCGGCCTGGAGCAAAACATTTCTTCGCAGGCTGGGGAACATGAGATAATCGGGAATCTGGCATGACAGTGGGGTTCAGGTCTTTCGTATTGTGGGCAGCGGGAGCAAAATAAGCTACTTCGCGAAGTACCGCGGAATGCGCCATCATCTATCTGGCTGGCGAATGCCCAAGATCCACGCGGAAACAAAATACGCAACAGGAACCGGTGCTCAAGACTACCGGCAGCATCGTCAAGCGGTTTGCGACTGCAACTCGTCCCGTAACAAGGGCCTTGGAGCACGTTATTGCGCGGCCCAAGATGCGATGTGCAAAGATTCTGTGGGGGAAAAGGAAGCCCAAGGCCGGCAACAGATGCCAAACCGGCCGCTTAATGGGCCAATTATCAGAAGAAATCCACAACCAAGTCGCAGGTACGAAGATCCCCGCAAGAAGACGCGCAAGAAAGGGGACGAGCCGAGAAGAAGCCAAGCCGTGATCCTCTGTACTTGCGACCGTGATGGCACCCGCGATACTACGCCATACGCGCTGGTTTGTCTGGTTCGAAGAGGACGATGACACAGGACCGCGCACTGACGATGACGCCCTTACAAGTTGCGCCGATTTTTCCCCTGGGCAGCAGGATGCTATGGCTCGGCGTTCTGGGGAGCAAGAGAAGCCGAAGCAAGTCTCTGACAAGGCAGACAAGAAGACACGGTCACGGACGGGGGATGGCGTTCAGGAGCATTCCCTGGGGCTGGAAGACGGGATTGTTTGGCGCCTGCCTCGGGCTTCCGTGCGCACACTGTCGGGCGCCATTGCTGGCCATTCATCTCCGATGGAGGGAAGAGGCTTAAAGAGTCGAGATGCTAAAAGCAACCTCAGCGAAGGCCTGTGACGCTGATCGTCAGGCCCCGAGTCACCCTACCTCATCCACCCGTTTCCTTCAGCGCAGTCTGTTGCGATGAGAAAAGTCCCTAGGCCAGTGATGGTGTGTTCCCTCGAGCTTCATTCTAGCGGCGCCTGGAACCCCGGAAAGGCGGATCTGCAACACGTCCCGCGCAAGGTACGGGCATGTGGGAGCGGGTGCATGAGGAGGGAAGCGGGCGGCGATTGATTGGTGAAGCGTTGTGGCTGTGTGTCGTTGTGTGGTCCGAGAGTCTCACCTCTCTCTCTCTCTCTCTCTCTCTGTGGACATGGATCGCAGGATGATCCGTTTCCTTCTTCCGTTGTTCTTCAAGTTCGAATTGCGATCGTGGAGAATTGGCAATATGTGCAACGTCCGGAGCAGCTGTGGGCAGTTGCTCAAGTGTACGACAAAGGTAGTTCTTGGACTATTCTTGTGCTGTCGGGTAAGGGATATCGATCCGTTCTCCCCTCAAGCTGGCTGTATGGATGCCGGAGTTTGGTGCCGGTCGACGACTCTCACTCGGGTATCGGCTCCGTCACGGCTTTTCCGGCGCAATTGCTGGAAATATCGGGACCACATCATCACATGGGGCATATTCATCGCCGATGCTCTTGGAGTACGGGTAGTCGTTGCGGTAAACGAGTCGAGTCTCTCTAGCTGTCGAGCCAAAACTGCAAGAGTAACAAGCTCACCGCAAACATCTCCAGCAACGTCCATTAACAGATGCGAATATAACCAATATTCAGCCACAGACAGAGAACATTTGAGCTGTCACCGTCGGCAAACGCTTCTTCCATCTTAAAAAGTGGAAACCAGGGACCGCTCCGGTTTTAGAAGATCCCACCAAACTGCTAAATCAAGCGAGAGGCCTCGTCGGCACCGTGAATACGATCACGCCCCTAGGTGTCTTTATCATACACGTCGTGGTGTCTCTCAAGGTCGCTCATCTCTCTCACTTCGCTGCAAGCTCTCTCGGTCTCTCTCCCCTTTTCTTCAGGTCACAGCCACACAGACAGACGCGTACAAGTCGCACCCCCCCGTCGCCCATCGTCTCCATCGCACGTCGCCTCAACTTCCATCGACCGGATCTCCTTTCCCTCTGTCTCGCGACGTCTCTCCCTCTGAAGCAACGCCCTATCTCGCCCGCCGGCGCCCTCGTCTCCCCCTTCTCAGTTCTCAGCCTCTCCACATGCGCCCACGCGTGCGCTTTCTGCGCCCACTCCATTTCTCTAACGAACGACCCTGAGCTGAGCAAGAAGAGGTACCTTGGACGTTGACATTGGGATTCGACGCTGAGAGGGACAAGACTCACCCCCCTCGTCTACCAAAAAGACCCGAGCTCGACCAGACGTCTTCGATTTGTCTGTCTGGCTGGTCTGTTCTGCGTCTCCCGTGGAAAAAGGTTCTGGACTCACTCAATTCCAACGACGTCCATCGGCCACTGCCCACTCCGACAACCGCGTCTTTACCCGAACTTAACCATCCACCCTATTTTCTTGTCTCTGGATGTCCTAAAAGGAAGAAGCGAGCATCAGAGCCTCATCAACATCGACTTTCGAGATAGAAGCCGCGCAACCTACTTACCCTCTCCGACTCACGATCAAGCCTTCAGAGACTCAGCCAAGAACCGACCAAGTCGTTCATCCCAGACGACGGGAATACCAAGACTCTCAGCTGTGTTCTGCATTTGTGTCTGCGACATTCGCACTCGTACACTTCAAAGGTAGCGTTTTATTCAAGACTTTGTCTTGGCTCTCGACGCTCTCTCTCACTCTCGACCTCCACAACCCAGAACCAGCAACCCCCTGAACCTGACCCGAACCTGACTTGGGGGAAAGGGATTCCGTGCCGCCGAGAGATTCACTTCAGCGGCTTTCTCCATATTTACACACCCGCTGCCGACGACGCCTTTTTACTACGGCATCCTCTCTCTCCTTTGACTCTCGTCCTCCCGTTCTTCGCCTAATAATAATCAACTCCATCGCATACGCTTTTCTTGCCGGGTCGAACCCCGCCGACGACCGGAGATACACACATACACTCTCGACACTCGACACTCTTCTTCTTCATCCACACATTTCATCTGTACTTCTGTACAAGGAGACACACACACAACACAGCACACAATACATCGGTACACACACCACCAGGAAGAGGAACGAGAACTCTGTTCCGCCCACCCACGCGCCCCAGACAGGCCACACCTTTCGCCAGGGATTCCTGCATATGTAAACCGACCTTAGCGGCACGAGAACGGACCAAGTCTCACCCACCACCATTACCACCAACCAACCCAACGGCCAAGGACTGAAAGAGGGTACCTAGGACCACTCTTCACACCTCGCCATCTTGCGCTAGTCAAGTCAATCTGGCTCTGTCCTGGCGCAGTCTTTTTGTCCCTTTTCACTCTCTCACTCATCACTGGGACGCTAAAGCTTGTGACTTTTTTCCGCATCTCGACTTTTCCTCTCACGAAGCCGCTTCTCCGCCTCTCACCGACCGTTTCACCAACCAAGACGTGTGCCGCGCCGCCTATCCGCTTCCCGATTGCGCTCTCTCCACGAAAGCTTTTGCATATTCGAAATCACAACGTTTCAATCAACCATAGTGTTCTCACGGGGTCTGTGGTCTCGTAACATCTGAGCAACCTTACGCCTGCTCATTTTCCCCGCCTTGCGAACTCGGTCTTTCTCTCTCTCACTCTCATAGTGAGAGACAATTCCCGACGACAATTCTACGGAAAGCTCTCACGGTTAATGCCCACGACGACACCAACAAAGCCGCCTCAATCGCCCGACCCGGGTGTCCTCAGCCCTCAGTGAATCACCGTCTCTTCTCACCAGAGACGGCCTCCCGGTAGCCCTGGAGGCATACGACGCCTCTGCAGGCGTCCTCGTGCCAGGCTTTGGCCTTGGTCCGGCGGTGCTGCACCCCTTTGAGCATCCGCCCCTTGATTTCGGCAGCGAGTCTTATCTCGACGTCGACGACGACGACCAGGTCTCCTCTCTATCCTTCGGCTTCTCTTCCGACTTCACCACTGATTTCAGTCTTGGCAACGACGCAGCAGCGCTCCAGCAGCCCTCCAACTCGTCTTATCTCAAGCACTACCCTCAGCAACAACACCACCATCACCACCATCACAGTCAACCCTACAACACCGCCGATATGAATTTGCCCAGCTCTCACATCCCGCCCCGCCGCAGCGCGAGCATTCACTCTCTCACCCCCTCCCGCGACCTCATCGTCGCCGCAAAGTCCCCCGGGAAGTCGGCCGCCGCCGCCGCCGCGACAGCCACGAAATCGAAACGAGTGAGAACGGGGTGTCTAACGTGTAGAGAACGGCATCTAAAATGTGACGAAGGCTTGCCAGATTGTCTAAATTGCAGGAAGAGCAATCGAGAATGCAAACGCGGCGTACGGCTAAATTTCATAGACGTGCAAGTGAAGAAGCCGCCGTTTATGCCTCCCACGGTTGAGTGGTCGGGTAAGTCCGGAGAGATGGACCGTTGATCTCATAGCCGGGCCCTGCAGCGAATCACGATGCTGACACGTCTTCCGCAGTACAATTCCAAGACGAATCTAGGCAGATCGCATCAGAGTACGTCGGAGGACTGGGCCGATACGCGCATCTGGACAGACAAGCTGTCGCCGCCCCGCGCCGCGAGACGAGCCATCTGGAGCCGACACTCCGGCACCAGGGTCACCTCCTCCCTCACGCCCGCGCCGCTCCCGGCCCGGACATCTCGGTCTCGCCCCGGACTCACCTCCAGCACCACCCTCCGCCTCCGCCTCCGCCGTCATACGCCTATCCCCAACACAGCCGTCCCGAGCCCCCGAGAATCGCAGACTACCCGCCTCGCCGCGAAAGCGAGACTGCCTACCTCACCCCGCAGAACTCGGCCCACCCTCACCCGTACGGTCACTACGAGCACTATGCCTCCGTCCGCGATGGCGCCAACCGCTCTCACGCCCACCGCGACAGCGACGCCTCGTCTGCCGCGTCGATCGTACCGCAACCCACCGCGCCGCCCCCGAGCTACCGCTCCAGCGCGGCCGCCAACCCTCTGGCACCCGACGGCATGATGACGCCCCCACCCAGCGAGAAGGCCACCGCAGGCGAGCGCGAGTACCTCAACTCTCCCGAGGAGATACTCTACATGCAGGTCTTCGTGGAGGAGGTCGGCGTCTGGATGGACTCCCTGGACAAGGAGAAGCACTTCTCCCGTCTCATCCCCTACCACTCCCTCAAGTCCCCCATGCTCCTCAACGCCTTCCTCGCCTGCGGCGTCAAGCACCTGACGCTCGTCAACCCGGCCTACCAGGACGACAAGGCTCTCTTCTACTACGACACCGCGACCACCCAGCTTCTCCGCAGCCTCCAGAACCCGGACCGCAACACGGGCGAGTGCGCCACGACGGCCGTCGTGCTCAACGTGTACGAAATCATGTCCGAGAAGCCCGCCCAGCGCATGAACCACATCGCCGGCGCCCGCGCCCTCATCCGCGAGTGCAAGTGGGACGCGAGGTCCTCCGGCATCGGCGCCGCCTGCTTCTGGCTCAACATCGGCATGGAGGTCCTCTCCTGCCTGGCCTTCAACTGGCAGACGTCGTGGGACCCGGACTCGTGGGGTCTCGACATGGACTTCGCCGCCGACGGCGCCAGCGCTTCCTCTGGTGACGGATTCGGGTCGGAGGAACTGTGGGTTCACCGGATCCTGTACATCGTGGCCAAGATTGCGAACTTCCGCGCCACGATCCCCCGTTTCCAGGAACCAAGCCCGCACGACGAGCAGATTCGTCTGGGCAACAGGCTGGCGCAGTGGCAGGACCTGAAGAGGTTGTGCGACAAGTGGAACAACGCGTGTCCGAGGACGATGCATCCGTTTGGATACCTCTACCCATCGCAGACCAACTCCAAGTCTGCCTTCCCCAATGTCTGGTAAGTCCTCTTCAACCTCGAACACCTCCCTGCACGTACCCAGCAGACTGACCAACTCCCCTAGGCTCATCAAACGCGCCGCGATCATCGGCCGCCTCTTCTACCACACGGCCCAGTGCCTCCTCGCCCAGACGAACCCGATGGAACCAGGCAAGGCGTCCGAGGAGATGCGCGCCCTGCAGCTCCATCACGCCCACCAGGTCTGCGGCATCGTCGCGCACACAAAGGACCGCGGCGTCGCCTCCGTCGCCATCCGCTCCCTCGCCATCGCCTCTGCCGTCCTCACCGACCCCCGCGAGCAGGAGGAGGTCCTCGACATCCTCGACAAGATCCACGCTGAGTCCGGCTGGCGCCTCGGCAAGATCCACTCCGAGCTCAAGAAGACCTGGGGCTGGCCCAACGCGTCTGCCAGTCCCGCCGTCGACCCCAGAGGAGCGCCCGGAGGAGGCTCAAAGTTCTTCGCGACGACGGGGCCCCCCGGGAACCCGCCCGCGATGGCGACAGCGGCGGCGAGCTCGCAGCCCGCGGGCACGAGCAGCTCGTCGTCGGCGCCAATGAAAGCTCTCGTCAACCCCTTGAGCTTCGCCGACTTCTCCCTCCCGAACCACCCCTATCAGAACTGGTACGAGCCGCCGAACCGGTCCAACTCATATAACTCCCAGACCTTCCTATGAGGCGTTCTTTGCCGAGACTTCTTTACCACGTTCTTCACTTACGCCTCGCTCTTGACAAGAGCTGGGGTTATCCTCTTTCATATAATATTCTTTGGCCCAATTGGGAAGGGAGGCGTCCTGCTTTTCAACCTGCAGATGACAACAAAAGACGGCACTGGCTGCCAGGTTTACGATCATGACCCAACAAAACATGGCCTTCTTCCCGCGAACCCTTTTCTTTCTTCTTACCGACTTCTCATTCATCTTCCCAACAAAGGGGTTTTTTCTTTTCTTTTTATTCCGGGTGCTGCCCTTCTGACAAAGGCGGCAAAGGCAAACATGGATTTCCAACAGGACAGCCGGCAGCATCGCATCTGCGGCAAGCAGCAGGAGGAGGAGGAGGAAGGCATCGATCGATTCATGGGAGCGAGGTCCAGGCAGAGATTATGGAACCTCGGAGGCGTTCCGGCAAAAACTTTCAGAGAGGCGGGGAAAATGTCGAATGCGGCATCAGTGGGGGATGGGACAAGACAGACCATGCTCCAGGAGCATTCGATACCATGAGAATTTTTTTTTTTTGTCACATACTCGGACGATGTTTCGACCGCTACTTTGTTTTTACTTTAGTCTTGTTTCTTCCTTCACGAAAAACTGGGACAGGGCAGATGTTTGTGTGTTTGTATGCATATCTTGGTATCATTTGGGGGCTCTGCGTGCGTGTTGGGGTGGTATTCTGCTTTCTCTCTCTAATTCTGGGGGGAATCTTCTATCGCAATGCCAATGCTTCTTCTTTTTTTCGTCTCAAAAAAAGCAGAAATGTCTGTGCAGGTTCTCTTCCCGAAGGTCTTCTCTTCGTCTATGAATCCCAAACCCAATTCCGTGACCTTGTTCCGCTTCCATTATCGTTCGTGATCCATGGTCCATCTATCGTCGTCTTTTTTTCTCGTAAAAAATGAAGAAGCTTGCTCAAAAAAAGGGACAAAGGAGAATCCAGAGAAAAAAATATGAAGACCCAAACTTTGCGGTATGCCAAGTCGAGATTTCCAACGTTCTTTCCTGTGATGTATCGCAGAAGATAGTGGTGCCTAGGCGGAGGGAGAGCCGTTGGTGGCGTCGACGAGGACCTGGCCGACGTTCTCCTTCATGAAGGGCTCGTTGTCGACGGCGACGGGGGGGATGGTGATGCCGAACTTGTCGTAGGGGAAGTTCTCGAGGGTGGGCAGGTACTCGGCCCAGCCGTCGTCGATCTCGCCGACCTGGTGCATGTCGACCTGACCGGCCTCGCCGGTGCGTCCGGCCAGGACCTCCTTCTCGCGGCCGGCGTACTCGTTGAGGAGCATCTTGTGGGGGCACCAGATGACGCGCATGCCGGCGCGACGGCCGGCCTCGACGCCGGGGACGGAGTCCTCGAAGACGAGGCACTCCTCGGGGGTGATGGGCTTCTCGCCGGCGGGGAGGGAGTCGTTGACGGACTTGAGGGCGAGAAGGAAGATGTCCGGGTTGGGCTTTCCGCGGCCGGGGGCGATGCGCTTGTCGTCGCCGAGGACGCGGCGGTGGGAGGGGAAGACGGAGAAGAGCTCGGTGAGGTGGTCGGACTTGAGCTTGAAGTTGGCGAGGTGGGAGGAGGTGGCGAGGGCGATGTGGACGCGGTGGGGGTCCTGCTTGTCGGCGGCGGTCTTGTCGTCGGCGGGCTTGAGGTCCCAGTAGCGAGTGCGGCCGAGGTTGGCGAGGAGGGCAGGGACGCCGGGAAGAGGCTTGGTGGTGGGGAAGATCTGACGCTGGAGGGCGGAGAGCTGCTCGTGGTAGTCCTCGGGGGAGATGGAGAGCTGGGCCCACTCGTGGAAGAGGCGAGTGGCATCGGGGCCGGGGCGGCCCTGGAGCTTGGCCTTGATGGACCAGGGGAGGAGAGGGCGGCCCTGCTGCTCGAGGATGATGTTGATGCAGGCAGTGTAGAGGTCCTCGGTGTCGAGGAGGAGGCCGTCCATGTCGAAGAGGCAGGCCCGGACGGGAGGGAAGCTGGAAGGGGAAGAGGTCAGTCATGGTTGGAAGGTAAGCAGCGCGGTTGGAGGGGACTTACTCAGTGCGAGGAGCCATTGTGAAGGTAAGTGGTGTGAATGTGACGATTTGTGAAGGTAAGAGTTGGTGGAGGAAGAGTATTTTATTGCGCGTAGCGTAAGATGGAGGAAGGTAGTTGTCGCACAGGGAAAGATGCAACAAGTAGTTGTATTGTGATGGAGGAGGGTGGAAGTGGAAGGTCTCGTTCCTGGGTGGTGAAGTCAGGAAGAAGTTGCCTCAATTGGGTTGGTGGGTGAGGTTTTTGTAGTGGGAGAGGCCGAGGCTGGAGGTGGAAGGAGGAGGGAAGAAAAAAACAAAAAGGCCTTTTGTCTTTGAGGCAGGAACAGCACAATGGTGAATTGAGGAAAGAACGACAAAGGCAGGCAGGCGCAAGGCGGCAGGAGCAGCGGGGTGGAAACGGGGACGGAAGGCGCCGACAATGGAGGGGTCAATTCAGCTCTTTCCCGGGAGAAAAATTGGCTCAGGGACCAAAGTGGGGGTCCATATTCCCTGCAGCCATTGGCCTTTGTATTACGTCAGCGATTTGGGTGCATTCGACCTCGAATTTAGAGCATTTGACAATGAATGAAGCTTAATTCGTAAAAGGAAAATTCCAGAAATAATAGAGCAGCAAACACTTGGAAACCAGCTCTATTTCGGGACCTGATTCCCTTTTCAGGGAGCTTCAATTCATTACTCATGACATTGAAGACTCAATTCGCCAAGAGAACCGCGACATGGCAGAGACAGGCGCCTGAGCCGCTGAGGTTCCAGAACGGAGGGGTCCCCGCCATCTTACCTAGCGGCTAATAGTGCCCTGCATCCCCAAAACGGCGCATGTGAACGGCCTCAACGTCCGTCCCGTTCCACTGAGCTCAACGTCCAGATCCACGTGGGGACGAGACAGTGACGACATTTCCACCGTCTTCTGTGGCCGACCGTCTCCGCTTTCAGGTTGATTTCACCGGGCATCCTAAGAGACAACCACACCTTGGGTTTCGGTGACGAACGCAAGATGGCATCTAAAGACGCTGGCGCTGAGGCCCAGGATAAGGGCAAAAAGGTCGACAAACCTGAGGAGGAGCAGGAGCAGGTAGAGAAGTTCTCACCAGAGGAAGAGGCGGTAAGCTACTCTCATAACTGCGACTTGATGAGATGAATCACTTGAAATTCATTCGGTCTCAAAACGTTCTTGGCTCTCAGCTTCACTTTTGTGGTGAAGCATGAGAGCCGGGCTCAGAACTCACCCTCAGCCGGCCATTGATCGAGGCAACACAGTCACATTGAAATCACCGCTAACATCCGCAGTCCCTCCTCGCCGAGTCCAACGCGAACAAGACTGAAGCAAACGCCCTCTTCGCCTCGTCAAAATACGAAGCCGCCATCACAAAATATGACGAGGCAGTCGCCGTCTGCCCCAACTACCTCGACTACGAACTCGCCGTCCTCCGCTCAAACATCTCCGCCTGCCACCTTAAGCTCTCCCAGTGGAAAGACGCAATCTCCAGCGCCACCGCCGCCCTCGACGGCCTCGACAGGATCGAGAAGGAGGCCGCACTGGAGCAGCAGCGCCGTGAGGAGGAGAAAAAGGCCGAAGAAGAGGACGTCGAGGAGGAGATCGTCAGCTCCGGCGCCAGCAAAGCCGCGCCCGCACCGGTTGGTAGCGATGACGACCCGGAGGAGGCGGCGCGGCAGAAGCGCCGCGAGGACGTGCTGAGGATCCGCGCCAAGGCCTTGATGAGACGGGCGAGGGCGCGGAGCGAGGAGGGTGGGTGGCAGAATCTCGCGGGCGCCGAGGAGGATTACAAGGCGCTCTCGAAGATGGCCAACCTGACGCCCGCGGACCGGAAGATCGTGCAGACCCAGTTGCGAGTGCTGCCGCCGAGGACCAAGGCCGCGCAGGAGAAGGAGACGGCCGAGATGTGGGGGAAGCTCAAGGATGTGAGTCGTACCTCTGATGTTACTTGCGATCACGGCTAACGAGTATTCACAGCTGGGCAACGGCATTCTGAAGCCGTTTGGTCTTAGTACCGACAACTTCCAGATGGTCAAGGACGAGGCTTCTGGAGGCTACAGCATGAATTTCACTCAGGGACAGGGTAAATGAGCATCCGTGTTCACCTTGAAAATCTTCGACATTCGCGTAAACGAAAATGGGGTTGACAAGCGACCTCATACACATAGACTAATATCAAGCATACAACATAGCTACATGACAGCAAGTCCCCGAAATTCGATTCATTTCTACATCCACTCCGTCAGTGTGTAATGCTGGAATTCGATTATGAAGGCTCACTCAAGCTCCAGGCTGAGATAATGGAGTGCTCTTTCGCCACTCGGTATCATTTCAGATTCACCATTTGGGACCATCATAGATCATCAACCAGGAATCTTACAATCGGCTCCAGGTACAGAATCCTTCGTGCGACCGAATGGGAATGTGACAATAAGTAAGACGGAGGGCACCCCCAGAAATCGCCGACAGCAAAGAACGTCGGTATTAACGCCGTCCATCGGCGTTAAAAGAATGGCGAGAGCAACTTCCCCGATCGCCGATGGACGTCGAGGAAGGCATCAGACATGCAGCCAAACCTGAGCTATGCGTGTAAGTCGGCGCCGCAAGAACAAGCCATTGCTGTCATCTCTATGTCAGACCTGCGTACCTCGTGAATCTATAAATCGCCGTCGAACAACTCTCACAATACGATCACTTCACCAACTCACCTCCAACCTCAATAACATCACCACCAACCATCCTCATCTTTCCTTACAATGTCTCTCAAAAACAAAATCGCCATAGTAACAGGAGCATCCCGCGGCCTTGGCGCCAGCATGGCCCTCCACCTCGCCGAACAAGGCGCATCCGTAAGCCTCTCCCCCCTCATCTCACCATTCACCCACTTACAAACCTCACCGCGAAGATAATGCTCCTCTACACCTCCGAAACCAGCGCCGAAAAGGTCGACGTCCTACTCACCAAAATCACCTCCCTCCCACACCACCCCCTCGCAACATCTTGCAAAACAGACCTCTCATCCCCCTCCGCCCCCGCAACAGTTCTCGCTGCCCTGACAACATGGCTCGGCAGCCCCTCCTCCAAGATCGACATCCTCGTCAACAACGCCGGCACGGAGCTCAACGCGCCCTTGGGCACCATCACAACCGAAAACTTCGCAGCCGTCTACGACCTCAACGTCCGCGCCCCTCTGCTCCTCACCCAGGCCCTCCTCCCGCGCCTCAACCCGGGGTCGCGAATCATCAACATCTCCTCCGTCGGCGCCCGCGCCGGGTTCGCGGGCCTGGGGCTGTACTGCTCGTCCAAGGCCGCGCTGGAGGGGCTGACGCGGTGCTGGGCGCGCGAGCTCGGTGCGGACGGCACGACGGTGAACTGCGTCGCCCCCGGGCCAGTGCAGAGCGACATGCTGGAGAACATACCGCGGGAGATCGTGGAGATGCAGAAGAGGGAGACGCCGGTGCAGGCGAGGGTCGGGACGGCGGAGGAGGTGGCGAGGATTGTCGGGTGGTTGGCGAGCGAGGAGGCTTCGTGGGTTAGTGGGCAGGTCATCAGCGCGAGCGGGGGATGGGCCATGTACTGATTGCGAAAACGTGCTTCAACCGCGATGCTGTAGTCAGGTCAACAATGTCATCACAGTAAGCCAAAGAGATATGCAGAAACGCAATTCTTGTTCGTGGGTATATATCTCTTTCTTTCTATCCCTCCACCTCACGCCGCGGCAGCCTTGGCAGCCTCCTTCTCCTTGGCCTTCTGCGCCTTCTTCTCCTCGATCTGCTTCTGCTTCTCCAGCTTCTTGAGCTGGTTCTTAGTCATCTTTCCGTCGCCGCCCTCCGCCGCGGCGCTCTCGGCGCCCGCCTTCTCGCGGATCGGCACGTTCTTGAGGTTCTCTGAGCCGCCCCAGACGAGCGGCCGCCTCGCCATGAAGAGGTCGACCGTCTCCTCGTCGACCTTGGCCCGGCGCTCCTGGAAGGCCGTGCAGTATTTCGCGAGCTCCTGGGCGCAGCGCTTCTTGATCTCGCCCGTGAGCATCTTGCCGGTGCGGTAGTCCTCGCGGATCTGCGCCAGCTCGGCGTCGTCGTCGAGGAAGAAGCGGAGGTACTGGTACGAGACGTCGACTACACTCCGTCAGTATTGAGCCAGGAAAACATTCAAAAAGACGGAGGGACATACCATCAGGGTCGGCGCCCTCGGCGCGCTGCTCCTCGGCCGTGACCTTGCCGCCGCTGAAGGCGTACTTGTTCATCTTGTTCTCGATCTGCTTGGGGGTGTCCTTCATGAAGATGGCGCTGCTCTCGATGGAGGCCGACATCTTGGACCCGGGGCCCTGGAGGGCGTCGAGGAAGCGGGAGTGCAGCAGCGAGGGCTTGGCGTACTTGAGACCGGCGGCGCAGTCGCGCGTGACGCGGAAGTAGGGGTCCTGGTCGATGGCGCAGGGGATCAGGCACGGGATCTGGGTGGTGCGGGCCTCGTCGTCGCCGAAGATGTGGGGGAAGGAGTTGGCGAAGGAGGAGGAGGCCTGGATGGAGGCGAAGTGCACCTTGCCGATGTTGGAGCTGTCGTCGAAGCCGAAGACGGCCTTGGCCGTGTTGACCGTGATGCGCTTGGCCACGCGGGTGATGTTCCTGAGGGAGTGTGTTAGGATGGTTAAGGCGTGGTTGGAATTACGGGGGATTACTTGTAGAAAGCGCCGCCCATGTAGTCATAGTCGGAGAAGATGAACGTTCGCTCCGGGTTGAAGCCAATGGCGATGCTACAATGGTCAGTCGTGGCGGACAACATGCCGACTCTCGGTGTCGACTCACATGTCCTTGGCGTTCTCTCTTGTGTAGTGCATAACCTCCTCGACTGTCCTCTTCTCAGAGAACAGAAACTTCTCGTCTACCGCATTCGTTAGAAAAAAGTCGCTCGCAAGCCATTGAGTGCCTCACCATCCGTCATCATGATCTATACCAAGTCAGCAACTTACACCTCCAACTCGTCCATAGCCAGAGCAACATACCACCAGCGGCGCGTCAAGAACATCCGACAACCACTTCGTCAACTGGAACGGGATAACGTGTCCGATGTGCATGCTGTCGGAACTGGGTCCGCGACCTACACCATCACCAACCATCATCAGCATCCGCGTCTACAACTCCCCCCTTCCAAACCTCGTCGACGCACCGGTGTAAATGAAGAAAGGTTCCTTCTTCTCATAACGATCCAGGATGAGGTCGAGGTCGCGGTGGGAGAAGACAATCTGCCGACGCATAAAGTGATGCGGCTTGTGTCCCGTGACACGCTCAAAGCGCTCGAGAAGTGCGTCGTCGATCAGCTTCGTGCCGAACTCGTCCACGATTTTCTGTACACACGCGCGCCCACGTCAGCCCTCCGCCTCCCTGAACCCCAATTGTGCTCTATCTCCCCGTCCGCGGCAACACTCCCGGACGCCAATTGGAGGGTCCGTACCTTGTAGTCAATCGCCTTGACCTTTCCATCCTCGCCAACCTCGCCGGACACGTTCCAGGGATCGACCTTTTGTCCGCCGGTGCTCGTGGCGGCGGCGGGGGCCACGGCTTCGGCGGGGACCGCGGCGGTCGGTGCTTCGGGTGCGGAGGCCATTTCGAGTGTGCGGTTTGGATCTTGTGCTTTTCGTCGTCGACCGGTTCGGGAGGAGGAGGAGGGAATGGGGGTCACGGTGGCGGGGCTTCTTTAGGACCAGGTATCGCCAAAAAAGTGAGTCAATGGAGGGGTACGGAGGGGGAGTCACTGGAGGCGATCTGGCGGCTAAAGCCCGGTCAGTGCCCCGCTACCCCGCATACACCGAGGTTGTCTTTCGGTGAGTGCTCGGTGAAGGTCACTACGCTCGGGGAATGAAACCTGGAGCAAAGGATCAAGCTAAAGCGCCTTCAAAAGCGGCCGGGCTTCCTTCCGACGTCAACCCAGGCGGGAGTCCGCCGTGAGGCGCGAGTCCGCCCGGATGCTAAATACGTCCGCATAGCATTTTCATTTGCAATATTGTGTGGTGCAAAGGGCGTACTGGGTGCTGCCCTCGTGGACTTGAAAACTGCCAGCGCCCTGCGCATTGGCGGATGTTAAGAAGGATTGAAGGGCGGGTATTTATTTTGGACAGGCTGGTCTCATCTTGGTCATCGTGGATTATGAATCAGGTCCCGCGCCCTTGAGAGGATCGCCAGTGCCTCAGGCGGTGGTTCATACTCATCTTGTATAAGAGATCGTGAGTTTCGCCCGAGAAGATTCAACGGACAACACCACCAATCCAGTCTTTACATCTCACTTATACACACCTCAAAAACACATCTTCACTCACAAAACCCCCAATCCACAAAACCAACCCATCTCAAAATGTCGACTCCTATGCTCACCCTCTACCGCTTCGACGGCGCCTGCTCGCTCGTCCCCCACGCCATCCTCGCCCACTTCAACATCCCCTTCCACGCCGTCCCCATGGTCCCAGGCCCCTCCGCCGGCGACCCCTCTGCCCCGGGCCTCGGCCTCCGCGCCGCCGACGGCTCCCTCTCGCACGCCGACTACCTCAAGATCAACCCAACCGGCTACGTCCCGGCCCTCGCGACGGAGTCCTCCGCCGCTGTGATCACCGAGATGCCGGCCGTGCTGGCCTACATCGACGCCGTGGCCCCGCACGCCCGCCTGTTCGGGGAGACCCCGGTCCAGCGCGCCCAGGTGACGGAGTGGCTGGCCTGGCTGTCTGGGACGCTGCACGCGACAGGGTTCGGTGCGCTCTGGAGGCCTGCCAGGTTCGCGGAGACGGAGGGCGCGAGGAAGGAGGTCGAGGTGAAGGGGAGGGCGATTGTTGATAGGTCCTTCGCTAGGATTGATGAGAAGTTGGTTGGGCGGGAGTTTGCTGTCGGTGATGGGCTGACTGCGGCCGACTTCAATCTTTATGTGTTCTGGTTTTGGGGCAACAAGATCGGCGTCGACATGGCTAAGGTGTACCCCAACTACGCGCGACTGATCAAGATGGTGGAGAGCCTTGAGGGAGTCAAGAAGATGCGGGAGGTTGAGCACCTTTAAAGAGCATAAGGAATACCGGGGTCTCGTGTTGTGTTTACGGAGCATCAAATAGACACTCGCCTTCTTTACACATTAATCCATAATTCATAGGGTTATCTTATCCATCTCTTTCTCTCCCTTTTTACCAATATTTCTCCTCCCAAATCACAGCCCGAATGCAAACGTTCTGATTAAGTGTAAATACTCTCCGTGACCTGGTTGACTTGCAGGCCCTTCTCGGCCATTTCCGCGTCTCGCAGGAAGTCGAGCGGGAACCACACAAGGTGACCCTTGATCTGGTCAATCTTCTTGCGGGCATCAGCGGCAGGCATGAACTGGTCAAAGATGTGGCCGGACTTGAGTCCCTTGGGCGGCAGATATCTGTCGTAGTCATCAAAGGTTTTGACTGCCGCCGGGTTAGTACTGCTCTTTTTCTTTTTGCTTAAGGTATGGGACTTACTGTGGTCATCGGGGTCGGCGTGGAAGAGATGTCTGTACAACTCGGTGTTCCTCGTCGCGTTCGTCGTCCACATGTTCCACATGTCATCGTTGAGGGGATCCTCAACGAACTTCCACGTCTCATCGCGATCCCATGGGTCGTTGGGCGCGTCATCGCCTGGCGGCCGGGCGTTGATATCCTCCGAAGCGTCCAGGGGCTGGTCTGGCAAGAGACCGAGGTGCTCACGCCACAGGTAGCGACGAAGAGACGCCGCGTGCCATCCGGCCTCGTACGGCTGGCCGTTCATCGTGCTGGGCACGCGCTTCGTGTCCTCCATGACGATACTCAACTCGCTGTCGTGGTAACCCAGCTGGCTGCGGTCGTTGAGGTTGCTGGAGCCGCACACGACAATGCGATCGTCAACGATCAAGAGCTTGGAGTGAATGTAGAGCTCCTCTTGAATCCAGTTACGGATTTCAGTCTCGGGATCCTCGTCATCCCAAATCTCGTCCTCGACAGAGCCCGAGTTAGCCATGGCGTGGTGCGCGACTGAGGAATGTGTCTGATGCCCGTTCTCTCCCAAGCTTTGCTCGAACTTTCGTTTGGCATCGAGCGCGTTCACGGCCTCCTGGGGGCGTCCTCTTCCGGTCTGGTCGTTCATAGAGCCCATGTGCTCATCGCGTTCAGTCGAAACGGGATCGCGGGTGCCATGAATGCCACTACCCATGACCTCCTCGGCCTGGGCGCGCTGAACTTCCAGATATTTGACTCCAGTGTCCTTCTCTCTCTTCTCGACCGCTGAAGTTCGGCTCAGTCGGTCGTATGACCGGAGGTTGAAAAAGAAGATGTGGTTTCTGGGATCGACGCCCTGCGCCCTGCACTGCTCAAAGATGGAGTGTTCGCCACGGCAAATGGACTTGAATTGGTAGTCCATGATGGCTCTGGTTCCTGTGGCAGCGTCGTCTCTGAGATCACCAGCAAACCCGGGGATAGCGGGGATGAGGATGATGACTCGGAACTTGCGGCCCTCCTTGCCAGCTCTTACAACAGCCTCAACAATGGACTTTCCGATGGTGTTGTGAATTGGCGCCTGCTGGTCTCCTGTGGCCGTGATGAAAAACTGGTTCTCGATGTACACAAAGTGCTCGGCCTTGCGGATGATTTCCGCGTACGCGTTCTGAATGGAGTGATCGGTCAGGATACCACTGGACCAGTCGGCGCTTGATCGCACAATCTGGGCGTGGATGGTTCCGCGGTTGTCCAGGTTCTTGGTGCTAAGGTCGGTCTGAGGATGGATAATGTACTCTCCAACAGGATGCTTAGGCCTCTGGACTCCGACAAGATCCTCATCCTCATCCAGACGTCCTCGCATCTGGATCCAGTCAAATCGGTCATCACGCTTGTATTTGTCGCGCTTGACAAAGTTCCAGCGCAGGACAAAGTGCTCCGCGATATCGTAGACACAAGGGCCAATAACACCCATAGCGACGTCGTGCCAGGGCATGCGACCGTATTGCGCCTTGCTCAGTTCGTTCTGCTTCCAGTCCTGGACATTCTGGAAATCCATGATTCTGTTGTTGTTAAAGTCCTGACCCGGCCAAACCTCGTTCTGCACACCTTCGGGGTGAGCATCAGCCAGAGGGTGGGTCATGGTATCCCAGCGGCCGAAGCAAAGGTCAAGACCTCCAATGAAGGCCATGGCATAATCGATTACGATGAACTTCTCGTGGTGGGCCCAGTAGAAGGTCATGTCGGCGGCGTTCTCAAAGACGTTGTGGTCGGGGTGGCGCATGACTCTGATGTTGCCATAACCCGGGGTACCCTCGGGACAGAGGGCCTGCAGGGCGTGCTTGGTGTGTGCGGAATTGCAAGTCAGAGCGGCCTCGACTTCACGGTAAACAATGATGTAGATCTTGACTCCAGCCTCGGCGCGTCGCTTGAGGACCTGATCCAGTCTCCATTCCTGGTTGAAGTGAGGCGGACGGCGCAGGAACAGCTCTGGCGAAAGCCACCAGTCGGCGATGTAGATGGTCTCTTTGGCCTGCTCGAGCGCCTCGGAGACGGCCCAGAAGTAGTTGCGACCGTCCACGTACCACTTGATCATGTTTCCGTCGCGCTCGGGGAAGAAGGATGTGAAGCGGTGCTCTTCGGCGATTTTGGCTCGCTTTTCGTCGGTGGCCTTTTCGTGCTCTTCATCGTGGCGGTGGTTCGCGTTGAACTGTCGGATGAGTTAATCTACGTCCCTCGCTTACGCAGTATGTCAATTAAAGTAGATCAATCAGAGCTTACAAGGTTAGCCAGCTTGCCAATCTGATGCTTCTTGTGGGTGAGGTGAACTTTGGCATCGTGAAGGTGAGTTCCCTCGAGCTTCTCCTCGAGCTCGCGGAACGGCTTCTTCAGCTTGTGGAAGAAGCCATCGTTTGCACCTTCTTCCTTGTGATCTGTCGTAAACACCATGGCGACGGTTGGAAAGGAGGGAAACGGGTATCAAATAGCTTCCAACGGCGTCAATTTCGTGATTTCGTAATGGCTTGGAGGGGTATCATAAGAATCGCGGGGTAAAGCGAGGGGCGGTGGATAGGACAAGCCACAGCATTCCAGCCAACACGGGCGATGGCGGGCGGGTTGAGCGTGAGCTTGAGCTTTGGTATGAAGCTTGGGGACTGTGGAAGAAAGTAGAGCAGTAGACAAGACGGAAGACGGAAGAGGGGATGGAGAACGGCGCGAGACAAAAGCTTAAGGGAAAGCTTGAAACCCGGGCCCTATGTCATACGGGAGGGATTGGATCGGAAACTGGGCTGGCCAGCGGAGAGGGCGGACTGGGCCAGCGGAGAGATGTGAGGTCAGTTGGCTCGGCCGGGAGCAGGAGCGGACGCAGGCCAGAAGCAGGATTCGGGTTGGCAGAAGGAAGAAAAGTGTGGGCGGCGCTGGGGCCGAGACGTTTTGGTGGTGAGACAGGGCGACAAGGCTAGAGTGCCATTCGACGAGCTAGAGGCGGGGCATCTGACGATCTTCTGGGTCGAACGAGTCGGGTCTTGTCTTGGGACTTTGTGTGTATTGGAAGTTCTTGTTGTCTTGTTGTCTTGTCGTCTCTTGGAATCTTGGAAGCACAACTGAGGCTTGTCCGAGCGACTCTGCGTGTAACCGCGATGATCCGATGCGACGGGAGATTCTAGGTCTTGGCCCCTGGCTTCGATGCCACGTTCGCTCAGGAACACCACCAACCAAGTTGCCATTTGCCAAGGTCGGCCTGTCCTCAGCATGGAAGCTCACCCTCCATCGGGCCAGTAAAGGGAGGTGAGGGGCGGTACGGAGGCCGAGGAATGCAAAGCCGCGCGTCTTGCGCCTCCCCAAGCGATTGGGACTGCCAATTGGTGGCTGGGTGTTCGTGTGAATCGTCTCGTCTCGTACGGATACAGCTGCAGGCCAAGCTGAAGGAGGGGTGACAGCAGACTCTGCTCCAGTGTTTCTCAGCCCAGCAAGGGCTCGCGTGCTCGCTGCTGCTGCAGCGTGTCCCTTAGCCTGGGCCGGACACTAGCCCGGAGTCATTGGACCTGCTGCTTTTGCCATCAGCTGAAAAAAAAAGCTGTCAGAAAACACGCCAAACAATAACGTAAAAAGAGAGCCCCGCGCTCGATGCGCCGGTGGCAGGGAAAGTCGAAATTGGAATTGGTCAAAGTAACGCCGTCACTGGAAGGAAGGTGGGCTGCTACTCTATTTTTGTCTTGACGTCATTTGGAGATGGCAGGGGTACTGATAGGTCGATCTGATCTTGTTGTGGGTCTAGAAGCGGTATCGATAAGATACCGTTCGCGAGCAGGTGGCAGGAGCTTCCAAAGTCCCGGCAGGAACCTCTCACAGCTCAGGTCCTGCCTGCTGTGACACAAAACTTGCATCTGCTATCAGCCTTCCCAAGTCTGTCAATACCCGAAAATGATCAAAAGAAAATGGCATGGCCCGGTGCCGAGTACCGGCTTGTCCTTGTCATCGGACATCATGCCAATGGCGCCGTTTGGGTCGCCTTGGGACAGCTACCTTGGCGGACTGAAAGCTATCCCGACTCTCGACCTGTATGACATTGAATGTGACGTCACATCGCGAACTGGCCTCGGCGACTGATGTTTCCCCATCCTTGCTTGTGAAGTCACCAGCAATTCCAGGCTCGCATCGAATCAGGCGTAAAAATTTGCCGAAACTCGATCTCACGAGTCGCACGCTAGAAGTTGGATGGAAGCTACCCATGTCGGCCCTCGGATGGGGTGTTGGTCTGATCTCAGCAGACACAAAGCATGTTTTCTGGCACGCCGTGTGGTCATCGCTGCTAGAGTGTGCGTCTGTTATTCTGAGATATCGAAGATACTGCTTAGCTGGCGCATAACAGCCGTCCAGGTCTAGTAGATGCGGCTTAGATGTCTTCTGAAACTTTGCGTGAATCTGGGGTTGAGGTCTGAGACCTGGTCCAGCTAGCGCAAACACCCCGTTGAGTTGATCGTCAGCGACTCCTTCAGGTGAGAGTACGCACCCGTTTCGGCTCTAGATCAACTCAATCTGTAGATGTTCCACGTGTTGGTCCGACATGGGGTTCAAAGTAGGTCATTCACACGTGGCCATCTGCGTGGCTTCAGAAAACAGCTCAACGGCATCGTCAAATTGGTTTAGGCCTGACGGAACCAGTAAGACATGATCTAGACCGTTAAATATTTGTTCATTGTCACATTATATACGATCAGTCCGCACCGGCCTTCAGTGAAACACCAACGCCCGGATGTCGATGCTCTGCCGATGCTCCGCGTCGTCCATCTCCGCGTCCCGGAACGCACAATGCGCCGCCCGCCGAACCACCGACGTGTCCGAGTCGAAACACTTAATCAGCAACGGCTCGTCCGGCCGCTGTTGGTTCTTGTAGTACCAACGGTGCTCCGGGTTCGCCTTGATGGTCCACGTCTCGGCGCGGTGTCGGGGGTAAATGATGGCCCCGGCGACCAGGTCCTTCTCGGCCACTGAGTTGCCGTCGGCGACGGCCAGGGGGTCCTTCTGGACCGTCTTGATGGGCCGCCAGAGGTTGATGATCTGGAAGCGGCGCTTCAGCAGCTCGTCGGCCTCGTCCCCCAAGTGGTGCCGCGCCTGCATGATGGCGCCGTCGTAGGACTGGTCGACGTGCGCCTTGTGCAGCGGGCCGCGTCGCTCGGTGTTGCGCTCGCCCAAGCTGTGCCAGTTGGCCGGTCCGCGGCGGATCTGGTGGTTGAAGATGACGACCCTGGTGGCCCCGGTGCTGGTTCGGACGAGGGCCCTGGTGAGCATGGGTTCTCTTGATTGCGGCCCACCGGCATTCGTCGAGGCCCTTACACCGCTCCATCCGCATCGTCCACTGGGACGGGACACGGGCGGGTTTGCAAGTGAAAACTGTACTCACATCTTCTTGTAGAGCAGTTCCGATTCTGGGTAGTAGCGAGCTTTGATTTGCTCTTCGTCAGTAAAGTCCGTCTCGTCGCTCGCGTGGCGAAGATACTGGAAGCCGTGGGAGTCGAGAGTGAACTTGTCCTCGTCGCCGGTGATGTCAGTCACGGTCATGGTATGAGGGACCATTTTCCTCTCATTGGTGACTTTTTGGCTGGGCAAGAGGATGTGAGCATTCTGATCATCTGTCTGCGTGGAGCGAGCGAGTGGCATGAAGCCATTCGGGGAGACGACTGAAATGGCGTCTTACCCCCCAACGATGACCGGGGTCGGAGGGGATCCGTCGCCAGGGTCGTCGTAGTAGTTGATGCTGGTGACGATGTTTCGCCGTCCAGTTTCTGTGGATTTGGCGGGTGCCGTGTCTGGCACAGATTGAATCGTCGTCCCCACGGCCATTCTGTCTGTCTTTGTGGCAAAGTTGGAGTCTTGATTCACGATCTGAGGTGGTAGCGAGGTGGGAAGCGGCGACGGTTCATCCCGCATAGCAGAGTTGGGCCGTTCTGGCGAGAAAACGTGAGTCGCGGATCACAGAAGCCTCAGGAGATATCCAGGAACACAATGATGCTCGTCAACACGCTCGACAAGAAGAATGGAGCAACGGAACGAGGGTCGACCCTTGATCTTGTCTGATCTTAGCCGGCCGCACGGCAGAGGGAAGGCGCCCGACTGGCCGGAGCTCCGCTGTCTCCTTTTTCCGCGACCCCGCGATGGACAGTGCAGAATGGTGATATGCACAGTTGACATGCATAACTCACCGTACTTCATAATGTGAGCAGGAATGAGGGGTAATCTAGCTGGCACTGTACGGCGTATCAGGATCCAGGAACGCATCGCCTGCCGTCCACCATTGGACCCCGCTGTCCCACCTCGCCAGCTGAGGTTTAGCGCCGTTTCTCCAATCGCTACTGGACTCACTGCACCGTGCCAGGTGCTGCAGCATTGCTCCAGTGGGGTCGCCTGGGCCCAGACACTGTGGGCACCTGTCTGAGGTCCCCGCCGTGAAGCTGCAGTGGTGCGTGTCTTCCCGGCTGGGTGCTTGACCGCCCCTCGATTCCGTAATGCCAGGGACTGGACAGCTTGAACTCTCCATTTTCCCATTTCCCATATCACATTGTTCTGCTCTCAACAACTTATTGTCTTCCTCATCTTTCTTTCTCTTTTTCTCTCTATATCGAAACCAACCAGATCCAAATTCAGACACAATGGCTACTGCTGTGATCCCCCCTGGAGGCACCTACCTCGACACCTTCAAGAAGTCCTTTGTCGATGTCCCTGTCGACGCCGAAAAGGAGAATGCCATCGGCACCTCGGAGTTCCTTGATGCCGCCGAGTCTCTGACGACCATCTTCGGTAAGTAACACCAGACCTTCCCCAATGGCCCTTTATTCTAACGAGTACTTTTGCAGATGCCCTCGGTGGTGTCGCTTTCGGTCCCGTCAAGAGCGACATGGGAGGCAACATCAAGGTGCGACCTCCCCTTTGGCGACTCCCTCCATACTCTCCCTCGCTCTCCCTTGCCTCGATTCTCTATACACATCAAAATGCCGCATTGTCGACCCGAACAATAGCTTACATATTTTCGAACTGCAGAAGATCCGTGAACGCCAGCTGGCTGCTCCCGGCGAGTCTGCCAACCTCCAGGACCTCGTCAAGAACGAGCTGGCCACCAAGAAGCACGTTGCCACCGAGGGTCTTCTCTGGTTGACTCGGTATGTCCTACAACACACCATGCCTCAAATGAGAGCAACTCAAACTAACGGGTCCTGCCTCCAGTGGCCTCGAGTTCACCTGCATTGCCCTCAGCCAGAACGTCGCCAAGGAGTCTGAGGAGCTCTCCGAGTCCTTCCGCAACGCCTACTCTACCACCCTCAAGCCCCACCACAGCTTCCTCGTGAAGCCCATCTTCAGCGCCGCCATGAGCGCCTGCCCCTACCGCAAGGACTTCTACGCCAAGCTCGGTGATGACCAGGACAAGGTCGCTGCTCAGCTCCGCGTCTACCTCGCCGCTCTCGAGAAGATTGTCGGCATCCTCAAGGGCTTCCTTGCCAGCAAGGACGCCAAGTGGTAAACAACGTCTTTCTCTAGAAGAAAGAAAAAAAGGAGACAACGGAAGAAAACAATAAGCGCAAAAATAAGTTGGGAGATATTACAACATGTCATTATCAGCTGCGGTGCAAGTCATCCGTCAGCTACGAGCCAGTCTACGCAGCCTAGAAATGAATCACGCCGTCGAAGCAGACAAGGCGTTCTTTGATCTACATTGGACCAGTCCAATATCTTCGTCTCCATACAATGCTCTTTGACGTCTTCCGGCGCAGTCATTGTTTCCCGAGGACGTCCGTCCATATAGGCTCGTTGTCACCCGGTCTAACGGCAATATGACAAAACATTCGAATTCTCTACATCACCATTCAACTGACGAGACTAGGTAGCTCGTCGAACCACGATACATGTCGAACCAAATATCACGCATTCCTGGCCTCGCCGGCGCCTTAGGCGACTGGCAGGTCAATCTCCCACCTGAACTGTATCTCATGATCGCCGAAGAGTTGGGCAACCGCGTCGTGAGCGAGGAACTGCAACTGGATGACACGGATTCCGAAACAGATCACGCAGCAAACGATATTCCGGAAGAAGAGGTCAGCCCTCGGATCAGGCAGATAACAACCTACATACAAGAGTGTCCCAGCATGAGCATGCTCAACGCCAGTATGGTCAACAAATTCTTTCGACGGCCGATACTCAGCACTGCTCTCCGCTGGGACGCCATGTGCTCGAACCCAATGGCCATCTATCACGCAGCCGCAAGAAACTACACGAATCTTCTCAATAATGCCTTGGGGCAGCCAGGGGCCCAGCCAGATTATATGCCAATTGGCCACGGTCGTCCTCACATGCCCCCAATCATGGTGGCCGCTTGGATGGGCCACCTGGATTCCGTCAGGATTCTTTTGGACCATGGCGTCGACATTGAAGAGCCCATTGTATGGGACGGAAGATTTGGAGCAGCTCCTTTGGTCGAGAGCATCACCACAATGCTTGAGCACGCTATGAACATCAACATTTTCGTGCAGTGGACGCCTCTTCACGCTGCTCTATTGGCGCCCCAAAACGCGTCCGATATTGCCAAGTTACTACTGGATCGTCTTTCGCCGGCCTTCGACAATGAGCACGTCGCACAGTCATCGGAAAGACTCTTCGCCCACGTCGTTGCGATGGACCTCGTCGATCTGGTAGAACCCTTCATGCAGCGCGGAGCAAGGCTAGACCACGGTGGCCAGACAGTTCACGGCATGCAACTTCCTGTTCTGCACCACGCCGTTTCTGTCAAAATGATCCGAAAGTTGATCGACGTCGGCGCCACCGTACAGACACCTCGCAGCATCGGGCTTAATGCGTTGCATGCCGTCTGTCTTCGTCCATTGAACTGTACCGCAGCCATTCAAGAACTTGTCGCTCGAGGAATCGACCCGAACGAAGCCACAGCCGGAGGCCCGGAGCGTTCTGCCATCATCACAGCGTACCCAAGGCACGCCCTGAAATTCAGAATTCCCCAAACGCCGCTGAACCTTGCCTGCCGACAACTCAATCTTGACCACATACAGTTGCTTCTGAGATTGGGCGCCAGCGCTCTGGGCACGAATCACGATGTTTCACAGTGTACAAACTATAGTGATGCTGATTTTTTCCAGTCGTCGCCACTTCACGACTTATTCCTTCCTGAAAATCTGGCCCACAACCCATTAGCCCGTGACGGAGTGAGGCTCAGCCAGGCAATCAGAGGAGCAATCGCCGCTATCATCCACTACGGCGGCCAGGATGCGCTTCTACGCAGGCATCGGGTAGGCATGGCCAACATGACGACTCATTTATCCAATGTCGCCAAGATAGATCGATCTTTCTGGTACATGTTCGGATCTTCACAGAGAGTCACCCTACTCACTCCGCTGGAACTGTTTTTCTTGCAACCACTTGTGGATGACGCGAGAATCCCCGATGCAATGTGGAGAGCTGCTGATATTCGCGACCAGATGAACAGCACAATGCAAGTACTCCGTGTCACCCCTTTGATTGCCCTCTTGAGCCACCGTTTCGATCACACGTTCGGCGAAGCAAGATTTTACCGTCCCTACCTCCTTCGTTGGCTCCTCGATCATGGCGCTGATCCAAACCTTTGCGACGAGGAGGGCTTTTCGCCGCTCCACTACGCCGCCTTCTGGCTCGACACAGACGCCGTCACCATGCTTCTCGAATACGGCGCCAAGACGGTTGTCCAAGGGATGGTAAGAAACCTGACAGCCCTTGACGTTGTCGTTGGCTGCGCCTACTCACAAGTCCAACGTCAAGCAATGAAGGACCCGTCGACCGATGATCTAGACAGCCCTTGGAAAACGATGGTTCGGTTGCTCGACCGGCAGCAAGCAGAGCCGTACGGCTTACAGAATGGGATCGAACGCTGGGCAGCAGGCTCTCAATTCCCAATGTGCGCGCTCCCAAACTTCGAGCGCAGGTTCGGATACAACAGGCTTGACGAGTACAGTCACAGGTTTGGAAATGGTGCCCCCCTGCCGGAGCACATGAATGTGCCCGATTTTGGCAGAACCCTGCGCGAGCACATAGATAATCGAAAGGCATCAATCATCAGTATGTTGCTGTCATCTACGTCGTCAGGTACGCCCCTGGCGAACGGTCATGCCCAAGGGGCTGGTCTCAGGCCGTCACCTCCCAACACGTCTCTGGACTTTGCCTGTGCGACCGATCAGCACAGGGAATTGATTGACATGCTCTTTCAGGCTGGTTTCAGACTGAAGAGTTGCCCGTCGCCTCTGACTTACACTAACATGCCGCAAAACGTGGCTGACTTCAACTGGAACCAATGGAGACATCGTCTTGAGTCGTAACGACGAGGACGAGGTCTCGCCTTGGGTGTTCACGGAGGGGCTGTATACAATGAGAGCGTGTGGTAACGTGAGTGTTTGATGCTGTTCTTGGCTTATCGGCGTGTTTGCAATTTTTGTTTTGCATTTCCGGGCGTTGTTGAATAGAATCGAGCAGGTTCTCATGTCTGTTTTTTTGAAAATACTTCATGTTTTGGCACTAAATCAAGTGAGTTACTTGAGCTGATTGTGTTATCAGAGGTGTTTAGCACAGTAGAGAAAAGATCGTTCGCATTACTTGCCTCTCAATTGAAAGATTGACAAGCCCATTAACTGCTAAACGAGATAGGACGCAAGGCCAAGGGCCAATCCCAGAACAAGAGCCATGTCTATCCTCAAGCCCGTACCCTCACTCTGCCCTGGCCCAACTTCTCCCTCCTCCTTAGCTCGGGGACAGATGATCTGGACCTTGACCTCGCTCTTCTCCGCCCTACTCCTATCCCCAGGCCCAAAGGCGATGATCAGGGGATTCACAAACCCCCTCGCCAGCTCCAACTTCTCCCGATCCCCCTCCGCACCCGGCTCCGTCCCCCATCCCATGACCTGAACGCCCCTCGCGCTCCCGACCCCCGAGTCCCCCAGCCCCCACGCGAAAGCCTCGCCCGCGGTGATGGAGTTGGTGGTGAAGCCCGAGCTGTCCGGAGCGCCGCAGATACTCGGGATGCTAAACGGGCACCCGTCCTCGAGATCAAAGTCCTGCTTCGTCGTCCAGGCACTCAGCATCGAGGCCTCGATGCCGCGGAGACAGCTGGCGCTCCACAAACCCCCGCAGCTCCCGTCGTCCGAGGCCAGCCGCCGCATGATGGTCCCGTTGACGAGGAGCGAGGGCTGCGAGTAGCACACCCGCCAGCTCGCGTCCAGCTTCCACGCCCCGTCGCCGCCGCCGACTCGGAGGCTGGGGGGCGGGTTGAGGGCGACGCGGACGCCGGCGATGAATTTCGCGCGCTCGGTCGCGTTGAGCTGGTTCGGGGTTGCGGAGGTTAGGGGGATGTTGTCCTGGACGGCGACGGAGACGGACCAGCCGGCGATGACGGGGGCCGGGTAGGGCTGGGATACGTCGGGGGCGTCGAAGGGGTAGAGGGAGGAGTAGGAGGGGGAGGAGAAGGAAGAGGTCCAGGGGTCGTTGGGGATGTAGTAGGGACCTTGGGCGTTGCTGGTTATTTCGCGGACGGGTTCGGAGGAGGAGGAGGATTGGGAAGTTGCGAGGGGTATTAGGGCTAGGACGGCGAGGAGGGATTTTGTGGGAGGCATTGTTGCGGGTGCAAATGTAAGTGGAAGAGGTCAAGGTTGGTGTTGTAGTCGCACTGTTTGAGTTTCTCGAGTAGTTGAGAGACCTAGGCCGGGTCGACGTGTTATTGACAACCAGCTGAAGATGTCTGTAGATATGATTCTTGCCGGAGCTGCGTGATCGTTTGTTTTTATACATCTCGTACTTTGGTTGCGGTTGTCTTCTCACTTCCCGTTATTGGATCTCATCATTGCTGAGATGGTGGTACCGGTGGTCTTGGCTGACGATGCTGACTGCCTGAATAGGATGAAGAGGTCGATGGATTGAGACAGGCCATACGCCCGACGAAGGTTGGTGGGACTTCCAGATTGGCCAGCACGATGGGATCGGCACTTTGAGAGAATGCTGCCGCCTGACGGCGTGTCTTTTGGTTGGGTGAGAGACGGTTTCCCCAGATCTCGGAGCTTTTCGAACGCGGGTGAGTTCTCCGCATTCTGTGTAACTTGAGTCTGGAATGACTCTGGACTTTCGAAGTCGAGCCTAACAAATGAGATAATCGCTGGAAAACCAGACAAGTTCCTGGCCGTCTCCGTTGGATCTTCATCCAGCATCAAGAGCATGTGCCGCATGAAGTACCAACTGGCGCTCCCAGAAGCACTTTCTGCCGCCACAGGTCGCAGCTGGCTGTAAACTCTACCAGTTGCAGATTCCAAAGCTCTTCAATGATGATCTTGTTTGGTATCTTTGCAACCTTAGGGACATCGTGTCTCATGTCAAAAAGACTGCGCTTCCATGATCCATCTGGCTGAGTCTCATAGCTTGCCAAGGTTTCTTCGATAGCCCGGTACAGCTCATGGAGGTTGTAGGGCATGCTCTCCGCTCGTTTTCCGCGCACAAAGAAGCTGAAAGTCTCTCTACCGAGAAGAAAATGATGCCCAGCGGCGATGTAGGCCATACCGATGTCGTGGCTGAGACGTTCGTGGCGGCAAACGTCTTCGAAGAATGAGTGGTCTTCGCCGCCTTGGGCCAACACCCGTCGTTTGACTCGCGCCGCCTCTTCGAACCACTCATATGAGATCAACAAGAGGTCCGTCTGACGCGCCATGTTCAAGCGACAGTAAGTATGACGCCATGATCGTGTTAGGGCTCAGACAGCGCCTTCTTCTCTGCGGAATTTCGAATGGAAGTTTCGTCGAGGTTAGCTCGCTTTCTAGTCCAGGGGTGAAGAAGGCATGAACATGGTCGTTGATCGTGTTCCACGCGAGTTTGCCGAAAGAGAAATCGCATTCTTTTTTCGTGCGTCGGTCTGGGAGCTCTTTAGATGACCCCCGGTACCCATCTCCGATAGTGACAGAGTAGAGGTTGATGATGTGGCACAAGGCAGAGCCCTCAACTTCCATCGCCATCGCGCCATTCTGAGTGGTGATAATGCCGTTAGCCAACGGCCTCCAACCGACCACATTCATTCCAGGACGGATACCCAGCGCAAACAGCAAGTAAACCCAACATGCCGTTCCGATTGTGGGCATTCCTAGGTCCTGGTTTTGTTTCTGCCAGGGAGTGAGACTCCAGAAAGGTTTAATGCTCTCGCCGTCCTCGCAGGACGGGGAAGGGCTCTTCTGGGGAGCGCCGGGTATTACTCCATCAAGCCCCACGAGATAGTTCTCCAACTCCTTCAAGCGCAGCACGGGAAATCGGCATCGGGCATTTCCATCCAATGCCTCCTCTTGCCACGCTCCAAGGCTGCGCTTCAACAGCTTGGCTTTCACTGCGCTCTGGTAAAGAAGAGAAACGGGCTCGCGGATGAGGGTTACGATCGTGTCGGCAAGCGTGATCGTCTGGGATATATCGTTCTGTACTCTGGACACGTCGGATCCCGAGCCTACTGCCATTGCTACAATGCTGGGTTCAGGCTGTGTATCTTCCGTCGGGTATGCTTTTGTATCTGTTCTCTCGTGTGTTTTCGTAAGCGCTCTGCGTGTCTGTACACATCCTATTAGATAATTAATGACAATGAAGCTGCGGAGATTAGGCTGGCTTCAGCCGCAAGTAACCAGGAATAATTTGCTCTTCTTACTCGGTGGGCTATGGAGTTGGAATCGACAATCAACTGAACTGTGATCAAATATGGACTGCACAGTTTGTACGCGTGAAAGTGTTTCATGTGGTCTGGCTGGGAGCTGCTATCTTACGCATGAAGGTCCAAATATATTGCGGCATGGTTAGGTTACGGAATAAACAAAGCATTTCCTCAGCTCTGCCCTATTGCGTCTTTGATGCAAGACATTGACTTTAGTGTCAGTGTGCTGAAATCAGTTTGGGTCTAATATGGTTTTCGAAAATCCGCAAGCGGCATCTCGTGGTCGTCCTGGCACTAGATGCTGTATTACGCTTAAGCAAACACCTTTTGGCGCATCGTGACGCCGCAAGACCAAGCTGCACAACTTCGATGTGATAGCGAGAAGGGAAATCTGTCTTGTATCCTTTTCTTTGACTTTTATACAGTTGGGTATCTTGCAACCTTCCCCCCCGGGGATGATATCAACGCAAACATCACGAAAATCGGTTCGGTTTCTACCGGCAATTCATGCGTGAGAAACGACGACTACCCAGTCGATATCAAGGGGCCGAAAAGTCACGCGACTTCAAACTTGGTTAAGATTCAATAATAGTGGAATCAATTCATACCCAAAGATCACAGAATACAAGATACCCTTTTCGTCGCTTCAAATGATGTCTCGCAAGGATACCAACCCTTAAACTACGTGATCTGCATTCAAGGATGTGATACATCTCAAATATCAAGATTTTCTCTGGCTCGGCAGCTCAATCAGTCGCTGCAGATTCTACAATGACCAATGACAGGGCTTTTCTGGCAATGTCATTGTCACACCAACCACCAACAAGTTTGCTCTTGACCGAAGCAGGCGCCCAAATAGCTCTGCAAGACACAGAAAAGTGCCCCCATAACTTTCCATTGAATTGATCAATATTCTGGGTATGTTGCATGAAGTTAGGGACAGTGGTCCCTTGTTCAAATGAAGATCGTCGCGGTCTTGGAGTTGCCGTCCATGACATTTCATGTTCCTCAGACCTGTTAGTCTTCACCGTCATATTCTTGGTGTAGTCTGATACGCTGTCGAAAGGTCGTTGGTGTCTGCCTAAAATTTTCAGAGCTCACACTGGGCGCTCCCCTTCGCGAAGCAACTCTCCTGCCTCACCCATCAAAATCCAAGTTCTCATCACAATATTTCCAAGGTCAAGACGCAAACTCCCTCAATTATCGGCAGAAAGTTTACAGACTGCCAAAGTGAGACCATGGACGGCGACCTAGACTACTCGGACGACGTGGAAATATGCGAGCCGGTCGATAATCCACATTACGCCGAACCATCTCACCCCCTGCGTTCCAACATCTTCAACGGCGGACGAGGCTACCTCGTGGCGTATCCGTCGATAGGAGGCCGCGTCATCCTCACCCCGACTCCCGTCGACCTGCAATATCTCGATCTACCCCGCACCCACGATACTGAGCGATCCCTATCCAGCGTCGAAGAAGACGATCTCGCCCTCCGCATGCTCCGACTCGGTGCTCACTGGTGGCCGACATGGTCGATCTACGCCCGCCATCGCGAAAGTCTCAACAACGGCACGGTATACGACTTTCACTTCCCGCCAGACGTCGTCGGTGGTTATCCGTCTTCCGGAGGGGCATGGGTCGCCAAGTACACCCCTGAACGCATACAGCGCTTCAACGAACGGAACTTTTCGCTTCCGATGCGGCCATTCGAGTGGGACCGGGTTATGCGGCAGGTTCTCACCATGGACGAGAAGTGTGCCGCGCTGAAGGATTTCGGAGCGAGGTTCTATGAGGATGTGAGGGAGTGTGAGGATATACCCAAGTCGTTGGAAGAGGGAAGGCAGCAGTTTCAGCGATATGAGAGACACCTTGAAAAGATGGACGATGTTGAGTATCAGCGCCGGTGGTATGTCGCCTTCCACATCGGCGGCCGGGAGATTGAGGTGGAAGATGGTTTTGATGGTTCGAACGAGAAGGCGGGAAATTGTCAGGGTTGTGTGGTATCTTAGTCTATGTTTGCCGACTTCTCAATATCGATAGACAAGTCAAGCACGAGATTTGTATCGGGTTTGGACTACTTGTAGCTTTAGCACCCAACAGATGAGCTTCTAATTCTTTCTTCGTGGTGTCGAGTAGCTGTGCTAGACAAGGGGATGTTCGTAAAGCATGTCACCAAGTCTCTGGAACTTCCCCGCCGTGATGCTATCAATCCACTTCGGGATACTTCGCAGATGAAATGCACTCCGGCAGAAATGGATTGCCTCGAGAAAATCCGTCTTCAGCAGGCTCTCCTCGACTTCCGTTTCCCAGTCAGGTCGTGACTTTCGCATTCGTGCTGCGTAGGCCTCCCTCAACCGAGTCTGTTCATACTGCAGAAGATGATCCCAGTAAATGTCCTGTTTCCCCTCATTATCCAGGATGGGATATCTTGAGGACACGTCCGATTCGCTCTCATCCGCGTATCTGTCCCGGTTGGGCTTCTCTTCTCTTCGTAGTCCGCTCAAGAAGTCGGGCAATGAGGTCACGGCCCATAAGGGCACCGCGGAAACACATTCCCAGTCCAAGATGGCCGTGAGATTTCCATTATCATCTACCAAAATGTTTTGTAGAGACAAGTCGTTATGTTGCAGAAAGGTCCGTTCGGGAGGGTGTTGGATGGCAGGGAAAATCCGAGGCAGCAGGTCGAGAAGCTTTTGTGCGATGGGCAGAGTTCTTTCTGCGTCTTCTTTATCGTCTTCGTCCTCTGCTTCTCGTATTACCTTTTGGTTGTTGAGGATGATAATCCTGATAAGCGAGCTTAGCCAATCGTGGCTTGAGCGAAAGGGGCCACGGGGAACGTCAAAGTCGTAGTTGTCTCCCCAGAAAAAGGCAAGGGACATCATCTTGCTTATTACGACATGCCCTTCTTCGCTCTGCACATCTATGCTGCTTTCGAGGCGAGGGGTTCCGATGCCGCGGAATGGTTCTTGCTGAGGCCCAGAGTTGAGGATTTGCGCTTGATAGTCGGCGATCTTCTCCACCAAGGCTGTCTTTTGAGCCATGGACATTCCCCTCCATCGTGAGTAAGCCGAGGCGCCGGGCATAAACTCCATCAAAATCCACTCGAAGCCGATCTCATCGTTGTTCGAGTCGTTAAAGGTGAATACCTCGGGGACTGGCACGTCAGTCCAGCGTCGAATCCAGGACAAAGTCGCCACTTCTCCACGAGTTTTGTCGCCAGGGCATACCGGGAGAGACACCCGCATGATTCTTTTGTCGCCGTCGCTTTTGACAAGATACAACTTGTTGAAGGCACCCTCTGCGAAGAACGAGACGTCGCACCAAGCGCTGTCATCGACGCCCAGCTTCCGGCGGCAGACTTTCTCGATGGCTGCTATGGAGGGTTCCCGCGCCCAGCGCGGCGTAATGTCCCAGAGACCGTCCTCCCAGTAAAGTCCGTCTCGGCTTGGTCGCGTCATTCTGGTTATACTGCAGACTTGATGCTGGTGGAAGGGATACTGGCAGCTTGGGTGAGTGTGCGAATCGTGAGAGGGCGCTCAGATGCGGAGTCGTACTATTTATTACCAGGTCAGATGCTGCATGCGAAAAGGCGTTGAACGAAATTTAAGAAGAAGAGTACTAACCAGCGTGGGAGATATGTCGTTGCCTTTTTCTCTTTTCAGCCTTCAGCCAACAGGCCGTGTCTTGCTGGTGTATTTGTACCTACCTAGGTAAGGTACGGAAAGGAAGAGCAGTTTGGGTGAGAAAGCGGTTGAGTAAGAACATTGGAATCACCAGACCCGCATTTCTGATTTGCGATAATAAATTGCAATGCGATGGATGAGTAACCTTTTTATTTTTTTCCTCATTACAATAACTCTTCATATGTGAGAATCTTTTCGATAAGCTTCCAGGCCGATATGGCTCTGCAAAGAATTCTTGCCCTTCTCAAAATGACGGCTGAAATTGAACCTTGAGGTAGAGAGCACCTGGTTGCATACTCGGCCAGATCCGCGGCAGTTAGTCGTCTGCTTGCATGCCACGTATGATCTTCGACCCTTCTCGTTGAATGAATAGCTGAGATAGGAAAGGGAACAAATAAGATGAGAGTGTCATGTCTGAATGCTAGGCTGCGGTTCAGGCTGACACTTTAGTCGTTCGCGCAGACTAAATAATCTTCGCATCTTCTGTGCTGCCTCCAATTTATTTGTTTGTTATGCCCGTAGAATCGTTCAACATGTAGTGTGGCTTCAACATTGGGTAAGGTACCTGGGTTTGCCATCGAGTGCTCGATATGTTGATGGTCTGGAGGTCTTCTCTAGAGGTTTTCTCTGGATATGAACAGATCTGTTGTCATGTATGTCGATCGACCACCTCAACGGAATGCTAACGTCAGCCGATATGCATCTCTGACGATGGTAATGGGAAGCAGACGTAAATGAGTATTTGCGCGGACTTCAATCTGCCTACGAGGGCCTAGCAACTGCAGCGCAATGAAGGTCTTGTAAAGGCTTTTGACCCAGATCTTAATGAAATCATCTTTCGCAACATCAATCCCTCCATCAGTCACCGTGGCAAGACAAGCAAAGTCGAATTTGTTTTTGAAGAGACGAATTTGGTCTGGTCGAAGAGAGACGATCTTGCGGCTTGCCGCACAAGTTCATGACAACATGACAAGCTCCAAATCCAGAATTGCAGGAACGGATGGTTCATTGAGACGAGTCAAGGTCTTCTACGTGGCTGGAGAGCAACACCGTTGAATAGCGTGTGACGTAAGATCAGGTATCATATACACTCACTATGTTCCTGATGTGGATTATGATGAGTCGACGAGCGTCCAGTCTTTTAAGGCAAATTACGCGTGGTTGTTGATTGGTGGGAACATGCCCGTTACCTTTCGGCTGACTGCAGTTTTGATTGTTGCTATTCGAGATGCTGATTTAAACGAAAGTGATGAGAGATCTCATTGGTGTCGGGGTCTTCCCAGACGATGACAATCCGTCTCGGTTAGAGAAGCAGCAGACGCAAGGGGAGGGACTCAGAAGAGGGTACGCAAGCCCCTCGGGGCGAAACTTCTCGTTTCGCCATATGGAGTAGGTCCAGCCTAACTCTCATACGAGTATTGTTCAAAGAAGATGAGTGTGGAGAGAAACTCTAGTATGTTTCCTAAGATTGCATACTTGTAGTCGAGAATGAAGTTGACAACCGCAGGGTCCGAGAGCTCCGCTGTCCGGCAAAAGAAATCCGGACGTCTGGAAGCTTCGGCGCCGTTGGAGGTTCAGGTTCCCCTCGGTTGTTCCTGGCCGAATAATTGTGTAGTAACGATGGACAACAAGCTCAGCGCTAGAGGTAGCGATGAGTAGTTGCAAGGAAAAAATAGCTGTGGAGGACTGTGGTTTTCGCTCTCCGGGCGCCCGATCTGTTCCCTGCGATAATCATCCACCTACAGCGATCATTCAAACCCAAAAACAACCATTCTCCGAACAACGAACTTGATAGATCGACCGGCGGAATGCGACGTAGGAGGACATGACGTCCCGAGGAAACCTACGAAGCGCGCTTCCAGTCTCGTCCCGCCGAGCCCTACAACGGAAAAGGAGCCGTGAAAGCGCCACGGCGCCGTTACGACTTTGTTGATGGTGGAGAGACTGGAGTCGCTTGGCGGGAAATTTTCTAATCATTCGGGATTAGCGTCAGGGGCGGGATGGGCTCCTCTCAGATCCCTGTCTGCAGGTTCGTCCTGTCGCTCGCTGGCGCGCAAGGGCCTGACTGAGTTCTTGGGAACCTCTAGGCGATCATTGCCCGAGGAGGGGCGGTCGATTATGAAGGTCTAGAATTTCGGGGATTTTTGATTGTTGGGAGGACTGGACGATGATGGCAATTAGATTGTTACCTTGAACCTGGACGGATGGATCAATGATTTTGATTGGGGATGATTTGCAGAGTCATTGCTAATGCTCCGTAGCGGAAGATGGCAGACGTAGGGCGAGAGCGGCTATCTGCGGCGTGACCCATGGGAGTCCTGAGGATGGCTCGGGAGTTTTTGGCGTCGTGTCTGTGGGTTGTGATGTCAGGAATCTGGGGTCATGTCAGAGGCGTGTTGGTGATATATGAAGACTGATGTGAAAAAAGCATTTCAGACGGCGCTTACGGGTTTTACAGAGACAGGGTCAGCAAGGTGGTTGTTTGACATGACCATGGACGCCTCGCCTCGACTTGTCTTACGTGACGAGTTGTGAGAATCTCATCAATCAATCTCATTTCACGTAAAAATGAAAACGAAGACCATCCGTGACATCCGCGGAATCGGGTCACGGTGGTCATCGTTCATCATCATATCGAAGGCCCCATGGAAGAATCCGTATCTAAACGAAAAGCATCTGTCGTCGTCCTCAATCGCATGGAAGCAATAACGAACCCCAATTAAGCTGCGACTCGGTAAAGCTAGCCGCCTAGGCGACCCCGGGCGACGCTGACAGGTGCTGCAAGGATCTGTCCCGCCAGGAGCTGGACTAACGGATGAAGAGAGAGGCGAAGACTTCGAGGCCTTCTACTGCATAGTAGTCTCCAAGGAACGAGCAGCTGGAATATGAGCTGATGTGTTAGTTGATCGCCGTCAGTAACATGGACTTACATCGTCGTCTTAGGGCCGGGTTAAAGCGTCCTATTCCCCGGATTTTCGGAATCTTCCAATCCTCTCAGTCTGACCTGCAAAACTGCAAAAAGTGACCAACTGAACACCACATTTGAGCCAGGGCTTGAAACGAGACCCGGGTGCTGGGGTGACCCATTGGTGGGATTGAGCCAGCGTCATCCCCACCTGTTTGATATGAATTAAGGAGGGACGGGACGCTGTCTTTTCTGTCTTTTTATGAAGCTCTTGGTAAGAGAGGAACCACAAGGCAAGGCGCTACGGCTACGGTATGAGCGGCAGAAGAGCCTGGACAACTCGCCCGCCACCCCGACACCTTGTTCTCCGAGTCCATCGTCTGAAGTTGAGGAATTAAGATCGGGTGTTAAGGCCTTGGGATGGCGCGGGCGATGTGCAATGCCGCGATTGATGCAAGTCAGGGAACCGAACTTTACTTTTAATCCCTTTCATCATCAGGCCAAGACCCGGTTCGAGGTAAACGAGACCGCCATCGACGCAGAGAAACAGCCGGAGTTTAGAACACAGAGCAGAGATGGAGTCAGCATAGAGGATTGAGGATTCTGGGATTTCCCCAAGACCACACCGGCTGTCAATGTCAAGCCAGAACCACCTGACGTTCTGACAACGATCTAACCCCCGGTTCCCGGTGCTAAAAGCAAGCCATTCTCGGTTGGCGTTTCTTGCAGACAGCAAGCAGTGAAGCCAAAGCCACCCCGGGCCGCTGGTGGAGAGAGTCGAAATTGCACCCTCCGCCGCGTTTGCTTTGGTGAAACGGCCAGGGAGATTTGACCAGCCCATATCGACTTACACGCACATTACAGCAGAGCTCGGTTGCGCAGCAATATGGACGAACCCCGGCCTGGCCTGGCCTGTCTCCCGATGCCTTGTCGCTGTCGCCGTCCGACAAGGCGGTCCGCGCCCCCCTAATGGAGTTGATGGAGTTGTTGATGGGATCCATTTCAGACGTTGGCGGCTTCTCTTAAATGGAGGCAAACACCACGCTCCTCGCTTTCGGTGAGGCTTCTTTCTCTCCTTCTCTGCTTCAAGGGATTGTTGACCATCCTTGCCCGAACCGACACTCTTTTTTTCACATTCGTTCATTCATTCTTTCCAATAGGCTGAGCCCTATCAATCGCAACCAAACGAAACACCACGAAGACAGTAACTACTGTCATATCAACAATCCGACCGATTTTCATTCTTTACTAGGGTGACTTTGAAAGTTCCTGCTTTTTAGCCATCATGCGTTTCCTCTCCATGCTCGGCCTCGCGGCCGTGGCCGTCGCCCAGTTGACGACCTCCTCCCTCGAGAAGCACGTCGACTCCGTCACGCTCAGCAAGTCCTTCAACCCCATCAAGGAGGCCTACTGGACCGGCCTGCCTCACCACCGCCGCACTCCGTTCGCCGTCTCCCCCGACGGAAAGTCGGCCTACCTCGCCTACCTCGACTCCTCCGAGACGGGCGTCCACATCCAGCCCGTTGACCCCACCACCTTCGCCGCCACCGGCGACCTCGTCACCATCGACGGCGGCAAGGAGGCCGGCGGTCTCGTCGCCCACAACGACGGTTTCGCCATCCTCACCAACGAGGCCCTGTCCGGCGTCAAGGACCCCGTCGCCGTCATCTACCGCTACACCAACGGCAAGCAGACCTTCAAGACCTACCTCGGCGGCCCCGATGTCGATGATGGCCAGGCCATGATGTCCCCAGACATGAACGGTGACCTCGTCTTCTCTGAGAAGGCCGGTTACTACGCTGCTTACATCGTCGTCACCGCCTACGAGGGCTCTGCCACCGGCCACTTCGGCGATGCCATCCGCTACGTCGACACCGCCGGTAAGCTCACCAAGATCGCCGGTGCTTCTTCCTCCTGGGGCTGCTCCCACAACACCGGTATCGCCTTCGAGGAGGCCGACGCTCCCCCCTTCGCCTCCATCTGCGCCGAGGACCAGGGTGCCATCTGGCTCAACACCAAGACCCAGGGCATGACCAGCGACGGCGTCAAGATCTCCAACGAGCACGTCATCAACGGCGGTGCCAACGAGGCCATGGGTGGCATGTCCGGCTCCTACTCCTCTCTGGCCCGCTTCGTCGGCGCCGACTCTTACATCTTCTCCTGGGTCTCCCGTGGTGCCATGGACCTGACCGCCAACGAGTGGATGGGCGCCGGCTACACCACCTCCAAGAACCGCACCAACAACCGCAACGTCGCCATCGCCCTCTTCTCCGACAAGAACACCCTCGTTGGCGACCAGGCCACCTCCCAGGTCGGTTCCGCCGACGGTGACAAGCAGGTCAACTGGATGACCTCTGGCGCCAACGACTGCTCCAACGCCCACGCCGCCGCCTTCGACGCCTCCAAGGCCCTCGTCACCTGGGAGGAGATCTCCAACCCCATCTGCGAGTTCGACGCCATGGGCTGCAAGGGTACCTTCGCCGGCACCAAGTTCCAGATGGTCGGCAGCGACGGCAAGAAGGTCGGTGAGGCCATCTCTGCTGATGACACCTACGTCGCCGGTGACATGGTCACCATGTCCGACGGCCGCATCTGCTGGCCCTACGTCGCCATGGACTGGAAGCTCGACGGCCCCGCCCAGGGCTCTGCCGTGAGCAAGATCTCCTTCGCTTGCATGAGCGGTGGTGCCGGCTCCGGCTCCGGCGGCAACGCCTCTGCTGCCCCTTCTTCCGCGATCCCCGCCTCCACCGCCGTCGCCGCCGCTCCCTCCACCACCGAGGCCGTCGACGCCGTCGCCTCCTCCGGCGCCGCTGACCCCACCTTCCCCGCCGGCACCGCCCCCGAGCCCATCTTCGAGACCATCTCCGGCTCCGTGACCCCCAGCGCCAGCGCCCCTGCTGCCTCCGCCCCGGCCGCCGCCCCTTCTTCCGCCGCTGCCTCCGCCTCCGTCCCTGCTGAGGCCCCCGCTGCCTCTTCCGCGGCCGCCTCCTCCTTCTCTGCCCCGGCTGGTGCCCCTGAGCCTTCCTTCGTCACCATCTCCGCCGACCCCGTCTCTTCTTCCGCCCCTGCCGCCACTCTCCCCGTCGAGACCATCCCCGACGCCCCCGCTACCACCGTCTCTGACCAGCTTCCCGAGACCACCGCGCTCCCCTCCAAGACGCGCACCAAGAAGCACACCCGCACTCGCAAGGGCCCCAAGCCCACCGGCGGTGCCTCGCGCCCCAGCGGCAAGTGCAACACCCGCACGACCATCCACACCGTCTACGTTACCAAGCGATAAACGGCGCGCATGAAGAATGAGGATGGATGATGAGTGAGTGAGAGGGATGTGGGGGAAGGTTTGCGCGTCATTTTGGCGTGGAGAGGCTTACCTTGCTCACGCCCGGAGATGAGCAGTTGATGAGAGAGAAGCGCGCAAAAAAGCAACCCTCTCTTGAGGAGAAAGGTGAAAGGATTGGGCTTGAATGAGTTTCATGTACATACTATGTACTCACTGTACACAATTTTCCCACCTCGCGTCTCTTTTTCGCGTCATTCCACTTGGGGTGAAGTGACAAGAGAGCGAGTCAAGGCCAGTGGCCGATTTTGAGCAATTGAACCAACTCAGTTCATCTTCGGCACTCGGAAGTACTCCGGACACACATGAATGCTTCGTCCACGTGAGATTGCCTGATATGAGAGAGACGACCAGCCAGAGTAGACGGGTCAGGTGAGATATTGAACTCCACGGTTCCTTGGCTTTATTCAGCGGACCTGCTGGGTCTCACGGAAGAGGCCGTGAATTTTATTGATTTTGGGTGGAAGATTGCGCCCGATGCGAGAGCGAAATGCGATAAGAGCGTCCATGTTTGTCGTGGCCCCCCTTGTGAGAGACATGGCTGATGAGTCGTGAAGGTTTTTTGAGAAACGACAAACGGCAAACGGCAAAACACGTTTTCGAGGGCGGGAAATGAGAGAGTGTGATTCGGATTCCATCAACGATTGCATCCGGCCGCATTCGGCAGTCAATATTGGCTGGTTGATGGGTATTCCTCTCACAAACGTCCAATTGGATCTCATCGCGAGCAAGACGCCGGGAAATTCCTCTCAGAACTCAGGGTCCAAGCATCGGGCATCCTGTTTTCCCACAGAATTAAGAGGCGGCCTAAACACCCTGAATGGACAGCCGGCGGGTCCCTTCTTACATCTGAATCCCTGCCAGAGCATGCTTCCTTCAGGGGCATCTCCTGTCAGGAACGGCGATAATGGACGGCCATTGGGGGCCATCGTTGGTCGTCGTGGCCCAAAAGATCCAAAGGGGACGCGAAAGCCACGTTCCTGCATGGGATCCAGGACCAATGAGCCCCCCGCTGCGGACTTGAGTGCCTCAATTGGTCGTGGTGTAGGTTCGACTCTGCCACAAGGACGGGATCCCCTTTGATGCGCTTGATAGGGGCGGCGATTTGAAGGCGACACTGACCAATAATGAGGTCTAAAGCGCTTGAAGATGGTCCCTTGTGCCGAGAGACGCGTTTCTTTCGGGAAGGACCCTGGCCCGTCTTAGTTGGAGCTGTAAGTCGTCCACCTGATTCTTACCTGACGGCGCATCGTCCACGACTCCATCACCAACAGTTCTGACTCCTCTTCTCTTCCCAAAAGGCAGGTCTGTGATGAATCCTGTACCGATTCGGCAGGAAATCACTCAATCTTAGCCGGGGTTAAGGTCAAAGTCCTCGCCGCGCCGGCATCGAGTCCCGACGACGGCCATCATCCGACCTTGTCCTCGACCTTGCGCACATCACCAAACGCAAGATCGAGGGCCACTTCTGCAATGAGGTTGCATCCGTCATCTTCCAATGCCATCCTTTCCCCTCTTTCGGCCCTGAATACCCCGGTCTAGTGGGAACGATGCCAGATAGACTCGTGGCCCGGATTGGTCTCACGCCACCTCGAGCCGCGTCTCCCTCCATCCAGTGATGTGAGGCACATGCCTTCGACTTCTCTGGGAGAGGCAACGCGGCTCCTCTCGTCGCCATATGCGCCAATATCGGCACGCCAATCTGATCTCCCATGTGCTAATCGTCTGAAAAGGGTATGGCCATCAGAGAAGAGGCACGAGATGGAGGGTGCGGGAGAGGAAGCAACACAACGCGCGTGTGCTTCATATAAGGCCTAGTTGCCGCCTCTCCCGTCGAGACCCTTGGTGTTGAAGCTGCAGACGCACCTGTCCGCCGGTGATCTCGCGATCTTCTAGTCATTCCTTGACCACTCACTGCCAATCCAGCTCGAATTCTGAGCGTCCTGTCTTTCTTGATACCCTCTATTGCAATTATCACGACACGTTTCTTAATACCTTATTTCTAATACCCACACTCACTTACAATGGCTCGATCAACCATCGCCGGCCTCCTATCGGCCGCCCTTCTCTTCGCTTCCGGTGCGGCCGCCCATGCCGAGGGTTGCGGATGTTCCGACGGCGTCAAGCGCGTCACGTACATCGTAGTCGAGATGCCCGAGCAAGAGCCCGAGAACTTCCCGATCTACTCAACCCTTTCCGCCTCCACGACTCTCCAGACTCTGCCCACGCCTACGCCTACACTCGGCGGCCAGTTCGCTGCTCAAGCAGCCCATGTCATCGAAGACATTCCGGCCTACGAGCCCATCGCCGCGAAGCCCGAGACCCTCCGGCCTGCCGAGAACACCACATACACTTTCGGTCCCAGCGTCCCTCCTAACGTTGACACCAAGGACCCCGTGAACCTCGTGCCCGCCAAGAATGTCTCTCTCTACTACTCGGCTGCCGACTCCGAGGAGCAGGGAAGCATCAACATGACACTGGCTCTCAACAACCCTGCTGTGGTTCTCGAACAGGTCGATGCAGTGAAGAGCGTGGTCTGCGGCGATGATGAGCTCACGGTCTCCTTCTCTGCGTTGGAGGCCTTCGATGAGGCCGTCAAGGACTGGTCCGAGTCCGAGGAGGGCTTCATCTTGATCACCAACCACTTGGGTAACTGCGATGCCGAGTTCGAGCGCGGGTTCTTCCTGGCCACCGGCTTGAAGTCCAACAAGGACGACCTCTCCATCACCGTTGCTGCCTCCAAGGAGGAACTTACCAACATCGCCGGCCAATGCGAAATGTCCTTCTCATCCTTGCCGGCCGCCACTCTTTCCAAGCGCCTCACTCTCGACCCCAGTGTCTCCCTCTCTTTTGCCGAAGGCCTGGCAGACAACACTGTTCTCTACAGCGACGGTCAATACATCAACGTGACCGCTGATGAAGCCTGGTTCTCCTCCAAGATCACCTTCTCCGGCTACCTGAAGTACAACTTCTGGGGCTTCAAGCTCGAAGCCCTCTACTTCGACCTCGACACCACCTTCGACTCCGCCGTCGGCATCTCCGTCGACGTGACCGCCGCCTACAGCCACCAGCTCAAGTACGCCCCCGACGAACTTGCCTACTCCCTTGTCTCCGTCCCCGGCGTCGTCCAGCTCGGCCCCGGCGTCGCCTTCGCCGTCGGCCTCGACTTCGACGTCTCCGCCGCCGTGGGCGTCACCGCCGGCCTGAGCGTGGCCCTTCCCGACGGCAACGTGCACCTCGACCTCCTCGACAGCAGCAAGTCCGTGGCCACCGGCTGGGAGCCCAAGTACAGCAGCTACGCCAACATCACCGAGGCGGCGGACGTGCGCGTCGATGCGTCGGCGGACGTGACCGTCCAGCTCGCCATCAAGCTTCTCGGCGGCCTCGTCGACCTCAGCTCCGGTCTGACGGCGACGCCCGGCTTCGACAACCGCTTCAAGCTGCGCGGAGAGCAGAACCTCGGCCTCAGCGGCAACTTCACGGCCCCGCCCACCCAGGCGAGCGCCGAGGTCCCCAAGGACGGGCTGATTTGCGCCGAGAAGAACGGCGTCGAGCTGGCGACGGACTTTTACTTCAACCTTACCGCTTTCGCAACCAAGTTCTGGAGCGCGGAGCTGTACCACACCCGCGTGCCTTTGTGGGATCTGTGCTACAGCTTCTGAGTGTGAAATTGAGTGTAAAATATCGGGGGCAAGTCTCGCGCCAAGACGAGACACACTACTACTACCTGATGAATGATTTCTTTACGATGTATAATACTATTTCATAATACAATACCACATAAAGGGGGGCCTCTGCGCGAATTTGAATCCGCGGATGAAGGGCCCCCTGCTTCCACCAATATTGGCTTCGGTCTTAGACTCTCAAGGTTATTTGTAACCGTAATGGCATCGTACGTGACGAGACGGCGGGCTACGACCATAGCTGCCGCACCAAAACATGATCAGCCGGACCCGTGGGCGACGATCGCGATTTTCAGCGAGAGCGAACGGATCAGCAAAAGGAACTGCTTCCAGAAATAGCTCAGGGAGCAAGGCAGGGTGGTCGGTCTCGACGTGTTCCATCTGGCGCTGACTGAAAATCACGCGCCGAAAGCACGGCAGGAGAGTCGAGTCTCGACAAGTGCAGCCGACCCCGAATCCCCCACAATCCTTCTCTCCCGAGCCCAGAGCCGTGGTTCACCTGTTTCGTCGAGGCAATCAAGCTTATCCAAGGCTATTATTTTTGGCGTTCTGCTATTGACTTGCGGCCAAGGATTGGCGCCCATCGTGTTCATCACGTCTGGAGGTGTTTCAGGATCGCGAAGTCCCGGTTACGGATGACACATGTCGTTATTGACTGATGGGATTGTTCAAGCTCAAAGATTGGACGGTGGGAACCAAAAGCCGTGGGCAGCCACCCTCTGTGGGCAGAAAATCCAACGTCAAACCTCACAGTGAAAGTCTCGAGCCAAGCGTTCGACGTGTGAGAGAGAGAGAGGGCAGTGAAGGCTGGGGGCCAAGTCTTATGATGAGACGACGGAGCTCCTGAGACTGATGCAACTCGTCGAAACTTTTGTGGGGCCGCCTTCGACGTTTTGGATGGTTGCTTCTTCGGTCTGCCTCCTTGGCGGAATGCGGAGGACCCTTGCCGGGGGTGATTGAACATGGATACCCGGGGAACGTGGGTTGGAGGAGCTGAGTGCAATGGTCAAATGAGAGAACGACATACGAGCGAGAGGTCTTTTTTGACGTGTGATGCTTGGCACATGCCACCCGTCAGAGGATTCTGATCGGGACTCAGCGGGATGTTTCACGGGGGTATTATCCCGAGTTCAACGGGCTGAACGTCCGCTTCAGTTACCGACGCCTCGAGGGGCTTGAATGTTGACTTCGGCCTGATGGCGTGAATGGGTTGAGAGGTGAGGTGATGGTGAGTTAAAGTTGGGATATAAAGACTCAGCTCTTAGCTGATGGATTAAGCATCTTTTCCTTCACCTCCACCTCTCATCAACTTACCATCATCTCCTCCTCTTCCTTTCTCTTTCTTGAGCCAGTCTCATTCTTTTCGTATCTACTACTCGGGCAGTAGTCAATCCTTTTGCGTCTATTCACTTCATCCCTTCTATCTCTACTTGTGTATTAGTTCATCAATCACCTCACTCAAGATGAAGTTCACCCACGCAGCCGTCGTCCTCCTTGCCGGTGTCGCCGCCGCGGCACCAACAACCTCTCAAGTTCTTCGCCAGTCCCAGCGCCAGCGCAGGGCCAACGGCAGTGGTGGCAGCGACATCATCTCCCAGCTCCAGAACACCTTTGACAGGAATAACCCCAACGGCACTCCCGCCGCCGCCGGAGACCCGGCCGACCTCAACGGCGATGGTGTGATCAACGTTTTCGAGGCCGGCGCGCAGGCCAGCAAGATGAAGCGCGGCAAGGGCAAGGGCAAGAACCAGCAGGCTGCCGGCGCCGGTGGCAACAACAACAACAATAACAACAACAATGATGCTGCCGACGGAGAGGATGCTGCTGACGACGCTGCTGGTGCCGGTAACGCTGGTAACGCCGCTGGTGCCGCTGACGGCGCTGCGGACGCGGGCAACGCCAATGCCGGCAACGCCAACGCCGGCAACGGAGGCAAGAAGAACAAGGCCAACAAGAACGCTGGCAACGCCGGTGCTGGTAACGCTGCTGCCGGTGGTGCTGCCGGAGGTGCTGCTGCCAACAACGGCACCGCGGCCGCTGGTGGTAACGCCGGTAACGCTGGAAACGCTGGAAACGCGAACAACCAGCAGAACGGAAACAATGAGCAGCAAGGAGACAACCAGGATGGTGCTCAGAACGGCGGTAACAACCAGAACGGCGGCAACAACAACAATGACAACGCCGCGGACGCCGGAAACGCTGCTGATGGTGCTGCCGATGCCGGAAACGCCAACGGAAACAACCAGCAGAACGGCAACAACCAGAACGGCAACCAGCAACAGGGAAACAACCAGGACGGTGCCGCTGATGCTGGAAACGCCGGCGCTGGCAACAACGCTGGCAACGCAGGTAACGCAGGCAAGGCTGGTAAAGCTGGTGGAAACCAGAAGAACGCTGGCGGCAACAACAACAACGCCGACAACGCTGCGGATGCCGGAAACGCTGCTGGCGGTGCTGCCGATGCTGGAAACGCCAACGGTAACAACCAGCAGGGCAACAACCAGAACGGAAACCAGCAGAACGGCAACAACGAGCAACAGGGAGACAACAAAGATGCCGAGGATGCTGCTGGCGGTGCTGCCGATGCTGGAAACGCCAACAACAACAACCAGCAGAACGGCAACAACGAGCAGCAAGGAAACAACCAGGACGGCCAGGCGGCTGGTGGAAACCAGAAGAACGCTGGTGGCAACAACAACAACGCCGACAATGCTGCAGATGGCGAGAACGCTGCGGACGATGCCGCCGACGGAGCTGCTGCTGGCAACGCTGGCAATGCTGCTGGAGGCAACGCCAAGTCCAACAAGGCCAACAAGAACGGAGGTGCTCAGGCTCGTCGCTTTCTCCGCCGCGAGTGGTAACTTCTCGACTCAGCATGGCGGTCCCACCAGGGTCGTCTTTACCATGAAGGACTCTGAAAACACCAAGGCCCGGACGGAGAAGGGCAGGAAAACATCTCAGGGCAAGACTAAGCCTTCTTCAAGGAAAGGCGGTGAAAAAAAGCCTGATAAGTCACAGGACGGTCTCGGGGCGGAGGAGAGCTCTGCGATGATGGGCCAACATGAACAGTCTGGTTCTGGGATGGACATTTCTGACTTGTTAGAGTACTATGAGATTAGATGTGATGAGTGATGCGATAATTCTACCTGGCAAGGTTTTGTGCAAAAGCTGAAGAAAAAGTCTGTCTTTACCGTATTCATGTTCAATAAGCGATTTCTTTTCATCGCAATCTCTCCCAAGTGACATTATGAATTTCAATCCGCTCTCATGATGACTTCACTTCGGATGACCCCAATTCACCCAGACTCAATCGCAGGCCGTGACCCTGTTACAGCCGGTTGATGTGGGAGAGACAAGGACTGCCAGATTACCGGGCGGAATATAAAAAGAACGGAACGTCGATCAGCCGACCCAATGTGCAAACAGAACGAAGAGCTCCTCGCCAGTCATGCCGAGTGAGTTTGGTTTTCATCTGAACTTGGCACCTGTCTCACTATGACATGAGATGAGATCCCGGCGTGACACGCGACTCACCGATAGCTCCGAGCATTTGAGAAAGTAAATCATACAAGCTCGGCCGAGACTTACTCTCGCCTCGAAAATGAGATCGCGAGAAACTCATCCACCGGATTGTAAATAAGTGAAGTTCTCACCGCTGAAGCAGATGGCTCAGCGGCGATTCAGTGGGCTGATCCGGGTCTCGTACTGCACTGCAGTTCGCCACGGCCCCGAACTCGCGGTGGGACCGGGCGTGCCTGCCATGCACTGCCGGGCGTTTTCTATGACGAGCCTCTTGCGTCAATCATCGCGACGTCACAGGCCGTCACAATTGTGAAATCTCCATAGTTCGTAACCGCGAGATAATGACATGCGATTAGAAATCGACAGACAACAATACAAAACCCGAAGAGACGTGATCTCTTTAGTTCCAATTGCCAGTTCACACCAACCACTCCAATTAATCACGAATACACCTCCAATAATACAGCACACGCCAGAACACCATCATGAGTTCACAAAGTACCGTCTTCCAGCTGAGTGGAACATGCAATAACTACGACTGGGGCAAGAAGGGCCGCGAGTCGCTCGCCGGTCGCCTTTGCGAGAACACCCCGACCGGCTTCAAGATCAAGGACGACGAGCCCTACTCGGAGATGTGGTTCGGCGACTACCCAGACTTCCCCGCCCGCGTTCTCGAGTCACGCGAGCTGCTATCCGACGTCTTGCAGAAGAACAAGGAGAAGCTGCTGGGGAAGAAGGTCATTGAGAAGCTCGACGGCCAGCTTCCGTACCTGCCCAAGGCATGTCTATCCTCGAGCCTGACACACAACATCTACTAACACGTTACAGATCCTCTCCATCGCGAAGGCTCTCCCTCTCCAGATCCACCCCAACAAGTCCCTAGCCACCAAGCTTCACGAGCAGGACCCCGACAATTTCACCGACCCCAACCACAAGCCCGAGATCGCCGTCGCCCTCGGCAAGTTCGAGGTCTTCGCCGGCTTCAAGCCCCTCGACAACATCTCCCCCATCTTCAACATCCCCGCCCTGAGGGACTTCATCCCGGACGACACCAAGACCTGGACCGACGAGACGCTGCGCGAGGTCACGCGCCGCCTCCTCCTCGCCGACGAGGCAACCGTGGAGAAGGCGTCCAAGGCCATCGCCGACACGCCGCGCGAGGAACTCGGCAGCAACGCGTACGTGCTGCAGCTCCTGCCGAGGTTGCAGGAGCAGTACGGCAAGGGAGACCCCGGCACGCTGGTCGCTCTGCTGTGTATGAACTTTTTGGTGCTGGAGGCGGGTGAGGCGCTGTACATCCCCGCCGACGGCATCCACGCCTACTTGTCGGGTGACATCGTGGAGTGCATGGCCCGTTCGAACAATGTGCTGAACACCGGCTTCTGCCCACCTGGTGACCGGAACAACATCGATCTGTTCAGCAAGACCTTGACCTTCAAGGCTCACAGCAAGAAAGACGTGATGCTCCCCGAAGAGAAGAGCTCGAGAAGCGTTGAGGGACGGACGGTGGTTTACCGGCCGCCGCTGAGCGAGTTCGACATGTTGCGCACCGAATTGGATGAGAAGAACAGAGCTGAGACCATCAAGGCGGGAGAAGGACCTTCTGTTGCGATTGTCACTGGTGGCGAGGGCCTTCTGGAGGCGGATGAGAGACAGTTCGAGGTTAAAGCCGGACACATCTACTTCATTGCCCCTGGAGTCGAGGCGAAATGGGGCACCACAGAGAAGATGCAGATTTTCACGACCGTCGTTTAGACTGGCATAGATAGAGGCTGTAAAAGTAAGGTTAATGAAATCATGATATGATAGACTAGAGGCTTGTTATGAATTGAAAGAAATTATGTATCGATTAATGATGACTGTTGTTGTGGGAATCTTCTAAGTCTAGGAAATTATTGGAAATGCAAACATGATAAAGCTCAAATGGTTCGATGCGCCGAGGTCGCTTTTTCAACTCCAAATCTCAGAAAATCCTTGTGCTCCCTACGAACTACACGCATAACCCGAGTCCCTATCCTTGCTCGCCGCGCTTTTGACCGCATTTTCGACAGCCGATGCGATGTCGAGGTGGAAGAATGGTCGGTTGATACCGGTGACTGCTCCAAGGTGGCGGGTCCCGTTCTCCTTGTTGGCAACATGTAAGACTCCCTCTTCCAAGCCGCAAGACGAAGACTGCTCGGAATCACTCATGACATACACAGCTTTTGAACTCTCCCCAGCCGAGGGGTCTTCACAGAGCAGGGGAGGTTTACCAGCCAATTCGGCAAGGGTGAACACAGGCTCCCATCTGTCTAGGTGACCTGTTGTAGGACATCCGAAGCCAGATACCGAGAGGGCACGGCGGGTCCACCTGCTCTGAAGGCCCGCGAAATGCCATTCGACCGGTTCTGGTGCTGCCCATCGGTCGAGTTGATTTCGCAGGTCTATCAACCCTTCCACAGCTCCGGAGTCCATGATGTTGACGGCGGAGCAGTCAAGGACGACGGCTCGAAGTAGCGGCTTGGAAAGTGCCGGTGCTTCCGAGTCGGTCTCGACGGAGGATGGCGGTGCTGGCTCGTTCCATGGCCTGTCGCCTGGGTGGTCGTAGTGGGGAGTTGTCGTCCGACGAGTAGAATGAGTGATGTGTTCGATGAGTCTGTCGACATATTGAGCTTGGTTGAGGTAGTTGAAGCCTTCAGTGAAGCGGTAGATGAAGACACCAGGGTATAGTTCCCCGACTTCTACTGCCGGGTTGGTGCCATCTTTCCGATCAAGGGGCAAAAAGACGTCGCGGGGAGGTCGGGGAGTGGATGATGAAGTTCGGGTGTGCGACAGTGTTTGGGAGCTGCTCACGGAATGGTGATCTGAGTCGCTGTACTCCGAGGAGTTTCGATCGGGGTGACGATAGGTGCGGACTCGACCCAAGAAGCGACCCCGGGCCCGAGCGAGGCGAAGAAGAAGAAGAGCTGCTGAGAGGGCGACGGTGACGTAAATCCCATCTTCCAAGCTGGTGAACACCGAGACAAAAACGCCAGTGAAGTAGATGAACACGTCTGGCGGGGACATGAGCCACGACTTGAAGATGTGGTCTGGAGAGGTGATGAGGTTGACGACGGCGTGAATGATAAGCGCTGCTAGACTTGCCATGGGAATGTAGTAGAGAACGGAAGTGAGGGCGTAGAGAGCAAGGAGAAGGATGATGCCGTTGAAGATACCGGCAAGAGGCGTTCTGACGCCGGCTTTGGAGAGGATAGCCGTGCCGCCGAATGAGCCCGTTGAGGAATATGCCCCGAGGAAGGGACCGAAGAGGTTTGTGCAGCCGATGGAGATGAGTTCTTGAGATGGCTGAACGGTGTAGTTGTTGATGCGACCAAATGACTTGCCGATGGCGATGTGCTCAATCACCAGGATGATAACTGTAGCAGGAAGGTCCGGGAGTAGCGCCGATATCAACTTGGGGTTCAACGACGGTGGACCTGCGTGTGTGAAGCCCCTCGGTAAGGTGCCGGTGATGCGGAACTTGTGTTCGCCATCAGCGAGACCTCGGTTCACCAGGAAGCTAATGAGGGTATACAGCAAGATGGTGAAGGTCATGCGGAGGGAGCAGAACATCTCCCACATGCGTTTTCTCTTCGGTTGCGTTCTCGCCATGCGCTCACAGTACCACTTGATCAGCCCCAGCAACACCAGAGCCGTCAGCCCGATCGCAGCATCAAGCTTCACCCTTGGCAGACCACGGGCAGTATCGATAAAGACTTGGTATGCGGCGGCCTTGGAGTTGACGCCATCGATGCCCAAGAGCGACGGGACTTGGCTGAGCGTGATGGTAATAGCGGCGCCGGTGACGAAGGCTGAGATCGCGACGTGGGGGATGAACTCGACGATCCAGTCTAGGCGGAGAAGACCGAAGACGAGGAGAACTGCGCCGGCGAGGAACGCAAGTGTCTTGGAGATTTCTTCGGCCGAAAATTCTCCTGGGTGTTCTTCGAGGACTTTGGCGCTTACTTTGCCGACGAGGAGGGAGACGACAGCTGTTGCCTGCCAGATGTTAGACTTGGTAAGGTTGATAGGGCTGAGAATATGACTTACTCCTATTGCAATGTCTTTGGAAGTTCCAAATAGCCAATAGAGAGCTGCGCCAGTGAAGGATGTATATAGACCATATTCAGGGCTGAGGCGTGCGAGGAGGGCGTACGCCATAGCTTGAGGGATGACTACAAGTCCGAGTGTCACACCTGCCCAAAGTTAGTTGATGTTCTCGAAGTACTGTCATCAAAACGAACCGGCAATGGCATCAGAGATAAGCCATCGAGTGTTGTATCTCAGGATCCATTTGGTGAATGGGAACAGGCTCTTGACATAGCGGGCTGATCCATCTTTCGTTGGTACATGCTCTAGTAACCATTCCTTGACTGTTGGGTCTTCTTCATAATAGGTTTCGTATGGTGAAATATCTTTCGCGATATGGTCATGTAATTCTTGTGTTTGATGGCGGGTGCTGGCCCCGAGATCGATCCCGAGTGCCTTGGCCAGTGCGGAGCCGGCTTTATTCGCCGCCATGACGTTACCGTACGTCGAAAGTATTGGTTCGCCTTATATCGAGAGTTGGTTTCGAATATTCGGATCTGGGCTCATTGAGGGTGGGTTGTCAGTGATCACACCAAACAAGCAAGAGGAACCAGTCTGTTCTCAGAATCCTTTCAGATGAGCAGCGAAGCGGTGTATCAGTTTACAAACGATCCGAAGGTTACGTGGGCTGGTTATAAGATGGATCAACGGCTGTCTCGAGGGCATACCGCTCTAGAAGCCGCACCGCCAGCCGCCTTGGCGCCCGTGTTATCGGGAAGACAAGGGGGCGCTAACTTGGCGACATGCCGGGGAAGGCAGTCCTTACGTTTTTGGGGTGACACGGCGATCTAGAACGTCGACTCAAGTTTTTCCTTTGACGGGACGATAAGTTACTTCGGGCTCATGCTCCTCCTCGTGCCAGGTCTCTCCATGACGAGCAAGGGGCCGTAAACATGGACACATGAAGGCCCTCTCTGTCATCTGAGATGGGAGACATCGCGGCAGTGAGCGACGATTTCGCGGGGAACGGGGCGAGCTAGATGTCCCCATGATGCCGGTGCAAGCTGGGGCTCTCGGGGACCAAGAAAACAGCTCTAGTGCCCTGGAAGTGGACCTCAAAGGGGACGCGGTGGATCGTGAATTCGACCTTTGTCGGCGAAGTGGATGGCGTCTGCAGCGTTGGCGGTGGCGGGTGTCCTTCTCCGTTCCGCCGACAGCCGGTCCGGGCGGGTATCGGCCGCGGGATCCACGATGGTGGACGGTCTCGGCCCCGTTTGTCGGGACAATCAATGGAGACCAGGCTTCCCCTGCCCGGGAAGCAGAGTTTTGCTGCATGCAAGCACTTTCAACGGGAACGTTTCCCACGTTTTGGTGGTTCATGCGGCTCGTGAGACTGGGCTGGACACCACGTCAGCAACAGCTTGCCGCAGGTTTGATGGGGACTCAACGACTACATGACTGAAGCGGCACAACTTTGCAAACACAGCAGAAGCTTGAAAAGTCTCCGGGCGGATGCTGCCACGGCTAGATAAGACACGTCCCGATCCTTACGCGGCACTCGGTCTGCTTCACCTGCGACTCAGCTCGTTTTCAGCGGCAACTGGAGTAATTCTCGGTGGCGCCGGCTACCGCCAACGTCGGCGGTCGAATCTGGGGACCAATCCAGCCATTCCTTTGAAAGAAAAGTTTCAACGTTAGTCAAGTTTTCCTAAGATACGTCAGTATACACTAACATGTTGACTTGGCTTCGAGCCAGCCTGATCATGGGACCTTCGCAGTTACAAAGCTAAAGGTTGAAAGGTCTAGACCTGGCAGTCTAACTACATGGATTCGGTAATCATTACCTCAAGGGCTAGCCGTTACACGCGCACGCAGTGCACTTAGTTGGGCTGCCTTGAAACCAACAGGCTGAAGAAGCCCCCCGCGAGCCTACATGATGAACTTTCGCTCCCCGAACCAATGTGAATCCACTTGCCGAAGCGAAAACATCGGCAAATGGCCTGATGGTCTAGAGGTATGATTCTCGCTTTGGGTGCGAGAGGTCCCGGGTTCAATCCCCGGTCAGGCCCTACTTTTGTTTTTGGACCTCAGAACCATTTGAGGTCGATTGGTGAACGTTAGAAAATTGCGTGTTGACATTTTTTGACACTTTTAAACATCGGACCAGGAACGGCGGCGGCACGGAGAACATGTGGGCCCCGGACGTGTGGAGAAAGGGGGCCCGAGCGGGTGGAACCAGTCTCCTCCCCGAAACTTTTGGGTTTGGTCCGGGTCCTCCAGTGTCCTCTGTGTTTAAGGTACTGGTCGCCTCGCCGACTCCGAAGCTCAGCAACCTTTCTCTCGTGGACGACGGTCAAGGCTTTTCACTTTTGGCCGCAATGAATCTGAAAGTCTTGCGAGCATTGGTAGTCGCTGAGCTCCAAGCACAGTTCAGCTTGGTGTCTTCCCTAAAGCCAAGAACATAAGCCACGCGGGTATGATCTGAAGAGTTTCAGGGTGCATCCGAGCATGTAAGCTGCTTAAATACTTAATTCTCGTAGCCAAAGAATGGTGAAATGCCTCAATCTGGAAACAGAAAATGGAACAGCTCGAATTCGTAGCCGTCAGTTGCAGCTGTCAAGTTTTGAGGTGACGTGGGAACCCGGCATCTGTATGCGCCCGAATCTTTCCAGAAGGCCTTATGACGGCATACCATGTCTCTTCGCCGAAATGTACATACATCATCCAAATGAGTTCCCTATCTGGTTGCCCAAGCCTGCCAGACTCAGCAATAACTAACGGTCATCTGGCCTCTGAGCCGACACACGTTCCCTCCGGCGTTCCCTGGCAGGCCGAACTGCAGCAACAACCACGTCGTGTTCCAAGCAAAGAAGGTTCTGAAATGGAATCTGAAGTCTTCTCTTCGGGGATGTTTGGAGGTATGTGCGGCACAAAGCACTGCCTCGCTAATCTCCCGCCGAGTGCTACGTTCGGACGACAACTCCAACGGCGGCATCTGCGCCTTGGTGTTCTCCCCGAGAGAACTTCGACGTCACCAAGCATACGAACCGCATGCGTGAAGCAAGCTGCACAGCAATGCAATGCAACCTGCGGCTTCAGAAGTCGAACCAACTTCCTGGGTCAAGTTTTGGCGAGACATCTTCGAACTCGTCCTTCTCAACCTCGCAAACGGACATTAGTGTCTTGATTAAGGAGTTTCTGAGGGAATTTCCGCCCAAGATTTAAGCATCTTTCAGCAAGCCGGCAACGAAAGGCCGCAGCCCATCAAATAAGCAGACTGCCAGACGAATCTGCTCGCAACCCGTGCCAAGGCAACGCACAGCTACTATCAGCTCACAGGAGAAAGTCAGACTGCCGACTGACGAAGTGGTCAAGACAGGCTTCCGGCCAGCGAGGATTCCGTTCTGCTGCCGACTCACTATGTCCGACCGCCAGAGTAAAATAGTTCATCCCTACCATTTGGCCTTATCGAAGCATGTTCGGACTACACATTCTGACCGAACACTCCACGACCATTGGCGGCGGCATTATGCCCTAGAAGACCTCAACTGCCGACGCCGTTGCACAGGTGTCAAAGTCGCTGATCAAAAACGGTCATCCAATGCTTCTTGCGACGACGCTAGCATATAAGTCTGTCACCACCCCCACCGATCTAGTCTGGCTCGTCAGGCAGGCATCAACCCCGGAACCGTGTTCCGCTTTCCTCCCGTTGTCGATCTCGTCGATCATTTTCCAAGATGTTTCTTAGAACCTCCCTTGTGGCCTTGATGGCCCTGTTTGGAGAGTCATCGGCAGAATGGCTGAGTCCCGAGTATACTTGGTTTTTCCAATTTCCTCTTCCGATTCCGCCGGTTAAACAGCCCAAGTTGTAAGTTTTCGAGCCACTTGACCACCATAAAGTGGCGTAACTAACATCACACCAGCTCCGTGGTGAACCCGGTTACCAAGAAGCTCATCGACTACTACGAACTCGAAGTCACGCCGTTTACGCAGAGGATCTATCCTGACAGGGGGTTGACCTCACTCATTGGATACGATGGAATGTCTCCTGGGCCTACCTTCATCGGAACTAGAGGCCGCGAGACAGTCGTTAGGATGGTCAACAAAGGTGTCACGCCAAGTGCGATGCATCTGCATGGATCATATACGGTAACTCCACCGACCAAGTACTCCAGAACTAATGCTAACTTCAAGGCAGCGGTCACCCTGGGATGGCTGGGCCGATGATACCATCCTACCGGGACAGTACAAGGACTACTATTACCCCAACAGCCAGAACGGTCGTTTCCTATGGTACCATGATCACGCGGTAGACACTGTGGGTGTTCGAATTTCCAAAGCCTCCTTGATGATAACTAACCTGTGTTAAAGACGGCTGTGAACGACTACTTTGGCCAGTCTGGAGCTTGGATCATTCGTGATCCAGCCGATGATTCTTTGGGTCTTCCGAGGGAGTACGGGGTCAATGACATTCCGCTCATCATATCGTCCAAGCAATACAACGAAGACGGCAGTTTGTTTTCCCCGGCTGGAGAAACAGAGGGCTTATTGGGAGATGTCATTCACGTCAACGGCCAGCCGTGGCCGTTTCTTGCCGTCGAACCCCGCAAGTACCGGCTTCGCTTCCTGAATGCTGCGATTTCACGAGCATTCGTCCTCTCCTTCAAGCGCCAAGACCAGGAAGAGTACGAACCGATTCCGTTCCAAGTTATTGCTTCAGACTCTGGGCTCCTCACCAACCCCGTCACCTCGCCTTTCCTCGCAGCTGCCATGGCTGAACGTTGGGAAGTCATCTTCGACTTTACTCCCTTCGCCGGACAGAAGATCGACCTGGTGACAGCCCAAGAGCCCAGCGAATCGCGGGAAAAGCACAAGGGCAAAGGACGGGAATACTTGGAGCCGGTCATGCGTTTCGTCGTCAGCCCGACGCCGGTCGTCGACACCACCGTCATCCCCGCTGCGCTGCGCAACGTGCCGTTCCCACCGCCTCTCGGCGACATCGTCGATCGCCGTTTCAACTTCCATCGCGAAGACGACTTGTGGAAAATCAACGATGTGGTCTTCAACGACGCGCAGAATCGCATTTTGGCCAACGTTCCCCGCGGCACCGTTGAGGTCTGGGAAATTGAGAACGGCGGCGGCGGCTCGTTCCATCCGGTTCATGTCCACATGGTCGACTTCCGCATCATTGGCCGCTACAGCAACAGCAAATGGGGAAGCGATCGCGACGTCCTTCCATACGAAGCGGCTGGGCTGAAAGATGTTGTGTGGCTTGGTGAGGACGAGATCGTCCGTGTTGAGGCGCACTACGCTCCCTGGGACGGCATCTACATGTTCCACTGCCACAACCTCATTCACGAAGATCACCAAATGATGGCAGCGTTTGACGTCACTAACCTCAAGGATCTCGGATACAATGAGACGGCATTCAACGATCCAATGGAGGGCAGGTGGAGAGCTGTGCCTGTCAACAAGGCCGACTTCACCAAGGAGGCTATTACGAAGAAGATTACCTTCATGGCCTCCTTGCAGCCATACAACAATCTCGATGTTGTTACGCAAAAGCTCGATCAATACTGGGCTGCCCGCGGCGGACTTCACCAGAACCGACCTGACTTCGACCAGGATTCGGCTAAGAAGAACGGAGCCAAGAAGAAGAGCAGCGGAGTCAAGATGAGGCGCGTCACAAGAGCTGAGTTTGCTGCGGATGAATAGATACAGTGGAAGACGGGAGACTTGGTTTCATGATCGAGAACAGCTGCTAATGTGTAAAATGTAATCGTCGGCAATGCGTGTGGCAGGACCTGCTGAGCCAGAAGCTTCTTCCCTTTCCTTTGTATGTATATAGATATCTTATCAGTGTCATTCAAAAGCAGCTTAAGGATTAGAAACACAGTGTTGATATTGCTGGTGTATGTATGTAAATTAATGACAGAGAGTCTCGGAGTGCTTATGAATGATGGAGATCTCTCAGTCCTCCGACCTCTTCTTACTTTTCTTCGCCTTCACCTCCTCATCACCAATCTTCTTGCTCTTCTTTTCCTTCTTGTCTTTCTTTTCCTTTGTATCCTTCGTTTTTTTGCTCTCTTTGGTTCTTGTCCTACTCTTGTCCTTGCTCTTCTTCGATCTTTTATCTTTGCCCTTCGTCTCAGTCTCCGAATCAGAATCAGAATCAAAATCAGAATTGGACGCAGCGGAATCGGCCGAGGCATCCGAATCAGCATCCGAATCAACATCTGAGTCCGCCCCCGAGGACTTCGAAGCGCCGTCCGAGTCCGAGGTCTCATCAGAGTCGGTGTCAGATTCGGATGACTTGTAAACCACCTTCACGATTCTGCTTGGCTTCGCCGTGAACGAAGCAGTTCGAATCTGGTCTTGGGAAGCAGTGACAGCCTCCTCTTGACCGTGCGTCTTGTGCAGGTAGTCATTGAACTGATTGGAAGCTTCGGCAATGAGTGAAAACGTGTCCTGGTTTAAGACAGGCGCCTTGGGAGACTTGGGGGGCGGTGATGACGATCCCGGGCTTTGCTTCTTCTTCTTCTTCGGGCTGCGGGACTGGGAATTGAACTCCGCCAACGCAATGGCAGTTTGGAAAGCGTTCCTGATTTGACGACCGTTCCATTGCAGACCCTTGCAGTTGGCCTTGGCCCACCTGATGATCTCGTCTTTGCGGTAATCGATGAGCTCTTGGCCCATTTTGGCTCGCTGTTTGTTGACATCCTCAAGCTTCTTGATGTTGTTCTCCCAAATCTTGATGCTTTGCTTCGTCCGAAGCTTGGGATAGTAAAGGGTGAGGTGGAGGCGAGAGCGGAAAGCATCGTCAATCGCGCCGACTCGGTTGGTTGTCAAGAATAAGATACCAGGGTAGTACTCCAAGATGCGCAAGAATACTGGGCAAGAGCAATTAGCACGCATTGATCGCGTCTTCATAATCTTCCTGCTTACCTGATACGAGGCCGTTTCGCTTCACGTCGGTTTTCTAAACATGGTCAGCGTTCTGGCATTCCTGTCTCAAGCAGCGCATTTCCTCTTACGTTCCTCCTAGCAAGGAACACATCAGCCTCGTCCAGAAGTAGCACACAGGCCCATCTATGAGCGAGTTTGAAATGCTTGTCCAAATTCTTCTCAACAGCGTCTGGGAGATGCCCGATGTCACCTGATGGCGGCAAGCGCCGGATTAGCCACTGCGTTCCACCAGGACGGATCTTTGCTGATACTTACCACATGTGATTGGGTATAGAGGACGCTTGGTGTATGCCGCCACACACTCTATAAGTGTTTTCCGTATCAGTATGAAGAGCTTGAAGCCAGATTGATTGATCCAGGCTGAGAAGAAAGAACGCCTACCTGCAGTGGATGTCTTCCCCACTCCGGGCTCACCATGAAGCAGGATGATGCACCCCTTGCCTGCATCGGAATCTGATTAGCATGCATGCCATCAAAAATTGCCCATGGATGAGACAAGAACCGAGTACCTTTTCCTCGCACCAGATCCAGATCAATCTTTTCGGTAATGTAGTCATTGACCGCTTGAGAGCCATCCGAGCGTTTGGTGTAAGATTCGACCATGGCCTGCACCATTTTCCTGTGTCCTTTCGGTAGCACAAGGTTGTCCCAGTCATTCCCATGTTGAACGTATTGAAGTCTGTCTACATCCAGTTGAACTATACGTCTGTCAGCAAATTGTATCATGGGAAATCTCACGACCGAAACATACCCCATTTTCGGTTGCGCAGAGCATACCCTGGAACGGTACCCGGGAAAAGCTTCATGAGGTTGTTTTCTTTCAAGTACATCTTGAACGCCTCGCTCTCTTTCTTCGTTTGCGCCTTTGACGTAGTGTAACTTTCAAACACCAGCTTGAGCTTCCTTAGGACATTCTGACTTTGCGAATCTTGATGCTTATAACCGGTGACGTTATGGTGGTATTCGTCATAACAACTCCGGTTGACCTCCCAGCCACGAACTTCATCATGTTCGTACCAGTCGTGAACCTCACCCCTTGTCCTTCTTGGCCAATCATGCTTGATCACGTCCTCGAAGATGGGTTTGATCTCCGAAACTTCCATGCTTGGGATCGTGCCGTCTTCGAAAGCGAGTTTGAAGTCAACGATGACCTCACTGTTGATCTAAAAGTTACAAAAGTTAGCCTCAAATTAAGAACCAGAAGTAGAACGCAGGTGGTTCAGATTGCCCCAAGACCAGTTTAGGTGCTAAAACGTACCGTCTCACGGGTATTCCCTACGGTGGTTCCTTCATATGACATGTGCCAATTGCCTGTGAGATCCACAAACTTTTCTCCCCTTCCGTGAAGATGATTGAGCTTGTCGTCGCTCATGTATTGCACTGGGAAGATTTCAAGACTTCGAACATCTTTCAAGCCGTCGAATGGCTTGATCTCAAAAAGCTCCCTTTGGGCGCCATATCGCTCACCGTCGTACGCAATATTGAAGCAAGCAATAACGAGCGTAGACAGAGTGTTCTTGGCCCGTCTAACGGGGCCATGTCGTGCCAAAACTGGTTGCAACAAGTCTTTACGAACATCTTCAGATTCTTGCCTGAACAGCTTCAATTGCCCCAATCCCAAGAAGGCGTCCAGATGCAACATGTCGTTCTCTTCATCATCTTCTTCGATATGTCCCGGTATGAGAGCCTTCTTCAGAGGAACGCCACCTCTCGTCGAGAGAACGCAATATCCTTGGGGCGATGACTTCCGGTTGCAACGATGATTTGGGTCTGACATAGCCGTGTTCCGCGTTATCTCGGAGACGTTGTCGTAAGTAAACATCATTTCAGAGCGTTTGCCGTCAGGACAGTAGATTGTGGTTCCAGTATCGAAAAGCATCCATGCGTTCTCGAATGCAACTTCGTTTTCTTGACCGGTTCTAATCCTATCGTAAAGCCCTATCGCCTTCTCGATATACCGATCAACGAATTCTAGGAGTGTCCTAAAATGTGGAAGGGCATCTGGTCGTGAGTAGCTCTTCTCACCTTGGTCCAAAGAGTCTTCATTGGAATAAGTGTCATCTGGCAAAGTGGATGAAATTTCCGCGCCAGAGCCATCGTTATTATCTGCCGCAGAATCGGATAAATCCGCAGTTGGCGGCTCAACAGGGTCCGAGCCGACCCGGACATGTCTACTCAGAAAATAATCAGCTCTAAATATTTCGATCGAAATGAAATTGAAGAGAACGTTCGTCGTACCCAAACGCGTCCTCTAACTTGCTCAGATGCTGTCTCAATGGCGTGATGTTCCTAATCAGGGGACGAAATGGCTTGGAGAGACGGATAAAGCTGTGGCCGGGGCCGCAATCAAGATCCAGAATATCTCTGAAGAAAGACGCGATCGGGTCAGACATGATACTGAGATAGGTGATCTCGATATGTGCTGGATGGGGCTCAGTCTTGTTGATTGTCTCATCTGATATGGCGTTGTACAGCACCCCTAGTAGCTGGAGATGTCCTGCCGTGGCAAATTCACATGCGTAGAATCCACCGGCAAAGTCGCCATCGTTCCAGAACACCGAGCCATCGGCTTCAAAAAACCTGACTTCAACTTGCACATCGCCGGGGCCGTTGTAGGTTTCGTTCTCGATTACCGACGGAGCCATTTCTGAAGCGGCATGTGAAGCGGCATATGAAGCGACTTTTGAAGTAGTTGGTGAAGTAGCATGTGAGGTAACCGAAGAAGCGTCTTCTGGCATTGCCTCTGATTTCTCCCTCGTTTCGAGTAGCTTCTCCTCGATAGCGCGCAGGCGCTCATCAACCACTCGCATGTAATCAACCATCCCGGAAACAACGCTTTGGCTCGGGTCATCTAGAGGGAATGCTGCCAGCGACTTTACATATCGGGGATACAATTCGTATGGAAGCTCTTGAAGTGGCGTTGGAGGCTTCGGCGGACCTTCGATGTCTGCCATGGATTCTGCAACGGGGGCATTGGCCTCAATCTCTTCGACTTGCTGAACCGTAGCATTGTTAAGAGATGACTTAGTTTGAGTAATTGGAGAATCATCATTCGCTTGGTCTTCCACTTGCACTGGCTTCGGGAGGCCAGAGCCAAGCTCAGTCTTTGATGTGAAACCATCGCTCGTTGAATGCCCTGCAGCGGTGGGAGAACAATCACTCCTCTTGTCTTCTGCCAGTGCGGAGGATTTCGACAAGGTAGGGTCATCTTCCGTTGGCAGCTCATCTGTCTGCGTGGGAGGCCTGCAGTCCTCATGATCGGAGCTGTTCTCTGTGGCTTTGGCCGCCGTCAGGGTACCAGGGAGGCTTCCGTGAAAAGAACATGAAGCTATCTCAGCAGCCATCTTGTCGTCATAGGCTCCGTGTTCCAGTTGGCTGGTGTTGGGGGAAATATTGGCGACGAAAGTGGCCATTAGGGTGACGGCAAAAGAGGTTGAAAGTAGTTGGTGATAAATTCTCTCCGAGAGAATGGAAATGAGGGACAAAGAAACGATAGCAGAAAAAGGCCTCAACGGAACGGCCCTGGCGGAGCCCCTCAGTTTCGTGGGCCCTGTTCATTCCATACCAAGGATGCGAGTGATTTGAGGCGCTCAAAGTAGCAAATGAGAATGAGCATCCTTAAACGAGTCTGACTCACTTATCATGCATTTGTTATGGAAACGACTCGTAATCTGCAAAGCGGCCTTGGAGCTGCATATATTGAATGCGAAGAAGCGGCTCGGGACCGGGGCCCTTCGCTGTGCCATTGGTCAGCCTGATCATCAACACCATCTCAGGTCGTGATGGAGTGGAGCAGACAGCAGCAGTCATCCTGCAGTGTTTGGCAGAGGAGAGGAGATTACTACTTTGGGATAAACTTGCAGCTCCTGCAATGTTGCAACTTTGTTGCCGGCAGCCTGATCTATTAATACACGTGTTTGATTAATTAACTTGCAATGTCGTAACTGCTGTGACACGCAATGTGCAGCGCTCCCTGTCTTTGGGGTAAGCTCACAGCCTGATTGTCAAATTTTAGTGCGTCCGTCTAGATTCATTAGTACGGAGTACACACCTGAAACTGTTGTGTCCAGAATCTCGACTGCTTTAAGAAGCTCATGTCAAGAGTTGAGTGTGCTGAGTAGTATTGCATATGCGGCTCAACAACATTGATCCCGGCTTCCAAGTCGTCGAAACCGTTCCCGAGATGCCTGCGGAATGGATAACGACAAAGAATAGTGCTGCGCGTTTCGCCAACAGAGCTGTAAGCGCGAGCGAGACGGTTGGCACCGCCGAAGAGCTGGTATTCGTCGACGACCTCGATTGCTTTGTCCCAAAAAGCCAGGTTCCTGAGTGAGTAACGGACTTCTTCCATCTCTCCCATCACCTGGCGATCAAGCTGACAAGGAGAAGCCTAAACAAATGTTTCGATAAATCGAGGGAGCACCTGGGTCGCTTTGAAAGCACCCTTCAAAGGTTCGCCCAGAACATGGAAACTCGGAAAGCGTTGAAAAGCTTTGGGTACAAGTCAAACGATACAGCATGTTTGAACCTCACCGATGTCTTCATCATCGCAAACAGAGTCGTCGAACAGCGAGATGGTACGGGGAGTTGGGGGGCTTGCAAAAGCTTTGCCCGAAGATGTGTTCGGAGTGCCAATAGCCAAGACTCGGCGCTTGGAGCAATCATGTCTATGGTACCTAGCGGTGACTACGGCTCTGTTCTTTCTGGAGGGATCATGACTATTCTTGCTGTACGTATCTCGGTTCAAGCGTGACGCCAATGGACGAAACTAACGATGAACAATGTTTAGGTTGCACATGAACATGAGAAAAAGCGACAGTCCATTGAGAACGCATTGGCAGATATCCCAAAGAAGTTGGATAAGATCAAGCGCCTGTCGGATGTTCATATAAAGTCCAAACGTCTGCACGGAAAGGCTGATGGAATCCTGGTGGCCACATTTGTGGTCCTTGAAGAGATTGTTAACGACCTCACCATGGACTGGAAAGGTCTGTCTTAGACACGTTCAAGTTTCCACTGGAGACTACGTGCGCTGACAATAGTCACAGCCAAAACGAAAACGAAGATCAAAAACTTTGGGACTGAGGACAAGGTGGCTGACGCGTTAACGTTACTGGACAGCAGCATATCGGAATTCCAAGACGAACTACAGGTCTGCAGCGAACGCCGTATGGGGAGAATGCATGAAGCCATAACTGAGAACGGAACACTACTAAAAACTGTTGAGGAACTCGCCCAAGGTCGGTGAAATCAGGCCCCTGTGACAGCACAGACAAAAGCTGCCATGATGTGGCTCCCATTGAGTCCTGGTTAACATCTCAATTCGTGTAGGAATAGTGACGGACTTGAGAGAAGACAGGGTCAATGCCATTGCCTTTCAGAACAAACTTCTAGACGTTGTCAATTCTCTTACTCGTTTGTACGCGAGTCATCCTAACTTCAATCCCGTCAACGGCGGTGGTAAGTCTAGTCTACCTTACAGACTGGCGTTCTCTAGGGATTGATGTTTAACAATAACTCAGTGAAAAGTAAAGAGCCGTTAGCAATACAGCCTGCGCATCCCGTGGAAACAAGCAGCAGTGTCAAGGAAGACGAGAGTTTGAACCTGGCCACCAGGAACGCCAAAATTGTGAAGAAATGGGTTGACACCATCAAAGATTTTGAGCCAAGTTCGGAGAAACACTTGAGAGGGTGCATCCGTGCCGGCCTCGGCCAGTTAACGTCCGACGACAGAGAGAAAAGCCAGTGGATAATGTCTTCTTCTAAGCTTCGAGACTGGCTTCGCCTTGACAGGCGAAGCATCCTGGCCGTTAAAGCGGAAAACGCCCCGCAAGAGCTTTTCAACCCGTTCTCTTTCACAGCCGCCATACTGGCTGAGACATTGCAGAGGTCTACAAATTACGCTGTCTTGTCTTTTTTCTGCGGGCTTAGGAAGAACGACAATTTCGACAGCGAATTCTGCGACCCCATGGCGTGTGTCAAAAGCCTCAATGGCCAGCTCTTGAAGTTTTGTCTTGAAAAGCGGCCTGATGTCGATTTGTCCCAACTCCAACAACGACAACAGAACAAAAGACTGATGAAGAACTCAACCAAGAAGCTAGAGTATGCTGTCAAACTTCTTCGGGGGTTGCTTAAGTCTTTGGAAGATCAGGACGTCATCTTCATAATCCTTGAATCTTGGTCGCGAATACGAGGGGACAGAGATGAAGCAGACTGGGTCATCGAGAAGTTGTGCAAAGCAGTGGCCGGATTTCCTCAGTTGAAAATTAAGCTGCTTGTCCTGGACGCTCTTCCTGGTGATCCAGTTTACGATTTCGATATGACATCAACTCTCTATGTTCCGGAAGAGATTGACGGGTGGCAAAATGACGTTAGTCTGAGTCGGTTGGAGGGAACCAGCCTCAACATGGTGGATGAGCTTGAGAGGAGGCGACACAAGGACAGCGATTGCTCGTCTGGATCTGATTCAGATGATTCGGAGGAAGATTAGTAGAATCTGATTCTATCAAAGTTCCTCGTCTGACTTGTGTCTAGCATTCTAACACCGGCAGAGTTTTGTTCTTTCTAGTTTCTACATGTCTCAATGGAGATGTCCTTATCGCTGGGTATGGTGTATTGAGACAGGCCCCCAGAAAGACTGGTTCATTGTTTTATCATATTATGCGGCATATTGACGTTGCTTGAGCTCTAATACGGTTTCCTCACGTATATAGCGTGACTAAATCCAGTCAGTTGCGTATAGGAGCCTTTACTGTGGTAAGCAAGGGGGGAGGTGTCACTTACATGTTCCAATATCCATGCATACTCAGTTCGGCCCTCACTTAACTTTGTGAGATCGTATTCTTATAAAACTCTGTCAACTTGGCTTGCCTCTCCAAGCGCAGAATCGGCGTCAGAAATGAATTCATCGAAGTCGACATCCTGAGTGCGGTCAGCATCCACACCATATGAGGCTTGAGGAGGAAGCGTAATTAGTGACGTACTGCCTGCACCCTCTCGCTCTCCATTTCGGTCGTCATTCCTCCAGCAAAGCAAATCGCGCGCGTTACCAATGCAGAGGATTGGGTGGTCCAAACTGTCGGGTCGGTCTGGCCTTCGGCGGGGAAGTGGAATCAGTGCGGAGGGGGATATTGAAGACAACGGCGTGATGAGAAACGGGCGGACCATCGGGTACTTTTGAATGACGGGCCGCCGTGGCGTGCGCCGCAAAACTGCATTGACAAGGGTGGTGTCCGTACTCGTGGGTGAATTGCATTTAGCCTGGCCACCGGCTGTTAGCGGCCAGTAGTCATATGGCGATTGCGCAGAATCTGAGTGACTGGAATGTTGGTCTTTCGCAGCTACTAGGACAAGACAGCTCCATGGCATTTGCACTACGTGACTACCAGGGATTGGAGAAGCGCCAAAGCCGGAGAGTTTGATGTGAGTTGGGTCTCTGTGCATAAGCTCCCGTGTAAACGCTCACTCATGGATTATAAGCCAATTCCAACTCGCAGCCTGCACAGACGGGCACCTCAGGTGTTCTGAATTGTCTGGCCGGTTGGCCCAATGGCAAGGCGTCTGACTACGATACACCGTGGAATCAGGAGATTGTGGGTTCGACCCCCATGCTGGTCAAAATCTTTTGCCATTTGTGGGTAATAATTGTTGGCTCTCTCATTTTTGTGTCTGCGCATATCGGACCGCTAGTAGCTGCAAGACTGGCCGGCTTGTTGGGGTTGCATTTTAGTGTTGAGCGCCTGAGTTTGATTTATTAGTGGAAGTGGTTGTTGAAACTCTAGGGGATTGCTCACCACTGTAACAATCTTTGCCGCGCAAAACAATGCAGCTGCCCTTATCTTTTTGCTCTATTTAACATCACCATGCAGTAACATAACAAGAGTAACATTGGAAGTGAGTTTTTTTTGGAAGCTACAGCAACTTTAGTTCATGTGATTTGTTTCATCGACTTAGTTAATGTAGACTATGCTGCAATTTGCAAGTGATTGAATGTCTTGTAGGTAAGATTGAGTCTGTTGTTGGGACTGTCTATTTACAACTCCTTATGCTGATGCTAACCACCGTAAATGCCGTTCTAAATGCTCAAAATATTTGGTGTAAAAGATCAGGAAGAAGGATGCACCTTTCCACGCCTCCATATCAGATGGTTAAACAAGCCTGGCAACTCAAAGCTTTGCCTGTTTGCAAGGATCGTCAACCACCATCTCGTCAATGACCTGGATATCAGGGCCCCCAGGCGCACCTAGCATGAGCATTTTGCCGCCGCTGGCCTCCTGCCACCCAGCCTTCGTGGGATCATCCAGGTTCTGCGCGAAGCCAAGCCATAAGTCCTGCATACCATCACTAGTTTTGACTTCGTATTCCGAAGCCGCAGCGTTAAACTCGCCCCTGGTCCCAAAGATCTGAGGCAGCTCCGTCATGTGGTACGCCCCAGACCAGAAATAGGGGCTGATATCGGTGAAGTTGCCGCTGTAGATATAACGGTATGTCTTGCGCTTGGCAGCGGCTCGGAACCCGGCGGAGTGAGCGGCGGGACATTGGAAGAGCGCGAGGGTCAACTTCTCCGACAGAGTATCGTTCACACCCATGTGTATGGGGTCTTTTGGGAACGGAACCATGATGTTACCCTCGCGAAGGTTGGACCCGAAGATGGCAGGGCGGTCGCTGAAGAGACCCTTGGCGTAACGCTCGGTGTAGTTGGAGAACACCCACTTGCCGTCTGTAGTGGCGAGGAAGTCGAGGGCAGGCTGTTTCATGGAATCTGTGTAATTGGCGAGAAAGTCAACGATGCGCTTGGTTGACTGAGTGCGCATGCAAGCCAGCTCCGCCTCGGGGACAGGAGGACAACCAAGCTCCCTGGCAACGAATGAAAAGTTGCTGTGTGCTGGGTCGGATATAGCAAGACCGGTGGCAGGGGGAATCAGAACATTGCCGCTATTCTGGATGAAGGCTTTGACGATGGGATCCTTAGGGAAGGCGAAGTTCTGGACATCGGTAGAAGCGGCACCGGAAGACTGCCCCCAGAGTACCAATCTGTTCAGATCGCCGCCGAAAGCTTCAATGTTGTCCCGAACCCACTCAATGCCCATGCGTTGATCCATAAATCCCAAGTTAGACTGCTTCAGGCCGGCGGCGTTGGGGAAGCCAAAGATGTTCAGGCGGTATTGTATAGCCACGACGATATGGCCTTTGCTGCGCTGAATCCATGCGGGAGGCTGCTGCAATGGCACAGATGAAGAGCCGGTTTGCAGGCCACCTCCATGGATCCAGATAAAAACAGGTAGTTTGTCGCCCTTCTTCATGTCGTTGGGAGCCCACACTGAAAGAGAAAGACAGTCTTCGCTGATGGGTGCAAAGTTGTTGTACTCTGTGACAGCTTCGTTGATGATTGTGCGCATGCTGCTGATGAACTGGGGGCAAGCATCAGGTGTCTTGTTCGCCACGAAAGGCTCGTTGCTGGTGTAGCGCTCAGGCGGCGCGAAGCGCAATTTACGTACAGCCGGCTTTGCGTAGCGAATGCCTAGGAACTGCCGTACATCTGGATAGGTAGAATTGATGAAGCCGGTAATCTGCCCTGAAGATGTCTTCACGACAAGGTCATCGGCGGGAGTAGGTGAGCCGTCGGCTGCACTCAAGAGCCCGCTCAGCATCCATAGCGATGATGCAGCTGAGAATCTCATCTTCGGTGTTGAAGATTCTCCAGTAAATATGAATCGGTGTGATACGAATGAGAAAAGGGTTCTATAATCGAGCCTACGCCAAAATGACTTCTTGAAAGACTTCTGAGATACTTTGTGATATGAGCTGTTTGTGATGTGAAGAATGTTCTTGCTAATCCCTTCGACGACGTGCCCATCTTATATCAAGTCGAGAAGCGCCTGAAGCAGTGACAATGATGTTGGCTTTCTGGCCTAGAATAGCTCCTTCGCGCATGCTCAAATGCGAAAGGAGGCTGCGCACCGGACATAGTGTCGGAGACGGAAAGACGTGATTGGTTGTCATTAAAGCCTGTAAGAAATAAGAGCGTTCGTCGTAAATGACGCGCCTGCATCAAGAACTTGATGTGGCTGAGATTGTTCTCCTAGCGTGAAATATCCCAGCGTCAACCGCGCGGATAACCCCGATTTTGGGGCTTGTCAGCCTGAGAAGCTCTATTCTAGTAAAGCCGGTCCGAGGTCTCTCAATTGACGCACACTGCGGGCAAGGCAGGTTTTGCGGCCTCGTAAACTATCCCTAAAGAAGTTGTGTCAGAATCCTTACAATCGGATCTAAGCAGTTAGACTCAGCCACCCGCTCCAGGAACTGAAAAACGGGACAGAGCCATCTTGGAAGTCCCGAAGGCCCAGTCACACGCAAGAAGCGATGTCATATCCAAATCTACTCTAAGACATACGCAATGAAGGGTATCCAATAGGCATGAACCTTGCAGGCCGTGAATTTCAAAGTCAAACTCGTCGCGCTTCCGAGTGGCTCTGAGTGGCTCTGAGTAACCGGAGGGGGATTTCCGCATTTTAGCTCCGAGAATTTCTGTGTAGGAGAACGACCGTGATAAGTCGAGATTAGAACGAGTGAACATGGGAAGCTGCGGGAGACAACCGCAACTTGGAACATTGGGACTCGGAAAATGGTGCTGAACAAGATCACGATATGGATGCACTTATGTGTCTGCATGGACAGAAGGAAAGCCAAAGCCATATAATTCTTACGTGTGATGCTATGATTTACATCGTCCATGAAACAAGAGCAATTTTCATACCTCCCAGCATTGTAGTGTTGAGGTCTGGCTGAAGTATTTGGCGTAGAGTGTTTCCACGGTCCACTGCATAGGTAACTGAATGAATAGTGGATGGAAGTGAAGTTCTGAAGATGCATTTATGCTGTGCATCGAATTATGTATGTACTTAATAAAGTGTTATGAAAATGTGGTACAATTAACAAGCGGAGATCACCACGTGACCCGCCCTTTCATTCCACGCTCCTCCACCGATCTTTTGTTTGATGAAGACAACCCTCAGCTGCTATCGGGCATCTGGCCTCATGTCTCGACGCCGAATCGCAATTCCAGCTCTCTCTAAAAACTTCTCATAAACTGAGACATCAGCTCTAGGAGACATCGGCACCATGTCCCAGACAAACCCGGCGGGAGAACCGACGCTGGAACCGACGTCACAACCACTCCCAGGGCCCCTGAAGAGCGTTTATCGACAGTACAAACAGGATACCAATTTCGTGGCATCATGGCTCGCCATAACTGCCAAACGATGCGGTTATCCAACCGATCTTCTCTCCGAGACTACAGATGGCTCCAATCCCGGAGCTTCCCGTCCAAAAGCCACCGGCGGTAAAGGCAAAAAGAAGAAGCCCAACAAGAAACCCACGAAACCAGCTGGATCCACAACCAATGGCCCGAAGAAGTACACTGTCGCCGTCAACGAGTACATTCCGCTTGCGCAGTTCATTTGTAACTCGAAGAAGGATGTTGCCGCCGTCCCGGAATGGTTCGTTACGGCGATCAACCGGGTAATTCACGTGCGCAAGGAGTTCAGGGATAGGCTGGCGGCGCTTGGAAGAAAGACGGAACAGGAGTCTGATATGAAGCACAACTACTTCGTCGGCATTCTGGAAAAGGTACGCGAGGTTCTCAGGCCGTTGATGACCGCGGAAGCCGCGCACGCAAGCGATGTCGGTCTCTCCAACAAGTTCGAAGGCTTGACTGTCTCCGAGCCCTCGCAGGAATTCATCGACGCTCCCGATGTCGAGAAGCCAAAGGTCGATGTGGTCTACGAAGCAGAAGAAAATATGTCGGATGATGAGGCGATGTTCATCATCTCACTTCTGTGGCAGGATCTGCTGAAGACACGGTTTACCGTGAAAGCGCTATGGTTTTCTTACTGTTGCAAAGACTACGAACTGCCGGCCGTGGCTGTCGCTACCAACACAGCCTTTGATCTGGCGCGTCACATGATTCAAGAAGTGTTTCCGGTTCTCGAAACGCACGAAAAGGGCTTTTATGGCATCTTGAAGAACAACCACGCCCTGCTCTGGGACTGGGTGACAATAGCCGGGCCGAAAGAGGCCGAGCAAATCGATCTTTCTCTTAACCCCTCCACGGAAGAGAAGAGATACGTTGCGGGAAAGGAAAGCTACATGAACGCATACAACATGCTAGCCGATATCCTACCCTCCTTGCAGGCCGATGGGAAACCCATTGGACCTATCCTCCCGATCGATGGGGAGTTTACGGCCAAAAAAGGCAACGCAAGATTCGACAAAGACTACAACTACCTGAAGCAGATATTCGAAGACCTGATGTTCATCAATGAGCATATCGCACAAAGGTCAACTTCGCACTCACGCAATTGGCCCCACGTCATCGAAGACGCTCTCATGCGCGGTCTGAGGGAAACGCTCCAAACTCGAAGGATCCCCTTCTACCTCGTGTTTGCATCCCAGGTCATGATAGACGTGCATCACGAGCTTGACGACTCAGATGAAATCTCTATGCCTAAGGATGAGATGCTTAACAAGATGAACATCATGTACGATATGTGGGCCCACTACCACCGTGTTCATGATTCAGCAGGCACATACGATGACCTGGAAGAAATCGACACGGAAATTAGAACAGTCGCCCTGGGTTGCCTCCAAATGAAAGACGACCCCATCTACGAGCAGAAAATGAAGCTTCTGAAGAAGAAGAAAGGACAGACGGCTGGGCCAAAGCCTGAGAAGCACGGCTTCTGGAAGAGACATCCGGTTGCATGCGGCTTACTTTTGTATGTCTATCAATTGGCAGTCTACAAAGCCGGAATCCACGTTTCCAACGTCACACGATCTATCGCCGCCTCAATGCACATGTATAACGCCTTCTTGAGCGAGGGTCTTATCAAAGATCCCTGGCCGGATATGGAATGCGCAAAGACGTTCTTCGGGCCGGGCAACTTTTTCGTTGGACGCCTCCCTACCAGCATGGATGATTATGCTAAAGCCATCATGTTGCAACTGGGACTTTCGGTTGTCAGTGTTATGGATCCTTCGAAGAGACGCGGCAATACGCGGTCGAGAATGTTGCAAGATGTGCCGAACCGCATGCTCAAGTGGGACGTTCCCACCTGGATGGCCTTCGACACCAGATACCTGGACAAGCTGGGCAAGACTGCTGAGGATACCTGGACTGCGGAGGACGTTTACAGCATCATCGCCGACTTTATGAAGAAAGCTGGCGGTCCTTCGTCGATCGTCGAGGGAAAGAAGAAGCCTGCAAAGTCCAAGACGAAGAGCGCCAAGGAGGTTGACAGACAGCCGGGGAAGAAACCCCAAGGGGACTCCCTAAAGACCCATGACTTGGTGATCTGGCTTTGCCGCGCTCTCACGTCTGAGTACTCCCAGATCAGCTTCCCTTTCGTGGTATTGCACGCTTATGCCTGGTTCATGATGAGGTATATGAGGGAAGACTGCGAGTCTTTGGTGAAGAATGTCCTTGGGCCACCGGATGGGAAACTCAAGGAATACGCCTTGCCTTGTTGTGCTGCCCATATATTGCAAGCAGCTTACGTGGTACCGCATTGGGCGCAAAGCAGACTTATCATGGAGCAGGCAGCCAAAACGTTCCAGGAATGCTTGTTTTCGAGGCTGATGATGCAGGAACCAGGCGGTAGCCGGTCAGTACCGGCTACCACTGGTGACGACAGAATTAATTGGATATGTGGTGAAGCTGCCTTGATGTTCGTTAAGAGGCAGCAACATCTGCCACCTTGGTGGAGTGCTAGTCAGGGTATTCGTACCCAGAAGGGTGATGATGGCGAGTGGGAGTTGACCAAGATGGAGTAGTCCAAACGATTGCAGTGAATTGGCGAATACAGCTTTATTCATCTTAACCCAATAGCATTTGGTTCTATGTAATAGAAGTAGGCATAGATGTATGTTTAAAGTTAGCCACCAAGATCCGTGAGATCCAGTAGGTTCATATGAAGCATCGAGATCTATATGTGAATACCGAGAATCGAATATTATAACGAGGCCCAACCTGCCCTCAACTCCGCCCTCAGGACATTGGTATCTCCATCTCATCATCCCAGGGCCCCCTTAACTCGCCAAATAACTGCTCTTTGATGCTCATGAAACCACACCACACCCAATCTCGATACTCAAGTCCGCTGATCAGGTGTGACTGGATACTGATCTTGCCCGTACGTGGAATTCAAGGACACTGAACCAACCACGTCTCCCGACTCCAGACGAATCGAGGTGTCCAGTATACCCTTTGACAGGTTATCTCGCTTCAGAAGCAGTTGCCTGCTTCCCCGTATCCAGTTGCCATAGCCTCCGTAACCGGATCGCTGACCGAAGCAGAGGTTTACACCGGTTCCTTTCACGCTTACGCCGTCGACGGCGCCATCCCACTTGTAGCACCAGCTGTTGCCGTGGTCATGGCCGCTGAAAACTGCAAGCATCCCCGGTGTTCCCGTGACTGCCTCCATGAATGCTTTGTCCTGACCTCCGTAGCTGCATGAAGTCTTCTGAGATCCGTCCGAGCACCATCCCTCAGCCTGTCGAGAGAGCGGCGAGTCTTGATTGATACCGGGCTGTTTTGATGGGTCGATTCCCTTGTTCTGAACGCCAAGAGACGCGTCGGGCGGGATGTGAACGAAAGCAAGGGAAGTGATATTCTTCTTGTGCTTGTCGACCAGGCCTGAGTTGGTCGACTTGAACCACGAAACAACGCTCTCGTCAACCCAGTTGGGATTTCCCACCTGCTTCCCTGACGAGTCCTTCTGCTGGTATTTGAACCCGCCTCTGCTGTCGAAGAACCAAAGCAAGACCTCCGGAGTGCAGTCATCCTTCGTGCAATCTGACGCGTAGACCGGCAGATAGTAGTTGGTAACGCCGACGTCGCCTGACACCATGCTCTGAGTACGGGCATTGGACCACTGCTTCTCTCTGGCAAGGATGTCACTTCCAGAGAGGTTGAACTGGTAGTCATGATTTCCGTACGTGCTGGCCCAGGGAAGATTGCGGTCCAGCATTGGACGGACAAGCGTGTCGAGTACGAATGAGGCGTTTTCCAAGAAGGCGTTTTCTCCGGTGATGAGGTCGCCGTTCAGAACTACAAGATCAGGCTTTGCTCCGTCGAGTATGTCATTCATGACTTTGACGGTCTTCTTGTCCTGAGCAGGCCCAAAAGACCAGGCGTCTACTCTCTTGTTAGCTTGTCTGGTCTCATCAGTCGTAACGAAACAGAGCAAATTACCCTCTCCGAAGTGCAAATCCTCAAATATCGAAATCTTGAAATCCCCATTACTACTGAAACGGAGCGGCCCCGAGGCCTTGTCATTCTCTCGGCTGCCGAGTAACGGGATCTGATGCGAAGCCCCGGCCCATAGGGCGAACAGCAATAATGAACCGATCATTGTAGAAATATTATTGCATGCAGACTTCAAAACATGAATAATTGAGACCCGGGTGGCTGAGACGCAAGGCACCTTTAGAGCCTACATCCTCCTCGAGGGAATATGCGATATAAGTGCTGTCATCGTCTGATATTCTCCGCCGCTCGCGCCTGCAAAGTTGGTGAGCCCCGTTTCACGGCTGCAACCTAAGTGCATGGAAAAGTACAACTTGCATATGGAAGGGAGACTCGAAATATGAACGTTCGTGGAATCCGTGGAACCCACGAATGACATCCCTGAATTGCGGCACAACCAGTACATGATAGATCTATTGATGAAATCGGGGACAGGGGCCAGATGCGATGCAACAATAGGCGAAATTATCCAGACAGGGGATTGTTGACGACGCGTTCGGCGTAGTTTGCTCGTCTGATGCACGTGCGGCAGTCTGATATTCTTGTTCGGCGCTCAGGACTTTGTCGAGTCCGATTGACGTTGACCTTGGCCCAAAGACCAAGACCAAAGGCGCGTGCACTCGGGGCTGAGAAGCTGATAGTTTCCCCCGAGTCCGGGCAGCGTCGGCGCACAGAGTGGGGAAACGGACATCGAAAGGTCATCTCAGTCTGTTCATGATACCGAGAAGAGGGAGAATCTGGTGCAGCGCTGAATTTCCATCACATTGTTGCAATGTAAAATGGCCGAAATAAGTCCAATTTTATCGCCCTAGAAACCGACACGAGGGAGACTACACCAATCACTCATTGCTTGTGGAAAACCTCCTTCAGAAAAGCAGCAATCAACTCGGAGCTCTTAGCGTCATCAGGCGGCATGATGGCGCTAGCATAGAGGCCACCTACGCCCCTGTCGCGGTTGACAAACCAAACAAGATTCGGGATGCCAGTCATCACCAGCGTCCCTCCAGGTAGGATTGCGGAGTCCTTCTTGATGAAGTACGCACCTGGAGCTTGGCCGACTTTCTCAGCGTCGTACGGCTCTCCGGTAAGTCGACCGTACATCATCTTGACCAGTTGCGTCAGCTTCAATAGTTCAAAAACACGAAATAGATGAGGACTCACTGCTCCATATGCCAGCATTCCTGCGGCTGGAGTATCAGGGCCGAACTGAGGCGAGAATAGTTCGTCGACAGACTTGGATTGAAGCAGTCTCGGGGTTGGTTGAAGGAGATCAGTCGTCAGCTTTGCAATGTCGGGGACGGTGGACACCAGACCCATCGCTCCGCTGTCATCAGTCGTAACCCCAGGGTATGGCCCTTTCATGGGCACAAGAGTACCATCGGAAATTCGTGTGCTCGTCTCGACCAATCTTCCCTGAATGCTCAGATCCTTGTCAGGGTGAAAGGTTGTGCTCGTCATACCCAAAGGGTCGAATATGTGCGTCTTCATGTAGTCGCCGAGCTTCATCTTGTTCAACCTCTCGACGAGGATGCCAGCCCACTCGACGCCGCCACCATAAGCCCATCCCTGGCCCGGCTCGAACAACAACGGGATGGTGTAGGCCTTCTTAGAGTCCCCTGAAAAGGCTTGCGGGTGTTCGTCGCGGGACATTCGCCACGCTTGAAGGCGCGGATCGAAGACATCGACACCGACGCCACTGGTGTGGGAAAGCAAATGCCGCAGAGTGATTCTTTCCTTGTGAGGAGTAAGGCTGATTTGGCCCTGCTGGTCGTAGCCCAGCACTCCGAACTGTTTCAGTTCAGGAAGGATGTCATACACGGGATCATCCAACTGGACTTGACCGCGCTCAACGCATTGCAGTACTGCAATTGCTGTGACCGTCTTCGTGATGGAGTAGATCCAGAACGCGCTGTTGCTATCGATCTTGTCGCTTCCTATACTACTGGTTCTACCAAAGTATTTTTCGACGAGAGTGGCTCCTTTCAGGCCAGTCTGGATTAGTCTTGAATGCAATCATGACTGCATGTTATAGGGCCCTCACCTGAACTATCAACAGCGAGAACTGCCAGTCCCGCAACTCCGTCAGAGTCTGGGCTTGTCTCTTTCGCACAAAGCTCTTCAAAAGATTTAGACATGGCGAATAATATTGTGAGCGGATATTTCCTGCGAATGGTGTACCCTAGCGAAGGGTGAAAAGACGGACCATCGACATATTCACCTTATGAACTCTTCGGACCATATGGAGTCTCGTTGCCGGCATGCCTTTCGTCGCAACAACGCCAGTCCCGGAAGACCGGCTTCAAGTCCATTGCTCAGTCTTTCTTTGGTTTACCGTTGGCGATTCATTACTATTGGCAAGGAAGGGTTCGGGGTGGCACCGGAAACTGTATCAAGACGAGTTCCGGCCGAAATCCGACGCCGCAAGAGCGCCCAGCCCCCGCGCGATCCACAAAACTAACCGCCGGCCTGGCAACTTGCTAGGAATTGTAGGTCTGATGGGTACGACCGATGATGATCCCATAGGGCCGACAAAGTTTCCGCGAAAGTAGTATCCGGACTGAGTTCCGGCAGCCACGGCTTGACGCAAGCTAAGCTAGATAATGGTGAGGTCTTATAGTAATGGAGACTAAAGCACCACTACGCGCTGGGAAGTCGATGAAAAGGATGTCAATAGTTCGAATATTCTCATGTTTCCAGATCAAGTCAGAATAGCCCACACCACATTCAGTCCCGTTCAACATTCACCATGGAAGCCATTGCCAGCCGCAAACGGAGCAATCCACCTCGAGATGCCAGTCCCAACGCTCTGGCTGGTAAGGTGGCTCTCGTCACTGGCTCTACAACCGGCATCGGCGCTGCCGTTGTCAGAGAGCTGTCCGCCCGGGGTGCGTCGGTTGTGATCAACTACGGCTGGCCGGATCTCCGCGGCGCCGCCGAAGAAATTGGCCAAAGTCTCTCAAGCCCCTGGATCGCCGTCGAAGCCGACCTCTCCACCACAGATGGGCCGGCGAAGCTTGTTGCAGCAACCGTCGAAAAGTTCGGCAAAGTCGACATCTTGGTCAACAATGCCGCCAAGGCCACGCTGGCGAAAGTCGAAGAAACCTCTATCGACCTTTGGGATGCGTCCATGAACACCAACGTTCGCGGTGCGTTCCTTCTCTCGCAAGCCGTGCTGCCTCATTTGCCTCCGAAAGCCGAAGGCGGCGGCGGAAGAATCATCAACATCACATCTGCCGTCGCAACAGACCCGGAAATTCTTCAGACAGCTTATGCCACCAGCAAGGGAGCTATCACCACTTTAACGCGATGCTTGGCTAAGGAGCTGCCGCCGACCTATGGATGCACCGTTAATGCGGTGTCCCCGGGCATTGTCAAGACCCCGCAGTTTCTGGGCGAGCTTCAGAAGATGGGAAACGCCTTTTTAACTCAGATATTTGATGCCCGCACTCCGGTCGATGGTTGGATTGGGTTGCCTGAAGACATTGCCTTTGCGGTAGCATTTCTGGCGGAGGACAGAGCTAGTTGGGTCAACGGTGCTAGTATCAACGTCTCAGGAGGAATGTTTTTTGACTGATCTGAGTCTCGATTATGTTCTTCCTCCAGCTCGTTCGTAGTAACTAAAACTTGAGACTAGACTCTAAACCCAATGCACTTAAAACTGTTTTAGAAGCATATTGCTTGATCGCTATCTTGTTTCTGAGACACAATCAAGGCAAGTACACATTCATCACGAAGGCCAGCCTCCATCGATCCATCCAATTGAGGGCTGGGCACTGTACAGCTCCGCCAATAAATCGTGCTCATCCAAAGTGCCGAAGCCAGGAATAGTCGCCGTTTCATGAGCACCAATTGCACTCCAATTAATACCGGGGCCATCCTCAAAGACAGCCGGGAAGGGGTTGGTCCATCGAGGACTCGTGGCCTTGGACGACTCCAGGTGCTGCGGCTGTTGAGAATCAGAATGTACAACTGAGAAGTTTGCATTACTCGTCGCAGACTGAGTTGCCTGCTGTTGTCCTAGCGTGCTAGGTCTGCATTCTTGATTAAAAACCGGCCGGCATAGAGTCATGAAACCTTCGAAGAGTCTTTGAACTCCCATCAAGGCCGAGTTTTGACCAGCAAACCCCTCAAGATCTGTTGTGACCTTGGATAGAAGCTGAAAATCCTCCACACTAGAGGCGCTCACGGCGTGTGTGAAGAGAACGAAAAACGGATAGAGAGGGTAAAAGAGCACAAGCCTACAAACTTCAGTTGCTATACGGGCAGTATCGGGACAAGAAGATACGCTTACCATGATACGGAAACACTGAAGTTGTGCATGTCATCGAGAGTCTTTCCGTGTGCTAGCATGTCATGCAGGCACGACAACGATGTTCGCGCATACCCGAGCAGTTGCTGGTGAAGGCCGCCGTCCTCAGCAATGTAGGGGTGAAGCCTGACGATGGATGTCATCACTGAGTGATAGGCAAAATCTGCCCCCATCCATTCGCCGCGCAAGTAACTATCTTGGGAATGCAACGAAATGTTTCGGAACTGAATTATCGTCAGCATGGTGTTGCATGTCAGCGCTTGGAGGTCCTCCTACCTCTCTAATGTTCTCCTTGATTTTCCACATATTCTGCTGCATCGCCTGCACCGTCTCCAAAATGTCCTTCGGATCTTTCCGCCGTCTAGAATTGAAAATGATTTCATTCTGAATTTCAGCCAGCTGCAGGTACACGTGTACGAGCGATGTATACGGTTTCGATGGGTTGGACGGCATCAACTCCGAGATATTTAGATCCATCTCAGGCAGACAGGTAGTTCTGTTCATACTCGAAGCCAGCGCTTTGTCAAACATGTAACATAACGATACAGAGTATCTCGCCTCTTGAGATTCAACCGACTGTGTAGGGAACGATGTGATGAGACTATAGCCTCCCAGAGCTGTGCAAATTCGTGATGCCGCGGCGTTCAACTGCCAGCATCTTTCTAGCTTCCCAGAAAGCAACATGTACATGACCTGATTAGTGTCAGCCCATCTAGTTCATCCGTTTACTCAGTCTGCGTGTACTCACGCCTGATAAAAGAGCCTGGAATAGAGACAGACTTGGGTTATCAAGAACGCCAATGCGATGCAAAGCAACCAGAATATTCTGCTCGTACTGTTTTCGCTTTTCATCTAGATGCTTCTGCATTGTCGGACCAACTGTGTCTGAACTTGACGCACTCAGGTAGACCCAAGCTACGAAGTTCACGTTTACTACGTATTGGAGTCCGGTTGCGCCAGAGGCCCTTTTCTCGATCAACTCGAAACCTTGCTTGGCCAGTGTTGTTGGTGAGACCACACTGCTCATGTCTAGGATGAAGCACAATCCAGACTCTTTACGGGGACCTGGTCAATGTTAGCAGAAAGGTTGACACCGTTTGTAGATGAGACTCTCAGTACTGTTCAGGATGAAATGAAGAGTCTCAGCTGATGGGTACAGGGTTTCGTCAGACAGGTCTATCAGCGTCGTGGAATAGTCGTCGGAAGTCAATGAATTCATCGGAACAGAGGCATGTGTCGCGAAAGCCAATGCAGATTTCAAGATTTCGCGTTTTTCGTTGTCCATTCCGGAGCGGTTCTGTAACTCGGCCTGGATGTGGCTTTGCGCCTGCGTTGTGGCTGGGCCACGCTCAGTCGTGCTGGATGAGAATGATTGCCGGCCATTGTGAGAAGCAGGCGTTCTTGCTGGTTGCGGCTCTGCACTTGGAAGTCTGGTAGTCTGCTGAACGCTTCTTGCAGAGGTGGCGACCCGTCCTGAGTTTGTTGAGACCGCTCTCGGCGACAGTGATCGCCGCCAATTTGGCAAGTATACCGAGCTTTGAAATCTTCTTTGAATGCTGAGAAGTATAATGACTGTTAGCGCACCCGTGACAGCTTCATGCGAAATTTGGCTAACGACATGTACATATCGAGGCGATCTACCTATTTTGAGCTGTGTTCTTAATCCTCCTTCTTGGTCGTTCCCGTCGGCAAGCGGCACTTGCTGCCAAGCAGTTGGCACACGGATCTTCTCTGTCACACTTGATCTAAAGAATTGCTGTCAGAAATCCAACACCAAGCCACATTTTGAACCTGCAAGGGTGATAACGAACCTTCTTCGAAAAACATAGATCACACTGGGATTCCAGTCAGCACCCGTAATCGGTCATCCAATAGGAACCAGTGAGTGACCTACGGCGCGGTTCCGCGGCACAGCATCATCGGCCGCCGCATCCAAGTCGGCCATCCTTCAGTCAAGATACGGCTAACGGAGATCCGGACGAGATCTCGAATTCGGAATCCAGCGCCGAGAGTGGTGCGATCACGTCGGAGGAAGACAATTCAACGAGATGGGTTCTCGGGGTTGAATGAGAGGCAGGTTGCCTAGAACCCATTGCGCGCCGGATTTCGGACGGAAAACCCTTGACCGCATGAAAGACACGGTCCAGTATGCTGTGAAACAGTGCCGGTCTATGTGGGCTGATGATCCGCACATCTCTCGGAAACGCGATTATCGGCCTCCGGTGACCCGGCGTCCCGGCGGGATGGCCCCGAAGCTCTATCCTTGGTGAAATCTTCAGCCACCAATTCATCCTCGACATGGAGGCAATTGTTTTGATAATATGTAGGACATGTTTCCAAACCACCTTTCCGGGAGGGAAATATCAAGCATGTCATAATGACTTGAAAGCTGCACGCAAATCGCTGATAGCTCAAACATTATAATCTAACTTCTGACTCATTGACGACTGCCGTTCAATCTATGGAAGAAAAGAAGAAATCCGGATCCAAGACCGTCGAGAAAAGAAAATCCCCGTTCATTGACCACATAATGTTACATCTTCAAATTTGCATCGATCTTGCGGATCAAGACAGGATTTGCAGGATCGGGGAAGACCTACGAGAATCATGCTGTTAGTGCATTTCATGAAGAAGCATACCTGCGCTGATGACAACGTACCTGGTTCTCAAAGTGCACATGCTTGTGTCTCCCCTGTCCCTCTGGGTTCTTGATGTCGTAGTGCAGCAGGATGAACGCGATAATCAACTTGATCTCAACATCGGCCAGAAATCTGCCGGGGCAAGCCGTCTTGCCGTAACCCCAGCCAAGCATGTCCTTGCGAGCGCTGACATAGTGATGCTTGGCACTGGTCTCCTCGTCTTCGGCGCGTTTTCTGAGGAACCGGTAGCCGTCGAACTCAGCGGCATTGTCGTAGAAATCACTGTCCCGGTGGATGGCAAAGGTTGGAAATTCGAGCTTGGTGCCCTTGGGGATGAATGTGCCATCAGACAAGGTGACGTCCTGAGTTGCGCGACGTTGCAGCGTAGCTAGGAATCGTGGTCAGTGACTGAAAGGCTATGAAGTTGCGAATATGATTTTGACTTACTCAAATTGGGAGAGTTCAGTCGGTGCGCCTCGCGAATGAAGCTGTCCAACTTGTGCATGTCCCACAAGGCAGCTTTGGACAGGACGCCGTCAAACTTGGCCAAAGTGTCAACGACCTCCTTTCTCAGGTCCGGCACATACTGAGGGTGCGCGGACATCTCGAAGAGCGTTTGCGTGAGGACTGCGGAGGTGGTATGAATTCCTCCCACGGCGAGATTCATCTGTTCTTTCAGATGCATGTCGATGACCGATGAAGATGTGCCTGCTGCTTTGCGAGACATGTGGTACAGGACACTGGTAGGTTGCGGTTCCGGAATCCCTTGAGCCTCCCGCGTGTTGAAGTTCTCGATGGCTTTGACAAGGATCTTGCGGCCGTCACTCAGCTGTCTCTGGATCTCGGCATACTCTGGGAGAAACCGGTGTACCAAGGGTCTCATGAATTCGGGCCAGAACTTCAGCTGGTGAGCGTAGGATACCCCAGACTGGACATACTCGGTTGTGAGAGTAATCCAGGTTTCATTGTGAGGTGCCTCGTTGTCAACCATGACCCGAGCAGTAAGTATACCCAGCATGCGGAGCATCTTGGGGTAAAGATTGACAGGATTCCATTCTTGAACCTGTTAGAGAGATGATTCCGGTGGCTGCTGTACTTATGAACACATTACCTGTCGAGTCTCCAAAGGCAGTGGGGATGTATTCCGCGATGAGATCCGTGAACTCAGGAATGAACTTCGCTGTTGATGGAAATTGAAAAATCAGCATGGGACCAAAAGATGTCGTTTTCTGAGAAGAGTGGCATACGCAAGCTTGGAACGACCTCTTTCTTGAATGTCGACAGCGAAAACTGCTTCAACCCGCCCATGTAGGTGTAATCAATCAAGAGGTCCTGCATCGTGTCAGTCAACGTCTGAGGCATTGGAACTCCATCATCCGCCTACATGATCAAGTGAGTTGTGAAAACTCAAGCCGGGCTCTTTCGAAATTTCGTCCACATACTGGTGAGGAAATACGAGTTTGATGCCTTGAGAAAGTTTGTTAGCCAAGACAAGGATTGCCAAAGTTTTCTGCTTGGATTGCTGTACCGTCTGCCGTGTCTACGCCGAAAATACGGTCCTTGAACTGCAAAACGTATGAGTACTAGCCTGAAAAAGTCTCACATGCGTTGCGACATACCTGCTCATAGCCTTTTTGTACTATTCCCGGAGCATTGAAGCTGTACTGGTTCTTGCGCTGCTTCGAATCCTTGACATCGAATCCAACAAGGGGGACGTTGGGCGTCTTTGTCCAAGACTTGTAGACCGCTATCACTGTAGCCACGCCGCAAAGAATGACCCAGGCCAAGGTCGAGGCGTTCGCGTTGCCAGTGTTAAAAAGAGACGATACAATGTTTGAGGAAGACATGATTTCCCTTCAACACAAGGATGAGTCTGATGACGATAGTGGTCAAACTTGTTTTCGTGAAAGTCTTGCCATTTAAGCAATGCTTCAACACTAGATCTATCGTTGACGACACAACAAATTTTCATCCCATCACCGCATCACCAAGTTCGAAATGATCCTGCCCTTGCCACACGGACTCCGCTACTGGCCGACACGCTTGAAAACTGACAGAGTCTGATTGGCTACTGAACTCCGGATCTCGATAACTACAATATTCTCCGTGACGGGCCATCGACCGCACCGCATGCCAAGCTTGTAGATCATAGGATGGAAACGTTGCCGTCGCGATGCCAAATTTCCGGCATGTTTCACCACTTTCGAATCGCCGAATGTATGTCAAATTTTCTACACTTAGACAGCTTTTCCGGTTTCCGAAATCCGAAGTCCGGGTGGGTCCTCCTTCCGGTTACGCCGGAGCGGCCTGATGCTAGCCCGGCCCCGGGCTCTCATGAAGCCAATGGGTTGGCCAAGAGAGTGTATTCCCTAATAATGTATTGCAAACAAGCATGAGTCGTGTACGGTGATGAAGAATTCCGACTACGTTGCGTCATCTCATGCGTATGTCGAGGTTGTAATGTGAAATACAATCCAGACGTCATTCAGACAAGACAATCCTTAACGTACTCGAAGCAAACGCAGTCATTCTTTCAATATGACTGATTCCGGTCGTCTCCAAGTTGCCATCATTGGCGGTGGCATAGCTGGCCTCGCGGCGGCGCGTATTCTTCGTGAGCGTCACGATGTTACCATCTACGAGCGCAACGCGCCCGAGACCCCTGAAGCTGGCGCAGCGGTTGGGCTCGGACCTAATGGGACGAAGATGGCGAAAGCTCTGGGTCTAAGTCGTGAAAGCCTCAAGGCTGTGATCTCAAGTGGCTTCAGGACGTTCGATCAGTCCGGGAACCTGCTGAAAGAGTCCAGAATCGATTGTGCCAAGGCGTTTGGTTCCGAATGGTGGATGGTTCATCGACAAGACCTCAAGGACGCCTTATTTGAAGCAGCGACAAGTGACGGCCCCAAGTGGACAGGGAACCCGGCCAAAGTTGACTTCAACTCGCGAGTTGACGGAGTTGACCCAATGACAGGCTTGATCACATTTCGTGACGGCTTGACAGTGAAGGCAGATCTGATCATCGGTACTGGTGCCCCTGATTCAATCTCATGGCTTAGCTAATGCTTCAAATTCAGGCGCGGACGGCATACACTCAAATGTTCGCCCTTCCATCGTTGGTCTAGATCATCCTCAGCCGGTTCCAGCAAATCTATCGCTCTACAGATTCACTGTCCCGCTCTCTGAGATGGAGAAGACTTTGGGAACTCTTCCATCCTGCCTGGACTACAAAGACGGCGTGTTTCTTTCATCATTTATTGCAGCAGATGGCTCAAACAGAAACGTCGTCATCTATCCCTGCCGCAACCAGGAGCTGATCAACTTCGCCTGCGCTGTGCCCGACTCCGCTCTGCGCCAGGGAACGGAAGATTCATGGACGAAAGATGGCGACATCGAGGAAATGGCGGGTCACTTTCATGACTTCCCATCATGGCTCCACGATATCATGCGGTACGTCGGCGTTCCCCAGCCATGCAGCGTGGCCGAAACCTGATCTTGGCTGACGACATCCTGCGTTCAATAGCAAAGTGCCCAGTGTCAAGTTGTACCAGCTTCGAGATGCTGATCCATTTCCTACTTACACCAAAGGTGTGGCTGCCATCATTGGAGATGCTGCTCACCCAACGGTTCCCTACCAAGGTCAAGGCGCAAATCAAGCTTTAGAAGATGCAGAAGGACTCAAGCTTCTCCTTCGTCCAGACGTCACGTCAGAGAATCTGAGCAGTCTCTTGAGCGAATGGGATCGGAAAAGACGTCCCAGAGCTTCCCAGATCCAGCTCAACTCCCGAATCGCGGCGGCAAAGGTCTCACCTGAAGTTATCATGCAGAGAATGAAGTTCAACTGGACTTACGATGGCATAGACAGCTGCACAGAGTAGAGAATCTAGATAACTGAAATCGACAGTATCATGGAATTTGACTCATGTTCTGAGACTATGTGTATGAATATCAATGCGTATGTGTTGCTTTCATTGCCAGTTCCTAAAGTAACTCGCTGACATTGATTATATGGGTGACTGGGTTTTGGTCAATTCAACAGATAAGATACAAAGAATGGCCATATCGAGTTGCTATGAGCGACCAATTTGTTCCTTCAAATGCTGTTCCAGGGAAGTGGGCTTGTGGACATGTTCCAAAGCTACCACATCGTTCATTTTCCACAGACCCTGATCTCCAATTAGAGCAGCTGCTTGAGGTAAATACTCAAAGTACTTCCCTCTCCCCCTTTCCCTACGTAGGAGGGCCACTTCTCCCGCAAGATCCACTAAGTCTCCTTGACGTCGTACCTCAACATAGGTCCCCGTTGTCTCTTCATATATCAAAGCCAGCTCTTCAATGGTGTGTTCTCCAGATCGCATCCTGAAGAACCCACCATTGCCTTCCTGGACGCCATCACCGTTGATAAGTATCTCGATGGTCCAGGCTGCAGCGTCGTCCTGGTGCGTCCATGAATACTGCTGTTTGTTGCCGTCTCCCCAGTACTTCATGACGGGAATATCCCCAGACGTGCCGAATCCCCCAGGTCCGTAGTCGGTAAACAGTAAATCAGCGAAAACCCCGGTAAAGATGTACACGGGCTTGACGGTGCTCGTCATGGCGGCTTGCTGTTCGAAGGCAATGTGCGGGTCGTAGTGCTCGAATTCCCCGAATTTGATCTTGGTCCAATCGTTGTTCCAGGAAGATGCGATGAAAATCTTGACATTGGCGCGCTCGGCGGCACGCAGAAGCAAGAGGTTCGCATCGAGGTCGAGGATTGGCGAGGGCGTGTAGGCGCAGATGATGGCGTCAACCCCGGCAACTGCTTTGTCCAGCGCCGGAATGTCGTAGTAGTTCTGGCTCGTAACGAACGATTCGAGGTCGTTGAAGAGTTCGGGGCTGAGTTTCGCGGGGTCGCGCCCTAGACCTCGGACGGACAGGCCACGCGCCTTCGCAACAGCCGCCAGACGGTGGCCTAAACTGCCTGTAATTCCAGCGATGAGAACGAGCATATTGACAATACGGAACTGGACGATTGATCGCCACTTGACTGCGATGAGATACCCAGGTCAGTAGCGGTGTTCATATATAGTATGATTCTCTGAGACCCGGTGTCCGTCTTACCATCCAGTTAGGCACTCCATTTAGGTATTGTATGCGCCGAAGGTCCACTCGGAGGCCGCTCGGGGACCGGTCGATCGGCGACTATCAACGGTGGTGGTTGTCAATCGGAAAGCTTCCCCATAATCCAACTTTGTGATCATTGCAAAAGGCTCAATAGTGGTTTTCAGCTAGCCAACTCGCATCTATGCTGATAAATCAGCGCCGTGGAATATGCGCCGTGGGGTTTGAATATTATTATCTCTTCACCTTCCATGGCGCCGTGGCAGCCGCGGAATCCGCGGATGACTTCCGCCGGCTTTGCGGGTTGGAGGCGTTGTGATATTCGACGTCGAATTCTAGCATCTACGCTTCGGCGAAGTTGAGTAATCGGCTCTGCGATTGGACACTTTCCAGATAGGTTGAAATAAAGTAGGCGAAAAGTTCCATATTCGGCCGAAAGTGCCGTGTAAGTCGTAAGCTCGAGTCCCCTGACACACTGGATCGCCTGTCTTGGCTCTTGAGAACCCCACGATATGGATCCCTTCGTCAGTGCTGCGGAAATTGCTTCCTCGCTTTCGCTATCGGGGATGATATTCCGGCTCACCACGTTACCTTACTTGGGACGATGACTACTAATTCCGGCAGCTCATACGTTTGATGCTCTCTCAACTCACAGGTGAGATGCCAAAAATGAGACAAAAAGGGCGGGTCTTGCCTGAATCTACTTCAATGACAGGGGAATCTTTCGCCGCCGGATGAGGTTTTTACCGGAAATTGTTATTGCTCTTTCTTCCAGCTGTAAGGTAAGCTTGAATGAGTCGAAACCATATGACACGGCCTCAGACTTTAAGTGCATCTCAAATTGCTTCTATACAAGACTACAAAATAAGTCTTGATTGTCCGATATTACACTTGTAATTACATTGTGGACAGAGTACGGAGTTGGGTATGGATAATGCACAAAGAAGAAAGCCTCTAAAAGCTTGACCACCTACCAGTCCCGAACTTGTCACCCGTCACACGTGTGCCTCTGGAACGGCCAATGAGTTTGATCAAAAAAGATGGGATGACTTCGAAAATTTCAAGCATGATTTACGCTTGCGGATGAAGCCCCGATCACAAGTGGACGTCGGCGACATTCAAGCCGCCATGCGAGGACGCCGACGGAGCTCCAGTAATCGGATCGCGAATTGGTGGAGGAGTGTCACCGGCCCCGCACGGGAAATCGGCGTTCATGCGGGACTAACCGTCGTGAGCCGGATCTTCATAATGCATGAGCTGCAATGGCTTCTTTTCCCATTGGACTACTTGCCGGTTTCCATAAAATGACAAATTCCCGGTAGTTCGAGCGCTGGCACTGAAAGTGGGAGCGCACGGTGAATGGCCCAGGTCCATGTTTAAGCGCCACCTAGGCGGTAATTACATCACTATTGAAACATGAGTTCATCCGATATTTATTCAGAAGAGGGGTCTTTTTGGACAACCAATTTGTTCATCTCACGAATCTGCCTCTCTTCTAGAATTAGCAGGTCTACGCCAATTCATTTCAAGATGTCTGATATCCAAGATTTCAAGGTTGATATTCCGCGGGATGAGGTTGAGAGACTGCGTCGGAAACTCCGCGATACGAGACTGCCCGGGCGGCCTATTGTACCTGATGCTGGGGCGAATTATGGTGAGATCAATTCCCCGGTACACCTCTTCACATTCGACGGGAAGCTCATCGAATATCCCCAGGTCCCGAGTATTCTTGGGCGGAAAATCTTTATCATTCCTGGATTGACTCCTTCGACTGGTTCGAAGTTCAAGCGGAGATGAACAAAGTGCCACATCACATCACGACGGTCGAGGACCTTAAGATCCACTTCGTCCACAAGCGATCCGAAAACCCCAACGCCATTCCACTACTCACCATTCACGGCTGGCCGGGTTCGTTCTGGGAGTTCAGCCAGGTCTGGGAACCTCTCACGCGTCCAAGCAACCCGAGTGATCCCTCATTCCATGTCGTCTCGCCCAGTATGCCTGGTTTCTGCTGGTCGTCCTGGCCTCCTCGTGCAGGTTGGAAGCTCCAAGACAACGCTCGAGTTTTCGACAAGCTCATGAACAAGTTGGGCTACAGCCAATACATGGTTCAATGTGGCGACTGGGGCTCGTTTGTTGGTCGCGAGCTGGGTTCAAAATACACCGAGTCCTGCAAGCTCGTCCATCTCAACTTCGCCCCGAGTCCGATGCCAGACGGGGTTGAGTACTCTGAGCGTGAAAAGAAGGTTGCCAAACGGAACGAAGACTGGCTCCAGAACCACATGGGCTATGCTGTCTGCATGCGATCTCGGGTACGTAAATCTTCTACTGGGCTGCAAACACTAGCCATAAGGCTCATATTGACGTGTACGTATGAGGCAGCCTCACACCATCGGAATTGCATTGCACGATAATCCCATGGGTATCTTGATGTGGGTTGGCGAGAAATACAACGAGGCAGCCAACCCTGACAATCAGATGAATCCCTTCTGGACGAAGGCTATCTTGACGACGGCTTCACTTTACTTCTTCACAGGATGCATGATGCCATCGATGCTGCCTTACTACGAAAGTCCAACCCATGACAAGTTCCCCGAGTTTGCACTGAAGGAAGAGAACCGGATTAAGGTACCCTTCGGATACACCTCGTTTTACTGGGACACTGAACCGGCTTCGAAGCGGGCGGTCGTGAGGACCGGTAACCTGGTCTTCTACAAAGGTATGAACATTATGCCAACTCGTCTTCGCAACAGATTCTGATAATTTGATAGAAAGGGATGATGCCGGCCACTTTGCCGCTCTGGAGCACCCTGAGGGCTTGGTGCAAGATTTACGGGAATTGGCTGGACAGGCTTGGGAGGTTAAGCAGGAAACGCAGCAGACTGGAGGAGGCATCCGTCCGACTTTTCGGCCTGTTGATTCACGGGTCAGGCAGGAATACGCACCGTAGACGCGAGGTCGGTTGGCAATGGTCAATGGGCAGTAGTAAAGACAGATAGACCAAAGGTTCGTAGTTGCCACTGATGCAACGGGCGACGGTACGATAGTTTGGGATCAAATCAGAATCATGGATCTATGAACTAGGTACCTACCTTACCTTATAGATACTTGGATATGAAATTGTATATCTCTGCATTGCTGCAGGTCAAACTCAAAGGGCAGGTGCGATATCAGGGTTGGCCACTGCTGGTACGTATCCAAATCGGCATCGCGCCTAAAAACCTGGAAGTCGGCACCTTCCCTTCTAGAACAACAATTCCACACACAAAATTTTCAATTTCTCCGATCTCTCGTTCGACATGTCTCGTTCGACTTTTTCCTTCATTCCACCCTGAGATCGCGATCGGATACCAACTTGATCGTCATTTCAAACCTTTTGTTGGTGCTAGGCAGCCGCGGCGTTGACCGCCAATACCCAGTTCAGGCAGGTGCGACCACCAGACGGCCAACATCTGATAAAATCATTCGTCTTCCCTCACCGCAAAGAAAACTCGTTTCTCCGCTACATCTACCATTCGAAGCCTCATAATCTCCCCGAAAATGGGGCTCAACGATATTCCGACAGAGCTGCAAGGCCTCATCTTGGGTCAACTCATCGAACCAAAAGATATTGCTAGAGGAGGCGACATCCTCAACTGCAAAGACCTATCGACATCCCGTCTTGTTTGTCGAACTTGGAACGACCTTGCGCTAAGACATCTCTATCAAGAGATCGAACTGATCGACCACGGCATGCCATACCAGGACCAGGATCCATCTGAGCCTTGGAGTTTTAATCGATGGAACGAAACGGTTGACAACGAGATGATTCGAAAAGCCGCCCAGCGTGTCGTCATCAACAGCGCCCCAGACCACATGTCTATAACCGCCGACTACGACGAATGGAAATGTTGGGAGAATGAAGGCAAATATCCCGACCTCACCAGGTCCATTGACCGACTCATCGAGTTACCCAACGTCAAGGCTGTGCATTTGCGTTTTACGGCTAAGTGCCGCGGCAAGGAAAGCAACTCTGAGGACCTTTATGGCTGGACCGACAACGTCGAGCCTTTGGCGACGAGACTGAACACTCTCAAGGCGGTCTTCAGTGCCATGGTCAAGCGATCCACCGATCCCAAGAACACGACAATCCGATCCCTCACGCTGCAGAACGTACAGAATACCTCTCTCGAATCCCTGGTGGCACCTGCCATGTCGACGGTGATCAAGCACATCAGCAACCTTCACATCTGGGTACTAGAGGAGTACAACGAACACGGCCCAGATCGCGACTTCACTTTCGCCGAACGTCGGACTTTTGAGCCTCATCTTCAGAAGGAAATCCTCCCCCATTTCTGCGACTCTTTGACGACTCTGACATTGGGATTCCGGGAGCCCTGGGGTACCGCGCCAGCACACTTTGATGGAAAGGGCCTTATCTTCCCCTGCCTGAAGACGTTGAATTTGATACGATTCACCATCTCACATCATGACCACTTCGATTGGGTCATTGCACAGACCTCTCTCACAACATTGAGACTCGACAGCTGCTACATCGTTTCACACATGAGCTTCGACTGGAACGAGAAGACCAGAGATGTGCCCAAACACGACTGGGAGCTACTTCCGAGGGGCTCTTTTGGTTACGACTCCGATGACGACCTTGTCTACACGTTCTCAGGTACTTGGGCAACAGAATTCGACAGGATTCGTGCAAGCCTCACCAATCTCGTCGACTTCCGGTTCTGCGATTCAGATAAGGACAACACCTTTAAACACCCTGAACGCATGGAAACTGAACTTCATTGTACCAGATACATGGCGTTGGATGTGGGACTTTGCCCCAGCCCCTGGATATGCGGCGAGAATGGTGGAGTTCTGGAGTTTGGCGATGGCCCCCCTGATCCACGCGGCGACGATGAAGAAGATGATGACGAGGAAGAGGACTTTGAGCTGAATCGAGCAAAGGAAACAGAGGCAGTGGACTCTCGAGCCCTTAACGCCCTAATGCATGCAATTCGGGAAAGAAGATAAAAGTGGCCTAAGTGGATGGCATAGGAGTCTCAACATCACGAGATTATATGGCAAAAATCAGAGTCGTCATGGAGTAATTGATTTTTATTTGCTAGGAGACCAACAGTCAGTCCCCAAAATTGCTTAATTCATGACCTTTCATGAGCTGCTCTGCTCTGCTTGTAACAGTCCGCAGAAATCCAATTCTCCCGCTGGCTTAGCTGTACCAAACGACGTTGGCCGGACCCGACGCCAAGTCAAGGTGAGCAACGGCCGAAGCCGTCGTAGCAGAACCGCTGGCATCAATCTTCCATACTTCCAGGAAGTTGGAGCCGCTGTCGGTGATGGCAAAGTACTCCTCGTTGAACGGGGCCGGGGAGACAGCGTTCGCCGAACCGCCACTGTTCGTGGTGGGAAGAAGGAAGAGCTGCTCGACGATGGCGCCAGTCGAGCTATCGAGGGAGAAGGCGGAGACGTAGCCCGGGATACCGACGGTGCGGGATCGCGTGGCGGCGATGAGGTACTTGGGCGCCGTGGCGCTGGCGTTGCTGCTGGGGATGGAGAAGAGGACTTCGTCGGCCCAGTAGGAGGAAGAGTTTGTGTATCCTACTTGGATGTTAGCTTGATTTCCTGAAAGGCAGTCACGTCCGCATACCTGAGGGAAGCAGGGAGTAGGTCGTGTTGGTGAAGGTCAGTTCGCCGGTAGTGGTGTCGCGCTCGTAGGACGCGATGGAGCTGGCTGCTTCGTAGACGACGTAGACCCATTTGCCGTTGGGGTGGACTGCCAGGTGACGGGGATCAGAGCCCTCGGCAGCGGCGAGATACTGGACCTCCGTGACGGCGCCGGTGGTGTTGTCGTAGGAGTGCACCCAGACAGCGTTGCCCATGTCATCGGCGGAGTAGATGAAGTCGTTGTTGGGGCTCATGTCGGTGCCGTGGACTCCGGCGGCGCTGTCGTAAGTCACATTCGCCGTTGTCTCTTGGAGGACTCCGTTGTCGTCGACGGTGATCGCCAGAGACGAGCAGCCTCCTCCGTACGGGGTTCCGAAGACGGTGTAGGGGGGTGCGGTGGATGAGGTGATGAAGTTTGCGTTGGTGCCTATGGCATCTTAGCACCATGTTATGTATGATAGTTGGGTGGGTACTTACAGTCTGATGACAAGCTCACGTTGCTGCTGTACTCCAGGCTCAAGTCGTCGGTGATGGCGTAGCTCTGGAAGTAACCTGTGGTTCCTACGTACAGGTTCTTTTGACGAGACTATCAACAATGTTAGCGTCTGCATTGCTCGGGTTGTTAACAGCCCACGAGGTGTTCACGTACGTCGAGCGCGATCCATTTAGATCCCGAGGAAGCATCAGTAGTGATGTTGTTAACGAGAGTAAGCGAGGACTTCTCATCGTCAAACTCAACACCGACGATGGTGTTTCCGGAGAAGAAACCGGAAAAGAAGTAGTGAGTGTCAGCCAAAGCCGGCACGGCAGCCGCTGCCAATGAGAGAAGTGTAAACGAGCGCATGTTGATGAATGTGGGACAGATGGGATGAACTGGCGGGCTACCAACAACAAATCATCTTGGCAACGCAGGATCCAGAGGATATATAAAGTCTTTACACGCGTCTCTACAGATTCCCGTTAGATGAGAAGCGCCGAGAACTCCCACCCGGTCAATCAGAATCCCACATTACGAAGCAGCTCAGCCCCGTAGCATTTGATCAGGGGACGTTGCGCGGCTCAATAAACTTAAGTTACCAAGCTTTTCCCCCTGGGGCGCGCAATTCTACGAGTGGCAGATCCCCCCTGTGGAGGACCAAACGCCAAGAATAGCACGAGGTGAGGCTTCTCCCGCGGTGACGAACATCAAAGGGGACTGGCCTATGAGGGGGATGACGCTGCGTACTGACAGAGGCACGCGTAATCACGATCTTCCGCCTAATCTGATTGCAGTAAATGGCGGGTCGGGTTCCCGTCGTTCTGGCAGGGGAAACGTTCGTCCCGCGGCTAGGCAATGCTTGTCTCAATCTAAGTGGCACTACCGGCGTCGTCCGCACTGCATCTTTTTCAATTTCGGGCTGTGTTCAGTGTCCCGGGTGGCTCCCACATTCCGGTCGGCCGGAGCGGACGGCACGGAGCTGTCCTTGCAGAGGATTTCTTGCGGGAGTCCCGACTTCCTCGAAGCAAACAACACAGTCCAAAGCGCATGACTTCAAGGACTTAAGGACTTGTTCACCCTCCAAGGCTTCTGAGTTGAGCTGAGGTCCATCGGTTGGAGTTAAGGAGCGACTGACGTCAGGCCAGATTCACAACGCATCCCCTAACCATAGAATTTTCACCCAATTGCCCATACTGCTTAATTCGAGCATTTTCCTCATCCCGCTACTCCCCTCTCGTATTCTAGCCCGATCGCCTCCGGACCATACGCCGGAGCTACAGCTTCACCGCTTGACTTGAGGTGCTGCATTTGTCACACAAAGCCTCATGGGGCTTCCCTGACTTATGACCGAAATCGGCAACTGGACTACGCCGCACAATGCAACGCAACCACCTTTATTATTGATATTCGCTCTATTTGACATCTGACCGAAATCGGCTTTCCGCGTTCTTCGTCAAATGGCCGGTTCTGGAGATGTGGCATTGTCCCAATTAGGAGATGTTCTGTGAGCTGAACGGCCCCACTTCCGACCGTGCCAACCGGATCACCGAAGGAGATCGATTTGTTGGTGCCTCAATCAAATCATAGAATTGTTATTCCAGTCATATGCAGAGCCTGATGGAGAACTAATGAGAGTATCGAGGCTATGTAATTTGACCCAGCTAGATCAATAACAAGTTTATGTTGCCCGTGCTACATGAAACTTCTAGAGTTACTTGAGCTTTTGTCGTTGTCAATCAGAACCGCTGTATGACGTCCGCGGCAAACATCCGCCGTATGAAATCATCCAAAATCCATCATGTCCTCCGAAAGCATAGTCATCGTTGGGTGAGCAACGACAATGTTAACCCTCTACTGTGTCTGCCGCTTACAAGCTGTGTCAGGGCGGGGATCATCGGGCTCGATGTCGCCTTAGTGCTCGCGCAAAGGGGCTTTGGCAAATCCATCACGGTCGTCGCGGAGTATTTGCCTGGTGACACTGCAGTCACTTACACCTCGCCATGGTAATGTCTTTTTAAAAACGTCTATCCTCATCTTACCGCGGCTGACTTCATATGTCCAGGGCCGGTTGCAACTTTTCAGCAATCTCCGGCAGCGATACCAACGCGTTGAAATGGGATCGTTTAGGCTATGCACATCTATGCAATCTTGCCTCGGAGGCCGAGCGTGAATCTTTCGTTAAACGAACGCCGTCAGTCGAGATGTGGGACGAGGTTGTACCTCACGAGAAGATAAAGTCCATGTCAGACTACCTCGAGGACGTGGGTTTTGATCTGATTCTTGGTAACTTCGCCTGAACAGTAAGCTGACAATCTCAAAGTTCAAGATCATACCTAAGCACGAACTGCCAGAAGGCGTCAAGTTCGCCGTCTCCTTCACGACATTGACCGTGAATGCTCCCGCTCATCTCCTGTATCTTTACGAAAGATTGAAGAACGACTTTGACGTACGTTTCATTAGACAAAAGGTCAAGGATATCCGTTCCGCCTTCCTCAAGCCATCGACCAAAATCGTCTTTAATTGCACAGGCAATGCAGCGAGAACATTCCCTGGTGTTGAGGACAAGCTTTGCTACCCGACAAGGGGACAAGTTGTGTTGGTGAGAGCGCCGAAAGTTCGCACGAACGTCATGCGACATGGCGAGGACTACGAAACCTACGTAATTCCTCGTCCTGGTTCCAATGGCAACGTCATATTGGGAGGTTACATGCAGAAGGGAAATGGGTATGGTGGTCCCCTTATCAAAGGTCTTGATTTCGTCTAACGTGTAATAGTGATGGGGCTACTTATGCCCACGAGACGAAGTCCATCATGGATCGAACTCACAAGATTAGTAGTGAGCTTCGAGAGCAGGATCCAGAGGTGCTGGCGGTTGTTGCTGGTCTTCGGCCCTCACGCGAGGGAGGAGCTCGAGTCGAAGGGGAAGAGATCGATCTGGGTGGTAAACGAGGGCTTATTGTTCACAACTATGGCGCTGGAGGGACGGGGTTCCAGGCTGGGTATGGCATGGCGCTGGAAGCTGCGCAGACTGCGGGGATCGCGTTGAAGGAGCTCCGAAATGAGGACATACGATCCCGTTTGTAATATAAGCTTGCGAGACTTGTCATAGAGAATCTTTCGTTATGCGAGGCTTTCGAAATTGGGGTTTGCTTACCTGACATGGACATGGTTACAAGATAAGAACTTAGACAAACATTGGTCGTGAAAGCTCTGGATAGGTTCGCGTCATCCTCGAAGGGCCCGACGCAGAAGCTCATCAATAGTTATGCAGGGAATTGATCACACTTCCGTCCCCAGCCGCCATCACCTTATTGTTGGAGTCACATGTGTGGTACTTTTCATAATGAGAGCAGAAAATGTGTTCTTTCTTTTCACATGAGTTGTATTAGTGATCTGTCACTGGCTCGATTTGATGCTATCATGTTTTAAAGGTTCTTATTAGATAAGAACAGAAAACACCGATCAATTTCGCAGTAAATGACCAATGTTTCGATGATTGTTAGGGCCTAGTTTATACATCTACAGCTAGGCGGCGCTATAGTCTATCTCAAAGCTGTGATTAGGGTCGTAATGCAGAGCCCAGTAACCATCCCAGATCTTCTTCGTGATGGGTCCAACAACGCCCTTTCCATTGACCGGCTTGCCATCGAGCGTTGTAATGGGCATGATTCCACCAGCCGTCGTGCACATCAGAATCTCATCTGCCTCGTACGCCCTTTCCACGGGAATCACCTCCAGACGAACGGGGACTCCACTGGCTCTCGCAACTTCCAAGACGCTCTTTCGGGTCACACCCTCAAGAACCCCACGGTCAGGAGTAAACAGCGTGCCGTCTTTGATCAGACAGATATTGAAGCCAGAGCCTTCAGTTAGGTGCGCATCTCCATCGGTCAAGAAAGGGTACGTCGCACCACGGTCCGAGGCCTCAAAGAGACCCCGGACTAGGTCACCCCACTGCAGGTTCTTGACGGTCGGGTCGATGGCCCCGGGTGGCACGCGGCGGACAGTTCGGGCGATAACTGCGCTGCCTCCGTGAGGCTGGATCTCAGGGTCCATGCACCAGACGTAGGGTTGGATGAACATGTAGAGGTTGTTGTTGAGTAGGTCCTCGGGCTTCGCGCCTCGTACACCTTTCAGGCCGCGAGTGACGATGAGTTCGACGAAAGCATCTCGAATGCCGCTTTTGGCCACCATATCGACCAGGATCTTCTTGACTTCCTCGCGCGGTAAGGGCAGTCTCAACCGCAATTTCTTGCAGCTTGCCTCCAGGCGGGTCAGGTGATCGTCAAGGCGGAAGAAACGGCCGTCCCAAACCGAGGGAACATCGTACGTGAGATCGCTGTGCATGAAGCCCTGATCCAGCAGTGGGATTCGTGCTTCAGAAAGGGGAACAAGGTTCCCCTCAACCCAAGCGATCCCCTTGGCGAAGGGGTTGGTGGCGGTACTTTTGTCGAGGGCCGCCTGGCGCTGCTCGTAGGCAGCAAACACTTTGTCCATGGTAGCCATCTTGAATCTCGGGTATGATAGCGTCGTAATGATCTTCAAACGTCGAGCGGATGGAAAAGCTGACACTGCGTGGTCACAGAAGAAAGTTGTGGCAATGGTGGTGGTTTCAAATTGGACGACAGAAGCTTGACTTATTCCAGGCGGTCCAAGTTGTACAGCTTGTCATAGCACTTTTACCCTCAGTTATGTTTCGTGAGGCTTAAGTAGGTGATCCAAAACCTCACTCAAGATGATGTGGATTGGTTGCACGCTGTGGCCGGGTTGTAACCGGAAATTTCGCCGTATGCAGTGCTGAATTACTTCGGTCGACTTGCGCGGAACTATTCCCGATGGCAATACACACAATTCGGCACCTCCTGGCCGGCAAAACACCGAATTGGCTTAGTACTGTCTGTGGTTGGAGGTGCCCCGAACATGCTTCGGCTGGCGCCAACTTGAGATATCTCCTAAAACGGAAAAAGTGTACCAGTTTTTGCCCCGAGATTACTTCCCAGGTTAGCCCAAGTGCACCTTCCAATAGAAACGACTCAGAAGCTCAAAGATAATGAAAGATCTACTTGAATGTCGTGAAGACGGAAATGTGATTGGAGGCAAAACAATAGTGCTTAACGCGGTGGTTGTTCTAGGTTATACGGCCCATATTCGACGGAGAGCTACCAATTGGCATTCAATTGTTTGGTGACACCGGAGATGACAATCCGGCTCTGAATTGGTATTTTCATGGAAGCATTTGATTACGAGAAGACTACCTCAGCCAAGGCCCAGTTACATGCCGAAGGCCTTGTGCAAGCCAATCATCACTTAGCTTAGCAGATGAGTCGAATCCATGATCTCCTGGTCTAATTGCCAAGTGAGCCACAGACAAAGGGCTACACGCCTCCAACTTCTTCACGAACTTCATAGTCCCCTCTGCTGGCACTGCCGAATCATCCTCCCCGTGCAAGATGAAACAGGGTGGCAGAATAGGTCTCTTCTCATCGCATCCAGCCTCCAATGTCCTGAGAGGAAACAGTTGAGATTCCTTACCAAGGAAGTCTAGAAACCTGCCGTTCTGCACAGTCGCCAGAGCCAAAGCCAGACGGTCAGGTGGATCCGCCTCCGTCTCGAATTCTTGCTTGTGAGGGAGATCCAAGAAGGTGTCAATGAGTTTGTCTGGGAAATTCGGGACTCCAACGATGGCCTTGTCTGCAGCCCGAGTATAATGAGGCGCCTCGAGGTCAATCATGGGGTACGCCAAGATCAGAGCGCGTGGGTTTGCAAATCGAAGAAGACTAGATTGAAGTGCAAGGTAGCCTCCTACCCGCGGGACAGAGAGAATCTCGTCAGCCTGCCACATTCCTAATTGATGAAGTACGAGGTCACACAGGAGTGGTTGACTCACCAGCGCTTTCGCCAACGACTAATTGTCGCTGCAAGTCCAGCTTTACCCCGTCTATCCCGCGAGATCTCAACCATGACTCAACGCCCTCATTCCTCATCCAAGACCAAAAATTCTCCATGTCTTTCAATATGTCGACTCCTCTGACCTCCGGAAGGAGCCTGTAATTGGGGCTCACAATCACGGCCTCATGAAGCTCGGCATAGTCCAAGATCCACTTGGTGAACCAAGCTGGAAATAGGCTTGAGCCTGTGATCTACGTGATGTTCAGTGAATCATTACTCGTTGAAGCTTACGAGCATTGAATAAGGGAGGAAAACGTACCAGAAACCCTCCGTGGATACGAATTATGACTGGTCTAGGGCCTGCGGATTTCATCGACTTCGGTAGCAGTACATCAACTCCTATATCAATGTCGTCGGAGCTGTACACAGCCCGATGAATAACGAATGGATCAAATTTGGCTGGGGAGTCGGAGAGAAGCATGTCAACAAGGTCTCTGAAGCGGTCATCGCGTTGCTTTTCGTCGTTCGTAATTTTCGAGGGAGAACTCATGATTGATGCAAGTACTCGAGCGTAAGCAATTGAGTGCATGTTGGTTCGTGGTTTTCTGCGGTGCCTTCTTTGGTTGCCAAGTAGTAAGCAGTGTACGACGGAGCTGGGCTGAGTATGCGGGTTGACCAAGCCTTTTAAGTGCACGCGTCAAGCAAGGGAGTCAAATTTCCAGTTTTGACCTAGCTTCATCAACCAAACAGGGAACTGAGTAGGCTTCCATACACCCAAGTGCACTAAGTCTTGGAAGATATTGAATAAAGTTCAGCATCAAGCGCGTCATGTACGCACAAGAAGCAGTTTGAGTGCTCGCAAATGCGATGTATTACACGAAGAAAATATAGGCAAATTCTATTCAGTTCACTTGAGATAGACAAAGAAATGGGCCCAAAGCCATCTTTTCTGAGTCTCCTAATTGATATTGTGCTGAATGTGAGCAACTAAACAACCTTTCAATCTCATTTCGCTCTAAACCCGGATATTTCATGTTCTGTCGACTGTGTTCTTCATAGCTTTCCCCCGTCTGCCCCAACATTTGATTTTAGCGCGCTGTATAATTCAGTCTCGACTCTGTCAGAACACTCGAGAACACAAGGGTCTTGAATTCGTAGTTAGTGACCAGCTCTAAACAATCAACAGTCAAGTGCTGTTCTAGACTCACCTCCATACGGAGCAATCTGCGCCGCAATGATTCCACCAAGCTTGTTCTGTCGGTCTGCAAACCAGTAGAGGTTCGCCAAACCTTCCCAAGAGCCGCTTCCCGCGGCTCTGCCCGTTGGAGACTGGAAATGACTGATCGAAAAGGACAAGCCCCAACCTTCGGTGTGATCTTCCGGCATAGGAGTCAAGGGGGTAGGTCTCGCCAAAAGTGGCTTTGCGACTGGAACGAAAGTGTTTGAAAAACGAGGCTTATCGGGGATTTGGTCCGTGAACATTTCTAGACAGCAGAGTTAACAACCAAATGAAATGGCCAGGGGCGAGTCAACGGAGGCATGGGGAGGACATACCCTCAACGGTGGTTGGTTCAAGAATTTGAACGTTCGTTTGTGCATCTTTTCCGTTATTGAGAAGCACAGATATAATGCCTAGCAAATCATCAGTAAGCTCTATTGGACTTGGTTCAAGTATTGGTATTCTCGGGCCTTACGAGCGTATTCACTGGGCTTGCCAAAACAGCCATGCCCACCCGCGCAGAACAGACTTTCCCTCTCCTTGGGGGTCTTGACGAGCAAAGGCTTTCTGTAAATGTGGTCAATTTCGTAGACTCTACCATATGAGTCCCTTTGATGCATGTGGGCCAAGCTAGTCTTTGCGCCTTGGGAGGGCTTGAAAGTGATGCTTGAGATGCCCAATGGTGCAAATATATGATCCTGAAAATACGCTTCGAGAGAGCCCCCCGTCACACGCTCCACGATGATACCAGCCCAATCAAGAGACGTTCCGTACTGGAATTCCTCACCAGGCTGATTGACGAGAGGCCGACTGATGACATCTGACCGTTCACAGGAAAAGTCATCTAGACCAAGTGGACGATCAACTTCGGCCAATTTGTCGTCCTCGAACGCATAGCCAAATCCAGCTACAATACGTCAGACAAGTCTTGGTGCCAAAAGAAAGTCAGTAATGGGATGATGGCAAACAGCACCTACCAGTATGGTTCAGGAGCATTCTAAGAGTGATCCTGTTACGCTTTTCAACGTACTCCAGATCACCATCTGGATTTCTCTGAAGAACTTTGATATCGCGCAACTCAGGTGCCAGTTGCTCGAGTTGGTCCGCATCATCCAGATTCAGCAGGCCGCGCTCCACACATTGCATACACGCAATGGATGTTATGAGCTTCGTGAATGACAGCAGCCAGAAAATAGTATCTGCTGTCATGGGGGATTTTGTCGAAAGGCCCTTCCTTCCTGACGCGTGGCAGTATATGAGCTCGCCATGTTCGTTGACTGCGCAGTAAACAAGCCCAGGAAGCTTAGAGCTTTTGCCGGCCGTGTACTCATCGATGATGGCGCTAATCTTGTTTGAAGCAACGGCTGACAAAGTCATCTTGAATCCGGACGAATGAGATCGTGTACGTCAAGAGACCGATCATGTGTGGGTTTCCGTGATTTTGCGGCGATGATTCCTTCATTGCAAGTTTTCAAGGTCCATGAGACCGGGATGCGGCTTAGGTATCAACTATCTAGGGCGACGATAGGGAAAGATGGGATGCTGGATTGGTTTGTCAGGTTTCCAGCCAAGAGGACGTGCGAATATCTCCTGTTTGGGTAGTTTACTTCCTTGTCCTCCATTCCTATTTCGGATTTAGGTGGGTCGCCGAACCTAGGATCGCGGGGTGTACATTTGGACTGTCATCTCCGCCCATCGGGCTCGCTCCAGGGTTCTGTGCCGTACGTCAGTCAGGCTTAGCAACTTGCTCCAGTACTTCTGTCTCATCTTCAAAATGCCAGACCAAATTCAGTATCGATGGCTTCCCGGTCCTGTTGGCGATATGCTTCGGTCTTCTTCCCTCGCCACCACTGCAACAATTCCCCTCCAGGGGCATCTCGTCATCACCACAGGTCATATTGGAGTTGACCTCAAAACCGGCGAACTCGTTAAGAGCAACATCAGAGACGAATTCAATGCGGTCATCGACTGTCTCGACGCAGCGCTGCGCGATGCCGGGGTTGAGAAAGGCGTGGGCAGTGCGCACAAGTTCGTTGCCTACTTCGTTCGCGCGGAGGATGAGGTCACCATGTTGGAAATCTTTCGAGAAAGATATCCTGGTCACTCGCCTACATGGACTTCGGTGGTTGTGGCAGGCTTGGTTGTTCCCGAGATGCATGTAGAGCTTCAGGCAGAAGCTATTCGACACAACTAGTAATAGGACCGAGCTATTGGAACCAACAAAACAAGACAAATTGTATCCAAGACATTTCGTTCTTATGTGATTGATCTGACTCCTTCCTTCAATCCCTGTCAGGCATATTTCTGTACGGGTTCCCCGGGTCTGCCAATTCTTCCTCCACGGTAGGCAGCACCTTGACCACCTTTGCCGGAGAACCAATCGCGACAGAATAAGGGGGAATATCCTTTATCACAATAGATCCTTCTCCGATAGTGCTCCCCTTCCCGATGGTGACCCCTGGCAAGATAATTGTGCCACCGCCAATCCAAGCATCGTCCTCAATGCGGACGGGATCTCCGAACTCGACAAACTTGATCCTCGACAGTACGCTCGTCTCGTGGCCAGCACTGTAAATGCTCACGTTCGGACCAAACTGAACACGATTGCCGATAATCACCAAGCTTGTGTCCAGGATGGTACAGCTGACTCGATATTAGATACCCATCATGGTTGACATGGGGTCTCATCATGGGAGAGCGGCGTCTTACTTGAAGTTGATGAAGCAATTCTCGCCAATTATGACGTTACATCCGTAGTCCGGGATGAAAGGAGGCTCAATAAATGTCCCCTTGCCAACTTGGCCCAAAATGTCTTTCAGCATCCCCTGCTGTGTGGACATTAACTCGTCGTAAGGCTTCGAGTTTGGATCCAAAGTGTTGTACTTGTGAAGTAGGCACCGAGCATGGTGACGTCCTGCAAGCAACGCTGGATGCAGCGGGTTGTATCTGTTGGCATGAGCCGCCTGCTCCCCACGCCCCAGGACTTTTGACACCTCGCTTCAGTACTCACAGCATTCCCGATATCATTTTCTCATACTCATCACACCATGGTGTTCCTCTCAACTCTCGTGCAAGCCGAATGATTTCAGTATTCTTCTGTGTTCTGGCCATGGTTGTGGTTTCGTGACTTAGATAATATGATTGGTGAATGTATTGATAATGTAGCTTGATACAGTCAGCTGTTAGTGACAACTTTCTGCTTTATAACCTGGAATGGTCGAGTGATTGGAATAGCTTATCAGTTCTTCAGGAGTCCTTGACTCTCTATTGTCAATGGAATTGAAAAAAGCTTGTGCTTTCAAGCTCCCATAATGCCCCGAAATGGGGATTTTAATATGTCCTAATTTGGAGTTTTTTGTTCGAAGTACCCCGCACTCAGGTGCAAGTTTCCCGCTCAATCGTCCGGCACATGTAGAGAACACTAACAGGGCGGACCCTCATCCGCAGTATTCGGTGTGTGGTGTGTTCTAATGAAGCTATCAGAGGCTTTCCCAGAAGGGATCAAATTTGAACAGCGCTGCGTCCTTTCCAAGAGTGAGAAGAAATCAGGTCGATGATCACAAAGAGATGTACACCCAGAAAGTAAGAGAAACAAGAAATTGATTGATGGACAGTGAAGACAGTAGGCTATGATTTCTCCTCTACTGGTCCTGATACAATTGTTGAACACAACAGCTGTTTGAGTTCACTTGCAAGATGATAGTGAAGTGATGCTGCATGCGGTTAAAACCCCAAGGTAGGGCACGGTAGCCGACCATGTCTCGACCGGGTTTCGCTTTGTAACTACTGAGACTCCGCGCGAAAATGTCTATCAGGGAAATTCGGACAGACGGAAACAAGGTTCTGTGCCGGAAGTCAATGTCTCTCGGCGACTCATTCTCGTCCGTTGAGGGGTTGGATAGGCGGCAGCTGGACGGTTGACATGTAGTTGGATAGATGTCACCGAGACCCAGCAAATGCAGCAACATCAGCTCGGCAATAACGGCATGAGGTCAAGAATCCGGGGTAAATGGGCCTAAGCTTCTGACCTTCGCACAGGGTCCTTATCGGGCTAGGATCGGGATTCTCCTCAGCCCCGACCTGGATGCTGATAAGTGTTCCTGGACGCATTTGCAGGAGTACTGGGCGGCACCATATTGCCCAGTTTTCTAAAATATAAACATTCCGTTGCAGTCCCTGCTGTCCGATCATACAATCATCGTGCGATTCTATGCTCATATCATCCTATTATCGATCCATTCGTAAGAATCTATCAAGACCGTCATGAGGCCAGAAGTAGCTGGCAACGACTTCAAGGCTTCGCAGTCAAAGCCACCCGGGAGCGATGGGCAATCAGTAGTCCTTGGAGAGTCACGGAACCTCGACGATGATGCCATCCTCAGAGCGCAAGGCCATGCTCCAGCGCTGAAGCGAACGTTCAATTTGCTTGGAACGCTCGGCCTAGGATTTAGGTTAGCCGCTCTTCGCTCGACTCTACGAGTATTCTTTGTCTGACTTTGGCGTTCTAGCATCACAAATTCCTGGTTATCATACGCAAGTTGCTTCGGTCAGAGTCTCATCTATGGTGGCCCTCAAGCGACAGTGTTCGGCTTGATTGTGGCTTGCTTTGTTCAATGGGCTGTGGCAGCCGGCATGGCCGAGGAGGCATCCGCGTTCCCATCCTCAGGCGGTACGGGCACTTTCTTATTTCTTTCTTGCGCTAATAGGGATTAAGCTGACGATACCATGGAAAACAGGCCAATACCACTTTACCTTCATCCTCGCTCCGAAGAAACACAAGAGGTTTGCAGCTTTCTCAGTTGGTTTGCTCAGCATCACCGGCTGGTGGGTCATCACCTGCTCTGGACTATCCAACAACGTGCAATCGATCATGGGCATGGTACAATTTGTCAACCCCGATTTCGAGCCCCAGCGATGGCAATTCTATCTGGTCTATCTTGGTCTGCTGCTTGCAACACGTATGTTTCCATCCGATGAAAGGCCCTGACATTCGGTTTGAGTGTCTAACTTCTCACCTAGTTGTACCAATATTTACTATTCCGCAACGGCACATTGGGAAGTGGACGACGCTTTGTCTTGTCCTGTCGATTCTTGGTTTCTTCATTGTCACTATCGTGATTTTGACGATGTGCAAGTCATTCCAATCACCCAGTCAAATCATTACCTTCAATGGCACCAGCGGCTGGCCGGACGGCATGGCTTGGTTCATGAGCATCGGCAATGCAATGTATGCTTTCGCGAGCCTGGATGCAGTTATCCATATTGCGGAAGAGATGCATCATCCCGGGAAGGAAATTCCCCGCGTCATGTAGGTTATACGTTTGAACCTTTTCTAGACAACATCTAACACTGGAGAACAGAAACTTGACGTTACTAATTGGCCTTTTGACCTCCGTTCCGTTCATCATCGCCATGATGTTCGTCATCAAATCAGTTGACGATGTGCGCACGGCGATCTTGCCGAGCTTGGAGGCGTTTCATCAAGCAACAGAAAGCAGAACAGCGGCCTTGGGATTGCAAACACTCTTAACCATTCTGTTCTACAGTAAGTTGTCAAAAGAATTCATCATGAAGTATCGAAGCTGAATCTGCAACAGCCTGTATGCCAAGTCAATGGATAACATGTGGTCGATTGGCGTGGGCTTTCGCAAGAGATGTGAGTGCCTCGCCGCTCAATGATGCCCATATTTCCGTACAAGACTGACTTCAAGAAGAACGGGCTTCCAATGTCAAGCTATTGGACTGAGATCCATCCTTACTACCAGTTTCCGGTCCGCACGACGCTTCTATCTGCTGCGTTCTGTGCTATTTACGGCCTCCTGTACGTTGTCAGCACGCAAGCCTTCAACTCCATCATCGTCTCGGCTGTACTCGCAATCAACATCTCCTATGTTGTACCTCAAGCTATCAGCCTTGTGCAGGGAAGGAAGAAAACTTTGCCAAGTCGTTCTTTTAACCTGGGAGGGTTGGGATACATCTGCAATGCTTTTGCACCCATATGGATATCAGCGATCGGTACGGTGATCTGCTTTCCGAACATCCTGCCTGTATCGGCTGCGTCTATGAATTAGTAAGTCGCAAACAGCGTCTACCTCAGTGTTTTTTCTACTCTCTGGAAGAGAAGCACCGCTAATTTTATCCAATAGTGTTTCTGTGGTGCTTGGAGCGATTGGGCTTCTGATTCTGGGGACCTGGTACTGGATTCGGCGAGACTTCCATGGCCCGGTGATTGACTGGGATGTACTCAACGACCAGAACGCCATTGACTAAGGTTCGATTGTGTTGGTCTCAATATGGCTTGATTGCTTCCATGTTACCTTTTCGCAAATAGTCACGTTTGTTACCGTCAGACATCGAAGGCAGTCACCGGTGGGAATAAACATGTAACCTGAATTTCAATTCAGCCCAGTAGATATTGGTTCTGAGCATGTCCTCGCGCACCCTGCAGGCACTTCTCATCCATTATGGATCCCCACCAGTCACCAGGCCCCGTCTTTACCCAGACTTCCTCCAACAAAGCTGCTGCTGTCAAAAACATGTCATATCTTGTCCTTTCATTCCACCACTTGCAGTAATGCCTTGCCTGCTGCCTCAATTCGTGATTTGAAGTCTCGCAACCTGCCAAGAATACCGGAAGCAAAAGTTGCTTCTGCAGCATTGTACTTCGACGGCAGCAGCTGACGTGGTTGAGAGTCTTGCGAGCAAGTATACCAAGAACTGGGGAGGCCTTTTCTTTGCGATCCCACTTGAACACCCTCTCAATATAGAGAAGCAATGCGTACCTCCAAGCTTCTGCGCAATGGTGGAGATCCTGCCGGTAATCCAGCAGTTCCTCAAGATCCCTCTTATCTGCTGACGGCGGATCTTGCGTTGATGTGCCGGTATCTTTGATACAGTCTGAGTATCCAAGTGCTTCCCAGTTCCTGATGTCTGCCTCAACCGCCAGAACCGGGCCTTTGTCAAAGGTAACGCATGTCATCGTCATGACCAACTCGAATTCCCGTGCGTACTGTCCTAATCGCCTCATATGTCGGAATAGCTCCTCGGGGCATCCAGAAACGTTGTAGAACGTCTCCTCAGTACCTGAATCTTGCCATTGGGAATTATCGAGATACACTTCGGGCAACACATGGCCTTTACGTGTCGTGAGTGAAAGAGTCACATCCCACCTTAATAGGTCGTTAGTACGTGCCAAGCCCAGTGCCATTTGATGATGTGCTACGGCAACTTACCAAAGCAGCATTGATACCTGCGCCTGGACTTGTGGGGTCCGCTTCTTGCCAGACCTTTCCAGTGTCCGAAGTACTCGATGCGCGAGAGCCAGTTGAGATGTCCATGGACCATAAGCTGAAACTGAGCACTTTGAGCAGGGTTAATATTCAATGAACGACGAGCCGAAATCATGCTCAACCTACATTGAGAGTGAAAAGAACCAAAATTGCTTCTAGCACACCGTTCTCGACTGTTGAAACGCTCTCAGCGCTTTGATTTTCCTCCAACATTCTCATTGCCAGCATTTTGTGTTCATGAGCCTCTTTTCCACACTGCCCAGTGGCCTGATTTATGTGGCGATAGGACAGCGCAAGGATGGAGTGAAGGAGTAGCTTCGATTCTCGAGATTTGACAACGCTACAGCGGAAAGGGTTGGCGTCGAAATCAGAGGTCAAAGGAAGAACGCAGAATTCCTGGTCGTCTAAAGGTAATGTTTAGTTCGGAATCGATTGTCCAGAAAGAAATAGCAGAGAAGCGAAATAAAGAAGAGGCAATAATCACAAAGAGCATTAATGTAAAGGTAACATTCAAACTTACATTGCAAGAGGACATTGTCCATAGCGCCAGTGATTGCTTTCGGCGGCGGAACTTGTGGCGAATTACTAAACCCCATGAGCGACACGATCCCGAAGTCCTTCGGTGATAGACACCCATCGAAGTGCGGTTGATCGCCAAGATCCGAGTTATGGGCGCTTGAGCTAGATGTATCTGATGGTGTAGCAGTGGACGAGTCTTCAAGGCCGACCATATTATCCAGCGTCTCCAAGAACGGTGTCAACAGAGACGAAAACTCCAATGGGTCAAATTCGTAGACTGGGAAAGGCGCGTTATCTCCCCACACAAGACCTCCGTTCGTGGTCGGCTCCTCTGGCCACCGAAATGGACTCTCACGTCCATTTAGTTGGAGAGACGAGTGCAAAGGGGCTGAATCGGTGCCGTCGGGTTCGGGGGGCTCTGACATCTCTATCTGGCCACCGTTTTCGGGCTCAGTCAGTGATTCAAGGTTGGCATCCGGCCTGTTCTCTGTATTTTTTGGCATAGGGCTTTCTGATTTGTTGTTGTTTGCCAGAAATCGCGCCTCGCTCATACCGTTGTTAGAAACCTCATGATTGGATTTTTGAGCGGGCTTTTCGTTGTTCAAGTTACGGCGTCGTCGATTCTGGTGGAACGGGGTTGAGTTGGGCTTTCGCTTGCGACTTGGACCTCCGACGAATTTGAAGGCTCGAGGCTGTTTATTGACTACTTCAGCCATTTTTTCTCTTCGTTGCCTTCTCGAAACTTAGTCAAGGCTGGCCGAAAAAGCGATTATGGTAATCACTTTCACTCTAATAGATAGGTACGTGAGTTGGGATGGAAGATGGAGGATACAGAGACCCAAGGCCGAAGATCAAAGTGCCCCAAATCTTCCACAAGAGCTCATCCTCGGATCAGCCAGACAATGATAAGGATACCCAGTTCACCAGCCCGATCCTTGCAACGCGGGGTTCATGCGGGGTACGATAGACAAGATCATATGGGTTCTCCGGAGCGGTAGCCGGGCCCAGAGCTTAAGTGCAAGAAATAGGAATATATATCCCGCTCCAGCTGATCCGCTATCTCTCGCGAGGAATACGTCACGGGAGGCGCCACCATGTCTTTCGGAAATATCATGAAACCATTCCGACAGACAAGAGTTGTTGCAATTTAATGGTCATATCGATGAGAAATGAGGTGAACTTGCGCCCTTTTTGCCGCGGACTCAAAAACGAAAACGAAATTCGCAGAGTGACGCCGGGGTCTGTCAGACAGAGGCTCCGGAGCTATGCAGAAGGTTTCCTGAGATTCAGTGCCATGGTAAGGAACATGCCTAGTCTGGTTCCATGAATGAACCTATTCCTTTTGATTATTTCATTCATCACTAATTCCTGGCTGCCACACTAATTGCCCGTCCGGCACTGTCCCTATCATTATGCTATCTTTTGCTGACAATCCAAGTTTTGATATTGCTCTAATTGTACAGGCCTCCATTTGCCGAAAGGGTAGATCCTGTGGTCCATCGGGCATCCTCCGAACACAGGAAGGCCACCAAAGGCGCGATATCATCCACTTCTCCCACTCGGGCAGCCGCTGGGGTAGACTCGATCAACGGCTGCATGTCCTTCAAAAACTGTTCATCACTCTGGAACCACTGGTCTACATAGTTGAGAGAGACGTTAGTACAATGAGGTAGAAACAAAGGTTCAAGGCCCGAACTCACCCGTAGCAATGGGTCCAGGATTGACGCTGTTCACCGTGATACCATGCGATTGACCTAACTCCTTCGCCCAAGTCCGGCAGAGAGCCTCATTCGCAGCCTTTGTCGCCGCGTACACTGTCTGACCTGCGACGCCCAGGCGAGCTCCAGCGGACGAGATGAAAACGATGCGACCACCCTTTGGAAGATGCGGTTCGACCGCCTTGGTAAGGAATATCGGCCCTTTAACGTTGGTGTCGAAATGACGATCGTAAAATTCGGGAGTGGTATCGACAAGATTGGCCTCGTTGCCTTGGGCGGCGCTGAGAGAATCGCACGGGTCAGTTCACAGCGAAGTCGGAGGGTGAGCGGCAATTTACTTATGAATAACGATGTCAATCTTGCCCGAGGGGCTGATCTTCAGCGCGCTGTCGACAATTTTGGGGATATCTCCCAGCTTGCTAACGTCTGCCTGGCAGACAATGGCTTTCGTTCCGTTGGATTCGACAGTTTTCGCGACCTTTTCCGCGCGCTCGCGGCTGCTTTCGGAGACGTAATTGACCACCACGTTCGCTCCACGCTTGCCTAGCAGCTCAGCAATACCTGCACCCAAGCCTCTGGAGAGCCTCTTGATTAGCCATTGTTATATTTCGCACGACAGGTACCCTACCGGGATGCCCCAGTCACGATAGCAACCTTGCCTTGAAGGCTCAATCCCTTGAAATCAGTCATTGTTGTCGAATGAGGTTGTTAGTTGAAGAGAGTATGAAAAGGGATTCGAAATCGACCGAGTGAGTGTTTTGTGATGAGTGGTTTCTATGCAGAGAAGAATGATTCCCTCAACTTCTTATTTGACTTTAACCACTCTACTACTGACAACGACGCCATCAATGCCCCATCTAATGACGTGCCAAAATTCGCATCTCCTGCAGAAGGATTTCCCTAGTTCCAAGATTCAACACGCATTGTTCCCGTTCAGGTACATGTTCCAGATGAGACAAAAATCAAGACCAGGGTCAGAGGTCCGGCCAACATGAAGCGTTGAGTATTTCCTAATTAGGAAATATCATCAGCTACCCCGCACGATTTCTCCAAAAGTAGCCTGGCGCGATTTTCTGGCACTGCGCAAGATGAATTCCGCGTACCCCAAAGCGCCCTGGGTCGATATCGTGCATGGCGATGGCCTCAGGGTACAGTGGTAGCTTCGGCCTGCGTACCTGAACGCCATTATCCCTTGCCGTCACGGCGTTAAATAGTAAAAAAACAATAATAACAACGAGATGGCCTCGAGGCCAAAAAGGATATGTGCCAGTCCTGTCTTTAGGGTCTATTGTCTGACGAAAAGTCAACATCCAAAGATTGGATACTATCAGTTGTCGACGCTTCTTTCCCTAGCATTCGGCTGAACAATGGCTGTCAAGACCACTGATGGATACGAATGGACTCCAACGTCCACCACAGTTTCCAAAGGCTTGGATTGCGATGCTGTCGTCCAACCACCTAGACGAACTGACATCTCCTTCAACCGTCTGCACGATGTTATTGTCATCGGCGCAGGATACGCCGGCCTTGCTGCGGCCAGAGACCTCGCAACTAAGGGCAAGTTTGGCGTTGAAGCAATTATGGAATTCAAGAAGGCTAACTCAAGGTATAAATTGTAGGCCACTCCGTCCTGATGCTTGAAGCCAGAGATCGCATTGGTGGGAGGACCTATACTGTGAAAAAAGATGGTCGGTATCGAGGGTGACTATTCTTGTACAGCACAACATCTAACCAGACCTCTAGGCTTTCTCTACGAAATGGGAGGCACATGGGTAACCCACCACATGGGCTATCTCCTGAGAGAAATGGTCCGATACAACATGGATCGCGACCTCATAGAGACTGGTAATCCAGACCGGAGCAAAGCATACTACACCATCAATGTGCCCGGCAAGTCCACAATCGAACTTGTAATACCAAAAGCTCCATAAGCTGACGTGGTCGAATCAGGCGCCGAGCCGAGAAAACTCACTCAGGAAGAAGCCGGCGCGATGACATCCCGCGCCTGGGACATCTTCGTCAACGTCGATGGCCAATACTGCCGTACAATCTGCCCTCTACCGCACGCCCAACTTAACAACATCGTCGTAGACCGAGCGATGGTCGAAAAGTGGGACAGGTTATCTTGCCAGGACCGCTTCGAACAGATCAAAGACCAATTCAACGCGGAGGAACGAGGACTATTGGTCTCCCTCCTTCTCCACATCTCTGGAGGCGACATGGAGACCAGTAGTTTCTGGGACATGGCGCGCTCCCACGCCCTCATGACGCACGATTCCAAGAACTTCGGTGACATCTGGCTTCGTTACAAGCTCAAGGGTGGCCAGACAGCCCTCGCTAGGAGTATCTTCCAGGAGGCTCTGGACTACGGGCTGAACTACGCTTTCTCAACCCCAGTCCGATCAATCATCCAGCGAAGTGATGGCATTCTGGTTCACAGTTTGGTAGGCGAGACTTTTAGAGCGCGCAAGATCGTTTGTACCGTTCCTCTGAACGTGTTGAAAGACGTGAATTTCACCCCTCCGCTCTCAACGGTCCGTCAGGAGGCCATTGATTTGGGACACGTCAACCAAATGTCAAAAATACACGTTGATGTCAGTAACCCTACTCTCGAGGGATGGAATGGTATGCGATACCCTGGAGCTTTAATGTACGGATATAGCGACGGTGTGCTTCCCAACGGGAACGTTCATATTGTCGGCTTTGGGAAGGACGAAAAAGGAGCATTCGTTCCGGAGCAGAACCCTCAATCAGCTGTTGAAGCCTTCCAACAGCTTCATCCGATGAGTGTTCAGAGAATGGTAAGCTGCCCTAGATTAAGTGCAGACACGGTTCACCAGAGCTGACGATGTTAAGATCTTCCATAACTGGAGCACTGATCCCTACTCGAAGGGCGGGCCGGCTTGGTGGAGGCCGGGTTATATGTCCAAATATCAGGATGAGCTTCAGAGTAGACATGGTGATGTGTTCTTTGCCAACGGCGACTGGGCTCACGGGTGGCGAGCTTCGATCGATGGTGCTCTGGAGCAGGGTATTACAAATGCGCAGCAAATTGCCATGGAGCTCAGACATGTCGGGAACGTTCTGCAGTCACGGCTCTGATTCGGGAAGGCAACGAAATGGAAGCTGTTCAGCAAATGCAATATGCCGCGCAATACTTTATAACCACCCTTATTATTCTGGTCAATATCTCGCCATACCCCACAAGTGCACATTGGAAGCTGTTCAGGTTTCACCCTGAGTGCCTTATGCGCTTGTTTCTTTTGATGCCTTGAACTACTTGTCAGGCTGCCCCAACACATTACGGAAACCATTTCACCTCCAGCGACATGATCTTTACCACCGCTCTAAGTTCATCTTGATTCTCTAAACCGAACAACGTCTCCGATTGCAATCAAGTAGCTCTGAGAGCATGTCCATGCCGTTATGGCAGAGTAAAGCCCCCATCGACGATGAGGTTTGAGCCAGTCATATAAGTTGATGCATCGCTAGCTAGAAACGTGTAGATCTATCGCGAAGTCAATATCACGTTGCGCGGAAAAGAGTTTCGGAGTTCTTTTACCCCTTTGAGTTCCTGAGGCTGACAGGTTCTGCCACCCGGAATCTTACCAAGCCACTTCTCCATCAACTCTTTCGGCTGTTTTGTAATCACTGCGAGAAATTTAGTTATATCGATAATCCACAGTATGAATAAATACAGAGGCTCTCCATACTCTCTGTTTGAACGTATCCGGGAGACACGCAGTTGACACGAGCAAAATCAGTCCACTCCACAGCCAGAGACTGGGCAAGTAGTAACACCGCCGCCTTGGATGCGTTGTAAGCAGCCTGCGTTTGTGGGACGTTGACCAAGCCAGCGCTGACAGAGGCAGTGATGATAAGGTTCCCCATCTTCTGCCTTTTGAAAATCTGGCCAGCTGCCATGGCCGTCCACATCACGCCGTTGTAGTTCACTTTGTTGACATACTCCCAGGAGTCTTCTGTGTATTCGAGTGACTTGACGTTTTGGCAGACCCCTGCGTTGGCCACCACAATGTCAAGGCGACCGCCCCCGAACGTCTGAACGATTTCGTTGATCGTATTCGTTATTTTCGTGCGGTCGGTAACGTCAGATTGAAAAGCTTGGATTCTTCGACCTGTCTTTTTGGCGATTTCTGAGGCGAGTTGATCGGCTTTGGTACTTGCGTGATATATCAAAGCGACATCAGCCCCAGCTTCAGCCAAAGCTGTGACAACTTGCACTCCAATGCCACCCGAGCCACCAGTTACTATGGCGATTTTGCCATTGAGTGTAAATAATGAGAGGACAGATGCGTCCAGGTTTTTTGGTAAATGAAGAGGCATGTTCGACTTCAGTTTCTGGTAATTTGACCACTGAATAATGAGAGAAGAGGTCAGTGGGCGACGGTTGCTGAGTGATCCTCGGCAGATCTTGACATCTTCTTAACTTTCAACATTCTCTAGAGACTTTTCACGGAGCTTATACAATAAACAGAATGAGGGCGATTCATGAGATACGCTCCACGATACTTTGGAGATAGACTCACTCTTCAACTCTCGTGACGAGGGCCGCAATGGTCCCAGACGTCGGATCTCCGACGCCGACAGCCATCTGAGGCAATCCCAGAAGCTCTTAATAATGCTGACAAGAATGTAACATCCATAGTCGAATGTTACTGTGGGGACGTTACCGCAAGTACCGATTAACTTGCGACTACCGTAGGGAGATTTTGTTTGCAGCCTGAAAGTAGAGGTTGGGAACTGCTCGTCTCGAGGGTCATCGCCGATCACCCTCAGCAAGCTATCGTAGCCTGGCCGGCATTTCAAACAGCCGCCAAATACTATGGACTGTGGAGTTTCCCACGCAACATGGTTCGATCTGGGGACCCCAGCTTCTACCCCGTACGAGCGGAAGTTCCGCCATCGGCTCCGCCCCCGGACTTGCGGCGTTACGGGGGCCAGTCCTGCGACTTATGGCTTGTACCATAAAGACCGCCTGTATCCCGGCGCTTCACGCATATACTGATTCTGAGCCCCTTCTCGGAATCGAACGACGTTCTAGTTGAATGTATTGTGTCTGACTACCTATCAAATCAATGGTTTACTATTGCAACCATGGCCTTCCTGACATTCGACCAGACGAAGCCTTGGATGGTAGCGGCTAAGCTGAAGAAAGGCTCACTTCTGATCGCCGTGAACTCTTTGGCGGGCATGTCCATCTTCTTCTTCGGTACGTCATCAACTGTGAAAGTCTTTGATACATCGACGTTACTTACGTTTTTGTCTGTACAGGTTACGACCAAGGCCTCATGGGCGGCGTAAACCAGAGTACCGACTACATTCGCCGCATGGGCCTTGGATACATCGACGACGAAGGCTCCCCTGTGATTACCGAGACTTTACTCCAAGGCGGCATCATGGCGATATTCTATCTCGGCACTCTCGTAGGATGCCTTGCTGGCGGAGAATTCGGCGACAAGTTTGGACGCATTGGCACCATCGGTCTCGGAGCGACCTGGGCCATCTTTGGCGCCGCCATTCAGTCCTCGGCCATGAATCCTGCTTGGATGCTGGGTTCGCGTTTCGTCAACGGCATCGGCACTGGCATTCTGAACGGTATCGTTCCTGCCTGGGCATCCGAGTTGTCCGACCATACCAGTCGAGGAACCTTCATTGCGATGGAGTTCACTCTCAACATCTTTGGCGTCGTGGTAGCATACTGGCTGGCGTACGGCGTCAGTTTCATCGACAACGGAGCGTCGGAGATCCGTTGGCGATTCCCCATCGCTTTTCAAATTCTCCCTCTTTTGTTTCTCGTATCTGTCTGCTGGGCCTTTCCCGAGTCTCCACGGTGGCTTATCAAGGCAGGAAGGAACGAGGAGGCGCTTTTCATCTTGCGACGTCTTCGAGGTGTCGACGGAGAAGACGAAGGCGTTGCCGAAGCCGAGCACAGGGATATCCGCAACGCGATCGAGCTCGAAAGATGTTCCGAAGGCACTTCCTACTTCCACATGCTGTTCGGGCTCAAGTCTGGAAATCTTCACACAGGTCGCCGCGTCCAACTGGTTATTTGGCTGCAGATCATCCAGTGTTGGACAGGTATTGCTGGAGTAACGATGTACGGGCCGAGTAAGTTACTTCAAACATTGCCCCCCCTCACGATTTCAACGGTGCTAATGTATGGTTTGTCCAGCTATCTTCCATATTGCCGGCTTTGGGCCCGAAAAGACTCAGTGGGTTGCCGGTCTTAACAATATCTTCTACATGTTTTCGACCTTGATCTGCGTCTTCACCATCGACAGAATCGGGCGCCGATGGACTCTCTACTGGGGCTCCGCAGGGCAAGCTCTCGCCATGTTCCTTGTTGGTGGGCTCTCCCGAGGCGGACTTGATGCCAGAGCTGGTGGTAATGCCGATATTGCCAATAAATGGGGCGCTGCAGCCGCATCTATGGTGTATTTGTACACCTTCATTTTCGGCGCATCGTGGCTGATTCCACCTTGGCTTTACCCAGCTGAGATCTTCCCTATTCATGTTCGAGCGAAGGGTAATTCTTGGGGTGTTGTTGGATGGAGTATTGGGAACGGGTGAGCTTACCACAACGTTGTCCTTTGGCTTTTGCAGAAACTGACAAACCTCGCAGCACACTTACTCTTCTGCTCCCTTACATCGTGGGCGCTATCAACGAGAAGATGATGTACATATTTGGTGCTGTCAACGTACTCAGCATCCCCATTGGTAAGCACGACGTCACACTTAGCATTCTCAACGGCACCTTTGCTAACAAGACACCAGTCTATGCGCTCTACCCTGAGTCAAATCAACGCACGCTTGAAGAGATGGACCTTCTCTTTGCTGCCCCAACCCCATGGGCTTGGGACGCGGAGAAAACGTTTGCCCGGTTGAAGGAGGAAGCCACCGCAGCGGACAAGGATATTCATGACGTGGAGGCCAAAGACGGAAGAGCGTCCCCAAACCATGTTGAGACAGCATAGTATTGTAGTTCATTAGCGACTGTTCGCTTTGATCAATTGTAGTGCTATGATTCAGTAAAATCAGAAACTTCACTGCTCAACAATAAATTCCTAGTCTCATATCTGCTGTCGAACACGACTTGATGAACGACGCAACGCGCTTTGCCTTATGCAAGGACGCACCGGCGGTTAAACAATACCACCACCACGGCTATGATGAAGCTCTCGCCGCAAAGTCATGAGCATCGGAAATCCGACAACATTGGGAATTTGTCTCCGACAAAGTTCGTGGGGATATGTTGAGGAATCTTGCACGTGTGGAATTAGAATAAACATCTTCTGAGCGTCTTCACTTTGAGATCTGAATTCAAAGCACCACTTCATGGCAATGATAATCTCGTGCGTCAGGCCATATACGATGCAAATTGTCATAGTGTGGTTGGAGAAGGCTTCAGTGAAGATCCGGTATATACTAACTCATACATCAATGTGTCTTTCCGTCCTTCGTTCCTTCAATGCCTTCAAGGTCGCTGTACAATCTCCATTGATAATCCAAGCTAGGGTCATTGAATCTGGCCTTGATATCCAGGGTCTCAATAGCCTTCATGTCCTCCGGTTCTAACTTGAAGTCGGACTCCACGTTCTCCTTGATCTGCCAGTCGATGGTGCTCTTAGGAATGATTGAACGGCCGTTGTTGATACCCCAAGCCAAGACAATCTGCACAGCACTTTTGCCGTACTTCTTGCCCAGGTCTTTGAGTAGTGGCTGATCGATGACGCGCATCATGTGTGATACCTCCTTACTCCATCCCGTGGCGCGGTAGAAATCGTTCATGTTTCCGAGGGGACTGAACTGCACCACATGGATGCCTTGAGACTTCAGCCACTCGTTGAAAGACTTTTGCTGCAAGTATGGATGAACTTCCATCTGATGAACAGCAGGTACCTTTTCACACCAAGAAGTCAGCGAAATCAACCTCGAACAGCACATTGTCGGCAACTCACCATAGAGCACTCCTTGATGATAGTTTCCAGCTCGCCCTTGCTGAAGTTAGAAACGCCAATAGCCTTTGCTTTGCCAGCCTTCACAAGATTCTCCATAGCCTTCCAGGTATCGACGAAAGTAGTCTTTCCCAAGATCATCTTCCCATCAGCGTCTCTCGGGAACCGATCTTCGCCACGAGCGAATGTGCATGGGTAGTGCATCATGAGAAGGTCGACATACGGCGTGTCGAGGTCTGTGAGAGATTCGTCGAGCGCCCTCTCGACATCGTCCGGATGGTAGTTGTTGCACCAAAGTTTGGTGCCGAGGAAGATTTCTTCTCGAGGTATGCCACTCGCCTTAATCCCTTTACCCACTTGTTTCTCGACGTCGTAGACTCTTGCAGTGTCGATCAGTCGTAGACCAGCTTTGAGGGCTCTGGAAACGGCATCCTCCTGAGCGTCCGGGTCTTGGAATGTCCCGAATCCAATCGCGGGAATGCTCGCTCCGGTGTTCAGTTGAAAACGAGTTTGCCGCGTCGCGATGCCTCTTCGTACATGGAACAGATGAGTAGAAGGTTTGATGGCTGACGGTGAGCGAAGCTGCGGAACCTGTGCCGCTAGGCGAAGAGTGTATCTTAGGGTACTCATGGTGATGTAGGATTTTCTGAAGGTTACGAGCTGCGATGCAAAAGATGCTTACCGGAGTACTAGACTTGATAATGTTTCTTATAATTTCGACGCCAAACTTGGAACTGGCGCGTCGCCGCGAGCAGTGAACCCCGTGACAATACTCAAGGGTGCGGGGTGATGGATCGGTCAGATTGCCGCATCCCCCGAGACGAGGGCCACAAACGCTTCGCAGTCGTGACGAGTTTACGACAGAAACAGGTAATGTAACACTTTGGGTTGTAACATTAAGTCTTGTGAAATATTCTTCATTAGATTTCCCTCCCCTGATTCTACAACCTTTTCCCAAGCCCCAGCATCGACATCCCATGTTCGCGTATGATTTCCCAACAACCATGTTCAAAATAGTGAGGTTTGGACTCTTCCCGCCCTTCTTCACATTGAAAATTCGAGACCGCTCGTTACCATGAGACCGAACATCATAAATTGGCCGCGGTACCTCATGGTCTGAGGTTGACATATGCAATGTGAACTGACATGCCACATCCTCTGCCTGACTCCAAGTCAGACAAGGCACTAAGCGAGGTGGGAGAGCTTGACGCTGAAGAAGATGCTGAACAAATCAGTGATACCTTGGGTTATACGTAGGTACGTTCATCGTCTGTAAGGAGTCATGAACGGTCTGATGGTTTAGCGAAGCTATGTAGCCGTCATTGCGGCGTCGTGCTAAGTGACCTCACCCGCCAATGACAGGTCTACCAGGCTCATCGTTACACCGATTTGAAGAAGCCAATTCAGGTAGCGATGCTACACGGTCAAGAATCGATGCGCATGAAAGTCGTTCGTCCACATAGTCTGAAGGCTGACCCACCACAAGAGTTGTTCACGACACGACATTGGCATGGACATATTGACGTGAGATAAGGTACCACGAAGTGGATGTCGTGGTCCCGTGCGCAAGCTTACAGCAACGATCAGTATTCCGCCATGAAAATATCTAGAGACGTTGAGAAATCAGTGAGATTCAATGAGTTCTTTAGACGGTATAAGACCATATTGGGTTACGCTATTCTCACTCTATGCCTAAGAAAACCAACGGTGAAGTCCTTCGAACTGTCTACAGATTCAGAATGAGAGTGTAGTTTTGATAGTCATATAATGTTCTCATTATGAACTTTCGCCAAAAATGAATTATTCTTGAGATCGCTATAAGTAAATGAAATTTGCTATTGAAATCCATCCAACTGTCGACAGATATGTTGGCGTATCTCATTTTATTCATGTACTATTGTGCTTCCTATGATCTGAGATGAACACAAATGAGAATTGAGATGTCTTTTCGTTACTGAGATTGGAATCCGATGGCTTGGCTTGTCACAACTTTCATCTATACCACTATACGGCGGTAGGCTCAGGGAAGAGCGAGATACAATGTCGCACGTCCCAAATAAGGTCAGGTTCATATACTTATTTGATCAGTACAGTAAGTGTCGTCTGAGAACTGACGTTGAAACATGAGAGCAGCCGGTTTTCCTCACTCACTCACTCGCTTACTCATTGATAAAGAGTAGGCTAGCCGTCATTTGAGAGACCTTATCATCAAAATCTTACAGCAAGACTATTAATGTAGGAATCGCGATGACTGAAACTCTCACAGCCTTCCGCTATTTGTCCTCCAGCTTAAGATACCAGTCTCAGGTCTCACTTTGAAGCGGTGAACTCAGATGAAATGGACTGGATGAATGTCTATGATGTCTTATCTTCTTTCATCAAGCTGTTATGAGACGCCATTGGTATATCGCCACTGCCCATAACTATTTGAAACTTGATCTCTTTGTTCAGCAAATTCTTATGTAAGTACATCAGCCCAGACGCGGTCATCATGCACCAGACTCGGATGTCGGAAAGCAACATGACGCTCAAGGCGTTTTTAGTGGAGAGACGACCCCACAGACCCGGTCCGTTCACCGCAAAACTTTTTTTCGTCGCTTTACGCAGTGCATCTGCCCGGCTTCCTCAGCCGCTGGGACCGGAACTCTGTTTTGTCCCCCATCAAACATTGAAGTTGCCTTTCCTCCTTCAATTTCGGACGGAAGCACCTATCCGGCGTCGTCGGCCAATGTACCATCACACCCTCTCGAGATTAAGCACAGCAAGGTAGCGGTTTAGCCGTCCGTCAACCTAAATTCAGCTCCTTTGCAGTTGTCAGGTCCCAGGTCCCCTGAGTCGCTCGCTCCTTTTCCATCTCCTCCGTTCCGCTCCGTCGTCCTTGCTCCACGTCGTCCGCTCGCCCGTCGTCGCCGCCATGGATTCGCGTGACCGCGACCGCGACGAGGATGACTACCGGACCGGCGAAACCACGCCGCTGCTGTCGGATCAGCCGATATCAAAGACGGAGCCTGTCGTTAGCAGCTGGTTGACCGAGTCGCGGTTGCTGTGTCAGTACTCGCTGCCGCTCATCGCAACGTATCTGCTTCAGTACTCCTTCACCGTCATTACCACCTTCGTGGCGGGTCATCTGAGCGCAGATGACCTCGCCGCCGCCAGTATCGGTCTTACGACCATGAACATTATTGGTCTTGCCATCTACGAGGGAATGGCTACCGCTCTCGACACTCTTTGCGCCCAAGCCCACGGTTCCGGACGCCTCACCGCCGTCGGACTTCATGTTCAACGTATGCTCATTCTCATGGCCATTGCCACGATTCCCATCGGCGCCATTTGGATCTTTTCTCCATCAATCCTGTCACTCTTTGTCAAGCAGCACCACCTGGCTGTGAAGGCCGGCTCCTTCCTGAGGGTCAGCTTGATCGGTATCCCCGGCTACGCCGCGTTCGAAGCTTTGAAGCGTTTTCTTCAGGCTCAAGGCGAGTTCAAGAGCGCCATGGTGGTCCTCATCATATGTGCCCCGGTCAATGCCTTTCTCAGTTGGCTATTCGCTTTCAAGATGGACCTAGGCTTGGAGGGTGCTGCCCTGGGACAGGCACTCGCCAACGATCTCAGACCCATTCTTCTTCTAGTTTATATCGTCTTCTTTGGAAAGTGGTCTCACTCATGCTGGGGCGGATTTTCCCGAAAAGCGTTTGAAGAATGGCGCTTGCCTGTTCAGCTCTCCATCGCCGGATCTCTCGTCAACCTCGGCGAGTGGGCTGCTTTTGAGATCCTGACGCTGAGCACCTCCTATCTCAGCACAGAACACCTGGCGGCGCAGACGATCTTGACGACCATCTCTGTCGTCATGTGGCATATTCCGTTCAGCATCTCCGTCGCCATCTCGACAAGAATCGGTCATCTCATCGGCGCCGGTCTCGTGCCGATTGCCCGTCGGGCCACCACCCTTTACGCTATCGTCTTCACCGTGGTCGGCGTTCTGGACGGCGTCATTCTCTTCCTTTTCCGCAACCAGCTGGGACTGGTCTTCTCCGAAGACGCCAGAGTACAAGAGTTGGCGACCAAGTCGATGCTTGCCGTCGGCGCTTTCCAGCTCATCGACTCCATCATTTGTGGATGCAACGGTGTCCTCCGAGGCCTCGGCCGACAATCAGTTGCCGCATATGTGGTTTTTGCCGTCAACTACATCGCGGCCGTACCTATAGCGGTTTGGCTCGAGCTGGGATCTCCTGCGATGGAGCTCGATGGCGCTTGGATCGGTCTCGGCGGTGGCATGGTAGTGATTGCCATCATCGAGTGTATTTACCTGAAGGTCATCAGGTGGCAGGACTGCGTGGAAAGCGTCCGGTCAAGAGAAGGGATCTAATAAGGCCACACCATAGATTAGCGACGGTTTAGTTAGACAAAACGATTGTTTCTAGATACCCGTAAACAATGAGAAGCTTCTTAAATCTAAGATCCGAATCAGTACCCGAGACCATGTTTGACGGCGTTTGCTGTGCTTTTACCCATGATTCGTCAACCCCGTAGTCTTAGCGGGTCGAGTTCTTACATAAGCCAGCCTAGCATGCATTATTTCGGCAGTCGCGAGGGGCGCGCCTAACAAACGACTTAACCTAATAACAACGCATTCATAACCACGACCCGCGCCCAGCTTTGACGCACCGCACCATCACAAGCTGCGACCCCCTTTCTTTCAGGCAATCATGGAAGACGTCTCTGATGAAGACACACCAATGTATGAAGAGTCCAATTTGGACGCAGCGCAGTTGAAGCCAGCATGTCTCATCTGCCGCGACTTGGATAGAAGGAAAATCCGCTTGTCCGACGTGCGGACGTACGCCTTCGACAATGTACCCTTTGAATGCTTGGAGTTCAGGTTCAAAACCTTTGAGAAGAGCGCCGCCAGAGGATGCCAACTTTGCTATGCCATTGTCTCTGCGGCAAAACAGCTTGCGAAGCCTGATCTCCCCTCCCGTTGCATACACTCGGGCGCAGGGGGGGTGGCAATACGACTCGATGCCGACCCAATTGAAATAGCTGCAGTTCTTCCGTATGTCTCGCGAACGGCTGGCACGGGATTCATGAAAGTAAACTTCGAACTCTTCACAAGTCCCGGTAAGTAGATATACGATGTCCCCCTATGTAAATCCGAGAGAAACCGAAAAGCTGACGTGCCCGTTTTCTTGAAGATAAGCCATCGCCCTGGCCAGTCTTGTTTCCGGCTTATAGCCCTTCATTGAATCTTCATTCGACCAAACGGACGAAAATCGTCAGAAATTGGATCGCGGCCTGCGATGCTTCTCATCCGTCCTGCAGCCCGAATCTCTTTCCAAATGATTGCGGCATAGCCCCCCCACGAAGAATGCTGGAAATCAGCAAGAACCCGCGGAATGGCCTGCGGCTGGTTGATTTCTCTACGGATTCTGGACCTTATGTGGCGGTTGTTCATGCCTCCGTCACTCAACTCCAAGCTCCCTTGTCGACAACTACTTCGAACAACATCAAAGATCGCGAAAACATCATACGATGGTGGCAAATCCCGGTTGCCTTACAGGAGACAATCACAATCGCCCATGAGCAAAACGTACATTACATATGGATACAGGATCTTTGCGTGATTCAAGACGACACGGAGGACAAGAACTGGCATATGGACCGACAAAACGTCATATACGGTCGTTCACACTTTACCATCGCTCTACCAGACACCAAGGACTTGCGTATCAGCAATTTTGTCCGAAGAAAACCGGGTTACAGGACCTTTCCTTATCCCACCCCACTGATGCTCGGTCCCTTCCAACCCCAGGTTCATCAAACCCTTACAATTCCGCTCAGCCACAAGGGCCAACAGCATTTTGTGTACGCTCGCCCTTCCATGTCTAACGACCACCGGCTACTATCCGATCTTAAGCTACCTGGCTGCACGATGGAGTGCAGGGATCGTGATCGTTTCTACGGACAAGACTCCACATTTCAAGCAATCATTTCATCCTCTCGAGTCCTCCATTTGCGGAGTTCTGAGATAAGTTGGCAGTGTGTTGAGGCGGAAGAATGCGAATGTGAAGCCAGACGGCATAATCACGGTCCCCCTGCATTCGGTGCTGGCGGACGATATCCGGGTCACCCGACTTACCTGGACCTGTTGGCCAGGGAGGGATCAGAACTTCCGGAGACGCTCATTCGACAGCTGTACATGCAGTTGCCCAGCGCAGATCCCAGTGGCAAGCTTGATCGAATCAGCAGTCTCTTGCGTCAATGTTCTCAGCTCAGCTGTCCCCCGAGACATATGAACTTTGCTGGGATGCTTGTGAAATCCGCAGGCTACCTGGTACAAGAGTTGTTGTGGACTTTCATCAAGCCGCAGGTGTCTGTCGAGGTGCCCGCCGGCTCTGGTCCGGACGGACTCAGCCCTTCGCCCATGCCGATAATAGAGACGTATCGACACCACTCTCCCAAGATTCCTACATGGTCCTGGGCGTCCATGGTCCTTCGCCATTACGAGACGATGTGCCGCCCCGAGGAGATGTATTTCCCTTACCGGCAAGTCATGGGAACTTGGTCAAAGGACGAGTCCTTCCGGCTTGAAAGGTCGAAATGCGCCCCACGCGTCGGGGGCCGTGGGGACAGCTTCTTGGCCGCAAACTGGGTTCTACAGGTGGCCGGAAAGATGATCACGGCAGAATTCACCGGCTGGCAAGTCATGAGCGCAGTAGACCCGGCTGTTGGGCATCCTTACCTCTTCAAAATGTTGATGTCTATACACCCAGTCCCAGCCCTCAAGCCTACGTACGACGGATCGTTCTTTCAGCCCGATTGCTCTCAATGGCCGAAGTCACTCGATGCGGAAGATCCTCTCAGCAAGCGCGTGGAACTCCTCCTGTTGGGCAGGGTACAGGTGGCCGGCACATCTGCACCACCTGGATGCGAGTCCGAGTCGAAATATATTGACGTAGGCCTGGTATTGCGCAAGTCTTCGCGAAACTATGCCACAAATGCATACGAGCGCCTCGGCACGTTTGTTGCGCTAGCCGAGCATGAGATGTTTGAAGGATGCAGTGTACAAGACATAGCTCTGGTATAAGAAATAGTTGTGCCTCAGTTTAAACACTGGACTCCCACTTTGTCCAAGTATAGGAAACCCCCCCGTGCCTTGAGTTGTTCTTATCTGCACGTTTAGTACCCATATTCTGTTTCGAGCTTTTCCCAATTGCGGTCGCTTTTGGCCTTCAGCACAGCTGTGTACTTCTGCCACTCCGTAGAGTCCAGTGGGGAGCCCACGCGTTCGTCCTCAAAGACCAGTTCCCCACGAATTTGTCCCTCACGGAACTCTCTTCTGTGTATCATCGTGCCTTCTGAGCAAACATATCCGTTTCCCGCCTCTGTCTCCTTACCCAGAAGATCATGGAGCTCACTCTTCGAACTCTTTGAACCGCGCGACGGGCAAAGGTTGACCATGGAAGTCTTGCTGTCGGCAATAGAAGCAAGATGAATCTTTGAGAGGTGCGGTGCTTCATCGGATAGGTATCTGAAGATAGGTTTCCAGGTCCCTTCAGTGAGACGAACCCACTTGAACGAAGCCTTCTGAAGCATCGGACTCTTCTTCAGAAACTTGAGCAAAGATCTCTCCTTGACGGGTAACATGTCCAAAGATAGGTTCTCCAGGTACGGCAACGTGAGCGAATCGGCAATGAAATCAAATATCTCGCTGTAGGCATCTGTCGTTCCTATCAATGTGTCGTAGAAGTGAATGTCCAGTGTCTTCAGATTGGGCATGTGATGCAGCATGCCGGCGAGCCCGAAGAAGTTCTCCTTGGCGGTTGCTAATGAGCTTGTTGCCGGCAGGCAATGATCGTCGCGTTCACGGCGGCCCATGAGACCATGGCGCACTTCCAGGAGATTCCGTCTAGTGGCAAGGCTTGTGGAAAACTTCTTAATCGCTCCGGCGGCGTCCGAAAAACGTGAATTCTTTGCATTGAGCGTCGGAAGAAGCTCTGCAAAGACGATGCTCTGCAACATGCCCCTGCACCACGCTGGGGCTCGGAAGACGACAAGCTCCTTGATCGCGACCCCGCTCTTGGCGATGGCCGACATGACGAGGGTGAATCCCGCAGCAGCACGATGAGTGACTGGCTCAGACATGCGCGGAATCTTCGCTCCCCTTTTCATCGCCGTACCCTTCGCTCGTCCGCCCAATTTCTCCTGCGGGCCCCCGATTTCGATTCTGTCGAGGGAGCTGATTGCCCTGAAAGCGGTCGCCATGCTATCGACCAGCTCGTCGTCGTATTGCTCACTGTCGAGGAAGCTGAACCTGGTCGCGTCGATCGTTACGTGTTTGATGGCTACGCTAACGATGGCGCTGCCGGTCGACTTCTCGGCGAGTCTGGTGGTCTCTTCGAGGAGGAGGTTTAGCTTTTGATGTGCGAAGTGGCCGAGGAAATGCGGCGTGAGGCATCGTGAAGCAAATTGCCGGCTGGCTAGACGGAAACTTTGAATGGATTTGAGGTCGAGGTTGTTGATTATCCTTGCCGTGATTTCTGGCGGTAGGTCCAGGAATCTGAAAGTGCCTCTCGCTATGAAGGCAGTTTGACTGCGAGTCCAGACCATTGCGACCACTAATCTTGGGTTTTGCAGAAGCAAAGTCCAGTCCAACAGGAATGGGCTGCGGTCTTGACTACTTACTTATGTTGGGGTGTGGTGCGATTCCAGGCAGCGGATCAAACCATCCATGGCCGAATGGAGCGCTCTGGTTGGGCTAACCTTAACAACAATACGGCCGATCCTCCTGAGCGAAGCCTAGAATCTGGGCAAATGAGCACATGAATGGGCGGTGTAATCTCCATCGGGGATTCTAAACCGGGCATATTGGGACTTGGCTGTTGGTGCACAGTGCAAAGCGGTGACAGCGTATGTGGCTCGCGTGTTGCCACACGCATCAGCCACGGTCTTTGTAGTTCGCTGGCTGATGTCCATCATCATCGCCACAACTGTCCTTTGGGTGATATGATGGAAGTGCATCAATGTGGCGCGATGATGGACTCAATGTTATAAGCAAAGCTTCCCATCAGCTTCAACAACTCAGGTAACAAAGCAGTAATGTTGATGGTAAAGCACCAATGCCTCCCGGATCACCTAATTTAAGTAGATGCTCGAGGAGGAAAGGGTTCGTTTGCTGATGAATCTCTTCTTGCATTCCAATATATCGTCTTTGTCGACCGTCCCGATCTCGCCGTTCTTATCGTCGGCCCTTTCGGCGTGTGGGGCCGAGATAGATGGGCGCGGTGGGTCCCACTCCGAGAGCTGCCGGAGGCATCGGTATGACAGGCGTCCCACTGTCTTCACACGAGGCAGCGACAAGAATATCGGATATCGTATCAATGAAGTATTCTTCCCCCAATTGTGATGTCATGGAGTAATTCTTGAGGCTATCTATCTCCCCATTCTTTAATCATCATTCTTCGAGGATGTCAAACGCTATCTGCCCGATAAGCTATGTCAACCCCGGCTTGCGACCCCGCATCGCGGGGAAGATAGACTCGCGGACTATCGGCCGTAGAGTTATTCACCAGAAAGGTCGGTTGAAGACGACATCAAATTTCCCGCCAAACCTTTACGTATGAGAAACCTCATCGGATCTTGCGGACAGCGACAAACGCATAGCATACGAGGACCGACAGCACGATAAGAGACGAATGCTAGGATTATGTGCATAGCACTATCGATGGTTGCATTTTGATAATGCATGACAGGAGAGGGGTGTCCATTGGAGGTCTTGGCACGCAGATTCAATAGATAGCACACAAGTCTACAATGATCTACTACTACATTGTTATGGCGAGGCATGTACTCAACAGTTGTCAGCCACATGTAGGGAGAACAGTCTCGGTCTTCTTCTGTAAACCGGCCCGGGCATTCGGAGAAGTCCCAAGGACATGGACCGGCATCAGTTCCGTGAGACTAGGGCCTTGGCATCATTGCCTACGGCAACGAGAACTCTTCGATGATAAGCATTTCTCATAAAGTAATGTTCTCGAAGGCGCGATATCGGAACTACAGGGTCAAATATAAATGGAATCAACGAGGTCTTCGAATCTTTTCGGCTTTGTTCTTGATACTCATCTGCAGCACCAATAGTTGATAGTGATCGGTGCAATCTCCTTCGCCTCCACCATGACCATCAAGAAGGCTGCGTTGAGCTTATTGGCTCTTGCCATCGTGCCCGCGACATCGAAGCCTAACACAAGCCATCCTTTCAAGCGTGCTGCCAACATCAGTACATGCAATGTCAACGAAGCTGCACCTAAAGTCAAGGCACCAAAGACGAACGTCTGGTCTCCGATCTCCCCTGACGACAACTTTGCCGTCTGGAACCTGCTACATGATCCATCAACTGGTCTCAATCTCACGGATCCTAGTGTTGCAACTCTTACAGACAACTACGTGTACTGGATTGACACTCTTCACACCAACAAGTCTGATGTCTTGCCTTACCTCACCGGCACGGCTGAACCTCCTCCTAAGTATGCTCGAGCGGTCATCCTCTCTGGTGGTAAGGGCGAACCGGACTCTCAAGAGTATATGGTTGGACCACTTCCAGTCAGCGCCGAGACAAAGGTCGAGAAGCTCGACTACATCTTCAACGGTGGCAGTGGTGGCAAGATCCCGTTCAACAGCCGCTACTTCGATGCTGCCCGTACTGCTGCTACGGAGCCGCTCTTGGTCTCCATCATGAGCAACATCTCAGACATTACGTCCGAACTCATTGATGGGGTGTACTACGGCGCATCGGACAACCGAACAACTCTCACCTCCACAAGCGGAACGCCTCTCTCATACGACGGGACCCAGGCTTTCCGCACGGTCATGTTCAGATATCCCAACTCAGCTACCTACCTGACTCCGCTCGACTTCTTCGTAATTCTCGACATTCCTGGTACCGATCCGTCTCACTACAAACTGAGGGGCATCGTTACGAATGAGAAGTTTTTCTCCACTGTGGACTCTTTCAGAGCTGCATGGGAGGCTGGTGAGCTGGTTGAGACTTTCAAGCAGACACGCACACCAGACTGGGGCCTTCTCGATTACAAGCCAGAAATGGGCGTCCGAGACTTGGAGGACAAGCTGGCGCCTCAGAGTCTTGAAGTTGGCGGCAAGCGTTACAAGGTCGATGAAGAGGAGAAGTACATCGAGTACATGGGCTGGTCTTTCTACACGTCCTATTCTCGAACACTGGGGCTCATGTACTACGACATCAAGTTCAAGGGCGAGAGAATCATCTACGAGCTGTCTTTGCAAGAAGCAGCAGCTCAGTACGCCGGTTTCACTCCCAAGGCTGCCGGTACTGTGTACCACGACACTTACTACAGCTTGGGGACTGATCTCGGTACCCTCGTCGAAGGATACGATTGCCCTTTCGGAAGCACTTTCTGGAACGTCACATACCATGAAGGAAACTCCTCAGTTGTCAACACCGACGCTATCTGTATCTTTGAAGCTGATGCAGGATACCCAGTTTCGCGTCACCGGTATGGAAGCGGTAATGAATACGGGTTCAGCTACTTGGGAACTGTCAAAGCCTCCGCTCTTACCATGCGGTCCGTCGCGACTGTGGGCAACTACGACTACATGTTCGACTACAGCTTCCACGTCGACGGCTCCCTCGATGTTACGGTTCGCGCTTCAGGATATCTTCAGTCGTCGTTCTACTACGCGGACCAAGGCAACTTCGGTCCCAGAATTCAGGAAGCGACCATGGGATCCCTGCACGACCACATCCTGACATACAAAGCCGACTTCGACATCCTCGACACCAAGAACAGCCTCGAGGTCAGCGAACTTACTGTTGTAAACCAAACACAGCCATGGTACCCGGAGCTGGGGTCCTTCGAGCAGATGGAGCTGCAAAAGTCCGTCATGACAAAGGAGCAACAGTTCAACTGGCAACCCAACAACGCTGCGATGTACTGCATTGTGAACCCCAACGCCACCAACGCGTGGGGTGAGAAGCGCGGCTATCGCGTGGTGCCGGGAAAGTCCAACATTCACCTCACTCCCCTCAACTCGCCCTGGACGAAACACCAAACGCCGTTTGCCAAGTCACACCTGGCACTGTCGCGGCAACATGACAACGAGCCGTACGCAAACAGCCATGCCAACGTCAACCTTCCCCTGAAGCCTCAGCAGGACTTCCTAAAGTTCTTCGATGGCGAGAACACGGATAATGAGGACATTGTCTTGTGGTTCAACCTCGGCATGCATCACTTTACTCGAGCTGAAGACATTCCTGTCACACTCTACAGCGAGGCCGTCAGTAGCATTGTTTTTGCCCCACAGAACTTCAACGACAGAGCACAGGATGGTGACTTGTTGAACCGTAGATGGGTTGCCGTCAACGAGACGACTGGAGAACTGGAGTATGACTCCTACGGGGTCGAACTTCCTGGGCAATGCGAAGTGGACTTTTCTGAGCCCGTCTTCAGTATCAAGAAAAACGATGAGGCCTAAAAAGGCTGGAAGATACATATATGTGTGGACGGGCATTCTCGGATTTGTCTGATAAGCCAGATCTAATTCATTCATAATTACTTGAAATCTTGAAATCCCTATCCTAGTGATACTGACAAGTATATCATGGCTCGCAGTCCCTAGACTCGCTTCAAAAAGTCGTGTCTTTATGCCCCATTTGGCATCCAATTCGGATCTGCGAGTTCTACCCCAGATGGAACAAAACCAGGAGCAACTAACTGGCGTATAAGTGAAAGTCCAAATATTGAGCAATGGCAAATACTCACCGGTCGTGCCGACAAGAGTCCAACGACCGTGGCTAGTTGCCCTCTGCCACTGAGACTTCGGTATGACGTATTGCGGCTGTTGCCCAGCAAAGATATCCGGGCCGAGCGAGACATTCTTCAACGGTTTACCGTCATTATAGGACAGCGAGAGTGTGAGAGGGGCCCCTGCGTAGTAGTGCCACGCCTCTGCAGCATCGACGCGGTGCCAGATGGATGGACCGACGGACCCCTCTAGTAGATAGTATATGGCTGTGCTGAGGGATCGATTTTGACTGTTCGTGTCTGGGTCCTGGAACGTTTGAACGTAGTAGCCCTTCTCCTCATTCGGTATGAGACCAAGCTTCTTCACAACTTCCTTTGCAGATCGTTTTTCGATGGGACATGGAGCCTTGGATGCTGCGAGAGTCTGAGTCGCAAGAAGAGCAAATATGCTGATGATAATGGCACGGCAAGTAATAAACATTGTGATATAGAACCGGAAGCGTCGGTCGTTGAAGTTCGCAAGATTCTATAAACGAAGCTGAGTAGCCCATAACTTATATACAAATTTGAATATTACACCCCGAAGGTAAGCACTACTGTGAAGTGGCAGAGCGTCGCTGACGTGGAGGCGGAGGCGCGCTTTAGAACGCGCGCTTGCTGACTTGGTGTCGGAGACCCCCGTCCAATGTTATGAAAGAAAGGACTTTGTTATGGTTCCACGGCGCTGCATCATGGGCCAGCTTAATGACGTTATATTATATTGCTTACATTGATTTACCGCATGGCTTCAATTGGTCCTTGATAATCTCCTTATCTGCCCTTCCCTACTGCAGCACCCATGTTGGATCTTCCGTTATCAACTAACGATTTTCAATATGTATGGAAAGTCTCATGGATATGAGGCCATGAGTCTATTGGTGGTAATGTGTATATAGTCTAGTTCTTTAACGCTCAGCACGTCGTTAGTTTATAAGTATTAGTATTATAAGGGGTTATATATATATAACGTAGGGCTCTATTAGTAATAATATATTAAGTATATAGAAGGGAAGTTCTAGCCTAATAGGTATATATATAATAGCAGTAGTATAGTAAGGTGTTACGGCCAGCTAACTGATAGTGGGTTTGTGTTAGTAGTAAGTTAGGGATTGAGAACGGTAATAGTAACTAGTTATTCTATAGGTCTAATTAAGTAATTATAGGTCTTTAAAGGTCTTAGTGATTAGTTAAGGCCTTAATAAGAGTTATAGAGTAATTATTACTTAGGTATAGCTAAAAATATTATAAATAATAATTATAAGTTAATTACTAAAGAGCTATAGAAGTATAAACTTAAGGTAGGCTTAAGTCCATCCTATATATAAGTCCTACTTATGAGCGGTTACTGCTGCTCATGAGTGTTTTGCCTTCGTGACCATCAGCGTTCATTCTGATGTGGGGTGAGCGCTCATTCTAGTATCTACTGAGCGCTCATTATGGGTCCCTTATCTGTGCTCATTCCTTATCGTCACGTGACCTATACTATAGTTCTTCCGCGCCAGGCAAGCCCCTCATGTTCCCGTGATCCTATATATAAAGGTGACGTTCTAACCGCCTAGTATCCCTATGGGGCGTTCTTTATTGGTTATACTTAATGGGTTATAATATTAGGTCTCCCCTCAAATAGTCTTATCCTTAAGACTAATATAAGTAGGTATAGGCTCCTAGGTTAGGGAGTTGTTAATTATGCTTCCTAATTCTTCCCATAATGCTAATACTATATTAGGTCGCATTTAAAAGTCTAAATCTTCTAGTGCCTTAACTTATCGTCATTTACTTTGAATTCTTCATTTTACTAACGAGGGCATTATAAATAAGATGCCTTACTTAAACTATTAGTTACGCAGTATGCACTGCTTGCTTCTTCTAGACTCTAACGTCTACGGAACTTACTATCGTTTAGGGATTCCTTATGATGCTTCTGAGGACGCGATCTATACTTATAGGTTTCTTGGTCCTGCTGGGTGGGTCTTCCTTATTACTAATTCTTTTTTAGTAGTAAATCGCTTAGTAGCGGAGTTAGATCGTTTGGATAAGGCTGAGGAGGTAGAGGAGGCAAAGTTTTATAAGAGGGCTACAATTTTACAGCAAAAGGCTAAGGCTTACTAGAAAGCTTAGTTAGAGTTAAACAAGTTGCTTGCCAAGTTAGAGCAGCTTTATGAATAGAAATAAATAGTATTTAAGAAAGGGAAGGGGGCTATTGCTGAATCTTCTGAGGAGGCATCCAGTTTATTATTAGAAGTATAATCAATAGGGGCTTAGGGTGTCTCAAATGTAGATACGTTATTTAACTGGAATCCAGTTACCCCTAATTTTCTCTTAGAGGAGGCTTCCTAGTTAGCTATTAGCGTTCCCAACCAAACTAGGGGTTTGTCTTGTTGCGGCCTGTTTTCTCTTGCTAGCTGGAAGCGTGGTCTTGGTAGTCTTATGCGTTAGTGTCCTCTCTTTATCTATACTAGTGAGGTGATTTTGAGCGCTTCCTGCTCTTATTGTTATGCCTAATAATTTACTAGTGCTTCTTATGCGTTAGCAACGTTCTTAGCTAGTTCCTATATGTTATCTTTATATCTATATCCTTTCTATTTAATAAGGTATTATATATTATTTATGTCTTAGATATAGTTAATAATTTATTTAACTTTATATTCTAGCTTATTTAATTCTATAATAATGAGATTATCTATATATAATCCTTATAGTGCTTTTTTAAGAAGTAAAATATAAAAGACTAGATAATACTTTATAGTATCTAGTAGTATAAGTTTAAAGTTAATATTAGATACCTTCTTTATAATTTTAAAAGGTCTAAGTTTCTTAAAGTCTAACTTATTACTTAGTTATTTAGTTTTAATATTTTAGTAGAGAAGGTATATATTATCCCCCTCCTATAGAGTTAGTCCCTTAACTCTTAAGGTATTAGCGTATTTATATATTTATTTATATATAAATTTAAGTTCTTTTAGGAGTTCCTATTAGATTTCCTTAAGTTTATTAATATCTACTATAGCTTTAAGGGCTATTAGGCCTTATTATAGTTCTCTATAGGCTATTAGGTTAAATCTATAGTTTAGGTAGAATAGTAATTCTTTTATGCTTTCTCCTACTACGCTATTATAGGCAAACTAGGCTATAGGTAGCAGTTAAACCTAGTTATCTTACTAGTAGTTAATGTAATAGTGTAGGTAGGTTTCTATAATCTAATTGATTTGTTCTATTTAGCTATTAGTTTATAGATAAAAAGCAGTAGATATCTTATAGTTAGATCCTAGCTATAAGATTAGGGATCTCTAAAACTTAGAAGTAAATAGCTTATCTCTATTAGATATAATTTCCTTTAGTAATCTATATTAGCTAATAATTACCTATAGAAACTTATAGGTAAGGTCTTCTATAGTATTAGACTCTATATATAGGATAAAGTATAAATACTTTATAAGTCTATTAATAATAACTAGGATGCTATTATAGTAAACTTTAGTTATTAGTTCTTAGGACTTAGGTAACTTAGTAATAAAGTCTAATAAGAGGGATTCCTATATAGTTTATAGTACTAGGAGCAGCTATATCTTACTATAAGGCTAATATTAGCTAGGTTTGCTTTTTATATAGACCTTATAGTCCCTAATTACTAAAGATACTTCTTATTATATAGCTATTTTATTATAGTGTTATCTAATGCGTTTCTATATCTTAGTTACGCCTTAGTAGCTATATATAGGTATAGAGTATACCTCCCTAATGGCTTTAGGAGATATTCTTCTAGTTATGCTGGTACTATCTCTTCTGGCTATTATTAAGAGTCTAACTGCTAGCATAAGGTCTCCTTCCTTGTCCTTCTTGAGGATAACTTAGGTTTCTTTAGGTACCTGGACTTTATGGTCCAATCTCCTGCTGAGAGCGTCTACTCTTCCGTTTTCTTTGCCTTTCTAGTAGATAATTTTAAAGTTAAATTCTAAGAGGAATTTAGACTATTTAATCTATTATTTATTAAGTTCTTTTAATATAATAAAGTAGGTAAGATTCTTATAATTAGTATAGACCTTAACTTTATACTTTATTCCTAATAGTTAAGGTCTCTATTCCTTAAATGCTTTAATAATTGCTATAAGTTCTTTATTATAGATTTAATAGTTAAGTTTTAGGCTATATAGCTTATATGAGAAGAAGGCGTATAGGCGTAGCTATCCTTTATTATCTTGTTAGCCTAGCTGTCCTCTTATAGCGTAGTCTAAGGAGTTGGTTTTAACTTTAAATGGTTTCTTAGGGTTAGGTATAATAAGTATAGGTTCTAATATAACTTATTACTTAATCTTATTAAAGGCTTATTCTTGCTCTTCTTCCTATTATTAGGGGACGTCTTTCTTTAAGAGTCTTATAAGAGGGTTATTCTTATTTAAGTATCCTTTTAGAAATTATTAGTAGTAGTTTATATATCTAATAAAGGATTATATATCCTTAACGTTTTAGGGTATTAGCTAGTCTTATATTGCTATAATTTTATCTTTTAATATTTTGAGGATTCTAGGGGCTATTATAAAGCCTAGGAATTTGACTTCTTAGGTGTGGAATTTGCTCTTTTCTGGTTCTACTAGGAGTTTGGCTTCTTGTAGTTTCTATAGTACTTGGTGTATATGCTTCTTGTGGTCTTCTAGTGTCTTTAAGAAGATTAGGATATTATTAAGATAAACTATAATAAATATATCTAGGTATTCTTATAAGATATAATTAATTATTATCTAGAATATTATAGGTATATTAGTGAGTCTAAAGGGTATTACTAGGTATTTATAATATCCTTAGTGTGTTTAAAACGCTATTTTCTATTCTTTGCCTGATTTTATATATATTAGGTTATAGGCTCCTTTTAAGTTGAGTGCTATAAACTACTAGGCTCTATATAATAGGTCTCTAAGTTCTGAGATAAGTAGTAGTAGGTAGTAGTTCTTAATTATAATATTATTGAGTTTTCTATAGTTAATATAGAGTTATAGTTTACTATTCTTTTTAGGTATAAATAGGATTAGATATCCTACTAGTAATATAGAGGGTCTAATATATCCCTTCTATAGGTTTTCTTTAAGGTAAGCGTTAAGTACTTCTATTTCTTTCTAATTAAGTCTATAGATTGCTTCTAGCTTTAGCTCCTTCCCTTCTCTTAGGGGTATCTTATAGTTATAGTTACTATGTTCTAATAGTCCTATTTTAAGTTCTTTAGTAAATAGCTTCTAGTATTACTAGTATTCTTTTAGGATAGATAGAAGTTAATCTTTCTTATTAATATCTATTACTAATAATATCCTAGTATTTATATCCTTAATTTATAGGTATACTAAAAATCTCTTTACTTTAGGAGTTCTAAAAGGTTTATTTAAGGCACCTCTTCTAGGCTGCTACTTAGTAACTAAATCTTAGTCCTAATGGAGTTAGCTGGTTCTCTAATCTATCTATAGGTTGCTATTATATAACTATGGTCTTCTAAGGATAATATTATATTTATCTCCTATCTCTATAATATTAAAGTTTAGTTACTTATTTTAGCTATAGATCTATATAGGGAGGTATGCTGTCTCTACTATAATGCGTCCTCTACCGTACTAGACTTATTCTCCTTTAACGGTGCTAAGTTTATAATAGTTTTCTGCTGCTTTCTTCTTCTAGGTTATTTTTTATTTATTTACTATTTATAGCGATATAAAGTTTCCTTAGGCTTTGCTATCTATTATTATGGTAGCTGGTCTTCTATTGAGTTATATCTGAACTTGGATATACTTGTATTATTAAGCTAGGTATGCCCTAGTTATACTATATAGGGACCTTATCTTATCTACCTATTATTATCCCTTAGTTTTAGTAGGCAATCCTAGTTTTTTGACTAGTTATCTCTATAGTAGGTGATCTATTTCCCTTTACGTTATGCTTTCTAGAGCTGGCTCTCTTTATACTTTACTATAGGGGGGGTTGCTCTATTCTAGCTAAGTTGCTATGCTTTAGCTTTATTTTCTCTATAGATTATATATTTATCTTATTAGTAATCTTACTAGCTTATATTAGTATTATAGAGGTATCTTATAGGGTATTCTTAGCTTAATCTAAAGGTTATAATTTATCTATTAAATAGCTTAAGTTCCCATCTATATATTTAGTTAATTTAATAGACCTTCTTAATAGGTTCTTAGTTATACCTTTTAGGGTAGAATTAATATATATACTTATCTCTAAGATATTCCTTATAGTTATTAAAGAAGTATTATGGCTAGTAGAGGTATTAGTAGTAGTTACTTTTTATATATAAATATAGGTAGTTATCTAGCTTAAACTCTGGTTTATAGTTTCTGTTACGCTATTCTCCTAAGGTGCTAAAGAATTTGAGTATCTATTTATCCTTTATAGGATTGATTTTCTAATACTAAAGGCGTTTATTAGCCCTAGTGGTTTTATTATTAGAGTCCTCTTTAGAGCTAGTATTATTAATACTAGGTTTATACCTATAGATAGCTACTATCTAAGTACGTTATTATATAACGTTATGAGGCTTATCTAAGTTATAGGTTAGTTCTTATTTAAGGCTAATATATTTAGACGTTTTAAACTATCCGTTTTCTTTAAGGGCCCTATATTCTAGGAGGCTATTAAGTTGTTCTTAAGCCTTACGCTTAAGTTTGCTATTGCTTCTATATCCTATAGTGATAGTTTATTAATTTAGGGGTCTACTAATATTCTTTACTCTAGTAGTATTATATCCTATTCTATTAGGGTTCTTAGGGTACTATCCTATATATTCCTTAGAGTCTAAGTAAACTCTATAGTTATTATTAAAGTAGATAGTTTAACTAAATTATTTATAAGGGATTACCTTAATAGTAATACTAATTTATCTTTTCTTAAGTACTAGCTAGAAGCATTCTTTTTTAGGTACTCTATATTCTTTTATAAGGTATTTATTCTTATTATAGTTATAGCACTTAATATTCTTTTTCTAGCTATTACCCTTATTATTATTATTATGCTAGGCTGCACTAAGATCTATAGGTCCACTATAGTATCTATAGGTAGTACTATTGCATTTATTATATTAATTATTATTATAGTATCTAGGCTACTATTAGTACTTATAGCTAGAGTTAGTAGGTTATTATTATTTACTTTTCTCTTTATATTACTTATATAGTTAGTTATTAATCTTAATAGTAAGCTTAATATACTAGAGGAAGTCTTTAGGTCTATTAACCTTAATAATTTTATCCTTAACTTTATCCTTAAGGTTATTATAGAATATAAAGATCTTATCTTTATTAGTTAAGTCTAGCTAGATATAGATCTATTAGAACTCTATAGTATAGTCTTTAGCTAACTTAGTCTATTTAAGGTAAAGTAAGTCTTATTTAGCTTATTATTTCTTATTAAGGTCTTAGAATAGAGACTTTAGGGCGGACTTAAAGCCCTAAAAGCTACTAAAAATATCTCTAACTTTAGTAGAATAATAGTTAAGTATTTCCTTATTGAGGTACTCTTTAAGGAAGGGTTTAAACTACTAGAGGGCTTATCCCTTAAGGAAGGTAGATATATAGATAACTTTTTTAGTTTTATTCTTAAAGTTACTATAATAGAAATTCTAGTAGTTCTTAATTTAGATAAGGAATCCCTTAAGCTATCCTAGGGATCTATTAAAAGGATTAAGAGGGTTAAGTTAAAGCTTCTCTTATCCTTTTATAATAGGGGTAATAATAATATTAATAGTAGCTTAAAGAGTATAGTTCTACTATTTAAGTTCCTAAGTATACTAGTTAGATAGGTATATAGTAGTCTAAAGTTCTTTAGTAGTATAGGTATTAGTATTAAATATTTCCTATATCTATTAGATATTATAGTTAGCTTATTTAAGCTATTCCTTAAGCGTATTATTATTATTATTATTACTATTATCTTTTATTCTCTAATCCCTAAGTTCTTAAGTAAGGTTCTTCTTAATAGGGGCCTTCTTAGTGCTAGAGGAGGATCTAGTGCTAGGGGTCTTTCTAGAGAGTTATAAAGATATTATAATACTATTAATAGTTTTTAAAGGGTAACTTACTAAATAGGAGTAATTAAAGTATTATAGCTAGCTAACTAATAGTAGGTTTTATATTAATAGTAAGTTAGGTAATAATAATAGTAATAGTTATTTATTATTCTATAGGTTAAGTTAAGTAATTATAGGTCTTTAAAGGGCTTAGTAATTAATTAAGTCCTTAATAAGAGTTATAGAGTAATTATTACTTAGGTATAGCTAAGAGTCTTAAGTGAGAATTATAAGTTAATTGCTAAAGAGCTATAGAAGTTTGTCCTTAAGTGGACTTAAGTCTATCCTATATATAGGTCCTGGGTAGTCCTATTGCTGGGTGCTGTACATGCCCTGTACGGCTCCCGTATCCTTGGCATACGGCTTCCATCTTTCTGGAATATGGATGCTGTATCTTGATTATATGGATCTAATCTCTTATCTTATTGTTATGTGACCTATACTATAGTTCTTCCGTTCCTAAGGGATCCTTATGTGTTCCCGTGATCCTATATATAAATATGTTATTATAACTGCCTAGTATCCTAGTGGGGCGTCCTTTGTTGGTTATGCCTAACGGGTTGTAACACTTTAGTTATCTCTTTATTTAATAACTTTATATTATCTTTAAATAAGCTAGTTATTCTATCATAATAATAGAGATTAAAAAGCTTATTAAGTATTATAAATATTATTAAATAAATATAATAGTACTTTAATAGTTTAAGTTTAAGCTTAAAAATAACTTAAACTTTAACTATATAATTATTATTAATATCTTTTAAATTAATACCTATAAAATCCTTTATATTATTAGTAAAGCTATAAGTTTTAATACTACTTATATTTTATTTAAAATAACTATAAAGGTAATATAAAAGGTATTCTACCTCTATTAGATTAATATCTATTAAAAACCTCTTAATAAGATTATTACTAATATAAATATAAATATATCTTTAGCTATAATATTAAAGTTAAATCTATTTATTAAATAATTTATAGCTATTACTATTTATATTAGCTATTATTCTATTTCTCTATAAAAGAATAGTTAATAGTTAGTAATTATAGCTCTCTAAATAGATATTTATATTTATTTTCTCTCTAAGTATACTGTTTTTAATAAGGGTGATTTAGAGAGAGATACTATTAGTATTTTAATTATTATTAATATTATTATTAAGTTATAGGGGTAGAGAAAATAAGCTAAAGCTATTATAATAGTAATTTATTATCTATTTAGTTTTTTCTTTTTTAATTATAAAGTATTTAGATAGTATTATTATAAATAGTCTCTTAAAGTCTCTATAGTATACTAAGTATTTATAGTAGAGTTACTTTAAATTATAAAGTATAATAAAGGGTTTAATAAGTAAAAAATAGATATAGAGTTAGTTTTATTTATTTATTTAGTAGTAGAAATAATAAAAAGAAGTTATTTCTTTTATATTCTAGCTATAATAGATCTCTAAGTAGAAATATAATAGTTTCTAAACTATTTATTATTATAAAAGCCTACTTTAAATAATAATAAAAATAGAATCTTTATAGTAATATATCTAAATTAAGCGTTTTAGTCTATAAGTTTTAAAAGTTATTACTATATAATTTATAATTTATACTTAAAGTATAATAATTTAGAGTAATATAGTTTTATATATAGTATCTAAATAGAGTTTTTATACTTTTTATTTATTAGATATTTATTTTAAATAAATAAAAAGTAAAAGTAATAAGTAATAATAAAAAGAAAAATATATTATAAATAGTATTATTATTATTTTTAGAGGTCTTAAAGTATATTAAATATTTATAATAAAGTTATTTTAAATTATAAGATAGAAAAGTATTTAAATAGGAGATTAATACTTAATTATTACCCCTTTAGCTTATTTAGTTATCTCTAAGGAGAGTAATAATAGTTATTTTTATATTTTATATTAATATAGCTAAGAGAGAGAGTAATAACATTAATAATATTATTAATTAATATAAAAGCTAACTAAGTAATAGATATATAAAAAATTCTTTATAATTATATATCTAAATAAGCCTTTTTAATAGGTTTTAGTCTTAAATTAAGCTTTATTTATATATCTTATTTAGTATATAGATAGTAATAATAAATAAAGTAGTTTTTTAAGTATTAAAAGTAATAACTTTTTATTAATTATTTAGGCTAAATAGATAGATATTAAAAATAATAAAGAATAAGAGAAAATAGTTATTATTATTAATAGCTTATTATAATATATAGAAATTATAAAACTTTATTATTTATATTTATAACTTAAATAGAAATAGAAATAATAACTACTTTATTATATTAAAGCTAATTTAAAAGCTAATAAGACTAAATTAATAGCCTTACTTATTTTAAGCTTAAAGGGGCTAATAATAATATTTTTATAGTTATTATTAAAAGTAGTAATATTATAGTAAAGTTTATAATAAAAAAGGAGATTTATTTATTATAAATCTTTTTATTATTTAGCTTAATTAATAGCTATTAGTTTACTTAAAGTATTTAATATATAATAAATATAAAAGGTAGTTATAATCTTTAGGTAAATAATAATAGCTATTTAAATAGATCTAAAGTCCCTTAAGTAGTTAATAGTAATTAACTAAATAAGATTATAATACCTCTAAGTAGTATAATAGCTCTATTTACTAATAGATTATAAGATCTATAGTTAATATAAAAAATTACCTCTTTTTAATAATCTTTATTAATTTATAGTTTAAGTAGTATAATAATAAAGTTAACTATTAATTAGTATTAATATTATAAGGGGTTATATATATATAATATAGGGCTCTATTAGTAATAATATATTAAGTATATAAAAGGGAAGTTCTAGCTTAGTAGGTATGCGCGCAATAGTAGCAGTATAGTGGGGGTAGAGGCTAGGCCTCATACTGCCTACTTACGCTGCCCAATTCTGCCGGCTAAACCCACAACAAGTTAGCTGGAATAAAAACATTGCCTTGGAATAGATACCGTGCTGTCCTCATGAAACCTAGAACCTCAAAATTTGGGAATTCTTTCATCCCCCCATCGTTTTTTGTTTGGACTGAGATCGGTAGATGTCCTGTAGGATGCTGAATTACCAAGTCCTTACACTCCAACGCGTCTCTAGGCAATAGTTGGTTCACCACCGATCCTTCGAGACGGCTAACCGCTGCCGTGCACACTCCGCCTGTACCTGCCATGCTCGGGTGGCAGTGGTTGTTAAGGAAGAGACGTGCCTGAATATTTCCTTCTTTCGAAGTAGGCTTGGACACCACCGCAATCATGGGCAACATTGGTGATTGTTCATCGACCTTGCTCCAGTCGGTGCATTTTCCCAATTTCTCAGAAACACGTCCTCTCACCTCGCGTATACGATCAATAAGCTCTTTGTCGCTGTCAAGAGAATCGACCGTTTCGCTTCCCAGAACTCCGAGGCATTCTGCTGCGACAAACGCGACTGGATTTCCAACCTCGCAGAAGGTGGCTTCAACCTGACCAAATGTACAGTCATAATGATCGATGATATTATCGGTTGGAAGCATCTTGGAAGGCAGAGCAGCCTGGAGATTTGTTAGTACCTCACAATTGGTCCGCGATGTGAGGTTGTCGTCGAACTAACCTGGGAATAATCCATGAGGATGGGCGCACCAGTGCCTTGGCAGCCGGAGATGGCATAGTCTCCTTTCTCCTGTGCTCTTCCTGTAAACTCGTCTATCTGAACATGGGCAACTAGCAAGGCGTCGGTCCCCGTGTTGTAAATTCTGACGACTCTCTTGCCGTCCCGCCAGGTTTGGCTCTTCAGTAGCCCCTCGTTGATTGCAAAGGGTCCGACGCCTGAAGAGATATTTCCGCAGTTGGCATCATACGAAACTTTCGACTCGCCAAGTCCAACTTGCGCAAATGTGTAATCGACATCAGCGTCTGGTCGTTGGGAAGGCCGAATGATGGCGACTTTGGATGTGACAACGCGTCCTCCGCCCATGCCGTCGATTTGACTAGGATCTGGAGAGCCCATGACGCGAATAAGAACATTATCTCGCGTCCGCCCCGGAGGAGGCAAGTCCTTCTCATGAAAGAATAGTGCTTTGCTGGTGCCCCCACGAATGAAGGTAGCAAAAATGCTGGGAGCGGGCAAGGTGGACACAGGCGTCATAGTGGGAAATTAGTTGGTCAACTTTCAAATATCAGCTAAGCGACCAGAATCATATTTTAAACGTGCGTACTCCAGTAATTGAAGGGAGCTTTTAAGTCCAGGATTCAAATCTCAAGCTCAAGCTGCTGATTTCTCGTCATCTAGTGGCCCTCTGAGCCGCCTCGGCACCGGGTCATTGCTTCGAGCGGAGGTCGTGGTGACGACAGAGGCGCCTGGTTGACCTAGTGGCTGAACTAAGCAGAACTTGCTTGGGTAAAGGTACGTTAGCTTAAGTCACTAGTGCTTAGCAGTGCTGCGTGGAATAGTGGTCAGATAATGAATGTCTCACACCATGCAACATAAGCTTTGCACACACAGTTCGAAGCTGCCAAGCTCGGCGCCGACGAACGGCTTACGGGCCATGATACGCAAGTCGCAAAAAGAAAGGGTCGCTGTTGATAATCCCGAGACTTTCTACTTACGGAATATCGTCTCAACTTTACCGATGCTTATTAGAACGTCCAAGCATCTAGTCCAACGTTTGGTCTTCTCAGTTGCGTCGCAGTTTAAAACGTCTGGTACATCACAGCATTAGCTACATGTTTTACCAACATCGACCTGGAGCGGAACTTCTATGTAAAGGCGTGTCCCGCCCCAAGCAACAATCCAAGGCTTCACAGACACACTTTTCAGGTCATACTTTTCAGATCATATTGGCTTTAGAATCTTGTTGCATTCAGTCCATCCGTCAATCCTCGACAAGTCAACATGGCCGTGCCTTCGTTTGACTTACAGTCTCTGCTGGCGCAGTTTGCGCAAGACTTCCTGATCAACCGACCAGAGCCTGTAAGTACTTTTTGCGTCATCTTTGTCTAGTTGAAACGTACATCTACTCATAGCAGTTTCTCATGGCCGGTATCTTAGTTCGTATCCAACTACAATGAAGAGCAATTGAAAAGCCTGTGGAACCCCGAAATGATAGGAGCGACTGAGCAACTCATCGATACCAGTCTTGGCTTCATCAATGTCACAGTGGGAGGCAACCCAACTGGACCTGCTCTGGTGCTATGGCCAAGTTTAATGTTGAGAGGCTCGATGTGGAGCTATCAATATGAGTACTTCCGGAAAACTCACCGAGTCGTTCTCATCGACAGTCCCGGCATCAACAAGTCCGAAGCCCTACGAAGGTACATCGACCTGCGCGACTGTAAAGATGTCGTTGTCAGCATTCTCGATGCCCTTGGTATTCAGAAATGTGTGTTTGGCGGCAACAGTTGGGGTGCAATGCTTGCCGCGGTATTGCCGGCTTGGATTCCAGACAGACTCATCGGAAGTATTGTGGTCAACGGCACAGCTTCGGTCCCCACGACTCCTGAGACCATCGCCATGACCATTAGAGCTGAAGCACTGATGATGTATGCGGAGGTGCCGGACTGGTGGACTTCGATCGCGCAGCAAGCTTTTGCCGGAGACACGGCCACGAAGAACAACCCGGATTTCATGGCCTTCATAGGATCGGTATCTCAAGAGGACCCCAAGTCCATCGCGTGGGCTCTCAGATCAATACTACTTGGACGAAAGGACATGCACAGGACTCTCAACGGCATTCGGAATGTCCCTGTACTCGTCATTGCTGGAGAGGAAGACCGACAGTTCCCCGTCCCTATTGTGAAGAAGATGGCGGATGCAATACCGACGTCGAAATTTGTTATTGCAAAGGGTGTTGCACATCTAGCATCAAGGGAGAATCCGGATTTAATCAGTAAGGAGATGGAGAAGTTCATGTGCGATATTGGGGCCGATGGAGGAGCAGCTTATGAGGACAAGGGTATAGCAAATCGACAGTCAAAGTTGTAGGTAGTCACTAATAAAAGCGATCAGGTTGGTATCAGGATTACTTGTCGCAAAGTTAAGCGCCTGTACTACTACACAAGAATTTCATGCACGTATCTTTTTTGTTACTAAGAGTTGCGAGCACAGAATCGGGTAAACTGCTCGAGCTCACACAGAGCAATTATGGCAGTACGCATACTTACTTATCCGCAGGAATCAATGTGATGTCATCAAGTTGCATGGGACTGCGATCTGCGCGGCTCCTCCCGTCTTTATCTATCATGGATCTCACGGGCTTTATCTATGTAGTATTTCTCCAACACACTTGCACCTTTCACCAACAAGTGTTATCTCCGGCATCCTTGCGGGATTCAACGAACCAGTCAGCTTCGACATCTGATATCGCGGGATTGAACCAGGGTAATGGAGCGAACATGCATGGGAATTGCGATAGCGGTATCCACCACAACCCTCGAACTCGAACACTATCGGGATGCTCCGCACTTCTAGGTGATGACTTCGAGAGCTTGGTCCCGAGATAGGCACTTCTATTGATGATCGGACCCTATATCTGGCCGATAACCGTGACATTCTTTCGTTGAAATTCAGCGTTTTCACACGAAGTCTTGTCAACATCGTGGCAACCTCGGTTTTGGAACGGACCTCTACTTGCATCTATTGCTCAGCATTGGGTACTTTCAGCCTTACTTGATTGAATTTCAATCCCCTGACATCTTCACTGTTTTTAGCATCATTTAGCCAGTAATTGTTCAGTTACACCCATCATGTCTAGTCCGCACGGGTCTGATCTGATTCATGGCCGGTCTGAGAAAACAACTTCGAATTCCCCGGAAAAGGCGTCATCCCAGCTTGATGTCAGCAACAAAACGGACTACCTGGATTCCAGCAATGCAGGCGAAGTCTTTCAGCAAGATGAGTATCGAGCTCTTGGCTGGTATGTCAAACGAGTTCAAATTTCATTTTACCTGGTGCTAATATGACAACGTGCTGTAGGATTCGCACTTCGATCATACTGATGAAGCTGTGTTTCGCAACTGGAGTTTTGACAATTCCCTCCGCCTTTAGCTCTGTTGGGTATGGACCAGGTATCATCCTCTTGGTGAGTTGGGGAACCATAACGACATGTACGTTTCCCATCCATTCGTTTGACCATGAAACAAAGCCACAGACCGAGATTAACTCTTGACGTGGCTTACAGACTATGCATACGTTATGTATGCCTTCAGAATGAGGTTCCCTGGCGTTCACAACATTGCCGACGCCGCTGGACTCATGGGTGGCCCCATTGCGCGAGAGATTTCTGGTGGTCTATTTCTTTTGACATGGGTGTAAGTCCTGCCCACATTTGCGCGATCTGCCTGCTATGGGCAGCAGCTGATGACCTTTCTTCTCAGTTTGGCGTCTGGATCAAGCTTTGTTGGTCTGGCTCAAGGATTCAAGACTCTATCGAGCCTCAAGGTTTGCAGCATTATTTGGACTCTCATCGCAGCTGTGTGCACGGCACTTGTCTCCAGTATCCCGACACTGGGAAGACTATCAATCTTGGCCTGGATTGGATTCGGCTCAATATTCACGGCGGTCTTCATTGTTGTGTAGGTTTGAGCTCTGGTCTCCAGTTCGGCGGCTCTCGGCATTGACCAGTCTGATTGCCGCGTACGGCCTTGTCTATTACGTTGATGCATGCTAATTTCCATGCTTTCGAGATAGTGTCGGCGTTAGTCAAGTTGAAAGACCTGCAGCTGCCCCTCAGGAGGGACCTTACGATATGGAAGTCTATGCCGTCGCTATGCCCGAATTCGTCCCAGGGGTAGTCGCCGCAATCAACCTTTTTGGTATGGCCCGTAGCACATAACCTGCGCACATCGCGCTGTTTGAAAATTCATGTGCTAACAAACCAACCAACGTGAAGTCGGATATGGGTCTACTCCGACTTTCATGCCTGTTATTGCTGAGATGAAGAGTCCCAGGTCTTTTACGAAGTCTCTTTTCTCGTCACAGATATTCTTAGCTGCAAGCTATGTGTCTTTTGGTACAGTTGTTTATGTGTGAGTAAACCTCTTGGCCTACATGCCGTCAAGCTAAGCTTTGCTAGTTACTGTGGCCAATACGTTGCTAGTCCATCCTTGGGAAGCGCGGGCGGAACCTTGGAGAAGATTGCTTATGGCATCTCTATTCCTGGCTTCATCATGACTTCCACTTTGTGGGTACATCTGGCGGCTAAATTTGTAAGAGGGCGTCCCCATGAAGTCGTGATGTTCTCCCAACTCATACTCAACAGCTTTTGGTCCGGATCCTGCGCAACTCCGCCCACCTCCAAAACAAGAGCATCATCCACTGGGCGACGTGGCTGTAAGTAAAAGTTCCCCTCCAAGACATCACGATGTCGCTGTACTAACATCTTACTCACAGGGGATCAACCTTGGGGATCAGTGCTGTCGCGTTCATCATCGCCGAGGCCGTGCCATTCTTTAGCTATCTAGTCGGCCTCATCGGTTCCATATGCTGTATGCCGACTTGTGTGAGTTGACTTTCCGCTCAAATGAAATGAAACTAGAGGAGAGCTGATCTTTACTTTCTTCCTGCCGCAGCTGGTCATTCCTGCATTCATGGGTCTCTACATGGACTGGAAGACTCGCCATGACAGTAGGATCAAGATGACTCTTTGCGTTCTTCATTGTTTTACTGTGATTCTTGGATCTTTCATGACTGTCATCGGGACCTACACCACTATCCAGAGTATTATCGATGCCTACAAATCGGACCAGGTCGGGTTGGCGTTCGCCTGCTGAAAGAGCAGCGGGACTGTAACATGTTGCAGTTCGTCTAAATCATTATCAAGACATTTGTGGTAACCGATACTGAGTTCTTGCCCACAACTTGGATAACGCGTCAATTCATCCTGGAATTAATTAAAGATGTCTTAGTTCATCTATTGTCAATTGAATCCGATTCGTCAATGCATGCCCATGAAGAACTCCTAATGCTGCAGAGATTATGCACGTGCATGTATGAGCAAGGAACCCCGGGAGTAGCTATGAACTATCACAGCTAAGGTATTAGATGATGACATGCAGTTGCCATATTCATGTTGCATGTCACAGCGCAGAAACCTGACCTTGGCGTATTTGCTTCCTACAAACCCTGTGTGTCTTGACATTTAGACATTCGTATCCGGGATCAAATGCAAGCAAACAACTTAGCTGGCTTCTCGCAGCCGAGAAGCAACCCTTCCACATGCGACTGTGTACCATGAAAAGTCGCTTGTCGTACAATTCAAATGCTGTGAAATGCCGAAGCTGGAGACTTTGCCGCTCCATCACCTCGGTCGCTCGGGCATTCGTGGCGCGCGGATATACGTATCCGAATGATCTGAACTTCCCCCGCTTGGGATTGGCGGGGCGGCGAGGAACTACATCATAGACCCCGAGAACTCTGGGCTGAGCTTTAAAGACGGGGTTTTTCTCGCTGGACAAAATTTGGAGCTTCATCTTTTCGTTCTGCACCACTGTCGCAACGGTCCCGCCATCATGGAAACCCACAAAGTCGCTGTCTTAACAGTCTGTCATCCCATAAGCAGTGACACATTGAATGGCATAGATTCAGTGGAACTGACAGAGTGCAGTCGTCACAAACACCTGACGCCACGCCTACTTTTGAAGTACGCGATGAGCCTCGCCCGGTTCCTGGCCCGAATGAAATCCTTGTGAAGTTGAGCGCAAGTGGCCTTTGTGGCTCTGATTTGGCCCTGGCTCTTGGTCACTTTGGGCCCGTTGGCAACATCCTGGGCCATGAGGGCGTTGGTCACATTGCCGCTCTTGGATCCAATATTTCTGCTCTGGACTCAACGGTAGAAGTTGGCCAGAGAGTCGGTGTAGCATGGACTCGCGACATCTGCGGCGTTTGTGACGCTTGCACGGACCTCATCAACGAAGGCGAAACTCGCTGTGAGAAGGCTCTTCACTCGGCAAAGACCTATGACGGAACGTTCGCCCAGTATACAATTGTTCCTCTTCATTACCTGGCCAGACTGCCAGCGCACTTCGATGATCTTCCCGACGAAGAAGTTGCCCCAATTCTATGTGCCGGCGTCACAGCATACAAAGCTGTCAAAGGGTGCAATGTCACTCCAGGGCAGTACTTTGCCGTCTCGGGAGCAGGAGGTGGTGTCGGGGCTCTGGCCGTGGCGTATGCTCGCGCCATGGGCTATCGGGTCATTGCTATCGATGCTGGTCAGGAGAAGGCCGAGATTTGCAAGGCACAGGGTGCAGAGCACTACGTTGATGTTACTACTCCGGGGAGCTTGGCGGAGAAGGTGATGAAGGTGACGGATGGCAAAGGCGCGAAGGCCGTCGTAGTTGCGGCAACGGCGACGGTTGCGTATCAGCAAGCTTTCGAGGTGCTCGCTCCGTTTGGAACGCTGATGTGTGTTGCCGTCTTGGGGCATGAAGCTCGAGTCAATTTCCACCCTCTTTGGCTTATTGCGAAGGGATGGAAGATTTTGAGCTCTTCAGTTGGAACTAGAGCCGATATCCTAGAGGCGTTGGAGTTTGTCAAGCGTCGGGCAGTGATTCCCAAGATTCAATCCGCTAAGCTCGACGACATACAAAGTCTAGTCCAAACGATGCACGCAGGGAAGGTAAGAGATCTAGACTATTCCCCTACTACAAGACGAAGCTAACTCATCTACAGCTGCAAGGGAAATGGGTTTTGAAACTAGATTGTTGATGCGGACTGAGTAGACATATCTAAGCGATGATGTTGAATTTCTTCTTTTGCCTGATCGATATCGATAGCCTCATGTCTCAAGATTGTTACGGGAGACGAGCAATGTGCGGAAGTAGGGACTCTCCTATGTCGGTGTTGTGTTAGTTCAATCTTTTCAATCCGACTTAGCAGAAGAACGGTTTTCTTGGGACAACTACCTGCATGGTGCCCACAGGCATTGAAGTGTTGACCCAGCAGTTGTCTCAGTTCAATGTCAGACTCAAGCACAGGACTCACGGGCTTCATGTTTTCAGCTGTCCCACTCACATACACGTGATACTGACTTGACACCAAACACACGCCATTATACCTGATCAAGGGTTTCTTAATATTCTCAACCTCAACGCTGGATGTTGACAAGTCCGCACACTGAGTAGGCATCTCCGCACTTCACCTTATCTTACACAACACTGTGAAGATCCCAAAATTGGAGTAAAGTCCAGAGCGGTAATGAACTCCGTCTCGCGATCCGGTCTTAAAATTCGAAAATCTAAAATGATAGAAGGGCCAAGATAACGATTTAGAATCAAGACCAGTTTAAATTTATCTTGATGCTTTGTGTGAGCTGTGTCTCTCCGAAGCTACACTGCCAGCTCAAACTGCACGCGAGCCTCAGATACAATTGGAACCAATTTTGCTGTTAGCTTCAATGTGCAGTGAGTAAGTCTCTGACTTACGATAGTTCATAAGCAAGTGTATTGTCAAAAAGGCCTGAGGGGAGTCGCGACGTGTTCCAAAGTACAGCTATGAATACATGCATGATCATATGTCACCATAATTCGAAACCTCACGATGGGTAGGCCAGTATCTGACTCTGCGCTTCGGAATTGGGCTCAAGCCTTAGATCCCAATGTAGCGCTTGAGCTGCTAATGATTCACATCAACATTTAAGAAGTAACGCGACGTCGTCTCGATATTGGGGCTCAGCAATCCCGCACTGCCACGTCGGGTGCCTTAGAAAGGCAAGCACGAGCCTTATTTGAAGAAAATCGTCATGTTCTTCTGGATGCAGATCTTGCAGACGTCCAGGCTGGGGGCTTGTTCCAGACTCCAGGCCGGCAACTTTTCCAAACGAAAACTTATTCGTGCGGACTATTATATGTAGTAGGTAGCAATATCAGGGTGAACCCGTTGTTTCGGGGCGTCGAGGCTGAACATCACACACTTACGCGACTCATGTCATGTCCTGCACATCGCAGCACAATCCTCGCGGGACCTTCGATGTGCTCTGTGCTTTCACATTCAACACGCCTCGCCCCTCTGCAGAGCGGAGACACGCTTGGAAATCGGGAATTAATTGAATTCATCCAACTTTAAACGCAGCCCAGTACCGCGAGAATGGAGAGAACGGGGCCAAACAACATTCTGCTTTCAGTCAGCGATGGGCACCTCACGTCTGGGGAGCTAGCAACCCGACATGCGATCATTCGCTGAGTGACAGCGTGCTGTTTGAGTGCCATGTCGGTCTCGGCACAATTTCGACTCACTCTCTTCTTGGCATGTCGATGACTGATAACACGTCCACCGAAAGCAATTCTTTTAGCAACACGCTAACTAAATTGCTGTAACCCTCCCTTTGGCGCGTCTGGCAAATTGGATGGTTGAGCAGGAGCTCGGCTACGCGGGCTTGCTCTTCCTCCGACTCCCGCGCGGTTCAGTCGGATCCAGCCTAAAATAGAACCCTCCGTTATTGCCATAGATGAAATATCCGCGGTGTTCTAGGTTGCGCGTGCGAGTGTGGCGAAATGCTTCCAGGAGACGGACACTTCCGCCTACTGCGTACTATCCGAAGGTTTCAGTCCTCAATGCGGAGAGTGAACGAAGGAGACGAAAAATTGTCAGACGCACGACCGGGGACCAGGGTCTTTCACCAAGGAACGACAACCGGCTTGTGGGCACTGAGACTTTGCGGAGTTGATAACATTGGCCAGACTTGACGCCCATCAACAGGGGAGCGGCAGGTTCTCTGGATGTTGGCGACTGAAGCACCTGGGATTCGGCCCATCGATTGCGTGACAGGGCTGAGCTGGGCAGAGGGACTCTTAACCCCGACTCCGCCATCCTGTTCGTCCTCTTGATTCCTTCAGCAAGTTGATCGGGAGCTCAAAGGTTTCTCCTTGTTCATCACTTCCGGTGCGCTAAGCGAGCAAGGGTCCCTAATGTATTTTCAGGGGTAAGGACGTTGCCATGGTTTTGCTAGTTCCACTGCTGTAAACTCTGATATTGTCATCCACTCCGAACAAGGCTGTTCGCGGGATCATTTGGTGCCGAGACAGGCAATTCTACGACAAAACCGGTTGCATTTGGTGGCTTCATATGAGCTGAACTGCAATTGAGCAGATCCTTAAAAGATTTTCACCGCCAAGCAAAGCGAGAACGAGGTTGATAATAAGTGCTGTTATAGCCAGCATACTGGGCTGCACGAATTCTTTGCTTCCTACGGGCCGCTCTTACACCAGTATGAATCCAGACCTCGTCAGAAGTCGAGAGTAAAGCAGAGCCTAGAGATGATGAGTGAGGGGTTCCTGTCTGAAGCGAGACCCCGAAAGGCTGGTAAGTTGGCGACAGACGCGCCACGCACTTCGGATGACGGTTCAACATGGCAAAAGAGGCAACTTACGGTTAGATCGGAGGATGGGAGGCGTTCTGACACATGAAACCACGTGGAACTGCGCCTTCGCCTAACGATTTTGAGCAACAGCTAACAGTTTCTGGGTTATGCAGCGGGTCTTCTCAGTGAGTGCTACACTCCAAAACGCCAAGTGTTGATTAAGGGGGACCTTGTCTTAATTCATGTGCGACTCTCAGTTCCTTGACCCTTGCAACATCAGAGTGGCAGCTCTGGAACTCTTCGAGGCGTATCACCAGCCTCACTTCTTGCCTCAATGTGGTGGCCTTACATCGTTTACCTGGCAAACACGCCATGCACTGTCGTTGGAGAAATCTTCAATCCATTGTAAAGCGCAAATTGAGCAACAGACAGGCATTTTAGGCCCGGGTCTAAAGGTGCCCAAGTTCAGATGGCATCACGGACGCCAATCACTCAATAAATAGAAAGTTCAGGGGAGGGAGACCCACGTCTCAACGACATCATGACTCGCACCGCTGACCCGTGACTCCATCAATGTAACGGATAACCAATATCGCCCGGTCCGCGGACCTGGGAGAACTGCGCACTGGCTTTTGTACAAGACGATACCCATTTCCACATCCAACGCGAGGTTCTCGCGTGGATGCCAACCAACATCTTTGGCGTGCGGGTTCACGATGGCCTTCGATGCGGCAGTCGCATCAGTTACCCTCACGGGTAGCATTCTTTCCTTTCTCGCAACCACCGGTGTCTTAATTTCCTTCATTTTCTACCATGATCAACAACGTTCCTTTCGACACGCCCTCGTTCTCAACCTGACATTGGCCGGTGAGTCTCGATCGTCTGCGGTGAATTCCTATTAGGGAAGATGTAGCTGACTCGAGACCGTCCGAAAGAGTTCATCAACTCTCTTGACAATACCATTTCAGGCATCATTTACATTAAAGACAAAGACCTGAAGCCCGGCCCGGCCTGCGTACTAAATGGCATGATTGGACAGTTATCAGTCCAAGCCTCCGACTTCTCTATCCTCGCCATCGCCGTCGTTACTTTCCTTACGATTACACGGAAAACCTATATGCCCAACGCTTCGACGTTCAGAAAGGTCATCATCTGCCTTTCCGTATGGATTGTCCCGATTGTTACCAGTGCCACGGCCACGGCCATGGGCCAAATGGAACCCGTCAGTGGTAACTGGTGCTGGATATCCCGAAACCGACCCGATCTCCGATACGCTCTTACACACGGATGGCGATTTGCTATTATCTTCACTACGATTCTCATTTACCTCTACGTATGGTGGTATCTTGGTCGCCATTTCCGCTCAATGGTCAGCACGTCGGATCCTCTCTACGACACAGGGAACTCAAGTTCTAGCGGTGGCAACGGTGTGACCTCCTCGATTCGCAAGAAGCAAGGATTCGAGATCATTGGGACGCCGGAACTGGAGATGGATCAATTTGAGCGACCGAAAGCAACATTCAACGATTCTTTCAAATCCTCACCCAACATGGACGACGAGCAGAAGGAGTGGTCACAACGAGTCAACGCCGGAGCCGGCCGAGCTAGAAGGTCCAGCTCCGACGACGATGACGAAGAGCCCGTTAAAAAGCCGGCGAGAACATCCCACTTCATTGAAGAAGCTGACACGAGGCGAAAAATGTCGGCACGGATTTCCCGATTTGACGACCAGGATATGGACATGAGCCAGGCATCCGAAGCCAGATTTTCATACCTGGAGCAGGAGGAGAAGCTTCAACGGAGCGCAGGCGGCGGCCCATCATACCTCCACCGCGACATGCAACCGCCATCAAAGGCACGGTTCTCCCGCCACGGCATGGCGGACATGATCTCCTCTCATCGAAAGGGTTCCAGGAGCAGAAGCTCAACTCTGTCATGGAACCTACCGCCTTCTCGAGATCTCTCCAGAGATTTCCCACCGAATCCGAGCGTTAGCAACGTCAACACCAAACAACCTGCCCAGAACGTGACGGCGACGATGATGAGCGATTTTCCAATCCGCAAGCAGACAAGAAAGGTCGAGCGCGAGATCAAGCGCATGATGCTTCTCAACGCGTACCCTGTTATGTACGTGTTGCTTTGGATTCCCGGTCTTGTCAATCGCCTCATGGAAGCTTCCGGCAACAACTCTCAGAGCCGCGTCCTGGCAGCCCTGCAAAGCTCAAGCCAGTACATTGGTCTTGCGAACGCTATTACATATGGATTCAATCAACACGTGCGACATAGGATAAAGGGAGATTTGTTTGGATGGACGCGTCGAAATAGTGTTTAGACGCTGACATTGTGTGGGATGAGTTTACGAATCAGACGAAATAATACACTTCTAGAATACCCTATTGTTTAGTCAATCAGAAGAATGAAAAGTATTGATTGCAACTTATCTATGTACTTTTATGATCACTTGAAGCCAGTGACTAGGTCAAATCTTCGTGGACGGAGGGAGGGTGTGAAGCTTACATACGTGACGACATAGGTCCAGGGCATCTCACTCGGAGGAAGTACTTATCTAATCACATGAGCTGTGAGTGAATCCTATGTTCTGTACCGTCTAACGAACTATATTTAAGCGTTTTGCTTTGTTTAAGAGCTATCATTACGTCTTGCATCATGAGATGTCGAGATTGTTATTGCGTGCATGTCTAAACCCTCACGAGAATGGCATACTGATTACCTAGGAGCTTATCACTTGGAATCTTTCAAGGCATATCTCAATCGCATTAATATAGCAGAGTGACTTATCAGTCTAGATGGGTTATTGAAGCTTGTGTCTTGAGTCTCAACTTATTCTATAATGCCTCACCTCATTTCCTATGATAGATGGAGCAAGATGAAATGGAGACAGTTGAGCGCACATACAAGACGAAATCCAGCTTATATAGGATTATAACTGAAACTAGATATCAAAGATTGTACACTATTCTACAAAAGATGCCGCTAATCTCGATCCATTACTTATTTTCCCTGTAGACCTTGCCGTCAGAGTACAGCATACTTTCAATAAAGTCACCATAATAACTATGGGAATTATAGCAATGGAACCCTACAGACTATAATAGTACTCGTTCAATTACCAGTCCTTTCAGGCGAATATTCTTAGAAGTGTCTTATCAAAGATTTTTATCAACGTTTTCTTCACTCGACCAACCTGAAGACCACCCAGAGTATCGTTCTTGCCTCAACAGAGCCCGTATCTCCGTGTACTTCTGCCTTAAGAGCGCCAGCCAGGCTACACCAGAAAAGATCTTCTCCAGCAAGACACTGACTTGAAACCAAGCAGTTACCTTAAACATACATCATTAGGTAACAATGTTTCTAGGCGGGTTTTCAAGACATTAAGGTTTTGTTTCTCTATTGACTTGACGGATGTATAGACTCTGGAGGCACATAAAGAATGCAGCCGTTTATATAATACGCCTTAATTTCTATAAACGCCCAAACTATTGAAAGCATAAGCGGATCTAACTCAACGAGACGCTTTAGTAACGCACAAGTCTGACTACAAAATAGTACATCAGGTGCGTGAATAGACGATCCCACGTTAAGTAATTAAAATTTGGGCATGGCCAATTGGAGTAGGACAACACCAACAAGACGCTGCTTCACTAGGTATTACATAAGATGAGCTTTTGTTATTTAATATGATGAATGATTGAAATTCCATTAATTTAAATGGCTTCTGGGAGGAACAAACTGCTTTACGAGCCGAAGGTTGTCTCAAAGGCATCTAATTTAGCATTTAATATAAATGTAAATAACTTGTTATTAATAACTATCTTCAGTCGACATTAGATAATGAGACTGCACTTATAATAAATATGCCTTTGACTTCGGTTAGCGCTTGTAAAGCTCCGATGAGTCTGGTATAGCCCAAACTTACAATCTCCCCGCTGGTAACGTGATGTAGGCAATGACACCTTGGTATTTTACTGAGTAAGACAGATGCTGAATGCGTCTGCTTAGGCTTTAGCTTACTTTCCATAAAAGACTACGCAAAATAATTCAACGACACGTTAATCTGTACGTATGTCTCGACTAGTAAACGTCTTTAATAATTAACACACATGCGGGAGGAAATCACTTCACGCGAGTATTCAAAACTTGCACTTGGAAGTTTTCCGTGGTGTTCCGAGCATTATTCTAGTTTTATGTACAATTGATGGATTCGAAGATATACAACATGAAGTAAAGTATGTACAATGGCAAGATGTGAAATCTTAGATGTTCGAGTAGCTTCTCCAGTCGCTATTCACGGCTGTGGCCGTGGCCACCATCCTGAACCGTGAGACCCTTTGTGTCTGCCTTACGCCCATCTTCTCTCATTGGAAACCGGTCGATGTCTGAAAGAGGCTCGTCTTTACTCAGCGCAGCCAATCTCGATACCCTTGGCGAAGAGGTCGCCCCCAACAGGAATGAAACCGGCGAGGAAGCCAGCCACCTCTCCAACGAGACCACAGCCACCAGCCTCTTGGTTCTTGGTCGCGCCAAACTCGATGATGAGGTCATCAGGCTGGAGACGGCCGTCGATGTAAGCCGTGACGCGCATGGTCGAGGGGACCTTGTGGCCCCAGGTCTGGTTCTCGCACTGAGCCAAACCGGGCGAGTTCTCGTTGCGGCACGCATACTCGCAGTTGCGCGCGCTCTTGGGTCCGCAAGCAGCACCTTCATGGTATCCGACGCTCTCCATCCAGGTTAGGCCACGGCAGCCGTTGAAGACCTCGTAGCCGTAGGGGTCCGAGACGTGACGGAGGACCTCCCACATGGACTGCACCAAACCGTCACGCATCTGGTTGACGGAAAGACCAGGGGTCTGGCCCCAAGCTCCGTTCATCTTGACCTGCACAGTGAGGTCGGGGTCGTAGTCCTCAGCCCAGGTGCATGTGTTTGTTTGAGAACCGAAGGATCTGTCCGTCATGATGGCACGGGTGTTGCCGGTTTCTCCGTAGATGGCTTGCCATGTCGCGGCGAAGAGGTCGAGGTTGCCGACGTCCACCATACGATCGCTGTAGCGCACCTCAATCTGGACCAAGGCCGCGGCTTGTGCCGCCAGAGTGGCCAAGACAACGTTGCTAATGACCTTCATGATGTGTTTTGGAGGCCAATGGTGTAGAAATAGGACCGAAGTTGATGTGGTGGTGATCTATAGAGTTGTGTCTAATCAGGAGGATAACCATACACCGTCGACGGGAGAGTAAGGCTAAGGTGTGCAAGTGAAATAGAGAAGAAGTCGCTGGCGAGAATGCTTCTGAATGCGTATTCCTTTCCAGAAACCCTCCCTTATATGTCCGTTCGGAACGCCTATGTTAACCAAGTCTGCCAGCTATCGCCAAGATGCTCATTAAACTTGACTCCAGAAGTTCGGCCTGAAGAATCATGCAGAGGATCTGACATGTCAAAAGCCATCGTGTTGGTGTTAGGCTATACCCCACGCGCAAGCCAGGATGAAACCCTGATGTCTTCCGTAAAAGGAGGCTCCAAGTTGCATTGACCTACAAATCAGGAACCCAAGCGACCCATCTTAACCTCTCTCTGCGAACTATTGGCGAATGCTCCAACATACATATTAGCAAGGCTTGGGCGGCCAAGAATGTGTCTCCAGTTCCTGCATGTTTCAGCTCTTGCGGCTCCCGCCCGACCAATATGAACCACTATTTTTGAGTCAGACGCAGGTAAACCGTGAAGACTAGTAAGATTCGATATACTCTTCTATCTTGGCTCACATCTTTGAGTCTCTTTCGCTCCTGTTCTCTCGTTATCGGATGCGGATATGTCTCGTCCCGTGCGTCTCGTGGTTGGAAGCATATGGACACCATGGTGACAACGCTTCCCCGTTGGACCCCAAAGCCCCAATTAGACCGGATTCATGCAGATCATGCCACAATGCTCCGTGATGGCAGCTGCGGTTCACAACGTACCAGCCAATTTCGGGAGCTGCCGACTGCACAGGGTGCGGGGTCAGGTTCGTCCAATTTTGTAAGATTTTACGCTTATTCGGCCAGATCTGTGTCTTACAGTGGTGACGACATGGGATTCCCAGCTTGAGAAAGGCTGCCGAGAAAGCCGAGTTGACCGGCTCGCCCTCCGGGACAAGATATCCTCAGGGGGTACTGCAATGCGAGTCATTAACAACTCCATAGGGCTGACTCGCGCACAACAGAGCGTGCGGCGCACAGCCAAAAAGTTCATTAAATAGACCTCAATCTCCCTGAACTATCTGCTAAGCCACGTACTTGCCAAGCTCACAGCTGAAGACACGTTCACGAACTTCAGCAGCTAATGGCTGTTATATGGGCTGACGCTGCCATGCTGAGATCTAGGCATTCGTACAGAGAAAAGATCGTCAAAAGGCGTGTACAAGCTCCCTCTTCCAACACAAGACACGACATGATTCTAAGATGTCATTTGATTTTCTCAACTTTCCCTCATGGTACGGAACGTCATTTCACCTCATCGAGAGAAAAGAGAGGTTATGATTGAAACGACGTGCAAGCTGAATTCGTCTCTCGAGATTGCATGGCGTTGCTGTTCCGAAAGCGCTACTTGGGTTCTAAGTAGCCCCTGCCAGTCTTGCCAAGATGACGTCCCATAGCTAGGTGTTCTTGCACAGCCTTCACACAGTCATAGGCGTTTTCTCGATCTTGAAACTTTTCGGCTTGTTTCAAATATCTTTCTCCCTCACCAGCAGCGAACGTGATTCGAACAGCGGGTTTTTCTCAACCCATTGGACCCTTCAAACACGTACACGCAGTCTTCCGTTACCTTGGCTGCCGACATCATCTTGTTGAACACGGAACTCGGCTAATGAGCCATAATCCAGGTGATCAAAATTGCTATCCAAAACCCGCAAAGGTCCTTCCTACTGTTAGTCGGACTTCGGCCGCTCCGACCTCTCTAGACCATCGAGGACGTGGGGCGTTGCTTTTTTGTGACGTGATGTCGCTAGTATCGCTGGCGTCTCCGAGGACTCGAGCTTCTCTTGTCTTCTTTGAAGCTAAGTATCACGGATGTCGATAGTGTCTTTTATCCAGAGCCGAAGGGATCACGATAATCAGTGGTATTTGAATTCTGGGTCCATGATTGCCTCTTGTGCTTCGTACCCAATACCGTATTTGTCAAGAGATGCGCGCCAGTCTTCATCGCTCGTTGTAGCCGGCTCTCTTGTGTCTGAGTCAAGGCCATCCGTAAATAAATCGTAAAAGGCCAATTTGGGGCACCGCCGATCTGATAGATCGTAACCCCATTCTACTCAAGCTACCCAAAGTCCGTTTGCTCTCTCTTCAGGGAAGCCAACGGCAATGAGGGCGAAGATGTTAGGTCCGCAGGTTCGAACATCATGAATGGCTGTTATTTCATCATAAAAAGAAAGTTTACCGAGACAGCCGTCAAATATATGAACAGAGAAAACGTTCGTTACAATGATTTCTCAAAACTTAGGCTGAAGAAATGGTTCTCGTGTATGTCTTCTGGTGCAGAAACTTGACAATCTTTGCGCACCCTTTTGACCAAGCAGAAGATTAGGTATTAAATACATCTCATCTACTCTGTACCGCTTCCAGCGGAACGTACAAACATATTTGACAATTTGATACAATATCAGCCTTTACCAGCCAGTGAATTGACTCTTCAGGCTAAGACGCTGATTGGTGACTTTGGCCAGAATGTTTTCTGTCATCTCAAGATCCGACGAAATAAAGCAACAGCAAAGTTCTCACCGGCCGGGAGTCAATCCAAGCCCATCAAGGTAAAAAAGGCCTTTCTCCGAAAATTTCACCCCGAACATAAGACTGAGGTGCTTCTTCAACAGAAGATTCTGACAGAAGAGGCAAGAACGACTGACTTGCAAATAACGTCTTAGCTTTATCACCAGTCATTTCAAACATCCTCCTGCTCACCCAGCCACCAAAATCAACACTTTAAAGTCACAATCACATCATCAGAATGTCACCAAACAAAACCAAGAAGCCCAAAAAGGCCAATCACCAGAACAAGCCCGGCCGCTCCAAGCCTCCTTCGCTCCCCTCGGGCTCGGACGAGGACATGCCAGTTTTCTTCTTTATGCCCCAGGAAAAGTTCAAGTACTGCCAATTCTGCCAATGGTATCCGGCAACATTCACGGTCTCGAAGCCGCAAATGTCTCAGCTGGTCGGACGAGCAGTCGACGAGGACGATCCTTTCGGCAGCATCACGTTCAACTGCGCCGAGCAGTACATGATGTACTGCAAAGCAGCCCGCTTTGGCGACGTCGCCCGTCAAACGCGCATACTTTACGAGAAGGATCCAAAAGTTCAAAAGGCGCTGGGCAAAGAAACAGTCGGATTCACGAACGAAAGTTGGGATGAAGTCAAGAGCGCTGTGGTGGAGGCCGGGAATATCGCCAAGTTCGGGCAGAATCCACAGCTCAAGAAGATTCTCATGAGGACCGGGGACCGAATCATTGCTGAGGCAGCATCAAAGGACCGGGTTTGGGGTATTGGGTTTACGGAGAAGAACGCGATGGTGAACCAAGCGAACTGGGGAGAGAATCGTCTAGGCAAGGCGTTGATGGCGGCAAGGGAGCATCTTCGCAATGAAGGTGCCCAGGAGAATCAGGAAGGGCAAGGTGAAGGCAGCCAACAGGTTAATGAATGAGCAGCACCACGAAAGACGATATCCGCAATGGCATGGATTGACAGCAACGGAGGGAGGTAGAAAACAGTTCGCGATATAAACGGAAAGCTGGTACCCTAATGAATTAAAATATAAACCAACTATTACGAAATATCGCTATGAATGGGCCCCAATCGCTATGCTTGAAGTGTCTCTATGGATTATTGTCAAAATACGTCCCCCTTCATGCGGACATTTCTTCCTCGTCATCGAAGCCAACATCCGAACTATTCCCCCTGCGCCGGATGTACACTCTCTTCCCCCACTTGTAACCTTCGCAAGCAATCATGAAGAAAGTAACATCAATGAACACTACGGCCCACTCCCAAGTGATTCCGTGGTGCAGGAAAACCACATGATCAATCACGGGGATGTAAAGCGTGGGGAAGACGGCGAGGAAGACAAGCGTGACCGAGAAGAAGAGGAACTTGTTGCCCCATAAATGCAGAGTCCAGGCCTTGAAGCCCTTCGGCATGTAGAACAGGGAGCGGCGCGCGTCAATCAGTTCCCAGGCGAAGAAGGAGAAGATCCAGGTCATTGTGGTGTAGCAGGCTGCGCGAGCGCGGAAAACGGAGTCGCATTCCGCAGAGTAGGCGTTGTTGCACTCGATACCGAGGTTGCCACCTTCGAAACCGAAGATGATGACGGTGAACGAGCCGAGAACACAGCCTGCCATGAGGACACCATAGTAGACCATGTCGACGAGAAATTCCGGGGTGAAGACGCCGTATTTGAGCTGATAGAGCTGTCAGTACTTGAGCAAGCCTTGGAGGTTGGGGCAACTTACGTTCTGCGGAGGCCGGTTGAGAATATCTGGAACCGCTTTCTCGAAGCCAAGACCAGTCTCAGTGAAAGCACCGGTTCCGAGAAGCATCCAGAGGATCTCCACGGGCGACAGCTGGAACACAGATACACCAGACCGATCCTTAAAGGCTAAGCCGGTCAGAAGGGCGCAAACAAAACCGATGTTGGCGGCCAGGACGTGAAGAATAAACTTCTGGATGTTGTCGAAAATCCGTCGGCCTTCCTCAATGGCGTTCAGAATGGAGGCGAAGTTGTCATCCGTCAAGACAATATCCGACGACTCCTTGGCGACGTCTGAACCAGATCCCATGGCGATACCAATGTCCGCGCGCTTAAGACTAGGACTGTCGTTCACGCCATCTCCAGTCATGCCAACATATCGGCCCCTGCGATGCAGCGCCTCGATCATCCTGACCTTCGTGCTAGGCGCGCAGCGGGCCACCACCAGCGGGAGCTGGGGCAGCTCGTCGATCTGGCCATCGGACAAGGCGTCGAAGTCGTGAGCTGGCATCACCATCGACTGAGCCACGTCGGAGGGAAGCATCTTGAACTTCTCGGGAGAGGGGAGGATTCCGACTTCCGTGGCGATAGCTCGTGCGGTCTGCGGGTGGTCACCGGTGAGCATGTGCACGACGATGCCGGCACCCTGGCACATCTTCACACTGGGTCTCGATTCGGGTCTGGGAGGGTCGTAAATGCCGATGAGGCCGCGGAAGGTCAGGCTGTGTTCGAAGGTATCGCGGTGAGGTGGTGTTGTGCCTTCGGCGAACTGGGACTCGGAGACGCTGTTCTCGAGGTTTCGGTGTGCGAGGGCGAGGACGCGGAGGCCTTGGCTGGCGAGGACTTCCATGTTGGTGTGGATGTTTTGTCTGTCGTCTTCGGTCAGGGCGCGAGTCGTATCATCGAGGGCAATGGTGTCGCAGGAGGCAAGCACGCGTTCTACAGCACCCTACGTCGAGTGGTTAGCAAAGCTCTTCCAACATGTGAGGATAGCATCAAATAAACTTACCTTCGTGAAGAGGTGCATCTTCTGGTACTTGGTGTTCTGAAAGATGACGGACATCTTCTTCACATCCGAGTCAAAAGGAAACTCGGCGACTTGTTTCCAAGACGCCTCGGGACCTTGCGAAAGCTGAATTCTGTTCCATCCGAACCTAGAAGCAAAGACTTCAATAGCGATTTCGGTGGGAGCACCTGCAGCCTTCCATTCTCCTGGGTTCGCAGAGCTATCATCACTCTGCTTCAAGCTGGCCAGGTTGGCCAACGACGCAACGTTGAGGTACCACTCAAGGGCCGGCTTGCTCGCCGGCTCATTGTGAGGCTCGATCGGTTCGGTGGTCTCGTCGTGTTTCTTCTCCTCCTCGGCACTGATATCCTTCGGTTGGCCAGAGGTGAACTGCACGGACCCAGAAAAGGGGTTGTAGACGTCGTTGGTTGTGTTGACGGAATATGTGCCAGTGCCCGGAAGCCATGCTTTGCGAACGACCATGCGACCCTGAGTGATTGTACCAGTCTTATCGGAGCAAATATCTGCGAGGGTTCACCGTTAGTGGGATGACCATTATGGTTATTGTTGGGACTTGAACTCACTGGTTACGCCACCCAACGCCTCCAGACTAGAAAGGTTACGAACGATGACATGGCGTTCAAGCATCTTCTTGGTACCAGCTGCCATCGTAACCGTCAACACAAGCAATAGAGAAACAGGGATCGTTCCAATGGCGGTTGTCACGGCGTAGATAATGACATCCTTGCGAGAATCGAATTTGTTGGCGCCAAGAACGACAAGCGCGCAGATGACGGCAAACAAGAAGAGCCACAAGAACAACTGGGAGAGCTTCCTCTGCAGAGGAGTTCCAACGGTGAGACCCAGAAAATCGCCAATCCAGTCGCGAGTCATCATCCAACCAGCGAAGACGTATCCGAAAAAGGTAGCGCTGCCGTCCTCGTTGCGCTTGATGTATGACTTGGCCTTGTCCTTGGATCCGCCGTTGAGAGCACCAGCAATGAGGCCGATCTCCGTGTGCATGCCGGTAGCGAAAACGACACCACGGCCGCGGCCCTTGGTGATGACAGTTGAGCTGTAGACAACGTTGAGACGGTCGCCGGGGCCGGTATCATCATCGAAAGTCGCGTTGGGGATTTTCGACACGGGTGCGGATTCTCCTGTAAGAAGGGCTTCATCGGCTTCCAAGTTGACGGCTTCGATGAGACGGATGTCTGCTGGGACGGAATCGCCTGTGTTCAAGTCGATCACATCTCCTGGGACTACTTCGGCGGTTTGGATGTTGATGGTTTTGCCGCCTCGGAAAACTTTGCACGTCGGAGAGCCGAGGTTCTTGAGGGAGTTGATCGTTCGTTCGGCTTGGAGACTCTGGCCGAAACCGATGAAGATGTTGAGGACGATGATACCGCCGAGGATTCCACCCTCGATCCACGCTTGAATACCGAAACTTGCACCTAATGCCAGCAATAGAACCTTGGAAGAGTTAAACTTCGTACACACATGTTGATGTTAGTGACTAGCTTGTGGCCGACTTACCAGTGTCATCGCATTGAAAATTTGCTCCAAGAAAATCTTCAAGGGCTGAACACCCTTGTTCTGACGAAGCTCATTGCGACCGAGTTCCGCCAGGCGACGGGTAGCCTCTTCGGAAGTGAGTCCTTGCGTTGTATCGACTTCGAGTTCCGCAACGACTTGACTGAACTCCAACGCATGTGGCGGTCGAGACAAAGGCTTGTTGGACTGTCCCGAGATGTGTTCCGGTTGGAAAACCTCGGAGGACTGTTCCTGGAAGGAACCAGACCCTTTTTCCTTGGCTACCACCATGGTGAAGAAGGGAAGAAGGAAGGGGAGCTGTTTCGGAGCGGTCGAAGGTTGTCGAGGTACCGTCTTTCAGAACTTCATGAGAAAACACCGAAGAGTCCGGGCGATCAGCTTCAACCAAGCCCAACTCTTGGTATTTGTACCATACCCGACTGTGGAACAAGCGTGAACAGACTTCGAAACTTGCATGCCGGGTCTACCTCGATGACTCGGCCAGAGTTGAAAACTTAACCGTAAAAGGCAACCAAGACACATTGCGGCGAATCTAGGAGACTCCATCATCGGTTCGTTGCTTTTTGATATCTGGAGCTTGTCAAGTTTCGGGATCTTTGTTTGTCGAGGGGACCACCTAGAAAGTCGATCGGATACAAGGTGTTACGTGACGTGTACGTAACCGAATTCATCGTGATTGGGTTGGGGGAAACATCAACGAGGTTAGAAAGACTATGAGTGGTAGAAAACAACTTCAAGAAACAGGGGAGGGGAGGGCAGAAGGGTTGCAAAGAATTTGCTAGAAGACGCAATTCTAGATCCTCTGCAAACAAGAGTTGGCGCGTAGCAGCCAAGACCCAGTAACCATCTGCACGACATGTAATTTACCTGCCTAATGGGGTAATGAGTTGGGGATTTAGCGTCCGGGAGGCTGACTCGGGTGGAACCCTCCGCCGTTGGAGTCACCCGGAGGTCGAACAGTCCGGAACTCTGGAGTCTCCGTACTTCCGGAATCATTATGAACGAACTCAGACCGCGGGGGTGGAGGTCGTCACATGAACACTAGGCGAAAAATAGAAGCCAAGACACATCTCGGGAGTCAGTTCGGGGCGGGGCGGGGAGCGATGCATCCGTAACAGGCCTCAAAATACACCAAAACTCCCGTACATGCATCGGGATCAAAGACAAACTTCTCGGATGCTTCCTGTTCTCTATTGGGGTATTCTTGTGAGAACCGGCCACTTTTCCGTTGTTCTTTGCCATTGCGTGCGTCTCAGGATCTCATTAGTTTCTTCATCAGAAATGTGAATCTTCCATCCCTATCCATCAACTGCGCCGCCGGACTAACGAAGTCATCAGCGCAGTGTGCCATGCATCCAAACCACCCGTACTCGTCTATCCAATCCTGCGAATCCATCCACTCGCTCAACTCTTCAGTGAAATCCTCAACTTCTTTGATATCCCTGCTGATAGATGCAATTTCCGATATATTCAGTGGCAAGCCGTACTTCTCGTGCATTGAGGTGATGTACTGTTTAGCATGCTCGATGTCGCCGCTGTAGTAATGCACGCCAAGGAAATCCGGCTTCTTCGCAGCATCATTTCCCACGGAGCTCATAAAGGCGGTAGGCCACTTGTCGCCCGCATCATCACTGGCGCATGCTGGTCCGACAAGCTTCTTTCCACGCGTGTCTCGCAATTCCGGCACAACCTTGTGCGACCACCAGTCGGCCGCTTCTTGCGGCGAGATTCCCTGCCGCTCCGGCTCGTTGAGATAGTGGACAATCTCGGCTTCTGAGTCGCGGATCCAATTCCACTCTTCCGAGATCAGCTGCTCGCGCGTCCGAATCATGGGTCGGAAGGGAAGCCGACCCTTCAACTCAGGTGGATACCACGCATTCCAATTGTGTACTGATTTAAAAGCCTGTTCAATTGAGTCGCTGGAGTTTTCGAAGAGCTGGTCGATGGCGTCTGGCCGGTCGCGCGTATTTGTCCAGTCCCATAACAAGCATCGCTTTTGGACATGATGCTTCGCCATTGCTGTACCGTTGCGGTCCATGATTGTTCGGTGCAATTGATAAACTTTGACGAAGAGTTGAAATTAGGATTCCAACGGCGATGTGATGATGCATTTTCTGTTCGAGTGGCGTCGAAGAAATTATTCGCTGGGCTTTTCGAAGAGCCCGAAGCACTACGTCATTGCCTTCAAAACAAGATTCCAGACTCCGTTGTGGGGCCGAAACCCCGGATCCGTGGCCGGCGCCGGAAGTTTCTGTAAGAGACCATCTCTTATACCTCGCACGCCGCCAGGAAAAGTTTTTTTCTTAGACCGAGAAACTGAACTGTCTGTTGAAGATCTTGTTCAGGATACCATAGGGGACCGTTGCAGGCCGACCAGGCACAATAAAGGAACCTGGAGAGAGTTACGGGGCAAAGTTTGAGACTTTAACTTCCATAATGGATCTATACACAATACCCTGACGGCTTCGTGTAAAATACTTCTACGATAACTAAACAGAAGAGAAAGGTATTTTTGATCGTTCATTGGATACCGAGTATCTCGAAACTTTCGCCATGAGGAATAACCTCTTGGCTTTTAGCGGTCCAAAGCAGAGAACCTGGATGGTGACGATTTCACGCTCAAATTTTCTGGCCTGCAAATCTTGTTCCATCGTTTCCATTTTTTTCTCTTTAGAAGAAAGGAATATTATTTCCTACAATCCCCAACTTCACTCGACTACGGATTTTTTGATTATCCCCATCACGAGCGGCGAAGGCAGCAAGCAAAATGGTCGCCTGGTGGCAACCACATCAACGTCGGGCGCTACCAAAACAGCCCGCTTCACCTCCCGAACACCTCAAAGCTTTCGAACAGTCTACTGAACTTGTTCTACATCAATCGAAGAAGCATGGTTCACCAGCAGGACGCCTCGAACTGCTTGACCTGCCTATTGAGCTCGTCGACCATATTGTCAGCTTCTTGGATACGCTCGAAGTCTTCGTTCTCGGCTACGTATGCAAGGCAACGCATCAAATCACACACAGAGATTGGGAATCTTTCTTCTCGCGCCTTCGAGACCCAGAGCGAAAGCGCTTGCAGTATAAAATCAACTTTCTGCTTGCCTTGGATAGGCCAGACAAATGGCTGTGTAACTTTTGTTCGAAGCTGCACCCTATCAACATGGCAGGCTCAGATTCAAGAGCACGACCTGGAAGTTTCAAAGGATTTTGTCCTTGTGACCGTGGTTATACTTTTAACGGATTCAACAATTTAAACATCCGGGAGATGTATTTACAATCAGCTATCAAACTTGCCAGGCTCGCCAACATCACTCCAGAACATCTGAAAGACATTATGACCCCGTTTTCACGAGAACTGCAGTACAGGTGGTATTATGGGGTTCGTTGGCACTACACCGCCAGCCCGAAACTCGTTGCTGAGAGACTTGTGCTTCGGGAGGAATGGGAGGTTCATGACGACGACCCTGGTCCCAGTGGCAACAGCAGACCGAAGGCGCTAGGTTCTACGATCACCGGGATGGACCTCTGCCCGCACAGCGCGTACTTCGGACCACACGCTTTTGGTTCCAATGTGACTCCCTATCACGACAGTGTTTGCATGGCATTTACAGTCTGTCGTGGGCAAGAGGTTTCGGGCCACTGTAGACATTGCCCGATGGATTATTCTGTCCTGGTGGATCGTGGCGTGTGCCGTATTGTCGCATGGCACGACTTTGGGCCAGAAGAGCATCTGAGAGGCGACGATAAGGATCGGAAAGGCTGGAGAGCGCACATGTATGAATCCGGAGTGAATGACCGTCGGCACGGCCCGAATTCAGGACTCAAAGCTGGAAGTGTTCGAGGTCTTTACGAAGAGAAACTCTGGGCGATTCATGGCAGGATGGAGGGCTGCGCCACGGACTCAATTTGGGCGCCGAGATTACTGCCTTGATGAAGGAAATCAAGCTTCAGAGGCGAACGAAGTTGCCTACGACATTGTGTATATCAGTCAATATGCGTGGGCGTTCAATTACACCACTCTCGGATGGGTAAACCAATATTGAGGCATGACACATGGAACCTCGATTCTAGGGCCTGTCGGTGAGAGATGAGAATGAGGAATGACAATTTATCAAATGTATCAGCGCGCAAAGATTACAGCTGAAGGGCATGTACGTATGCTTGTGGCCCAAGCCTAACCTGACATTTTGCCTAATTGTGTGCAACTGGTGCGCATTTCCTTGAAGTCCCAGAGACGTATTCTTTTCACGATACTGAGTTTGTCAGTTTATATCAGAAACCTGTCATCAAACTCGCCGCATCAGCATCTCGACCATCTTACTTTGACGTCAGCAAAATTCTCCTCGGCGAAGTATAGATCGCATTTGGGATGTGATATCGCAAGTCATAACCAAATTACCCTCCAATCCGCTTCAAAAACCACTAATGAATGAGATACGCTTGCAAGACATCTTACCTGAATCCCATCACATGGTCTTTCTCTTCTCCTGCCTAGCATCCCAAAACAACGCCAGGAGCGTCGCAACCGCACACCCGCCTTCCCAACAAGCCACGCCCTTCCAGTCCTGGCGCCAAAATACCACAGTCGTCGTCAGACGCATGGGCACCGTGGCGAGGTAGAACGCGCGGTTGTCCTGGAAGGCGGCCAGGTTGTAATAGACGCCCATGGCTACGGCGGCGAGGGCATTGCCGTTCGCCGCCGGGAGGGCCGACCGCGGCAGGCCCAGAGAGTCGAGGGACTGCAGCGGACGCAGCAGCGAATAGAGGCCTGCGGCAAAGGAGGAAAGACCGAAAAGCAGAATCGTGAGGCGGGCGAGACTCGGCGCCATGTGGACGTACTGTAATCGGGCGTTGGCCGGCGTGGCTCCCTTTAGAGAGGTGTGGTTGACATGAGATGAGGACACTGACGAAATGAGCTGAAGTTGCGTTTGAGACATCAGCGCAGGGATGCCGAGAAGGCGTGCTGAGGATGGAATGGCCTCTGCTTCGGGACAGGGATGACCCGAGAAGAGGTAGTGCGAACATGTGGAGGGGCTGTCTGAAGATCCGGTGGGATGACGGGGAAAAGTCAAAATAAAGCAAGCGTGGGACGAACGAGTGCTAGGTTTTCGCGTGCCACAAGATGCTAGACAACGGACAATGGACATGGTACCTCTGCCGGTCGTGGATGTATCAAAGGCTCGATTACTGATAATAACTTGTAGCTAAGATGAAATTCAGAGAAAATGAAAACCTCAAAAATGTCACCAAACACGGATAAAATAACGAGCAATCCTTGTGGGCTATTGTCTTTGGATTGTGGGCTTATTGATTGGGCTTGCTCATAAGGTCGTTGTGACTGCTTGTCATACATGCTGTGATCCCACACCTGTCCCCCTCTCTTTTGTACCGGTGTCCAGACGCGTATCTAGAATTGCATGTAGCGCTGCAAGAACGGGTTCTGGCTGGGTGGCATGCCCATTCCTCTCAGGTCAACCAACACCGGGTCATCCTTGCGAGTATCTGGATGCAGCTGGATGCCCATATGTCCTGGCTCGGCCAAGCCGTACTTCGCAGCCTCCATAGCCCCCTCGAGATCGAATTCATCCTCAGGACGTTGCTGTGTCGGATGGCTGTCACGAAGAACCATGTCGACCTGCTGGGCTCCTTCGGCCGTGACAAGAGTGTCTCTGGTCTCTGCTCTGCGTACCATACCAAGTACTTTTCGCAGCATGATAGTGCAAGCCCCGACCTTCTTTTCCTCATTGTTCTGCGGAATAGAGTGGCGACGTCCGAAATTGGGGAAAAGACGCAACACGCTGGACCAGAGCTTGAACAGAATGGAGTCGGGAATGAGCCGAATCATCACCCCCAACGGCAATGCGAGGGCACCGAAGAGAAGAGACCACCCCCACTGGGCGCCGGTCAGGCGAACGACCTGGAATGCCTCTCCCCCAACAAAAATGATGATGACCTGGCCTGTGAGTGTCACCATTTGCACCAATATGAACCAGGGATTTTGGTGCACCCCTTCAAGGACGTTGAAACGGTTATCGGTACGACGAGAACTGGTTGACGAGATGTCAGTTTTGCGTACCAAGCGATCAAAAGTCGTACCTGACTCACTTTATTTGATTGAAGAATTGCATCCACACGTAGGTGTTGAACGTCATTGTCTGTAGCTCTTGGAGCTGATGTGCCGTACGATAGCCGAAGATGGACTCCCCAGCATAATGGAATACGAAGATCACGACAAGCTGATACATGGACTGCCCAAGAATCATCTTCCACATCGTAGTGTTGAGGATCGAGACTCCTCTTGGCTCCGGCTTTCTCTCGAGCAAGTCTGGCGTGGGAAAGTCGGTCCCAAGAGCCAAAGCCGTGAACGTATCCATGATCAAGTTGATCCATAGGAGTTGAACGACACTGAAGACGGACTCGTCCGTACCGCCAATGAGGGCAGACATGACAGTGAGAATACCGGCCGTGACGTTGATGGTGAATTGGAACTTTTGAAAGAAGATCGGTCAGCTTGTGCAAACAAAACGTGTTGAGAACGGTGGTCCAAACCTGTAGAAACTTTTTGGCAGCATCGTTAACAGCCCTTCCCCAAGCAATTGCCTTGGCAATTGAAGCAAAATTGTCATCCAATAGAACAATGGCGGATGCTTCCTTGGCCACCTCAGTGCCGGATATGCCCATAGAGAAGCCGACATCTGCAGCCTTCAATGCGAGCGCGTCATTGGTTCCATCACCAGTTACCGCGACAACCTCGCCAAGGCTCTTAAGGTGTGATACCAGACGCATCTTGTCGTCTGGACTTGATCTTGTGAGGACTTGTAGACGTGGTGCAACGAGATCGAGTTGCTCCGAAGAAAGTCTTCTGAAAGCCGGGCCATCCATGGCAATTCCGCCTGCAGTGTAGATGCCACACTCTGTAGCTATCGCCGTACCAGTGAAGAAATTGTCGCCTGTGACCATTCAAACAAACACGCCCGCAGACTGACACTTTCTGAGACTCTCGACAACTTCAGGTCGTAGGGGATCCCGGATGCCAAATGCGCCGACGAAGACCAAGTCGGAAAGGTCGATTGACTCGGTGGATTGTGACAAGGGCCAATCGTCGAAGTCGCGATAAGCAACGGAGACAACTCGAAGAGATCGTCGGGCGTAGCCAAGGACTGTTTCGTTCAACTTCTTCACGTGTTCTGGACTCATTTGAACAGTGTCGATGCCGGTCCCAACGTCTTGCACGATCCCGGAGCACTTGGCCAAGATGACCTCGGCTGCTCCCTTGACCAACATTCTGCGGCGTCCCTGACCAAGGTCCACAACAACCGCCATCCACTTCTTCGAAGCGTTGAAGGGTACAATCTGTACGATATTCCCGTTGGCTCTCTCTTCACTGACGCGACCCAGGGCCAGGTGGTCAACTGAGAACTTCAGAAGGGCAACTTCGGTGCTCGATCCCACGAACTGGGAGGCCTCGGTGGTTTCGATCGCGGTCGAGTTCAGAGAAAAGCTGCTCTTCAGCAGGCTTCGAATGTCGGTCGAAAGCGACGCGATGCGGTCGCTAGTTGTTGGAATGTCCTTTTCGTCGTCTTGCATAGGAAGGAGATTGTCGCGAAACTCTGCGGAAGAGCCAAGGATACCTGCAACCACCTTCATCTTGTTTTGCGTTAGTGTACCGGTTTTGTCAGAACAAACCGTTGTAGCGTTGCCCATGATTTCACATGACCGTAGCAGACGGACGAGGTTGTTGTCCTTGAGCATCCTGGTAGTTGCAAACGCCAAAGCTAAAGTGACCGTCAGCGGAAGTCCCTCTGGCACCGCAATGACCACAACAGTGATTGAAAGTATCAAAACTTCCAGGAATGCGTGGCCCTTTTCTTTGGCGCCACCCTCGATATGCTTGAGATCAACAAGGAACCGGATGAACATGATGATGAAGAAGATAGCGCCAGCAATTAAGCCGAAGTTGATGATGTATTTGGCCACAACTCCGAGCTTTTGTTGCAAAGGTGTTTCTTGAACGTCATCATGGAGGGAGAGCATGATTCTCCCGTACGCAGAGTCCGAGCCGACTGCGAGGACAAGATACGTTCCGACACCAGTTGTCGCCTGTGTACCGCCGAGGATGAAAGGGTCTTTGGTGTAGTCGTTCGCTTCGGGAGCCGGCGTTTTGGCTACGAGTTCCGACTCGCCCGTCAACGCAGACTCGTCGCACTGTATATCGAATCCTTGGATTAAAATGCCATCTGCGGGGATAACGTCGCCAGCTTCGATGTGCAAGACGTCACCGACCAGAACTTCGAAGATGGAGATGGGCTGGTGTTTGCCGGACCGCACGACTGTGACCATCCTTTCCTCCTTCTTTTCGTTCAATTTCTGAAACTTGTAGTTCTTCTGGTAATCGTTCAGCGCAGTGGCGACGACGATGACGATGACGGCGACCATAATAGCCACCCCCTTGAGAAAGTGATCAGTAACGTTCCTACTAAAAGCGCAGACGAGATCAACCCACCTCGACCCATTCAATTCTCGCACCCTGTTCGGCGCTGGCAACAGATTGGTAGATTCCCAAAGCAAGAGACACGGTAGCGGAAGCCGTGAGGAGGAACATCAGTTTGTCGTTGAAAGCCAACCACATGAGTTGGAGAAAAGTCTTAGGCTTCCTTCGAGGTGGACGGTTCTCACCGTAGATTCCTCGACGATCGGTGAAGTTGCCAGAGCCAGAAGTTGACGCGTTCTCAGGCTCGGACCCAGGAGGAACGTGGAGGTCGGCGCTCTTCATAGCTGCCGTGAGCTCAGAAGCAGTGACCGTACCGTCCAACACATCCTCGTCAACTCCAAGACCTGCCTTGACTAGGCCTTGACATCGGTTCGCAGCCCGGCTGCAAGACCAGCAAGGCCGCCGTAAGCGTGAAGAGACTCGGCATTGTGGTTCTCGATCAGACAATGGAGTTAGCTTGGGGAGAAGGCGAACTTGTTCCCAGGAACAAGGTCCATCTCGGCAAGCTTCTTGATCGCGGGTGTTCTAGCACCGTTGTGGTCCCGATTGGCATGCACGCCAGTGGCAGCAGTATCGCCAGCCAGAGGGGCGGAAGTGATTTCGTCGTCCATGTTGATTGTTTCGAAGAACGTGGTTCGGTGTCTGGGAAGAGGAAATATCAAACGAGTGAATGGTTCATCAATGTGAAAAGAAGGGGAAGATCAACGCTTCTTGAAGGCCAAGTCGATGCAAACCGATGCTGACTTGCTGCGTAGATGATACAGCTTTTAGCAGGCCGGATCGTTGTGGTAGAGACTGCCACCTTATTCGTGCCAAGACATTGCGACTCGGGTTTGCAAAGTAGAGAATCAGAATGAAGGAGGGAGCGATGGGGGTCGTCCGCGGTGTCGCTTCATCCACATACACGGTGGACCAGGCGGGACGAAGGTACGTAGTACCTCCAGCGACACCAACGTGGACAAGGGAGGACCGTGGGGTGGGCCTCAGGTCGACTTGTCCACACTAAAGGTGCCTTCCTGCACGCCTCACTGAAGCTGAGAGTTCCACGCCTCGTAGCTATTCCAGCCCGCGTACAATCGAGGATCCAATCTCCAAGGACTCTCGCGTGGGCTATAAATTGGCGTTCTAAGAACAATTGCACAGCCCAGAGCAGTGGACACATCCGCCGACTTTCAACCAAGTGAACCCTCGGACTAAGACGCGTTGCCGTGAGCTTGGCCGCATCCCAAACCAAGCCAGGAGACAGACACCAACGACCATGGCGAGACTTACTCCGTTGCCGCAAAATTGGAAGGTAAGATTGGAACCCAATCCATGCACCAAATTAACGCAAATGAGGATGTTGATCTCGATTCATCGACGGTATACAGGCTCGTATACTCAACAGACGAATTCAGCCCCCTTCTCGTCTGATCTTTGTCGAGCAACCTCCATGTCGTTCTAGCCAGACGTCTTCTCGTGGCAACACGAATACGAAAACCGACAACGATGGATCGAGTTGGAGAGACTCCTTCTTCAAGATCATCGAAGGCGGCGCCACAGCATTCGGCTCCGTTCTCATTCTCGGTCTGGCAGGTTACTCCTACAATGCCTACTACAAGTCTCTTGTCCTTCGAAAAATGGAAAACGCCTTCGGAGCTGGCTTTTCGACTCTAGAGCTTACAGCCCTTGGTCGTCATGTTGCACCAGATCGGCTTCAGGCAGAACTTGCTTCGCCCTGTCACGAGGGTGACGAGTGGATAACGAGAGACGAACAAGACCATATTGACAGAATGGTGAATGGAAGCACCCAAGGCCACTACCACCTAATCACGGGCGAAAAGGGAACCGGCAAGACCTCCATGATTCTCAGAGCAATGCGACAAGTCCGGGGTGAGGGCACAGCCATGCTAGAGGCGCATGGGGACCCCGAAGTATTTCGCTTACGACTCGGAAAAGCTCTAGACTATGAGTTTCATGAGGACTACATTGGAAGTCTGTTCAACTTCAAGGGCCCTCGCGATTCCACACCCATCCTTGACATCGAGAGAGCTTTCAATAAGATGGAGAAGGTGGCTCTAGACCGAAAGGCCAGAACAGACAAGCCCCTGATCCTCGTCATCAACCGCATCCACCTGCTTCGGGAAGATGAGGAGGGACAAAACCTGCTGGAACTGATTCAACAGCGAGCGGAACTGTGGGCGGCAAGCCGCCTCGTTACTGTGATTCTAATTAGCGACGATCACAGCACCATGGAGCGGCTCAAGTGGCAAGCTACCCGCCTGGCAGTATCAGACGTCCACGACATGCCGCGAAGTCCCGCCCTGACCACACTAAAGCAATACCGGGCAAAGACATTCCACGAAGACGTACCGCAGGACACCCTGGACAGAGTCTACAGCAAGGTTGGTGGGCGCATCAGATTCCTTGACCACGTGGCCCGGTCTAAGGACATGCTGAAAGCTTGCGACCTGATCTGCGAGAAGGAGAAGCGCTGGCTGCTCGGCCAGTGCTGGATACTGGGCGAATACATGGACGACGATGCCGAAGACCAACAGGAGTACTCGGCAGCAGCAATGGTATTGGCCAAAGCCCTGGTTGAGAAAGAGAAGGCGATGCTTCGCGAAGGCATCAACGACGGCAGGCTTCCGGAAATCCCACTTCACGAAGCGAGACAGATCATGACTAGAGCCGACTTCATCCAGAGGCATGACCACGTCAACATATTTTCCATCGACTCGAAATCGATGGTTCGCGCTGACTCGGTCCCAATGCAGAATGCGTTTCGGGAGATTTGCTCGCAGGAAGGTTTTGACGAGCATCTCCAAGCAACCCTTGATAGACTCGATGAGTTGGAGGGTCTTGGGAGAACCAGGGAAATTGTCATGAAGGATCTGGCAAACGATGGCCAGTTCCAGGCGTTTATTCGCCGGGCTCAAGCTAACGGGGACCCCTTACTGGTCGCCATCAAGGCTGCGTCACCCAAGGAGGGAGACGACTGAGATCAGACTCGTCTCTTAATAGCATCCACCTATTCATGTTGATGAGATGATAGCAATAAAACCAAAGATTACTTGAAACGCAATTTGTGGTGGCGAAGCGTGCCTAGCGTGGAGGCAGTGATGGTTTGACTGCAGAGTGTCTTCGCGATACAGCCCCCTATCGGAATGAACATCTCAGACATGATGCTGTGGCCTTTCCCGATTCCCGACACGTCCATAGCCTATCTCTCGTCAGCCAGAGCCTATCTGCTTGTTAATTCCCACCTTGGCTCGGCAATGAGCTCCAGTGCCCAGGCATTGACGCCTCATTCGCAACATAACTTGTTGGAAGCGGAGATGGTCGGGCCATCCGCGTAAATCCGCCGAGTAATGCCGGACGAGACACGACGCGAAACTAGTGATTGTAGTTGCTGAAAACTTAGCATAACATGATTCTGTACAATTTGTCGCAGAGGTTAATGGAAAGAAAGGGAAACCTGGCAAAAAGCGGTGGACTTTTGCATGTTGAGCTGCTCATGGATGGTTTTTGCGTGAAGGTCGAGTCGATCCTTTACCGAATCGCAGGGTCTTCCGTAGGTGTGACACCACCCATTCGTTGTGGATGTGTTTTTCACATTCCATTTCGAAAGTTTTATTGCCCATTTACTGCGAGGAGAGAATCTCACTGCTTTAGCATCAACTTCCAACATTACACCATGATATTATTCGAAGGGTTCTACGAAATCGAAAGAGACAAAGCCGCAAAATGCTCCATGTGCCATGCGACATGAGAGATCGAGTCCTCAACCAGGCGGAAACACACAGGGCATTTCCCGGCAGCACCAGGTGGGAGTGGCGCATAGACAGCACCTCCATGCTCATTAGTGATATGTCGTGTCCAGTCCTCCCTGAGAGCAAAGAACTTCGGCGGCCGCTCGCAGGCGTCATGGAGACACAGATATGGCCGAACGTCCTGAAGAAGATGATTTTTCCTGAGCCCAAGTGGTGCGTTAGAAGGTTGCTCCATCCCAGATGCCGCCTGAATCACTCTTTGGTCACCTACCTGTGAGTATCGCGCAGCGCTGGCATACTCTCTCGACAGATGGCGCAACTGGTGCAGCAATTGCTGCCAGACCGCAATCTCAAGAGATTCACGAAAGCCCCTGCCATAGCCCCATTAATACCCACAACCGGGTCATCGTTGGTGACAGCCAGATTTCGCAAGTCATCGCTAGGCTGAGCCAGCATCGGAGAACAGACGTGCTTGGCGGAGTTGAGTTCTTCTCTTGTGGCCCAATAGCGAAAGATGCGGTTTCTCAAACTATTTGCCTTCACCAATTTTACGGCTATTCGTTGTGGAAGATTCGGGTACTTGTCCTGGACGCGCTGGACATCAAAGTCGTCATACGAGTACGGGTACGGCTCGCTGATTCGCGCTACTACTGACCACATATCTTCGAACTTTGGCGATATCCGGGTGAAGGGAGATTCGTCTTCGTCTTCGAGTTCTCTCACTTCTCTGAAGACTTTGTTGTCTGATGGAAGATCTTCCGCGTTATTCATGGCCATGATAGCCCATGGCTGTCGTCGCTGGGGCACCTGATGCTCAAGTGGCCTTTGAGGCTTGACGGGGCCTGCGATACCGTGCCTGGGTGATTCCATAGCTGGTGTAGGCTTTGTTTCCATGTCATCTAGGACGTCATCCGGTTGGAAGAAGTTTCTCGAGCAAACGGGGCTGTAGATTTATGAGTTTTGCTTTCTTCGCTTCGGAAATCGCCTGCTTACCACCTGCCCCAATATCCGGAGACTCGCTTCAACTTAGCATGTCGACAGGACTTCCTGAGGCAGTGTTCAAGTGAACACGAATCTGGTTTTCTTTGCAATGTCCTCATGATCACAGACATTGCGATCTTACTGCCGGGAGCGATGCGGGCGCGCCACTTTGACTGGTCTAGAACACGATCGTGTTCGTCCAATATAAGGTAGTCTTGACGGTCGATCAGTGGGAAACTCCCAAACTCTCCCTTGATGAATGCTCGTAAGGTCTGACGAGCAAAGTATGTTGTTAGTCTCAAGCGCTGATTATGTTTTGAGCTCAAAAAAGCCTTGCCTCAAAGTTTCGAAAAGCGTCGTATTGTAAGACGCGAGGGGCGCTTCCCATTGCGTCGAAGAACGTGATATGGTACTTGGCGATCAAGATAGGAGTCATTTGTCTGGATGGCTGAGCCAAGCGAGAAAGCAGAATACTGTGATGGCGTTCAACTTCATCCTCGCAAGTCGTGAAACCGAAGGAGACTTACAATAGATCTCGCAGAAACCGCCCAAGGTATACGAATGCTAGATAGTACCTAGTGGAAGAAGTTCATAAGCGCCGGCCACTACATCCCATCATCATAGCACTCACACCTCACGTAAAGACTCCTCGCGAAGGTCACTCAAAGTATCAGTCTGGTCCGACCAGTGAGCTACTGGCTGAAAAGGCAGCCCGGTATAGTCGGTAGACTGCACCCGGGTGGTGAGAGAATCAGCAGCCGCTTTTGCCAGGTCATTTACGCAGTCACGAGTGCTCGGCTGAGGTTCGGACAAGTCGAGTTCTGGGATGAATTGCCGTTCCGAGGTCTTCATCTGGCGCAAAGCATCTCGAAGCAAGATGCCAAGTTCAGGACGTATTGTTTCTTGGAACACTGAACGAAATACGTCGGGAAGATCCTTTTGCGTCTTCAATATCACGTCTCTTGACAAGCATAGTCAGCCAGAACTCTTCGAAATCGTACGAAAAATACCTTATGTGAGCACTGACAATGTGAGCTGCTTCATGAGATTGTCCAGAATCATCATGTGTGATTGAACTAAACTCTTCATGGTAATCACCTTCCTCGACCACTTCATATACCAATTCAATTTCGGGACAGCGTGCTTGAAGCGATTGGTTGTTGCCGGGTGTTTCCCGAGGCTAGGCTCATACTTCTGGATGGCTTGAAGAAAGTCATTGATAGGGACTTTGATATAATTGATCTCTCGGTCAATGTCGGTTTTGTATGCTGGGTATGCCGACCAATCCGTCACAAATGTAATGGGCTTGAGGGTCTGGATCAAGGATCGAAGGAAAGCCACAGCTTCGCGGTATTCTTGCGCTGCACCGTTGCAGCTGTCCAGCGCCTCATAGACGTTGTAGAGCAGCTTCACGGCAGCGGCGATGTCGCCGGCCGACCAGCCGAAGGACATGGTTGAAAAGCTGTGACAAAGAGGTTGATAATATGCTTTGGAACTGGAAGGAAAGAAATTGCAGGAAGATTGAATTAAAGTAAGCTCACAGATGCGGCCGTCCGCCGTTGGAGGCGATCACGTTGCTGCCTACTGTCTACATGGCACCAATAAGACGTGCAGGAGTGATATGGCGCAGCCATGACAACCCACCAACATTCTGGCCGCACTACTGCTTGCTGACTGGCAGGTTGTTCTCAGTCATTCGTTCACGACTTGGGCCAACCTGGAAGCCAACACAGAATTTGACACCTGCGATATAACTTGAGCGGTACTTGCGTGTCCGGAAAACTCCCATGAAGTATATAAATGAAAGACGTATACTCAGGAATACTATAACGATATCGACGACAACAACAACGATAAGAGCCGAAACAGCAACAATAGAAGCGATAGTAAAAATAGCAACGAGAAAGACGACAGCGGGATATCGAGAGGTAGCATCACGGTATGCTGTTGAAGTTAGAGCTCGGCGCCATCAAAGTGGGGCCGACTGATCGCCGACCGCGACAGCCGCACGGTGCCCGATAGCTCCAAACACAGTATGATTGGCACGTTCATCGGCATTCTACACAGTGCCGCAATCACCTCAGACAAGTCCCTTGTGATCAAATCCAGTGACATTTTCCACCCTAACCTCCCGTCTCAACCAGCTCCAAGTTCTTTCAATCTGCAATCCCCAGTTCCAGGACCAAACCAAACCTCAGTCCCGAGATCATTCCAAAAAATGGCATCAAACCAAATAGACGACGAAGACCTGACATTCACCTGCTGCGCGCCCCTTCGCGCCTCAGAACTCCTCCGGCCCGTCGAGGTCGGCGAGATCGGGTACGTTTTCGTTTTGTTTCGTTCATCCCATTCCGACGTCATCTCAACATCCCTTTCAACCCACCACACAGACAATCGCCCTCCCCAAACACCGACAGACATGACTGATGAACCCGATACGTTACACAGCGGCTACGGACACGCCGGCAAGTCGACATTCCTGGCGTGGCCCATCTTCGGACCTCTGCTGTTCCAGAATGAGACGAGCGACGCGCGGGATCACTGCGCGAACGAGAGGAGTACGTCGCGTTTCTCCGAACTGAATCAGCTCATTGATGAGAGAGAGAGAGAGAGAGAGAAAACTGACGATGGCGGTCTTGTAGCATTCCTTTCGTACCTGAGACTCTCGGTGTACATGTCCATCGTCTCCGTCGCCATCGTGCTCTCCTTCCACCTGAAGAGCGAGCCGAGTCAGTTGGAGCTGCGGATGGCGAAACCGCTCGGCATCATCTTCTGGTGCCTCGCCGTTTCGTGTTTGTGTCTTGGGTTGGGTAATTACATCAGTAAGCCGCATAATCATCATTTCACGTGTTACTCGGTATGCTTATCATTCTCAGAAACGGTGAACAAGTACAGTCGCAAGGCGGCCATCGTACAGACCGGTTGGCGAACGCAACTCGTGCTCTCCATCGTAGCCCTGAGCATCGTAGGAACCTGCATAGTCCTGCTGGTGATCACCAAGCTTGCGAGCAACGACGATTCAGATACCTTCAAGTCGGGTGTCTCGGCGGCACACGTATTGAAGTAGAAACCAATTCGAATTCTCCTACGCCTATTATGATCCCCGAATCACCCCGTCTTAGTCGCGCCGTACCAGTCCATGCTGATGTCCATCCCGTGGGTATATCAAAAAAGTCTACACAATACACGACCTGCGCCTTGAATTATCCCTTGAGCTTGCCGTCAGGCGTGCAAAACAGGTCTCTTGCGGACCCATCGATGTGATCCCGCTGCATCTCCTCTCGGCTGCACCCGCCGACCAGCTGGCGCCATGCAAACATGTACTCCACAGCACGCTGGTACACGTCTCGCAGACTCGTGCTATCGCCCTGCCACCCCAGGATCGGGAGATCTTTGCAAGGCGTAAGGGTGCCGTTGTTCGGAAGCGTGTCGAATGTGTGCACGAGCGAGTCGGAAATGGCCTCGGCCAGGTTCGCCCTCAGCTTCTCTCTTTCGCCAGTTTCCTGTTGGTACTCTTCAGGGCCCAGGTAAAGTTCGTTGTGGACTCTCGCTACCGTAGCTCCTGTCTCGGAGCTGGGGTATACCGTGAAGTAGCCTCTGAGCCGTGATAAACGCAAGACGTGCTCCAGCCATGAGGGGAACATTTTGCTCACTTCCTTCGTCGTCACCATATCCGGAACGTCCTTGGGGTCGCGCGCAGCCTTCAGGGCGTCTACTTCGGAGACCAGACCATGCAATTCTACCCACTTGTCCCCGAAAAAGAGCATGGCGTTGCTGTTGGGGGCCTGCCACAAGTAAAAAGAGCCCGTGTCGTCCGGGCCATCGGAAATCGGTTCTGCGAATTGACTTCTGCCGTCCAAGTTGGTGGAAGGCGAAGTCATGCTGATTCCGAGAAGTCGTTGATCCCACTTTGAGAGCGTTGAATATGCCGAGTAGCGGTACTCTAAGAGAGAGTATTTGAGATCTGTGGAGCGAGTCAGCATGGAATCCTACTCGAGTAAATAGGTAGTAGCTTACAATGGAAGAACCCCGGAGCTAACTCCGCCTGCGGTGAAAGAACAAGTATGTGAGAGTATTTGGGCGTCGTTGGCCAGAACGACTCCAGGAAACGAATGGAACTCTCCTCCTCCGTCATACGCTGCCGAGGAATCCTGTGTCTCAGCGAGAGCATTTGTACGCGACCCGGGTTTGCCACATGCGGCGGTGGCCAGTGAAAGGTTTCCAGAAATTTGGCTGTCGCAGGTTCAATGTCTTGGGGCAGTTCAATGGTGAGGTGGGGGATTGTGAAAGCCGTGAAGTCGACATCGTTGAGCGACCTAAGCAGCCGCAACAGGCTACCGGAGCCACTGGCGGGGGCTTGAATCAGGATATCAACGCTAACTTGGTTCCACGCTGCGAGAGAGGGGCTGTCAAGCTTCGGTAGCCACGACAGGTGCTTTGAAGCGTCCTTCGGAAGCTCGATGAGAGGGATCTTCAGCGCGCCCGTTTCTGACCGCATGCCCTTCAAGAAAGGAAACAACTCGTCATCTGTTCCGTCTACAATTATAGCTTGAGGGTGCATGAAGCTGTGGATACTTCGCAGTCCTCGGATCGCCGATATCTCGAGGCGAGTGTCCGTCGATAGAGAGGAAAAGTCGGCGCGGGCGTCGTGCCAAATGATGTAGCAAGAATCGTCTATCCCATTGATCTTCTTGATATCGTCCAACTCAATTTCGCTCCGGCCCATGACGGCAAAGTGCACGTAGCTCCTCAGCTCCATGCCCATCTGGCAGGCGAACGGCAGCAGTGTCGACGCGCTCCGCAGGCTCGCAGCAGCGAAGAGAACGTTCTGATTGACCGCCAGCGAGCCCTTCGTCGCGGCAATCGCATGCAGCGACGACGCAAGACGGTGGAACTTGACCGGGCCGTTGTAGTCATGCTCGGAGATTGAGGGCATAGGCGTGCCGGGTTTGGCTTTGCGACCGCCACTGAGTCGGTGAGGACCATCGCGGATCGGGTTTGGTATGTGGTCTCGAGAACCGTCGGTGTATGGGTAGATGTAGTTGGGGCGTCGCTCGCCAAAGCTGAAGGAGAGGTCGCCTAGAAAGTACCAAAGGGCTCCGGCGATGATGAAGAGGTATGCGATGCGTCGGAAGAGGCGGCGGGATGGCATCTTGGCGGCGGGTTGCCATTGGGGATTTCGGTTTCGTAGCAGCATGGGGTTTCCGTTGGCGCTGCCGCGGTTGTGGTCGTCATCCTTCTTTCCCATCTCTTCATCGCTGAGGAAAACGAAGGAGCGTAGCTGGCGCCATGGGTCCGGCATACTTCTCTAACTTGTAAGGTAGCGCGAAACAGCGACAGGGGAAAAGGAAAGACAAGAGGGCAAAGAAGAAGTGAAAGTCAAGCGTCGATAACAGATTGACTGTAAGGACTGGGTGCTGCAAGGGAGGGGGATCCGAGGGTCGGGCGTCTCACATCTTTCTCGTCAACGTAGATGCGAGTGAAGGCGAGGTACTTCAATGGAGAGCTCCAAGAGTCCAAGAAGGAGGACAGTTGGACACAGCACCTCAGTCAGTTCGGGTTCGGACTGAACTGGACAGGTGGAACTGGAAACAAGAAGTGGTCCTTGGCCAGTCCCTTGACTCCTTGGCCGTCCTTTCCAACTTCCCTGGAGCCGGCAATTGCGCACTTAACAGGGTTGCTTTTCCCTGCTCCCTGCTCCTGGCTCCTTGCGCCGTGGGCTGGGCTGTGCAAGCTCGTGTGTCGTGCTGCAGGTTTGCGGGTTGCGTTGGTGGATCCGTGGAGCTTGTCCGGACGGGAGCTTCGATGAGGACTGGATGATGTGCGCAGCGTGGCTCATGCGACAGAAGACGATCCGGTGTGGTCTTGTACGTAGTGTCGTGTTCTTGGGGTAGGTAAATCGTCAAAGGTGGCGTTAACAGAGGAGAAAATAAGCTCCCTGCTGATTATTCTGCAAAGGGTCTGGGGTACGGGAGCGGAGCGGGATCTTGTGCCCGTCGAGACTGTGCTTCCATTGGGGCCAGCAGATGTCTGCTCGGCTTGGCGAATGGCCGGTCAGGTCATCCAAAAATGGCAGCAATGGGCAGTGACCTCACAGCGGTGTTGCTTGTTGCACTGCAAATCAGCCTCGAGGATTTGAGATCGCTCGTGTCAGTGAAATGTGGACGGTCCAGGTCAAAGGAGGGAAGCTGGAGTTGGAGCTGGAGCTGGAGCACAATGTACCGTTCCTGAATTTAGTGTGGTGCGGCCTGCGGCAAGCGGGGAGAGATACCTCCACCGACTCAGTCCAGTCCCGTCTCTCATCTCAGTCATCATCCGGGCATCTCGGTGGAGCTGCGGGGCAGAGAGACACTCGAGCCACATTGTGGCTGCCCCGAGCAACGGTTTTTCTGAATTTTTTTTTCTTTGGTGCAGACGGCGGGGTGATTTAGAGGTCGGTGACGACGAAAATACACCGACATAGAAGAATCTCACTTGAAAACATTTATTTCTTTTCAAGACACTGTTCACGGTCTGACACGAATAATCATCACAGCCCATCCAACTCAAATCTACCACCATGGCAAAGTCCAGACGAAACAGAGGCGGCCAGAGCCATCGCAAGGACCCCATCGCCAAAACCATCAAGCCGCCATCCGACCCCGAACTGGCCGCTCTCAGAGAAAAGTCCATTCTTCCCGTCATAAGCGACCTCAAGAGCTCCGACCCCAAGTCCCGTACCGCAGCCGCCGCTGCCGTCTCTAACATCGTTGCGGATGAGAAGTGTCGGAAATTGCTGCTGCGCGAGCAGATCGTTCACATCGTCCTGAATGAGACACTGACTGACTCAAATATCGAGAGCCGCGCTGCCGGCTGGGACATTTTGAGAGTCATTGCCGAAGAGGAAGAGGCCGACTTCTGCATCCACTTGTACCGTCAAGATGTCTTGAGTGCTATTGGTTTTGCCTCCCAAGCTGTGAGTCGTGTTTCCTACAAGTCTCACTCGTACAACGTCCTTACTGACAGCCACCAGATTTTGGAGAACTTGACCAAGAGCTCCTCTCTTAGCAAGGGCGAGATCAAGGTGACTTGGGACATTGCCGAGTCTGTCATTGCCCTTCTTTCTGCTCTCGCTGAGGCTCAGGATGAGATTCTTGAAGCTATCGTTGGTGTTGAGGGTATTAAGAACCTCCTCTTCCACGTCGTCGCCCACACAGACTCACCGTCAAGCATTTGCCTCGATGCACTGGCTGCGCTTCTCACTCTTTCGGAGGACAACCGCCGCCTGGCACAAGACGTCGCCGCCGATGAAAGCCCCAAGCCGTTGACGGCTCTGACCAAGCTGCGGGAAACTCCTGGTGCCAAGGGGGTTTTGGCCTGCGGTGTCCTGCATAACATTTTTACCACTCTGGAATGGTTCGAGGGCACGCCCGAGCAGAAGAGCCTGTCCGATGCCGTTCTGATCCCGACATTATCTTCGGCGCTTAAGGGCACAACGCCCGAGGCTGACTTGCCTCCCAAGAGCCAATGGTCTAACCCGACTGAGGTTCTTCAGCTCGCGTTGGAAATCCTTGCTGATATCGGCACGACTCTGCAAGTATCTATGCAGAGGGATAACAAGAAGGAGGAAGAATGGAACGGAATTGGAGACGACACCGCAATGGATGAGGACGACGAGGAGAAGGCTTCCGGAGAGGAAGATAACGTTGACGCTGGTGACGATGACGACTCGATGGACGAAGACGATATGGCCGACATGGCAATGGTGACCGGTGCCGATGACGACGTCGACGAGGAATCAAACTTGGACGACTTGCCGACCCTGCGCGAGCTGATACAAGACGCTATCCCACAACTTATCGAGCTCGCGACGACATCCGCACAATCCGAAGATGCCCTGAGACTCCAAGGCCACGCTCTCTCCGCCCTCAACAACATTTCCTGGTCCATTTCCGTCTTCGACTTTTCAGATGACCACAACGCTGGCATCCTCAAGGCATGGACGCCGTCGGGTAAGGCCGTCTGGGGCAAGGTCATTGTTCCTATCCTGGCAGCCAACACTGCCGATGTGGATCTGGCCACTCAAGTCACCAGCCTGGCTTGGGCTGTTTCCCGCAGCCTGCCTCGTCGCTTGTCCCTCAACGGCGATGAACACCAGAAGTTCATGGCGCTTTACCATGCGACCAAGAGCCTCCCCAAGAAAGAGACAAAGGCAACAAACGGCGAGAAGGCCAAGGACGAGGAGCCAGAAGACCCCTTCCAGGGCCTCGGAGTCAAGTGCATCGGCGTTCTGGGCCAGCTTGCGCGTCATCCTGCCCCCGTCGCGCTGAACCGGGAGATCGGTGTTTTCCTCATCACCGTCGTTACGTCGCTGCCTGAGACCCCGGCCGCCGATGCGGTCGAGGCTCTCAACCAGCTGTTTGACATCTACGGAGACGAAGACGTGCCTTGCGACAAGGAAGTCTTCTGGAAGGACAACTTCATGCAACATCTCGAGGCGGCTCAGCCCAAGGTGAAGGCCCTGATCAAGACTGTCGACAAGAGGACGCTGCCGGAACTGAGGTCGCGTGCTGACGAGGTTGTTCTGAACCTGGCGCGCTTCATCTCGTACAAAAAGAAGAACCAGCCCCAGTAGAGACCAACGATAAAACCTATGAAGGCGCGGAATTGGACATATAAGAGGCGCCGCTGATCGGTGGCGCACATGCATGAAAAGCACATGATTTGGAATCACACAAGGCGGGCATACCACGACGCAATGAAGAGGAAGGATGGGTGCTTACCTGACTAGATATGGTTTGCCAAAAGCGTATAAAAGGTTTTGGGGACATAGGGCATGGCACTTCTGACATAGTTAGGGACATAACCGCGGTTTTCAATAACAAACTCACTGGCTCTTTATGTAACCGTGCCATATGCTTGCATGCAACCGTGTATCCGTGGCCGAGACCTGTGTAGTTATTATAATGAATCCCCAAAACACCACCCAGTCGCCCCTGGGGAACCCCTCCAAAACAAGTAAAAATGCCGCGCAGAAGAAAAATTCAACCGATGGGCTTCATCTTCTTCTTCTTCTTGCCGTCAGACTTGCCCTTTTGGAAATCCCGCCAGCTGCTGATCCGCTGGTCTCTCGTGGCCTCCCAGTCCTGCTCGTGCTGCCTCTTGCGCTTCCGCTGCTCAGTCTCATCGTCTTGCTTCTTCTGCTCTCTGCCCTCCTCCTGCATCTGCGCCTTCATCTGCCGGCGTCGGCGATGCTCGTTGTCGATCAACACCTCACGCGCCTTGTCGCGCCACTTCTTGGCGAACTCGTCCGTCTTGAGCTCGGGGCTATCGACGGTCCACTTGTTCTCACGAATGAGGAGCATGCGCGCGTCGGCGATGGCCTCATCGAGGCGCTCACGATGCTTTTCGTCCATCAGTTCTGTCTGCGCCTTCTTCAGGCGGTCGAAGGCATCGGGGGCCAGCGGGTTCTTGGTCTTGTCCGGATGGATGAGGAGGGACTTCTTGCGGTAGCAGATCTTGATGTCGGATTCGGGGACACCGGGCTGGAGATCGAGAACGGCGTAGGCGTCTAATCTGAAAGCCTTGAGGATTCTGTCGATCTCTGCGTCCTGTGTGTGGCATCTTGTTAGCTGTTGTCGCGGTGCTCAGGGAGGTGTTTCCTGGTGTGGCGCACCTTGTCGAACTCCTTCGCCTCGAGCTCGAGCGCGTCGAGCGCATCCTTCTCTTCTTTTACGTCTCCGTTCGACATGATGAATGCGTTCTTCAGCCGTTGGTACTGGAAATCGGAAAGACGCGGTTACGATGGAAGTGGGCGACAGCTACGGCTTTGAAAGTAGGTTGGTAGTGGAAGAGGTTAAGGCACGAGGCGGCTCGCGTGCGACAGCCACATTGACCCGCTAAAGATCCTTGTCGATAAGGCTAGCCCCACGAGAAGAGATAAGATAGCGATAAGAAATTTCTCGTTCTCGCCCGCCAAATTTTCGATGGGTCTCGTCCGCCAGCTCTTGGACTGCTGCTTCACCTGGCCTTTTTTCCCATAACAGACCAGACCAATTGACAAGTCCGCACACCACTTGTCGCATATTGGTCAAGATGCCTCGTCGCGCAGCTTCTCCGACGCCGTCCGACGGTGAAGTCGACATTGCGGACTCTCTTTTCAACACCAACGCCGACGACAACGGAAGCGAAGGCGGGCAGGATGCGGGCTTCGACTTTGACGTTGACGGCATTCTGAACGGTGGAAACGAGGAGCAGGGCGACGATGACGGTGACGCGGCTTTCATCGCGCTGCAGCAGGCTGCTTCGTTCCGCAAGTCCTCCAACCTGAAGGGCAAATCGGTCAAGAAGGGCGGTGGTTTCCAGGCCATGGGTATGTGATCTGGTGAAGCTTCTATCGCAACATATGCTAACGAGTCGGCAGGTCTGAACGCAAACCTCCTCCGCGCGATCACGAAAAAGGGTTTCTCCGTGCCTACTCCGATTCAACGAAAGACTATTCCTTTGATCCTCGATCGCAAAGATGTCGTGGGCATGGCCCGAACCGGTTCCGGAAAGACTGCGGCCTTCGTCATCCCCATGATCGAGCGCCTCCGCGCCCACAGCGCCAAGATCGGCACCCGCGCGCTGATTCTGTCGCCTTCTCGTGAATTGGCTCTCCAGACCTTGAAGGTTGTCAAAGAGTTCAGCAAGGGTACGGATCTGAAGTGCGTCCTGCTCGTTGGTGGTGACAGCATGGAGGAGCAGTTCGGCTTCATGTCCTCGAACCCTGATATTGTTATTGCCACACCTGGTCGTTTCCTCCATCTCAAGGTCGAAATGGGTCTGGATTTGTCTTCGATCAAGTACGTCGTGTTTGACGAAGCCGATCGTCTTTTCGAAATGGGTTTCGCTGCCCAGCTTACCGAAATTCTCCACGCCCTCCCGCCGTCGAGGCAGAGTTTGCTCTTCTCTGCTACTCTTCCAGCTTCCTTGGTTGAGTTTGCCAGGGCTGGTCTGCAGGACCCTAGTCTAGTCAGACTGGACGCTGAGACAAAGGTTTCTCCCGACCTCGAGAGTGCTTTCTTCTCGGTCAAGGGTGCCGAGAAGGAGGCCGCACTGTTGCACATTCTGCACGACGTTATCAAAATGCCCATGGGCACCCCTGATGGAGTGCCTCTGGATATTGCGCAATCGAAGAAGAGGAAACGCGGCGAGGGAGATGGAAAGGGCAAGCCCACAGAGCACTCCACTATCATCTTCGCCGCCACCAAGCACCATGTCGAATACTTGGCGCAGCTGCTTACAAAGGCTGGATTTGCGACGTCTTACGTATATGGTTCCTTGGATCAAGAAGCGCGTAGGATTCACACAGAAAACTTCCGCCAAGGACGCGCAAACATCCTGGTGGTCACGGATGTCGCTGCCAGAGGTATCGATATTCCTGTGTTGGCCAACGTCATCAACTACGACTTCCCCCCGCAACCCAAGGTCTTCGTCCATCGTGTCGGACGTACGGCTCGTGCCGGTCAGAGAGGTTGGGCTTATAGCATTGTTCGCGAGCTCGACACCCCTTACATGCTGGACCTCCAGCTCTTCCTTGGCCGTAAGTTGGTTGTTGGTCACGGATCAGAAAAGCCTTCCTTCTCTGAGGACGTCGTCGTCGGCGGCCTTTCCCGTGACAGGATTGAAATCAATATGGAGTGGATGAGCAAGGTGTTGAAGGAGGAGGTCGATATCGAGGCCCTCCGCAAGGTCTCTACCAAGGCCGAGAAGCTGTACCTGAAGACCCGTCACTCAGCATCTTCTCAGAGTGCGAAGCGTGCGCGTGAGATTGTCGGATCTAAGGGTTGGAACGAATTACATCCCCTATTCGGCACTGACGCCAACAACGCCGAGCAGGCCCGTAACGAGATGATGGCCAAGATTAGCGGTTTCAGACCAGCTGAGACCATCTTCGAGATTGGAAGAGGAGGCAAGGGGTCCAACAGCGAGGCGGCGGAAATGATGAAGCAACTGCGAAAACGCATCAAGCCTCACCGCGGCAACAAAAAGGAAGAGGTCGATTCCGATGACGAAATGGGAGGCGTCGGTGGTGGAGAGGCATATGACGATGAGGATGACGCCTCAGAGGACGACAAAGGAGACGCCATGCAAGTCTACAATTCCGACGACTCCGACGACAACGACGGTCTCGAAGTCACAATCACCGACAACAGCGAAAAGAAGAAGAAGCCCACATCATGGCGCGACGAAGAGGTCTTCATGTCCTACACCCCCCGCACAATCAACGCCGCCGAAGAACGCGGCTACGGAATCAGCACCGGCGCCCAAACGTCCAGCTTCATCGAAGCCGCGCGTGATGCGACCATGGACCTCACAAACGACGAGACGGCCAAGGGCTTCGGCGAGCCGACGAGGACCCTCGGCAAGCGCTGGGACAAGAAGCAGAACAAGTACGTCTCGCGCGCCAACGACGAGGACGGATCCAAGGGCAAGAAGTTCATCCGCGGCGAGTCGGGTGTCAAGATCGCCTCCACGTTCCAGAGCGGACGCTTCGATAAGTGGCGCAAGGCCAACAGGCTCGGACGCATACAGGTCGGTGGCATGGAAAGGCCGAACGTCGGGGCCCAGGAGCAGTCTGGACCGCGGTACAAGCATAAGCTGGAGAAGGCGCCGAAGCAGGCCGACAAGTACCGCGACGACTACGAGGTGCGCAAGAAGAGAATCGCAGAGGCGAAGGAGAAGAGAATTGGACAGTTCAAGGACGGTGCTGGTAGCAGAAAGGAGCTCAAGGGCGCTGAAGATATCCGGAAGGCGAGATGGGAGAAGCAGAAGAAGATGGAGAAGAATGCCCGTCCTTCAAAGAAGAAATAGGGCGTGTCTATATAGTGTGTTGTCGGGATATTGTCTCCCACGATCTAATCAAAAAGCGATGTTTGAATCTGACTCCGGTGTCATTGAGCGGTTTTCCGACTCCTCTGCAACACGGCGAAAGTCGCACTTGGCCGTCCGTTCTCGCTCTGCCCAATGCGCCAAATTGAACCGACATATCCAAGGTGGCTCGAGATCGATCCGATCATGCCCTTTCAGATACTCGTCGCCTTGGTTAATGGCGAATGGAAAGACTAGCCCGTCCATCACCTCAAGGCGGGTTAGGGTGTCTCCGGCGAAACTGACAATGACACGAGCTAGGATCAGTGGGCATTCTTATCCTACTTTGCTCGAACCACTCCGACATAGCAAGAGCCACTATTCCAGCCCATTATTTCGCATCTTCGTTATTCGACATGTCCGGTCGCAATTCGACTGTTCCTAACTCCGTCAAAGTCGCCCCTCCATAGATGATTGCTAAGCATGTTCGTCAACTAGAACCCACTCTGAGTTTAGAAAACGTAACGCTAACCTACCCTTCTCACGAGTTTCGGCCATCTGATATCTACATCGCACTACAGAGTGGAAAACACATATTTGTTATCGAGGTCGAGAAGCTATGTAAGCGATCTTCCACGGCGTAACTCGCCTCAATCTTATCGATCCCGGGGCGTTCCGTTGAGGTGTAGAGGGGTTGCCCAGACGCTACGAGTCGTCGAGTCAGACTCTCAGATGAACCAACGTTCGTCCTCGCGTCGTTCTCGCTCTTTCCAAGGAGCGGGTTTACGGACTTAGTCGCAAACGTGCCCACTTGGTCCCGCAGGGATTTACACCTTTAAAGCCCCGGGCCGTCAATACCCTCAGTCGTAGTCCCGATGTGAATATGTGAACGTCTGAACTCATAGATAGATCAAGACAAGTTGAAACTACACCAAAACCTTCTTCATCACCAACAACACCACACCTCAAATCATGGCCCGCATCCTCATCACCGGCTCCGCAGACGGCCTCGGCCTCGAAGCCGCCCGCCAGCTCGTCCAGAAGAAGCACAGCGTCTACCTCCACGCCCGCAGCCAGCAGCGCGCCGAAGAAGCCAAGGCCGCGTGCCCCGGCGCCGCCGGCGTTTTCGTCGCCGACCTCTCCAAGCTCGCCGAGATGAAGAAGCTGGCCGAGGAGGCCAACGCCGCCGGCACCTTCGACGCCGTCATCCACAACGCCGGCATGATGCACGGCCCGTTCCGCAAGACCGCCGATACCGGCGTCCCAGCCATCGCCGCCGTCAACGTCCTGGCGCCCTACGTCCTCGCGAGCCTGATGAACAGGCCCAAGAGGCTGATCTTCATCGCGTCTACGCTGCATCGCCAGGCGGATACCAGCGCGGACGATATCTTCTGGTTTAAGCGTGGCGAGGCGGCGTTCCAGGACTTCCCGGCCTACTGCGATTCCAAGTTCCATGTGATCCTCATGGCGAACGCCTTCGCGAGGAGGTACGAGGGCACGTCGGTCATCTCCGTGCACCCTGGCTGGGTTGCTACCAAGCTTGGCGGTGATTCTGCCACGGATAAGTTGGAGGATGGCGTTGAGACTTATGTCATGCTGGCTGAGGGTGACTATGATCAGAGCTTGACTGGAAAGTATTTTGACCCCAAGAGGCAACTCGGTGAGCCGATTCCTATCACTGGCGATGTTGCTCTGCAAGAGAAGGTTGTGAAGGCGTGTGAGGAGGTTACTGGTATCAAGATCTAGGACTTGATAGGGCGAGTCGCCTAAAATCGAGTATATGTTCTTACGGCTAGCAGCTTGGCGCTGCACTTCTTCCACACGTAATGTTTGATGAAGTTATTCAGTTTCATCACTGGATTCCCAAAGATGCGCATCTCTACTTCGTGGTACACCAAGACCTCGACGGTGCGCCATCCCAATCGCAATACGCGACCCAAACTTGAACTGCTGCCAGTGCTGTTGCCACAAAAGCAGAGAAAGCCGTGACAATCAGTGCGGCAACCGCGCATTCGAACATTCTTCGTGGAGATCTCCCGCGTTCCGTGTATCTCTGCCACCAGGTAATCGGAGTTGGGTCCTCAACCTCCCTCAGTAGCCTGGTCAAGCGTCGGCCCCAGTACGGGTATTGCTCGTATAATCCGAGCAGGTCTTTGGGAGGCTGTCCTTCTTCTGAGATATATGCGGCACCATTCAGCAGACTGCTGTCCAGTTTTCCATCATTAACCCATTTGTTCAGGAACTTTTTCGATTTCTTGTCCCCAAAGGGGGGAAACAAGAAATCTAGGGTCCGCAATGTCTCGATGATTAGTTTCGGGGGCAAGCAGCCACTATTCAACGCATGTCAGCTTTCAGTTGTTACGGTACTGTTTGAAAGCTTGAACTTTATACTCACCATACCACAGCCTCTGCTGTTGAGTGTTCCAAATCAATGCTATCAGCCCGCAACTTTTTGAGGCTGTATTCGAGAAACGAGCGGTGGGAGAAGACCAGGAGGGTCTTGAAGTCCTCTCCATATATGAGATACAGGTGGTCTGACAGCTTATCGGTAGGTTTGATTCGAATCCCTGCTTGGCTCATGAGAACATTGGCTCTCAGGTGCCTGGTGTTCACAGGCTGCTCCTGTTGACCACCCACAGGTAGCCGTGGGTACACTCGATCCAAATAGTCGACAATAGTTTCGTCTTTTCGCCATTGTACGGTGACGAAACCTCCAAATGCAGTGTAATCTGTCTTCGTGGCGGTCATGAACATCATGCGCACAACGCAGTCGATGGTTGATTGCTCTCCAGTTTCCGAATGTGCCGATATGATGGCCGATTTTGCAAGTGAGGGTGTTGACTTGATGCTGTTAATGATGCTTTGAATATTGGCGTCGGCTTGAGGCTTCTTCTTGCTCAGAACGTATCGCTCATGTGCGCATTGTGCCAAGAATTTTGAGAGAAGCCTTTGTCGATCGCCTTCCTCGGGTCCCCAAATGAAGTCTGCGATTATGTCTTGAATAGGTTCTGCCGACATTGTGCAAGTCTTGACTGCGAAGTAAGTTCCTTGAAACTTTCAATATCAATCTACTGTATTTGTTGTCTGGCTCCCTACAAGACCAAGTGGTTGAAATACCACTGATTCTCCATCCATCAGATGGCAAGGCGGACTAGCGAGTGGCTCATGCCTGCCGTGTAACCCCAAGTCTCCAAGTCTCGAAGTTCGCATGCCATGGTTGGCTCGTTCTAAGCTGCTGAGCCTCCACCAGAACAGCGGCAGTTTTGATAGGAGAGATTCTTCACTCTGAGGCACAGCCCAAGCTAAGCGCAAGGCTCTCATGAGGGGTCAGCACAGTCCCCCCGACCTACGCGCTCCGGAAAACTTCTTCTCTTCACATCTTTTGCATTCGGACAGTGTCTTACATTTCTTTTGATACCATTACTTCTCCATATGTTTGTTTACCCTGAAGCCGAGATGGAAGAGCTACTATCGCGGTTCTCTTGGCGAGACGTTCTTTGCAGCAAGCTTCAGCTTTGCAAGTCTGACAACACCTACCAGTCATATATTTCTTATCTACATATTGACACTGTCGTTAATTCTCCTCAATTTCAGCGCATATTCTTTATCGTTGGCAGCCTACTGCTGGTTGCGTATCGCGGATATCACCGGTGGCTGCCGCTTATGAATACCAAGAAGGGGCATGTTCTATGCGAACAAGCAGTCTTTTTACGAGTGGCCGATGGAAAAAAACAGACATTGGTGTCTCGTTTGACAGCTGCTGAAGTCTACGCTTTCAAAACAGTTCTTGCACATGCAATCGCAGTAGCAATTCTCACAAAAGAGATCGCAAAGGCTTCAGGTGTCGTCAGCAAGCCTGAGGAAATTACGCTCGCTAGACGCAACTCTTTTTTGAGTTCCACTAGTACCATTTCGCTTCCGTTGTCGCTAGACGAAGAGTCTTCAGATGACCTGGAAACTGAGGCGACTGTTCGGCTCGGTAGCTCTCCGGAGGATGAGTCTCAAACGCCGAGACGTGAACCGACATCTCCCATCACTGATGCATCAGTGGCTAGGGATACTGCCCTAGGACTTGAGAGGCAGACGATTGATACAGAAAATCAAGCGGACATATCTTCTTCGAGTTCACAGTGTGAAGTAGTGTCGACCACGACAGACACTCTTGGATCTTTCACTCAAACACTATCAGCTTCTGAACATACTCCACCGGACACGGATGATGATGCAGCTTCCATACCGGAGCCTTTACCATTGGTATCTGAGCCATTCTCTGGGCCCAAGGAGATCAGGATTGGATCCGGACCCAGGCTTCTTCGAAAATTCAAGATAGCCTACACGATACCAGGCCACGACTTCTCTGAAGAAGAAATGGATATCAACGATCATTTCATCCATGCTCTGGACCATCACAAACTGTCTATTCTCGCCAGCTTTGGGGCAAGTCTACCTCCTTTGACAACAGACTTAGTGTACGCCTGTCCACCTGGAGACCGCAACGCTCAGACTTACATATGTATCATTGGCCTGGAAGACATGGACGACATCAAAATGTTCGACGAGTTGTTGTCTAAGAACAAGTCTTTCTACGAGCCGTTGAGATTGTGTTACATCAAAGAGTCTATCCTTCCTTCAGCAGCGTTGGGTACATGCACTATCGAAGCGCGTCAGGATATTACCTACTGCGGGACGCTGATGTTGTTCAATCTTGAGGATGACTCCCAGCTTATTTCCACCGTCGGTGGATTGATAGCGCTCCAGGATGAGACATACGCTCTTACTTCTAATCACTCATCCCAAGAGAAGAGTTCGCCACAGCAAACCCCATCAGAGCGTCGAGGGAAGGTCGAAGTTCCTCTGTCTCCGGACGATGTCATTGATATTGAAGATTGGCGTCTCGTTTTGGTTGAGCCTGACTTTCGACGCCCAAATATCATCATTGATGGCGATCATTCACACTTCGTGAACGACTATGTCCCGTTGGATTCCAGTGTCTTTTCTGGACATCAGGATGCCTGGGTGGCTGCTGGAAAAAGTGGACTAAAGCATGCCCGACTGTCCAAAAGACGGAAGTTCATACTCTCATGGTCCCGCAAACTGCAAGAAGTGTGGGCTCTGGATCTTGGTGATGACAGTGAGTGACTAGATGCCGTCTCTGTTTCACTGAGAGCTAATGAGATTCGCAGATTTCCAGGCCGGCGATTCGGGTTCATGGGCTGTCCGCAAGAGCGACAATGCTCTCCTTGGGGTTTTGACCGCTCGATCGTCGAATTGTGGCTACATAGTGCCTTTCAATCAGATCCAAACGGACATAGAGCAAGCTCTCAACCTGCCAACTTTGTGTGTTGGTTTATTCCAGCATAGGAAACCCCGATATGGGCTCGAGGCCTCTAATGCGAAGGAGTTCCAAGCCGACGCATTCCCAAGTATATTTCCGAGATACGAGCTTTCAAAAATCTTCATAGGCAGGCGACCCCAAAAGTACTTTGAGGTTGAAAGTTCTGGCCAGCGAGGGCTTTTTGAAGGCGAATACTCGGAGATTCCTTCGCACCGCCATCGCCTAGAACGCCTTCAACGCGAGTCTCGCAGCATGCAAAGCATGAAAGATGAATTAGGACATTCAAAAACTGCAGCGGCTCCTAGCCGCTACGGCAGTGTTGTCGTCGTTGGACTGTTCACCTATACTCTGATCTTTGCCTTGGTTACTTGTAACATTGGGCCCGATTCGCGTCAGTGTTTCTACAGTGCGGAACTCGGCAAGATCATTTTCCTCTTCCTCATGGAATTGAGCATTCGATACATCATCCAATCCTTGAGAAGGCAGCGAATCTCAGCACGCGGCAGTGCACGAACTGTTATGACCTACAAGAGCAAGGCCAAGCGCCGTGAAAGGATGGAGTATTTCAAGAACGACGCCGAACACAGAGCTCTAATTACCGCTGTTGAGTCTGCTAGGCACAAATCACATGATACGCGGAATGTGATCATCGAAGTGATGCTGTTGAGTATTCGCGTCTCCATCCTGAGCTTAGGAGCTTCGGTTCTCTCTATGAGTTCCGACCGTATACATGGACTTTTCAAGGTAATGGGGCCCTCAGATCCTCTCGAAGCAACCACATTTTCGATCTCACTAGCGATCCTGTGCGCCACCTTGCGCAGTCGGTGGAGGCTCTTGGGCGCTCTGCCCTTGGCAACTCAAATCTTTCTAAAAGTTGGAAAGCTTTGGTCTTCCACGCGACAGACCACAGTCAATGACAAATATTATGTCGAAGCTTCTATTACATGTAAGTTTGTGTGCTTTGCTTATCTTGGTCACATGGTCTTACGATTTTCAGCGTCACACGAGCCTTTAGGGCTTGTAATGATGCCAAATTTTGGCATGGTAATCAGCGTGCTATCGCTACTGGCTGCAGTGGTGCAAACTATTGGCGCCATCAAAGCCTACCAGAAAGGATTTGATCTCGGGGCTGATAGCTCTGGCGAAAGAAGACTTTTGCGGGAAAGAGTATTATGGAAGAGGTCATAACTCTAGCACTAATCTTAGCCATCCCCATTCAATCAATAGCCGGTACCAGCTCTGAGAAATAACCTTTGCGGATGATAGCAAGTGAACCGCGGCTGAAACCTTCTGATGATCAAACTGAATGTTATGGAAGTTCAGTTTTGATATCAATGCCGTGTTATGAGCGCTGTTGAAACATGTGGGATTGTCAACGCCAGATATCCATGCTCTCAATCGACGCTGGGGGCCATTAACTTGTGGGTACAATGCGACGTCTCTCGGAGTTCGATGGAAGACCTCCGAAGAGCCGGAAAACCGTCCTCATAAGCTCTCATTCTGCATTATATCACCAGTTTGTGGGACAATTGTGTCTTCGTATTTCTGCGACTGAATACCATGGTTGCCTGATATGGATGATATACCTGAGTATGGCGCTTCGAAAATATGTTGAACATGGTTACAAGGGAAGTTGAATACTTGGTCGTTGGGACTTGCCGCCTACCTGCCATAGCTAAACATAGATGGATGTATCACGTGGAATGCAGTGATCTTGTCAAGCGAAGTAACAACGGGCAGTGCAACGCAAATCTCGCGAGGTAATTGGGAATAGGCAACATTTTAACAGCGCCCTCACATTGGCTCGATCGCACCACCCCTTGCGAGTCCCACTTATTCAACAGATGAGTGGATCAGATAAGATCTCGCCCCGTCACCCGCATTTTACCTTAAACACCTTGCGCTCAGACTCCCATGTTTTCCCACCACACACCGATCAATCAACTCGACGGTTCTCTCATTGGCGATTGAAGTGAAACAAAGAAAACACATTTGTTTGTGACAGATTGACTTGGCAACTCACGAAAACCAAAGTTCTCTCATCGCTGAAGCCCAATTTAGCGGCCTCCATGGCTCGGAAAGGCAGCCGCAAAGTTCGGACGGGATGCATCACCTGCAAGTAAGTCAGGGATATGTCGGTTACGGCACGGCACCAACCAACAGCCTTACCCGTACGTACGCATCGGCGGACCCGATCTGACACTCATCAGAATTCGCAAAGTAAAGTGCGATGAAACCAAACCAGCGTGCAATCGCTGCATTACTACCGGGCGAAAGTGCGATGGCTATCAGACTCTACCCGAAAAACCACCGCCCACGACGAGCCTGAGAGTACCAGCAAATTACGCCTATCGCGTGTTTCCCGGAGTCAACATCTCAAGCGATGAGGAGGGTCGGGCATTGCAGTACTTTTGCGAGACTGTGAGCCCTTTTCTCTCGGGTGCCGTGGATCCTTACTTCTGGACGCATATTGTCATGCAGTTCAGCACGTTCGAGCCGTCCGTTCGGCACTCGCTGGTGGCCATCAGCAATCTTTACGAGCACAGTGAGGGCTACAGCCAGGCGGGAACGCAACAACAAGATCAGCGGTTTGCTTTACAACATTATAACGCCGCCATCCACGAGTTGAAAGCCATCACGTCTTGGGAAAAACAGCCGGTCGTGCTCATCGTCTGCGTCTTGTTTATTTGTATCGAATTTCTACAAGCAAATCGAAAAGCCGCAGTGAGGCACTGCACGCACGGCGTTGCCATATTACGGAGCATAGGACGCCAGTTCCCTTGGACGGAGGAACACCTTCTTCCACTCTTCCGACGACTCATTGAGTTGTCTTTCTTTTTCGGCGAAAAGTCAGATTGCCCAGATAACACGGGTTTAGAGCGTCCCATCCCGGCCTATTTCTCAACATATCACGAAGCACAGCTCATGATAGACGACATTTACAATCGGACGTTCCAGTTACTGAAACGGTGCGATCCGTACCGTTCCGGGCCTCGGCGGGGCGACCCGGTCTGTGAAAGCATCATTGAGGACAGGCATCGAATCAATTACCTGCTAGACGTTTGGCGGGACCTATTTGCCGCCTTCAATCAGCAAATGCTTCACAGCTCAGCACCGCCAACGACTGAAAACTTGCGATACCCTGCAAAAATGCTCCATGGATTCCTGGTAACTCGTTACGAATGCTGCAGGGTATGGCTGAATCTCGCACTCTGCGGAGACGAATGCGGATTTGACCAGTTCGTGAACAACTTCAAGCGAGTGGCCAAGGTGCTCAACTCGGTGGTGTCAGACCCTTTGCATCATGCTTGGCTGCAAAACCGCTCCGCGCAGTGTCCGAAGTTCGTTTTTGAAACCGGGTTCATGCCAATGTTGTTCTCTATTGTGGCAACTTGCAGACATCTGGAAACAAGACTGCAGATCTTGCAAATGATGCCTTTGCTAGGCCTCCCGCGGGAGAATCTATGGGAGAAGGACACTCTCATAGCTGTGGCACGCAGGATGGTCGAGATAGAGCATAGCATCTCTATAGACGGCTATGGCCAACCCCTCAGCATTCCCACGGTGTCATGGCCACCAAAAGATAGGAGGGTTCTGGATGTGTCCATGGATTCCGACACTGAGCAGAGGATTATCAACGGGCAGACGGTGAACGGTAAAGAAGTGGCATTCTACCAACGCAGGACGGACGGCGGGATCGATCTACGCACAGAGTTCGTCATCATAAGCAGCGCGCCCATGAGGCGGCCCAGTTCCTTCAACACGTAAGTTGTCTGCATCCGCCATGACCCGAAAAGTAAGAATCTAACCCCATATCTCGAGGAGCAGCCCTTTCACTCTGGAATACTCAGAACAATGCGAGTTTATTGATCCGGCCCTCAGCTACTCATATGAGGCGGCAGATACGGTCGATCATGCTGGAGATTCAAGATCCGAAACGACGGTCACGAAAGCACCTGCACGTTGGAAGTCCGTGGCTGGGGCATATTCGTGGGATGTGGAATATCCAAAGCAGTAATGATAAAAAGTAATGCGATAACTGTCAATCGGGTGAACAGATCATGACTTGGGTCTCTGATAATCGGCAAGCGGACAACGATCCATGGTCTTTCAATGACCTGGGCGGTAGATACCGACCCGTCAGAGGAATTCTCAGGTTCGCAATAAGCGCCAACAACACAGCGCTAGGAATGACGCCACGAAGGCTTGTCCGGATCTAACGCTCTCTCTGAACTTTCAGGAACGCAAACAGGACTAAGAGTCACTACAAGACCGAAGGGCGCGGGAGGCTAGATCAGACGACAGCTTTCGGATATAACCCTCCTCGCGCAGATGGGCCGAACATCTGACGCCACTGATGACTTTCGTCATCTCACTTACTCACCTGCCTAGTGCAGTTCCATGGCCGTGTTGCAGATCAACTATTGCAAGTACCCTTAGCGTTTTACCTTCGGTGCTTACATCGGCGCCGAGCCGCCGGAGTCTTCGCGAGTATGCAAAAGGCGCCGTTGAACTCGCGCTCTGCGGTATTTCAACGCTCTCGACGTCAGAAGGGGAATTCCGTTTCATGTTAGCGTTAAAAACAACCCAACGATCATAAGAAGCAGAAATGCCCTGAACATCATGCTCTTCACGAAGGCTTCAGAATTCATCTTTATATCACCCCATCGCCATCACAATATCTGAATTATCTGAAAGAGAGTTCCACGGCGTAACCTTCATAATGCCGAAGAGTACGAGAAACATCTCAAAAGAAACCGTCAACGAGCTCTTCGATGCTCCAAGACCAAAGCCCGGAAAGATCCTCCAGATCCGCTCAGGAAAGGTCAAGACGCTCGTCGCCGAGCCATCAGGCATCTTCAAGGAGGTCAAAAAAGGCCCCGTCTTCATCAGCGAGAATGGCGTTGGCGGAGACCAGCACGTCTACCCAATCCACTGGAGCACCGACCGGGCTCTTCATCAATACGCCTCAGAGCACTACGAGAGCTGGCGTTGCGAAGACTCCCCCAAGCCAGAACTCTTCAACTACGGCGCCTTCGGAGAAAACATCGTCGGCACCAACATGAACGAGGAGAACGTCTGCGTCGGCGACATCTTCCGCATCGGCAAGGACGTCGTCGTCGAGGTCAGCGAGCCCCGGAGTCCATGCTACAAGCTGAACCTCCGCTTCGAATGGGGCCGGGCTCTCAAGCGCGTCAACCGTACGGCGCGTCCCGGTTGGAATATGCGGGTGCAGAAGACAGGGTGGGTTTGCGAGGACGATTCAATTGAACTGATTGAACGTCCGAACCCGCGCTGGTCCATTTTGAATATCAAGCGCGTGATCCAGGGAAAGAACGTCGCTCTTCCTCTGGTTGCAGAGTTGTGCAACTTGAGCGTCGTGACGAGCATGGTCCGGGACTTTGCCAACAACCGCCTGCAGTCGACGCCCAAGAGTTACGAAGTCGTCGATATCACGCCCATCACCTCGAGGGTCAAACAGTTTACGTTCCAGCTACGGGAGCCTTTTACGATAAATGACGCCGCGTTCAAGGGGTTTGCGTTTGCACAAATTGACTTTGGCTCGGACGGTGAAAGATACTCTCGGTCATATTCAATTGTGTCGGGCGACCTGAACCAATTTTGTCTCGGTGTAGCCTTTGACGATCATTCCAGAGGCGGGTCGAAATACCTGCACACAAAACTCAAAGTAGGAGACAAGATCACCATGGCTCCCGGAGGAGTACCCAAAGCCATCGAAGACGAAGAAAGATGTATAAAGGAGAAGCTGGTCGACAGACGGATCATCATTATCGGGGGCATTGGCGTCACGTCTTGTCTTCCCGAGATTACTCAATGGGACGAACAGGGCATCGACTACGAAGTGCATTACGCATCGCGTAGCCGCGAGGAGGCTGCTTTCCTGGATCGCTTCCCTTCCGAGAAGGTGACACTCTACGCAAAGACCGAAGACAATCGACTCGACTTGAACACATTGATCCCCGGTCCTGACAAGGACGGCAAATATACCACGAGAATCTACTGCTGCGGTCCGACTGGTCTGATGAACTCGGCTCAGAAGAGAGCGCAGGATCTGGGTTACCCAGAACACATGCTGCATTTCGAGAGTTTCGGGGCAGACTCTGCTGGGACGAAGGGCGATCCGTTCACCGTCGAGGTCGACGAGCTCGAGTCTGGGCGAAAGGAGACCCTGGATGTGCCCTCAAACAAGTCTTTGCTTACGACGCTTCGGGAGGCAGGCTTCGACATGACCTTCTTCTGCGAGATGGGCGGTTGCGGGGCGTGTAAGGTGACTGTATGTGATGGCAAGGTCGATCATAAAGGAACGGCTCTGTATCCTGATGAGAAGAAGAACAACATGCTCAGCTGCGTTAGCCGAGGGAGAGGCCATATCAAGATCGAGCTGGACTAATCATAGTCTCATAGAAGCATTAAAGCTCGTATTCTCTCGAATATTAATACGTTGTAGTTCGTAGAGTATCCAATGAAAACCGACATCGTCATCCCTGTTTATGCATGAGTCGAAGGATCGGCAGGATTCAGATCAAGGAAAACTCGACCGGGGAACCGGCTCCGGGTTGGCCCGGCCCCGCTCCGCAATCCCGGCCGAGACCGGTCCATCTACCCTGAACCCAGTCCAAAATCCAGATCCTTCAACTCCACAGTTTCCCCATGTTTGGCACTCCACTTCCCCCGCGTCGCTCCTCTCAAAATTTCCCACTCATTTCCCTTCCGAAAATGTCACCTCATCTTCCTCGCGTCGTCCATTCCTCAACCCACATTTCCTCTTCCATCTCCTTCGCGGAACTGCCACCAGTCTTCTTCCCCTCTCCGTCTCACCGCGCCTCCGCACACATACCCCAAATGCATACCGTCCCATCGGGTGCGTGCCGGGCGCCGTGTAAGTGCCGACGAGAGTCACCGTGACTTCCACTCCTTCGGTACAATGTTCCACTCCTTCAACAGCCGCGGTTCAGCCGCCTCGGCAATGGGGCCGTCGTCGACCCCATCACGCAAGGTGAACCGCTCGTGTCAGGAATGTACACGAAGAAAGGTCAAATGCGACGGCGGTCATCCGTGTGCTAGTTGCCAATACTACAAGGTCGCGGACACGTGCGAGTACAGGCAGCGGAGTAAGCGACATGCCGTGAGCAGGAGGTAATGTCTCACTCATCTCATAACTTATGCCAATACTCATCTCACCCGGCATTGATTCTCAAAACTCATGCTAATCTTATTACCAGCACCCTTGAGAAGGCCTCAGAACAGCTGCAAGCCCAGTCACGCATACTCTACGAGCTCTTTCCCGATGTACCCACCGAGGACCTCATCGGCAAGACGAGAGCTCAGCTCCTCGCCCTCGTCCCCCGAGACTCACTCAACAGCCTCCCACACACAAATACGCAACATGATCCTTCACCACCCGACATCTCCGCCGCGGACGATGACGACGACGACAACGATCCCAACGACTCGACTCAGATCTCCGAGAACGGCGAGCCCGCGAACGACAGGCGATGGGATGAATCGGCGGCAGCTCATCAGCCCGCCGCAATCATCCGCGCCAGCGACGACATCAATGCCATCTCCCTCGCAACAGACCAGCATCGCCGTTCCTACCTCGGCGTCACGTCCATGAGCGCCGTTCTACGAGCCATCTTCCGCCTCTGCCCCGCTGCAAAAGAACACACGGCCCAGCGCGCAAAGTCGTGGGCTGAGCCATCGTCTCTACCTCAGTACCAACAACCCTTACCGCCTCTATCCATCCTCGGCGCTCCCAGCCCGGGTATGAATCCCCTCCGCGAGCAACGCTGCATCGAGTTCTACTTCGAGCACGTACATCCCATCACCCCTATCCTCAACGAAGACGACTTCCGTCAGACCTACACATCGGGAACCCGCCACGACGATTCCTGGCTCGGGCTCCTGAACATGGTCTTCACTCTGGGATCCGTCGCCTCGGGAAGCGACACCCTCCACATCCAGTACTACAAGCAAGCCCGCGCGCACCTCGGCCTGGACTCCCTGGGCTCGGGCAACATGGAAAGCCTACAAGCTCTGTGTCTGCTTGGCGGCTACTACCTCCACTACCGCAACTCCCCGAACATGGCCTACGCGGTCCTCGGCGCCGCTCACCGCATGGCCATCGCCCTCGGCCTCCATCGCGAGCCCGTCCGTAGCCACCGGGCCGCCGCGGCGGAGCACGCGTCCGAACAGCAGCAGCAGCATCACAGCATCCGCACCGAGACCCGCCGCCGGACGTGGTGGAGCCTGTTTTGCCTCGACACCTGGGCCAGCATGACCCTCGGCAGACCGACCTGCGGCCGCTGGGACAGTAGCACCATGGATACCCTCCTCCCAACGCCATTGTTCTCGGAAGATTACGTTGCGGAGTCTTTGAGGGCTAGTTGCCGTTTCTGCCAAATTTGCGACAGAATACAGCACCGCTTCGCCCAGCCTGCGCGCCTCTCTGCCCATGAGGCCATGTCTTTCGACCGTGATTTGAGAGATTGGCACACCGCGCTGCCGGAGTTCCTCAAGAACCCGGCAAACTCGCCTCCGAGGTTGACGGTAGCCCGGGAGTTCATGAGGAATCGCTACCTCAACGTGAGACTAATCCTCTCCCGTTGTTTCCTGTTATATCTAGCCCACGACCACAGCTTCAAACGCAGCAGCGGCAATACCGGCGTTGCATCTTCCGATTCCCCAGCTGCCTCGTCTGACGAGATCTCGCTCGTAGAAACCTGTCGCTCCGTGGCATCGGAAGCCATAGACGCAATCACGCTCTACTGGACACCCAACCGTGTCCACGTCTGGAACTCGGCATGGTACCTCTTCCAAGCGTGCATGGTTCCCCTCCTCTCCGTCGCGATCGAAACCCACCGCACGACCGCGGCCCGAAAGCACCAACACCACCAGCAAAACACCTCGCAAAGACGTACTTCAGCCACGTCGACCGCGGTTCCGATAACGTCAATCACGACCCCCATGGCGAGCTCCCCGGAAACCCCTCCCGCGACGGTCCAGTCCTGGTGCGCGAGCTTGACCAAGGCTCTCGAGCTCTTCGCCGAGATGCGCCCCTGGATGCGCGCCTCCGACAGGGCCCCGGACATCGTGGCCGCGCTGTACGAGGCCGTGACCGCCGAGGTCGAGGGCGGGTCGAACGCGGGGTCGACTATCCGGACGCCGTCTGCGACCACGGACGGCGGGATGGACTTGTTCGGGTGGTGCGACGAGCAGTTGACAGAGTTGGATTGGAGTACGTTCCTCGGGGGTGGAAGTGGCGGTGGTTTGTCGGGGGGGGATGATCATTTAATGTTCTGAATACATCTCGTAATAGTACGAGGAAAGATTCCCTGGAACAGCGAGCTTTTTCAGAGGAAGCTAACGAGCGACATACCATCTCATTGCTTTCAGCTGTCACGCAACATAGAGCAGCCAAAATACCAACACTTGCCGTTATGTCATTAATATACATCATTATATAGCGAGTGTCGAAGAATCACAGCCGTTATGTACTACCTGGCGACGAAACGCTCTCGATTCCAGCCGAACCACTTCGTCATACGTCGTCCCATACTGCGCAGCATGATCGGATCGATCTTGGCCACAGGGTGCGGCTTGTGGAAGATGATCGAGCCGCTGTCCACTCCGTTCACCCCAGTACCGATCTCGAAACGGACCGCAGATCCGCCGTTGTTGCTCGCCACAAACCCGGCGTCAACCATGGCATGAACCAGCTCATCCCACAACACATCCTTGCCTTCGTGCTCCCCGGTGACCGGATACATGAGATTGACGAGCTTGAGCGTTCTTTCGGAGACGGGGATCTTCGCAGGCTCCGGTTCGACCGGCGCTTCTTCAGTGTTCTCCGTCTCTTGGGCGGCCTCGTCAATCTCACCGGCCCTGTCCGGACGAGTTTTGACCTTGGGCTCGCGGATCGTAAGGGTCTCCAAGCCGAGACTCTGGGGCTGTGCGTCCCTGTTGATGAATACGTCGGGGACAGGCGCACTTTGTCTCTCCGCGTTCCCCGTCACTTGAGCCTCTTCCCTCGCCACTGCGGCGGCGTATTCAGGCTTCAAGGAGGGGTTCGTGATGTCCAGTATGCTCTTGATCTCCTCCTGGCTGAGCTTATAACGGCAGTGTGAGATGAATTTGAACTCCACAGCTTCCCCTATGAGCTTCCAGAACTGGTCGACCACGGAGCGAAGTGACTGAGCCTTCCGCAGCCACGCTTCGTTCTTGGGGCCGGTCGGGGGCTTCACGTTGAAGAATCCTTGCTCAATAAATCTGCCAGTCTTCACCATCCTAGCACAAATCTGCCTCGTGAAAGTAACCTCGTCCATTGTCTGTGATTGGACTTTCCACCACGTTTCCAGTTCGGATTGCTTGATCCCTTCCACGCCCCGGCATCTATTTCGCGGACGATGTAGCCATATAGACATCAATGCCTCGTGAGAGGCGGATCGATTGGAGAGTTTTCGTAAGAGCATGGCGTCCACGCGGGCTGCTTCTTTCCTGTCCGATTGAGAGAGGTGGCTTTGGAGCATCGCAAAGAGCATTGCATGGTCAAAAGCCCTGTCGGCGTCAGGCGGGTTTGCTAGATGCGAGAGACACCAGTCAAGTCGGTCGGTCGCCTTCTAAGGATTCCTTGGTGTTCACGTCCCGCACTCGCTTGACGCCAATTGCCGATGAACCGTGATAGTCCACCCGCACGCGCTTGGAATAATGGAGGAACCCAGGCGCACATCGAAGCTTCCGATCGATACCTCCAAACTGATTCATCCAAATGGAAAGCAGCCCCTCGAGTGATCCTAGGGCCTGGTCATACTTGGGCGGCATTGGACGGCCGGGGTAGACGCTGTCGCTGAACCTCTTATGAAGAGCTCGCACTTTGAGGCATTCTTGTTCGGTCCAGAGCCACATCAAGTAATCCGTAACATCGTCTAAAATGTCCATTGCGAGTTCTGAGACTCTCTCCCCCTTCTCCGAGTCGAGTAGCTTTTTGTCAAGGATCGGCTTGATATATCGCCTCAAGTACATGGGGTCGCATTGGAGGTCCGTAAGATGGTCGAACGCCTCTTCCCGCCGCGTCTTTGCGAGCGACACCAAGTAGTCCACGTCGAGTCGCGGCGGTTCCGAGAAGGGGGAGAATGTGTATGGCGACCATCGTTCAATCTCTTCAGCCGATCTGAACCCCATCGTTGTTTGTAACCTCCACTTCTCCGTTCTCGGTGTGGTGGTGGAATCGTCAACTCCCAGCAAAATTGCGTCCACAATCTTGGAGAGAACGGTAAATAACAGCGCTTGCGCCTCGAGCACAAGCCGGGCGCGGGGGAAGCCGATGATATGACCGGTATGCGCTTGTTTTTCGTCCCAGTCGACAATGGCGCCATATCGGGGTCCATACATGACCACGCAACTGGCTGCGTGACAGAGGTCGAAATGTCCCGACTGCCAACTGAGTTCCAATTGGCGGCTGTCATATGCGGCCCAGTCATATAGAGGATATCGACTTCTATAGTAAAGCAGCGCAAACAGCAAAGTCGGGTTGGTCGTAAGACCCTCGACGCTGAGCCAAGGGAGCAAAAGATGCCGTCGTCTTTCCGGTGTACGATCATTGGGCTTCTGGTTCCATCCGACCTCGTAAACGTGCCGAGGAACGATCCATTGCTTTTCTTCGAGTTCTGGTGCGACATCGTGCAGCAGTTGACGCCGTTTCTCCTGGCTTCGTTTGCGCCAGCGATTCATCAGCAGATCGGCGTGTAAGCTCAGCCGCTCGGCGACGTGGTCTTTGGCCTCAGACGCTTGTCGAACGAAGTGAGATGAAACGCGAACGAGGTCGGCAGCGTGAGAGGGCCATTCTCGGTAGCGGAACTGGGCATAACACTGCTGCTGTTGTGCTGTGAGGAAGCTCTGCTTGCAATCGTCGCATTCGCACGGAGGCAGGCTTGCCGGTGTATATTCCGGAGGCAGGTGCACCCCTTCGGGATAGTCGGGAAACTTGAAGGCCATTACTTTTGGTGCGACGCTGTACACGTTGAGAGGGTGTATGCTTGGACGGACGTGATATAATAACAGTATGGGTATAAACAGACAAAACGGGATGTTCACAACCTAGAGCTGGACGAAGAATCCATCGCTTAGGTAGTCGACGGAGTATTAGTTGAAGAAAAAACGCATAGTCAACTTGGTTTCATGGGTACGAACAACTACTTAAGCCGACGGCAATGCAATCCAGGTATAATCACAAGTGCTCGGATGTGTAATTGGGAGCCATTTTGGTCGGACAAGGAGCAAAAAGTGGTGCAGCTTAGAGTTGATATGTCTGAGCTACCTTATCCCTCGAAAACGAATTACGATGCTGCCCGCATCACGGAACTCCCCAACTTGGCCGGGGAATGCTTGGCCATCTACACAAGGTTTGCCTATCACACGACCGGATGGATAATGGAGGGGCACAGGGTTGAGCTCAACGCCAGATGTCCAGTGCGTTCCACTGCTGCTGTATGTCATATGTGAAAGACATGACGGATTCGAGTAAGTTCCATGTATGACGTATGTAGCGCTCTATTTCAACAAGACATATGAAGGGCAAGTATCATAAATCTATTTTGCGTCTACCAAACACGCTCTCATCACGAGGTTCCAGACATCCAGCTCGCGCCGTTCGTTAGTCGTTGCCATCTTACTCTATATCCCAAACCGAAGCGCTTGCCGTTCCACTTGTTCCTGCCATCGACCGACCCTGGGTATAACTTAACTCCAAATGTTTTGCGAATCCATAATCCGAGTTCCTGCATGGCCACCAAACCATCCGCGCCAGTCGACACATGAGTCGCTGCTCACTCCCTATCAGAAGGATGAGCCTCCTCGTCGGCGACAGCCCTCCTATTCTGCACCCTGCTGAGCCTCGCCATCGCCCTCTGCTTCGCCTTGGCCTCCTTGCGCAGCCGCACGGCCGTCCGCACGTCGACCTTCTCCTCCCTCTCCTCCTCGATGCTCTGATGAATGCCAATTGCGGATATCCTCCGCGTGCCTCGTCGGCCCAGAGCTAGATCAGCCCGGGCGGGAAGAATGTCATAGTCACCTGGCTCATAATCATCCTCATCGAGTGAGAAGATGGGCGCCTCGACTCTGGGGTCGAGTGACAGTTTCCGCTGGAAATGCACAGGGCCGCTGTGAGAATGTCTCATACTAAGCCGCGACGGCGATGCGAAGGTGGGCTCCGGGATGGCTGTGAGGCTGTCGAATAGTCCAGGCAGTTGCAGACCGCCCTCCCCGTACCCATTATCGCTGAAAAGCAGCTCCTCCTCGTTGGTTGCGCCGAGCCCCGAGTCTCGACGGCGCGTTGTGATGAACGAGTCTGCATCGACATCATCGTCTGAAGACAGGTAGTCGTCAATATTGAAGCTGGCACCGGGCGCCGACGAGTCCAATGGGGATGGCACCGCACTCTCGAGCGCAGTACAGAAAGAAGTGTGACCACCAGTTCCACTGTGCAACGAATCGCAGCTATCATTCATAAATGATGACATTGTCGCTAGATCGACGGATGTCGTAGCTGTATGCCTTGACTGGGGTCGCTGGAACGAGCTCGAGCTCGACATTGTCGGTGTTGCCGAGGATATCGACCAATGCCGCAGACTGCTCGTCCGCACTGGTACGTGTTCAAAGATCTCATCGAGCTTGTTCTTCACCCACGTCGACTCGTGGCTCTTAGTCGACCCGTCTTGGCTCTCACGCCACGAGGGGCCACTTCTCATCACATCTGTCGAAAACAACTGTCAGCAATGTCTTCCAATGGTGTCACACAAATTGGTAGAAATCGACGGTAAAGACTAACGAGGTGAAGGCGCCGGCGAGGACACATCCCCAGAATCAACAGAGCTCTCAACCTCAACCCGGCCTACCCACCCTCTCGATACGCCTATCCCTCCGTCAGGCTTCACACCCCTTGACCACTCGGTGTTGTGCCGGGACGGAGTTCCTGTCGCGGACAGGGTGTGCCGTTTGGAGGGCGATTTCTGGGTTGGGGAGGAGATGGTGGAATTGGCTACTGACCCTCCGCGGGATGGCGGCCTCACCGCTTGATACGTCTCGGCCTGCACATGGCCGGAGGTTTTCGGTCGCTGCTGCACCGGCAGCGAGTAATTATGCTTGACTACGTAGACAGGCTTTTGCGAGGTCTTTGGCGACAATGGCGACTCGTTCGGTTGAGATGTGTAAATTCCTAGATTGGGAGGGGCCTCGCCACTAGTTGTCGATCGCCTTTTTTGTCGTCTGGCGCTTGGGGAGACGGATGTGTCGGCCGACTTGTTAATACCGAGAGACCCGTTCGACGGGGTGGTCGGGATGAACGATCCAAGGGAGATAGAACCTAAGGACTGTCTTCGCCGGCCCCGGGCCGATTCCTGAACGTCCTCTATGATGGTGTCGTGTCTCTGCGACCTCTCTGGAGAGAAGATAGTTGTGCGAAAAGGTACTCCTCCAAGACTGGCCGAGGTCAAAGACTGTGTTCGGGCTTGATTTTCCATATCGAGTGAGTCATGGCGGCGGGGAGGCTTGAACGGTTGTTCTTTGTCCCCAAACTGGGCTCTTGAAACGGATGGCGTGGGCGTGCCGTCCTGTCGATCGCGGGGACTGCCGTTGTTCGTAGCATAGAATTTTTGAACTTTCTCAGACGTCAAGTCCACACCGTTTTCACCAATATTTCTGTCGGCAACATCCTCTCCGTAGTCCCGTACGCCAGCCGCTTTCACCCTGTTTTGGAACCCTGAGGGCTTGATCTCGGATTGGGCGTCGAGGATGTCGATGAAATTTCGGGCCAAGGAGCTGTTACTCTGGATCGAGAAATGGCGAGCGTGTGTGAATGGAGCCTTTGGTGGGCGAAGGGGCTCATCCTCGAGAGGGATCGCCGGCGATTGGCTTACTCGTCGAGGCGCCGGTGACCCCGCCGACGTCACTGATCCAACTCGCAGTTTTCTGGTTGCTAAAGGCGAACCTTTCGATAAGTCCCGTCTTCCACGGCTCGATGATGATGACGAACCTGGCCCTGCGCCGTTCGGAGCAGAGCTAGGGCGCTCAACGCTGGCATCGCGAAATCGTGGGGCGGGAGGAGCAGGGGCAGAAGCTTCGGAGCCGGCCGCGAGAGACAAGTTGGTCTCACTCATTTTATGGTGAGACCGTTGCAGGTCTTCGAAAACATTGGTCGGGCCATTGCCAGCAACGGGATAGGTTCCTGAGCTTGTTAGTCGGTTGTGAAAGGCAACGTGGGGTGGGATGGAATCCTACCCAGGAGCGGGGGAAGAGACGCGGTGGTGGCATCGTATGCTTGGGCTTTGATATCGTTTGCCGCCTTCTCTGCTGACTTTTTGGACGAGAAAAACTTCAAAAGGCCCATTGTCACAGCTCTTCGGCATCCATACGGCCGTATACCAGGGCAGTTGAGCCGCCTTGCTGTCGAGGAAAATGCCGGCGATAAGCTGGAGTCTCGGTTGGTGAAGTGGCAAGACCCGACGTGTGAAGGATTGGAAGCCGTAGAATAGGGAAACAATCACAATCAAGGTTGAAGACAGAGGCGGGAAATGTCGAGAGGGAAGGTGGAGGAGGAAAACTTGTGAGATGGTGGAACGGGGACAAGAGAGTCTAAAAGTTGAGTGGGCAAAGAGAATGGCGTCAGGTTCTGGACGGGCTGTGGAATAAGAAAAGGAGGGACAATGCGACGCGATGAGTCGTGTAAAGAAAGGTGCTAAGGCTGAATGAAGTGCATACATGATGGAGCGGAGCAGAAGAGCAGATAGAGCCTGCGCTAGAGCGACTGTTAGACCGGGTTGAAGGCTTCGTGCATTCAAGGCGGTACGCGATACATGAATCCATGTACCTGAGCGTGGCTGCTTCATGTTGCATGGGGTCGCACACCCTCCCTCCACCTCGGAGAGCCACTGAGCTTGCCTTCATGGAGGCATCAGACGGGATAAGATAACTGCCAGTGAGGTACGCGGAGCTGGGCCAAGCATTTGCGACATTATGTACCCAGGGTTTCTGCACCTGACATTGTGTGACCGTATGTCTAGACAGCTTTGCCTCGTTGCCCCTGCCGCAGATGTCCTCGAGCTTCTTATTGGAGGCTGATGCTGGACTATCGGTTCAAGCAGACATGGGAATGCATGTATCCCATCCTCCGTCTCCAAGCCCATGGCCAAGTCAAACGGATCCAGGAATCAAGCCAACGGCTGGTCGAGTTCCCGTTTGTGTTTGTAGGACAGCCAGGCACTAAGCCGCCGCGTGAGATTTCCAACGGGTCCAAGAGGAAAACAGCTAGCTGGACAGTGGCCATGCTCGTTGCTCGGACGAAATGAGCTCTCAGTTTCGAAAGCAGGTAAGCAAACGAAGGCAGAGTCGGATGGATGGGATGGGACAGATAGGATGGACCGCGGCCCGTGCGAAGGTGACAACAAAGATGTAAGCAGAACGAAACAGCTTTCCCGCCAGTTGTACCGCTTAGTTTTCGTTAGCTTGTCTGGGGCTTCCAGCTGGCTGTTCTCTGCACCGGCCAGCTTCAGGTCTGGGAGGTAGGTAGAGTTCCGCAATTCAGGTGTTGGGTTCCTTGTCACGAACAGCCTCTATGTGCTTCAAGTCGAGATGAACGGCTTGCCATTGCCAGGTGGCAGATGCCAAAGTCGGCATCTGAAGGCTGTTTCCGTACGTACTGAACAGACGGGCCCTGTTTGTTGCCTTGCAGCAGCAGAAACTCGGGCGGTCGAAAGAGCCGTAGCAAAAGCAAACGGGCAAGGAGGATTCTGTTCCCAAGAGATGAACATACGCATGCGTGTCTCCACGATGACAGCCATTGGACCAGGAAAAGTAAACATGGGCGGCCAGGTTCAGGGGTAGCGGTCGTAAGTTAGTGCAGCTTCGGAGAAAAAGCAATCGAACAGGGTTGGAAAGAAGCCCATTTGCCAGATTCTTTTATTGGCAGCGCCAGCTGACCGGACTCGAAACTAGCGAGTTAGTGTGTCCCAGAAACAAAGTCAAAGAATGTCGTCTTGAGTCTGAAGCAGCACCGGCCAGTAGCGTATGGTCTTTTCTTTGGACTCGTGACGATACAACCGTTGCAGAAAGCTGAAAGAATGGAAGCCGTTGGGACTGAGTGCCTCAAAAGATCGTCTCTTTTATTGCTGCAACAATGGGTCGTCGATCTCTCGAGAAATATGGGCTTGCGAGCATTGTCCATTGGGGTTGGAATAAACCATCCGGCATTTATCGAACGATATTGACGACAATATTTCTCCGCTCGACGGCATGAGGCGCCGGCCGCCCAACCGCCCCGTCAATGCCGCGTCCATCTTGATAGCATCTCTGCCACTCCGAATCTTCCTAGAGAAGGGAACCCCTGCATACGATGCAAGTGGGCAAGACACCTGTGACCCTGGCGATTGCAGTGATTGGAGGCTGACAGAGGTAGATCGTTCAGGGATTCGCCCCTGCTGTCCCGCGTGTGTGGTGGCCGATGGACGATCATTTCGGTGCTGAATGACGTTCAGAGTCAATTGGCATTGATTGTCTCTAATGATTCTGTCCATTGCGTCGAGATGAGACTAGGCTGAGCACGCCGTACCGTAGACGAGGCCGCGAGTCAATCCGATTGATGATATTTGGATTGTTCAGGTCACCACCGGCGGCAATTGCGTCGAGAGGCCGGCGCTATCGGTCAAGCCATCGGGGCACGCAACCGTACAGCTTGTCGGTTCGGTGCGGTGTACCACCCGTTGGTCCCAGCTAAGTGGACAGGAGACGAAATCACCGAGAACAGCTTCGTAGCTCGGGAACTGTGCGATGTTTTGCAGCATTGGTTCGACACGATGGAGTTGGTGCAACTTGACTGGAGATTAAATTGTAAGAAGGCCCCAAATTTGGAGTGTTCGATGGAGGCACCGTCTTGCAGCGTCGGTGGACGGGCCACGGGAAGGAAAGACTGGGGCAGGCAGTTCGGACGGCTCCTTGCTTAGTCATTCATGTTTGGCTGTTACGTACGTCGTCGTTATTTCTTTTTCTGCTTCCTTCTCTTGTAACAATTGTCATCGTCTACGGAATCAAGCTCGAACATCCTGTTTTTCTTTGCCTGCACCAGCCCCGTTTGATTTTCGTTATCTGAAGGATCGATGTCTCTACAGGTCGATGGACCGACCGGCAGTCACCGATCATGACGAAGCGAGAAGCGCCGTATTCTTGCGGCCGAATGCAGGTCATCACTGCATGAGCGTCCACCAACAACTTCCGGTCTACGGCAGAGGCAACCTGTCACTTCTCACCTACTAGCTGCTTGGGTGCACAAACGAACAAATTTCTCACCCGCTTCCCCCACCATCCTCATGCCACCTGCCGGTCTCTTCCAGGTTGGCCCGTTCGAACTTCGAAGGGCGTACGGGCGCCTCCTTTGGCCAGCAGCCCAGCCGGTCTTCGGCAAACGCCTCAATTCAGGGGCAGCTTCGTCGAGGTTGTCGCCTTTGATCGTTTAGCGGGCAAAAACAACCAGCGTTGCACGCAACGATCCGGCTAGTCTGCCCGAACCTGGAGGCTTGCTAGCGGCGATCAGCCACCACGTGGGCCACTGTCTTCAGGCCTTATTCGAATTCTGGATACCCTCTCTTGGGTCTGGTCAACGTCTCGGGCCTTCCGGCTTGGATCTTGGCCCGCGTAGACCCATGGCTCCATTATGCGAGTGATTCGGCCGCACGGGGAACATTTCTCACGCGGGGGCGCGGGGCACCTCATTGCTTCTGGTGCTTCTGTCCCCGGCCCTCGTCTCTATTTGCTTATTCCTGTCTGAAGGACCCGAGTGGTCAGCGGTATTTGAGAAGAGAGCCTTCCAGACCCTAGGGGTCGGATATGAAGGGCTCAGAAAGAGGGGAGACGGTCACACCGCACGATACGCCGTCTCCTCCGCCTTTCCTCTCCCGGCGAGGGTCGCCGTGGCTCTTCGGATTCGAGCCCTCCCAGCGGCGCCGCTCGGACGGTGCCTTGTGCCCACCGGCATCCAAACGTTGGATGCTGCAGCGTCCGAGCGGACATGTCAAACTGCAGACGGTGCCCGCACGCCTTCCGCCCTCGTTGTTCAGGATATTGCAAAGGATCTTGGACCGTACGAAGCCAGCGCAAGGGGAAACAAGCTTCCAAGGCGAGACAAGTTTGACAGGGTCTGAACCCGCCATACGACGGCCCGAGAATCCTTGCTTTTGGGTTGAAGAATGCAAAAGAATCTGTCACGAAGCATCAGCGAGGACACACGTGTCCTAGACCATGCGAGCGTTCGGGTGACTCTGCTTCAGACATGTGTCGTGGCGGCGCCTCGTGTGCGACTGTCGTGTGTCTGGTCAGCCCTAAGCCCAATACTTTGGATTCCAGCTTGAGCAAGAGGGAGAGCCGTTTGCAATTACTTCAGGAGTACGCCAGAGATACTGGGGAACGGCAGACGAAAGGAGAAGAAAAGCTGTCTGAAGATGGCAATGAGGGAGAAAGACCCGAATCCGTACTTGCCATTTCCCACGTCACTTATGATCTGAGCCGATGAACACTACGCAAGCCATGCAGCCGTAGGATGGAGCACGTGTCGAGATACGAGACAGGAGTCATCCGAAATTCAGGAGACAATCATCTTTCCGCAGTAATCTGCAGGGGCGCTCGTGGGTGCTTGCAGACACTGATGGCTGTTCGGATATCCCAATCAACCGGACCGGACACGTGGAAGCCAAAACACCTAGGGCCCGACGACAAATATTGTTGGAGCGAGCCTTTGTGTCGTTCCAATGAAGTCGGGGCAAGCTTCAAACAAACGTTGGAGCGCTTGAACAACGTTTTCGCTCATCGCTGATGTCTTCTTGGACTCTGTTCCCATCGTTAGATTCATGTGATGCTTCGTGTGAATCGTTTAGCGCATCTTAGATAGGTACGCACACCACGCGGGCTCGGATATTGTCGTGACGATATCTTCGGAGCTAGGTTGTTCGGGGCTGGGAAAGAGCTCTGCTGGTATCACTTGCCTATTCCTTCGCCATATGTCTTGGGAGGCAGGGCCGTCCTCATCAGCAAAGAGAGCCTTCCGCGACATGGTGCCTGCGCAATTCTGAATCAAGTAGAAGGCAATGGCAGGCACCGATTTCCAACCCACCTTGAAACATGTGCTCGCTGACGGTCTTTCTTCTCTAAACATCCATCCTCGTCGTCCATCAATCCCAGAATCAATTTCCATTCGACTCGAACATTTCAGCCCCTGAGACGCCTCCATATCCATACACCTCTACGTCCAACCTCAACTTGCAAGCCGCTGGGAGACATCGCAGCCTCAACTTGAACGTCATTTCCATCACCGTAATGTCCAACCCTCAAGGCTCCGGTCAGACTCCCCAGCACCCAGACGAACAGCAGGGCGAACATCAGGGCTAGGTTCCCTTCTTCACCGAGCACGAAGGCGCCCCCATCATCGACCACAAGAAGCCCCCTTCCCAGCCAAGCAGCAAGACAAACCCCTACGACCGCGCCGGACCGATGCCGACACCTACAAAGAACAGGTCGCATTTCATCGAGCCGGCTTCGAGCCAGGCAGCTCTTGTGTCAGAGACCTCTAACGACAAGACCTTCGACAGCAACATGGATCGGTCGACCACCCAAGCCGAGCAGAGACAATCTATCGCAGACCAGCCCGCCGAGTCTGACACTCAGAACCCAGGAGAACCCGTGTTCATGTGTGGTTTTGGACTGGAGAGAGATGACCAGGAGCTTTCTGGTGCGGCGAAGAAGTTCCAGGCAGAACGCGAAAATTCGAGGACAGAATGCGAGAAAGTCCCCGGAGGATATCCCACAGACTCGGATGCGCCCGCGAACCAAGACGCGGATTTCCGGTTGCATAGACGCTCATCAACCGAATTCATGAAGGTTCCGAGCGAAGGTGAGTACCCACGCCTTTACTAAACAAGGTTCGCCTCTGACATCGTGACTAGAGGTCGACACCATGGAACGGACAGCTCAACGGTCCGGGGAAGCTCCAAATGGATGTCAGTCTGACAAAGCTTCAAGTGGTTCTCAGTTCGAGCCTCAAGCTCAGTCTGAACCTCAAGAGCCGCATTCAACACCGATCGATATACGAAAGGACGGGAGCCAGAAGCCGCAGGCTAAGTTGTGGCAGAAGCCTGAAGCTGAGGATTCGTCCCCGCGACTCTGGAAATCTCCCAAGTAGACAGGTCAACAAGGCTGGGAAGCTTCTGGGAGATGGATGTCCCTATGTTACGAGTAGCTTTTCCCTAGAATATATAGACGAAAACGATGCCTAATCACCCTCATGACTTGTCCCTCGCGAATGACTTGATTGCCCCGTCCCAAACGCCAGACCGTATGTGTTTACCTACCTATAACAACCAAAAAGCCCAATGCAATCAATCCATAGCCTGAGCAAGAGCAACACAGCTGAACCGCAAGTCCGCGCCCTCCCTCTCGAGGAACTTCAACGGTCCCCAGGTAAGCGCCTTTTCGCTCAGCGCATCCTCGTTCTCCTCCAATTGACCCCTCGCCAGCGGCCCCTTGCGACGCCCGTCGAGCTCCCACAGCGTGCCGTCAGTGCCGCGCACGAAACAGACATAGTGCAGGTCGACATCGTCCTGCGCCTGAGGGGCCTCGGTGGCACCCTGCGACGCCGCCTCGCGGTGCGCCGTCGCCAAAGCAGGTGTCTTCTCAAGGAGTTGAGCGCGGGCGGCGGGGTCCAGGGGTTCGGCTTTCTCGAGGAGCTCGTTCAGGTCTGAAGGCTTTTCTACAACACGCAAACACACAAGTCAGCAAACCCGAAGTCCTGAAGCCTACCCCAGGGGGGCAAAAGGATGAAAACGTACGGATGTACTCCCTAGCAGGCCCGTTGGCGACGGCGTGCAACAGCCCCATCAGCCCGCACGCGTTCCGGATCGTCTGGCGGAACCACACCACCGGCTCGTCCGGACCCTTGCCCTTGTACTCCTCCAGCAGGGCGTCCTCGGCCAGGCGGTGGCTCTCGTAGGCGGCGCTGACGGGGAAGACGAGGAGGACGGCGAGGGCCGGGCGCGGGATGAAGGAGAGCATGTCCGGGTCCGTCAGGGAGAAGACGTCGTGGATGGCGAGCGCGGGGGAGAGGCCGAGCTTGTGCAGGAGGGTCGTCATCAGCTCCGGGTTCGCCTCGAGGGGGATGAAGGCGGGCGCCGCGGCTGAGGGGTCGGGGTTTGTGGATGTCATTTTTGCGGTGGTTTTGGCGGTACTTTGTGTAAGTGAGAGGTATGGCTGGGTGGTGAGGTTTCGTGGGTTTGGAGGTTGAGGATGAGTTGTGGTGGTTGGAAGCTGGAGGTGTAGGTCGGGGAGCTGTTTGCCCCTCCAAGGTTGTGGTGGGGTCGGTGAGGTAACCGCCTGAGCTCCTCCCAATGACGGTGCGGGGTGATGGGTGTTGGAGCTTGGGGTACCTTTCGTTGGTAAGCAACAACGCTCTCAAGATGGACGAGATTGATGACAACGAGGACAATGCTAAAAGAGATACAATTGCTGAATGCATCTTTTGTGCTGGAGCGGTGCTTTTTTAAATCCTGTGCAGTGTGATAATCTACAATGTCCATCGTCCGCCGTCCCATGCTATGCGCCCTTCTCTATGTGATATATATGGTTTTACAATATGACTACACCTGACAGAACCACTTCTTAACCTGCGGCTGGGGATTCTCTTCGAGTCTCATGGATCTTCTCCGTCTTCTCTCCTAAGACGGTATCGTCCTCGGCAATCGGCTTCTCCTCCAGCTGGTCAAACTCCCTCTCGTCGTCGACAAATGGCTCCTCTGACTCCCCACTCAACGAAGAGTCCTTTTCATCAGTCAAACTGGCGGCTTCCGCGGCCTCGGCCTCGACCTTGGCACGCTCTCTGCGCAGCCTCTCCTGTTCATTCAAGTTCCTCAGCGCGGAGTTGCGCTGGGCCGTACGAAGCTGCTGGTGCATGTCGGTGCTATAGACGGTGTTGTGTGCGAGGAAGTGCGCAATCTTCTCCTCGACGAAGTCCTTCATATGGAACGCGAGTGTCTGCGACACGAATATGCTCGGGAAGCGGTAGCTCACCCACAGGTACAGCGTGATGCCCTGGTGCAGGTCCTCGAGGGACCGCAGGTACTTCCTGCCTTGGCTCTGGAAGTCGTCGAGCGAGGCGTCGAGGAGCTCGAGGTGGATGTCCTTGATGTCGTACAGCGCGCCCTGGCGGCGTTTGGAGACGCAATCGGCGATGGAGCGCACGATGTTTCGGATGCCCTCGTCCCTCAGGTTGATGGGGGCGTGGAGGATGGTGATGCGCTCGCCGATGGTCATCGGGAACTCCTGGATCGCGTCTGCGATTTGCAGCTCGGACTCCGAGACGGTGACCTGGTAGTGCTTCGATACGGGCGCCATCTCGCGGAGGCGGAGGAGGATGAAGCTGAGCGGGGTGTCCGGGGGGAAGTACTCGGCGAACTGCTCAATGACGAAGGCTGGAGGGTGGATGACGGCGTTCTCGAGCGGCTCGATGTCGTTTCTGAAGGCTTCTCGGACGGTCGGCAGGTCTGCCTCGTCCCAGGTCGTCACATAGCCGACCTTCTTCTCCTCGACAGCGGTGACTGCTGTGTCTGCAGCGTCGGCGTCGGATGCTTGTCTCACGGTCTTGTATCTACCCGCTCTGCCTCCGATCTGCTTGATTTCCGATGTCGACAGCACTCTGTATAGCAGACCATCGTGCTTCGTTATTCTTTCGAAAATGACACGCTTGATTTCGAGGTTGAGTCCCATGCCAATGGCATCACTGGCAACGAGGTAGTCGTAGTCGTTGTCGGGGTCATTGAACAGAGCAGCTTGCTGAGCGCGAGTTTCAGGCGGGAGCCCGCCGTAAACAATGGCACAGCGCCGACCAGTCTTCTCCTCGATAGTGTTCTTCAATCCGTGGAGAGAGAGTCTGGTGAAAGCCACAATGGCGTCTCCCTTCTCCAGCTGCTTCCAGTCCTTCCCCAGACTATGCGGCATTGTCGCAAGGGGACTCAACCTCTCGTATCTGTGAACAATGCACTTGTCGCCAACACTGGCGCAAATTGCCTTGACGAGGTCGACTGCACGTTCCTCGCCACAAAGATGAACCTCTTTGGCCATGACACCGAGGACAGCCTGCGTCCAGGCCCACCCGCGGTCCCTGTCGCCGATCATTTGGATCTCGTCAATGACGGCAACGTCGACCATCCTGTTCAACGGCGTCATCTCGACCGTGCAGCTGATGAAGAAGTTGTCCTCGTCTTCCGGGATTCGCTGTTCTTCTCCAGTGATCATGGCGCAAGGCCGCCCCTTTGCCTGAAAGCGCGAGTAGATTTCGTGAGCCAGCAGACGGAGAGGTCCTCCATAGATACCCGTTTTTGCATTCTCCAGCGCCTTCAACGCCCGGTACGTCTTTCCCGAATTTGTCGGTCCGACGTGGAGGTGAATGGTACGCTGCATCACTCGGGTGGCGGGGAACCACTCCATCGGGAAGCGCAGGTCGGCCAGTTTCTTTTGCCTCGGCGTCGTCTTGGACAGCTTCGCTCGCATCATGAAGCTCTGAAACGCATACCGTATCTCGGCGGTCAACCCCTTGACGTCGGCCTTGATAAAGGCATTTCTGAGGGACCAGAAGAGGGGGTTTTCCTTGCGGAGCGTTACGCCCTTGTTCGCCAAGTGTATTGACTTTTGTAGCGTCTCGCGGAAGAGCTGGATCTCGCTATTGAGCCCGTACTCGCTTGATATGCCAAAATTGCGGTATTCGCGGTTCGTCTCGGAGTAATTGCCCATGGTCGCCAGGACGGTGTTGAACTGGGAGAGAATCATGGCCCTGAATGTCTCGTATTTTCCCTGTGGGGGTCTTGATTTCGGCTTGGTCTTCACAAGAGGAGCTCTGTGGTCCGCGACCGTTTGCTTCGCATCGGTTAGCAACATCATCGTCTGGAGGCCGCAACGTCGCTCACCTTGAAAGCAGTCGGGCAAGACGTTGCAAAGCCATGGCGCGGCGCAAAGCGACTCCTCGCCGCGCCGAAAGCCGCTGCTCGCAATATCGGTCTCATGGTGGATTATCTTCTAGCCAACAGAGCATGGCTGACGACATGCAACACACATGCCGGAGTTTTCTGTCTGAAAGAAGGCAGGATGCGGAATGGCAAACAAATGCCCACCTTTTGCCTCCACGCCAATAAGGTCCAGTGCAAAAAACCACGTCCAGACGTGATGGAAATTTTGGGAGCGATAAGACATTGACCCCTGTCACTGCGCCTTATCAGAAAGCGCTCCCATTCGCCATGGCTTGGATAACCGTGGACCAACCCCACTCCGGCTTAGCGCATCCGCCTCCGATTGACCGTCGTCATCACGCATTCCCTCTTCGTCGTTGCCATTCTGCGACAAGCGCCCATCACGTCCTGACGCCCGACAACCCACCTACGTACGCATTCTGCTTGTCGCATTTTCGAATCCTGTAGCCTGGAGCCTTTCGCGGCGCATTTAAACCTCGAAGAACTTCCAAGATAACGTCTTTCAATCTTTCGGATCACCCCGTATCGATCGCCATGGCTTCCTCATCAACGCCCATCACCCCCTTGCTTTAGTAAGTTGACGGCGACAGCTTACTACCAAGACCTATCGCAACGAAAGCTGACAGCCAAAAAGCTCGTGCATCGCGCACAACAACACGATCCTCTCCGAATGCACAACCTCGGCCTCGTCGCAAACCTCCTCCCTCGCCTCTCTCATCCTCCCGAAGATCGAGCACAGCAGCCCCCAGAAGCTGACCTACACCCACGGGTCGCACCACATCCACTACATCGCCGAGGCGCCCTCCGACCACCCGGACCACCCCTCCGCCGGCGGCCTCACCTTCCTCGTCATCGCCGACGCCTCCCTGGGACGCCGCATCCCCTTCGGCTTCCTCTTCGAGATCAAACGCCGCTTCCTCGAGCAGTTCCCCGCCGAGTCGACCGACTATGCCGAGCTCCCCAACTACGGCGCCGCCAGCTACAACGGCCAGCTCAAGAAGTTCATGGTCGACTACGGCACCACGAGCGGCGGCAAGGACGACGCCATCTCCAACGTCCAGCGCGAGATCGACGATGTCAGGGGCATCATGACGCGCAACATTGAGGGTCTGCTCGAGCGCGGCGAGAGGATCGACCTGCTGGTCGACAAGACGGACCGCCTCGGCGGCAGCGCCCGCGAGTTCCGCGTGCGGAGCCGCGGGCTGAAGAGGAAGATGTGGTGGAAGAACGTCAAGCTGATGGCGCTGCTGGCGCTGGTTGTCATACTCATCGTCCTGGCGATCGTGATTGCGGTGAAGAACTGAACTGTGAGGCTGACGACGTTTTGGCGGCTTTGGCGATTGGCTTGTTTCGATGGTGTAGAAAACCTCTCTCTCCAGATTGGGCAACGGTTTGAATGGCGAACGGGAACATTGCTTTTTTTCTTCTGTTTTTTGGGAAGCAAAACGGAGGCTCTAATTTCTTCATTAACAGCCTCGAGGGGAAACGCCTCAGATGCGTTTTCCTCGACCTGTCGTTTGTGGCTAGCGGTACCACATCCGAATACATGACTTTTTCTATGTTTGAATCGTTTTCCCACTATGACTTATGATCCTCGCGTTTGAAGAATGTTTAAAATGATACTAAAATCAACCCGGGGCTGCTTGGACTTCCATTCGTAATTGTGCCATGATGCGGCTCTTTGCGAAAGTATTTCTCCTCGGCGCTGTAGGCAGCTACTTAAGCGATTCTACGACCCGCCGTCTCGATAGGTACTCAGTGGTCCCTTTAATTTCGACACTTGAGTTACGTAGTCGGCATGTAAATGGCTTGCTGTAAATGCTCAACATCTCCTCTGTTGCCTCAGCCCATCTCTCCGTCGTCTCTTTGTTGTTGTCTCCATCCTTCCAGAATCGTCATTCGCACTGTCGCTATTGTTGTCATGGTTACAGGTTGCTGTACTGACGCTGCCGCGGCCTCGTTTGGAGCGTAGTAAAACCCGTAGAAAAAACTGCCCGAGTCCCATAAGACAAGAGGTGCAGCGTCCTGAGCTCCGTCGTATCCCTTGGCCCGACACAAAAGTGACCCATCCATCCATTCATTAATCGAGGTATTCTACGACCACATCAGCTCACGGTCGGTCATCAAACTCGTTCTCACTTACACCCGAACGCCTAAAATCTCAAAACACGCTGTGCAATCGGAAAGCTTCAGAGCTTTGGCGCCGACGACCCGTCAGCCCTCCTCCCGTCCTGGTAAACGTAGCCATGCGCGACCGGACTGAGCCCCATCCCGGGACTCAGAATCAACGGCGGCCTCCTCAGCTTCTCGGTGAAGAACACGGGATGCCTGACGGACGCGTTGTGGGCGTGCTGCTCCCAGGCTGCCAGGGGCTGAAGCGGCCTGGACGGAGGCGGTATCGTGGCGGCGTGGTTCGTCATGGCTGTCGGTACGGCGGAATTTGACATGTTTTGGCGTTGTACCGTGTGAGCGCCAGATACCTGGTAGATGCGACGGCAGAGACGAAATAGATGAAAAGGAGCAGGGCCTGTCGTCATTCTTTAATCTTGCGGGGAAAGCTTCCCCAATCCCCGGGTCGGCCGTGCGATGCTCGCTGAGAATGCCGACGCTACGGGGTTGGTGGGGCCCCCCGGATTTGGAGACGGATGAGCAGCCGAGGCACGCACGCGACGGACGAGCTGCACCGAAGATAATGGATATCTAGCACGGGAACTTCATTACCAAAGTATTCTACCTTATTTTTTTATACGCCGATCCTCTATGTGTCCTTCTTGGACTTCTTCTTGTTCTTAGACTTTTGCGCCTCTTTGCCCTTCTTGACGGCATTAACGAGGTCCTCAATTTCCTGCACCTTCTCCTTCTCTTTCGCCTGTTTGGCATCCTCCTCTTCCCTGGCCTTCTGTCTCGCCCTGGTCATGGCCGCCTCCTTCTCCGTCTTCTCGATGAGCTTGTCGCTTTCTTCCCACAGCTTCTTCGCGATTTCCTCGTCGTGAACATCCTTGCGCGCGAAGTCGACCTCGCGGCACTCCTTAATCAGCTTTCCACCCTTTCCACGGCCGAGCGCCGGCTCCATGGCCGCATACAACAAGGACTGCGCGGCCTGGTCGGGGCTCTTGAGAAGCAACCACGGCACAAAGTAAGCGGCAAGATAGACCAGCAACCCCCACAGCGAGCCGCGCGACAACCAGCGCCTCATGCCGGGCGTGCGAGCGTATCCCGGGTCCACGAACACCACGCGCGAGTTCATCGGCAGCTCGTCCGGCCGCTTGTACGCGTCAAGGTGCTTCTGGAACGCCTGCCCAAAGACCATCAACGCCATCTTGCTCCGCTTGTAGGCCGCGCCGGGGGACCAGCTCTCCTTGCTCAGGGCGTCATCGAGGGGCGGGGCGCCGATGTAGGACGGGCACGTGGCGAAGATGATGCGCACGTCGCGGTCGAAGGGCTGCGCCTTGATGGCCGGGCTGAGGATGGAGAGCAGGTGGAAGTTGGCGAGGTAGTTGACCATCCACGTCTCCTCGAGGCCGTCGTCCGTCAGCGTCCTCTTGCCGCCGGGCGGGGGGACGGTCGCGGCGCAGAGGATGACCATGTCGAGGCGGCGGGGCGGAGAGTTGTCGATCCATTTCGTGGCGAACTTTCGGATGCTGTGAAGGGAGGAGAGGTCGACGTGCTCGGCGTAGATGAGCTCGTTGCCGGTGCGGGAGCGGACGTCGCCGATGTACTCGACGAGGAAGGGGTCCGAGACGGGGGTATGCGTGAGCAGGATGATCTGGGCGCCGCGCCGGCCCAACTCGAGGACGGTGCTGGCCCCTATGCCGGACGTGCCGCCCGTTATCATGACTATCCTGCCGTGCATGTCCCGCTCGGCCGGGTTGCTGGAGCCGGCGGCATATAGCTTGATGAGGACGAGGGCGGCGACGGTCGTGGTCGTCTTGAGGATGAACCACCAGTTATTGGTCAGCCAGGCCGGGGGCCCGGCCTCGAAGACGTAGCCCAGGTAGTCGATGGGCATGGCGAACGAGTGACTGGCTGTAGAGACGGTTCTTCGGAGGGAGTATTATTTAGCGGCAGCAGTCGGGCATCGCTGTAGACTCGGTCGTTGGTGTCTTGTCTCGGACTTGACACCTCGCTGCTTCTTTGCGGGAAGCTGGCCGAAGGGTGTGACGAGGCCACAGAGCTTCCTTGGTTTCTAGAAAAAGTGGAATTCTCGATTGCTCTCAGGGGCGGGATCGAACCCAACTGCGACAGGGGCAGGCTCGCTCTGCCGGCAGCGCTGTTGGAGGCCTAAAAACGCGCTAGAGGCCAAATCCTGCAGGGGACGAAAGTCGACGGCAACATTCCGCTGCTTACATAAGGGAATCTCGCCCGTGGTTGTCAAAGTGTGGAGCGGCCTCATCAAGCTTTCTCCATCAGCGTTCCTTCATCTCTAAACACCCGGCCGAGTGGACTTCAAATTTGAACTGTTTGGATCACGCAAGACTATTCGCACTTGCCAGCCGAGGCGGTATGGCCGCCCAAATCCCCAGGGAAGAGGAGGAAGTCGACGATGAGTACGGCGACGACTACGAGGTCCCGCTTCACCACAAGCGGCCGTTCGGCGCTGGCATCCCGCGGAAGCCTATCCAGTTCGTCAAGGCGTCCGACCCAACGCTCAGTACCACCAAGCCAGAGAAGACCTCCAAATCTGGCTCTTCAATAGGCGACTTTTATCTCAACCTGGTCCTGCCGAAGGAGAAGAGGCCTGCGGAGACACCAAAGGAGGAAGCGCACGTATGCGCCGTCTGCGACTTACCACTGGAGGAGGATGCCGTCAAGAAGCTCAGCAAGGGAAGCAGCGCGACGTCCAGACAGAAGCACGAGGCGTCCATCGCGCATCAAGTATGCCTCACTCACTCACATCCGCCGTCCGCTTTGGACCGGTCTCGCATGGGGTTGACGTACCTGTCATCACACGGCTGGGACCCGGACTCGCGGAGAGGACTCGGTGCTGCGCAACAAGGCATGCAATATCCCATCAAGACGAAACAGAAGGAAGACAAGTACGGTCTGGGCCTGGAGATCCCGAAAGAGCTGAAGGGCAGGGTTGAAAAGAAGAAGACTCCGACGCTGGACGCGAAGCAGAGTCGCAAGAAGGCCGACGAAGACAGGAGGAAGGCCGAGAGGTTGAGGGAGATGTTCTACGGGAGCGAGGATATGGATCGGTACCTGGGAACTGGGCGATGAATTATTGATACCCATTACACGGAGTTGGTGGTTTGTATTCGCTGCCAAATGTTTTTGGCTTGACTCGGTAGTTTTTGAGATATTGGGACGGACAACGGAAATGAGAAATTACGGCATTGCGAATGAACGAGATTAGAGGAAATGGAAGCGGACGGCGGCGAACATGAAGTTGATCCGGTTCACTGTGATGAGAATGCCACTCATGTTGAATGCGCAGAAGATAAATGAGCAATAGCAAAGGAGGGAAATAAAGAAGAGAGAATAGCAAACAGAATGATATATCCGTTTCATAAGTTTCGTTTCACATGTAGAGACTGAGTTGAGTGTACGTTACTTGCTGAAGCATCTCACAAAATACCAAGTCATTCCGTGGCCGGCTGTCAGAATAACAAATACTTTAGCCAAGCATAAGAATGGAGAACGCGCGAGAAGATCGGTAGCGGACCGTCTTGAAACGTACAAGGGATTGTCGGGACCAAACAACCATCATCCATGCGAGGACAAGAATATCTCCCGCAAGTGTTGATGGAGATTTCGAAAAGAGCCGTTGTAAGAAATGCAAAGGCGGTGACCTCATTCGGCCTGCTTTGGGGGCCGAAGGTGGGGGAATGCCGCTAAAGCGCCAGGTAGGGATCTTGTCCCATTCCACCTGGGCTCATTCATTCATTCAGTGTTGTGCTTGCGCAGACTGGCCCCGCAGAGCAGCGGCTGCGCACTCAACTTGAAGCGGGCAGCTGGAAAGTAGCGGTGCGGCAATCATAGGGACCGAAGGTCAGGTCACTTCTCTCCCACTCATCTCACCTCACCCACCACCTACCAATTTACACCACCTTCCCCTACCTACCTTACCTATTACCCCGACGGCAGAGCAACCTTACTCTTCCGGACCTTGCTTGCCGCCTTCCTGCAGGCTCAGACTCCCCTCGTGGTCTGGAGCATTGAGCATTGAAAGTCCCACCGCTGTGACCGGTTCTCCCTCCATCTTGAAACCCCGCCAGACCAAAGAACATCTGTCGGGCTGCACGCTGCAATACCAACAATCCAACACTCGACTCCATCAACCCAACTCAACACGCAGCACGCCAACGCGAACGCTGCAAAGAAGACGCAACTGTTCAGACAAAGAATAGAAGCCCGCCCGGACCTTGATTCTGTTCCGTGCCCATATTTCACCCAACGACCTGGACGCTGCGCATTCCAGCCTTGCCTCGCCCGTTCCCCTTCTGCTCGACTCGACGTCCAGTCCGTCCACTGGCGCACGGCAGTTACTTCCTCACTCTGCACCGGGTGCAAGTCCAAGACCATCCCGCCGGATAGCGATCTCAATTCTTCGTCCTCTCCCCCACCGCATCCTTCATCGAGCCGCTGCCTACGCGGCGAGTCGTCAAGATGGGTGTCTCCACGCTTCAGGAGCTCCATGACAGTAAGCCTTCCCACTACCTCAACCTTGCGAACCTTCTTGCACCGTACTTGTAAGTCCAGTAGCTGATTCCTTAAAATAGTCATCATCGACACCATCAAGAACATCACACGAGGCGACGTGAGCTACCCCTCTCCCCGGCGACGTCCAGCTACGATAAGCTAACAGCAATGCTCCCAGTGGAAAGTCCTGGTACTCGACGAAGACTCCAAGAAGGTTATAGACAATGTCGTCAAAGAAGATGACATTCTCAACAATAACATCGCCAGTATGTTGCTTAGATCGACCACCCCGCACCTTGCGACGAGCCTTGCCTGACCTCTGCTCCCAGACATCGAGCGCATCGAACAAAAGCGAGATATGAACCCGGAGATGGATGCCATCTACATCTTGTCGCCCAAAGAAAACATTGCCGAGATCCTGGTGAACGACATCGAGAGACGAAGATACAAGCAGTCGTTTTTGGTATGGACCGGCGTTCTGGAACCTCGAGTCCGACACTTGATCGATGGCTGCCCGGGCGCCAAACAAAGCATCGCTGGCTTCGAGACCCTGTCGATTGATTTCTTCCCCCGCGAGTCGCACCTCGTCACCTTCAGAGACCCTTGGAGTTTCCCGATTTTGTTCCACCCCGGCTGCAACAACCTCGTTGCACGTCACATGAAGATACTAGCCCAAAAGGTAACCTGCTCTCCAAGCACGACCCTTTGTGCCTAGCTCACGGGTATACAGATCACTGGGATTTGCGTTACGTTGGGCGAGTACCCAAAGGTTCGCTACTACAGACCTAAAGCCCCGCTGCACGAGGCCGCCGTGCTTTGCTCTCACCTAGCCCGATTCGTCCAAGAAGAATTGGACGAATATGCGCAATGGAACCAGAATTTCCCGCCGCAAACATCGAGACCGACAGGAACGCTCATTATTACCGACAGATCGATGGACTTGATGGCGCCTCTGGTGCACGAGTTCACCTACCAAGCAATGGCACATGATCTACTAAATATCAAGGAAGGCGACAAGATCACATATCACATGGTTACAAACGAAGGAACTGAAGGGGCTGGGGGAAAGGACATGGAATTGTCTGATAAAGACTCCGTTTGGGTCGACAACCGACACCGCCACATGAAGGACACCATCGACAAGCTCATGGGTGATTTCAAAAAGTTCCTGGACGCGAACCCCCACTTTGTGAACGAGGAGCAGGACACGACGAGCTTGAACGCCATTAGGGACATGTTGGCTGGGTTGCCGCAATTCCAAGAGATGAAGGAGGCCTACTCACTTCATCTGAACATGGCGCAAGAAGCCATGAACATTTTCCAGCACCACAAGCTGCCAGATATTGCGTCCGTCGAACAAAGTCTTGCAACAGGCTTGGACGAGGATTTTAAGAAGCCGAAGAACGTCCTGGATCAAGTCGTAAGGCTGCTCGACGACGAGGCCGTCACACCCAGCGATCGGTTGCGCCTCATTATGATGTACGTGATGTACCGAGACGGAGTTATTATGGAGGATATCAATCGACTGTTGGCGCACTCAGGGCTGCCTCAGAGGGACGGCGAGGTGGTGGTCAACCTCGAAATGCTCGGCGCCCGCCCTGTGCACGGTCTGAAAGACACCCGACCGCCGCCGCCGCCTCTATTCCCGAAGAACACGAAGCCCGCCGACGTGAGCGAGGAGTACTCACTATCCCGGTTCGAAACAGCCATGCAGACGATGCTAGAAGAGCTTTGCAGAGGCACCCTAGACCAGACCACGTTCCCGTACGTGAAGCCGCCGTTGGACCCCAACGAGGATCTCTTGGCCTCGCAGCAGGGTTCTCTCCGCGCAGGCAGGCCGAACTGGGCCTCGTCGGGACGTCGGCCACCTGAAAACAGACAGCGCTTCCTCGTCTTCATGGCCGGCGGTGCGACGTTCAGCGAGAGCCGAGCGTGCTACGAAGTCTCGGCCCGCCAGAGCAAGGACATCTTCCTGGCGACAAGCCACATGCTCACACCGCAACTCTTCGTCCGCCAGGTCGGCGACCTCACCAAGGACAAGCGCGGCTTGGATATCCCCATGGAACGCCCGACGCCCCGCGCTCCCGCATGGGTCTACGAGCGTCCAGCACCCCCGCCGAACCCCATGGCTAACCGCCCTGGAGGTGGGATGGCACCGCCGCAACAACCAGGCTTGCCGGGCGGTCGCAGGCCACCTCCGGCCGGCGGTCTTCCGTCGCGTCCCGTCGCGCCGCCGACGGCCCAGATGAGCCAGATGAACCTCGGCGCGCCCTCACCCGTGTCGAACGGGGCGTCGCCCGCCCCGTCAGACGGGGGCAAGCCACACAAGGGAGAGAAGGAGAAGAAGAAGCGCAACTTTTTGGGTATGAAGAAGAGCCACAAGGATAAGGGCTAAGGAGTGTACGGACGGATAGAAGCGGAGAGAGAGACAGAAACAAATGAGAAGCCCCTTCATTGCAAGCGCGGCGTTTTATTTTAGTGTTGAGATTACCCGTCCGCGTAGGGAGCAGACCGTATGGCGTAGAGAATTGGGTGGTGGGTGCCCTCGCGCCAAATATTCCCGTTGAGTACTACTGAATGAGGTGGGGAAGAAGGAAGGCGCTCTGCTGGACTTAATTCTGTAGAAGAAAACCAAAACCATGAACAACCGACAAGGCTACCTGAGAGATCGTATCGTAGTATCTTCTACAACTACCTTTCATAGATGTCAGAGCCACAAAAAGGAATTAGTCGGAGCCTTGACTCAGAAGATTGAATGAATCAGACAGCAATGAGGACAAAGATGACAACAGCAACAGAAATAATAGTTCCAATGAGGGCAGGAAGAAAGGGTCTGAGTTTGAGATGATACTGACAAGACCAGTGACAACTGTAGGAACCTGGTGTCCACAGGCTTGACCTTAATCTTGGAGGTGTTGATATGGTGGTTGTGGAATCTCACCTCAGGTAGTCTTTCATTCACACATGTCACTTACGCAAATCATTTGTAGTGAAGAATTTGTGGAAGCGAGGAACAAGACATCCATTTCATTTCATTCATGTCTACCGTGGTAGATCCATCTGACGCCCTATCCCTGCACCCCCGGGTATCCATCCCTCAGTTCTCAGTTCCTTCCCACTGCCGTCCATGTTATCAAAGGCTGGGCGTTTGTTCCCCGCCTTGATGTTGTCGCATGTGTCTTGTGCGAGTACAGCTCTGACTCGCTGTTGTGATAGGCATGCTGCTTCGTAAGCGCATAATTGGGCCTAGAAAAAGATCGTCCTCTCAAGTGTGCGTGTTTTGAGAGGTTGGTGATTACCGAGGATTAGAGATGGGGTGTGCTAGTGAGCAAATCTGACAAGCAAGAAATTGCTATATCGACAAGGTTTGTTGTGTTGGTTCAAATCCGTCCTTTTGAGGACACATCCGAACATTTGTTGTACTCAGACATGATAGATGCAGTTGCTATTCTGCTGGAATGCGACCTCATACTGAAGTCGGGATTGGTTGGTGATGATGGATATTTACTGTCTCCGGAACGCCTGAGCGGCGCCGGGGGGAGGCATACGTCCGTCAAAAGGGAATCCATGACCCTCGGGTCCTGGAGGTCCGGGGAAGCCGGGCATGCCAGCGGGCATGCCGGGAGGAGGAATGAATCCAGGCGGGGGAGGACCGCCAAAGAAGCCCGGAGGAGGGGGCATGTTACGGGACGGGGGCCCGGCCATGCTCTCGGGAGGAGGGAAGGCTCCTGGAGGGAAGTTGGGAGGGAACATGCCACCCATGGGATGGTTGCGACCCGGACCGCCAGCGAGGCCGGGAGGAGGAATCATGGAGCGCTGCTGGGGAGGGGGCATTGGTCCACCGCCTTGCATCCAGTTGGGGTTCATCTGGTCAAGGCCAGGGGGCGGCGGAGGTCGCTGCAGAATCTGCGTCGGTTGCATGCGGCTCTCAGGCTCGGGATGATGGAATCCTTCGTCCATGAAGCCCGGAGGAGCCTGGCCGCGCATCGGGCGTTGAGAACCACGACCGCCCTGGATGAAATCGGGCTCACGCTCTTGGGCGTGGGGGATTTGGGCAGCACGCTGAGGTTGCGGCATGCGCATGAGAAGTTGCTGCTCGGTGCGAGGAGGCTCGGGCTGAGCTCTCATCAGGTTCATCAAGAACTCGGTGTTACTGAGGTTGCGGCCCTGGTTCGGCTCCATTCTGCCCGAGTTCGAGCTAGAAGCCTGGTGGCGTTGTCCAACGAGCTCTTGCAACAGCTGATCTTGGCGAACAGCGGGTTGCTGGTTTGGCGGCATGGGACGCGGGTTTAGGATGTCGGACATGGACATGGAGCCTTGAGGCATACGGGGACGAATGTCTTCGCGACGCTCGCCGCCATACTGCTGGAATGGCTCGGGTGACGCAACGGCGCTCGAAGGATGCTGCTCGCGTGCCTGCGGCGGAGGTTCTTGGAAAGGCTGCGCAGCGGGAGGCGTGGAAGCGGCTTGAATGTTTGAACGCTGCAGCTTCATGAGCAACGCTTGGAAAGCCTCCTTCTCGCCGTCGGGAGCTTGCGCTGAGGTGCTGGGGCCTCCGAATGGCAGGCCGACAAGAGGAGTTGGTGGCTCTGTATGCAACTTGCGGCTTGGATCCTCCTGAGGAGCATTGAAAAAGGAGGTAAAGCGCGAGGACTTGCCGCCGCTGGGCTTGGGCTTGGCAGCCGGAGTCTCCTTCTTGGGCTCGATCGGGGAACCCACATCCAGGCCAGCAGTCGAAGCGAACTTGAGGAAGAATTGGTCGGGGCCGATCTCAACGGCAGGAGCCGAAGCAACAGCAGGTTGCTCGGCCTTGATCGCGGCCTCAGCGACGGCCGTTGACGGCTTTTCGTCGGCAGGAGGGCCGCTGCGGCTTGCCTTCATGCTCTCCATGAACTTCTTGAAGTCCTCCTCGGTGTGGCCACCAGCCTTCTCTCCGGCAGGTTCGTCAAGCCATTCGGGCTCGCGCTCGGAGCGATGATCGCCGCGCTCCCAACGGCGCTCGTAGTTTCGACCACTGGGCTTCTCCTCGGCAGGGGCAGCATCCTTATCTCGGTCTCTCCAGCTCTTGGCACGATCAATGCGCTCGCGAGCGGTCAGCGGGGGCTTCTCGTTACTGCTGTTGCCGTTGTCGTTCTTGAACCACGGCTCCGACTTGCCCCTGCTGAGACCGTTTCGGGGTCGGGTCTCGGCGTCGTCGTGGTCCTTTTCCTTGTCATGGTGGTCGGCGTTGCGGTGAGGTCGCTCTCTGCCTTCGACATCGCGGTCACGGGTTCGCCTGTCGTTGGGGAGCCTATCGCCACCGCCGGCACCCATGCGACCATGAAAGCGCTCAGCGCCCTCATGCCCGAAGCTCTTGCGCGGCTTTACGGTGCTCCAGCCATCAGTGTCCTGGTCACCATCGCCGCGGCGACGGAAGTTACTGTTCCTCGAGTCGCGGAATCGGTCACTCTCGGGGGTGTCTCCGTTTCGGTTGCGGAAGTTGAATCGGCTAGGGGATTCGGCGTTCTTGGGGTCTTTGTCGTTCTCGAAGGGCTTGCCACCATTGTTGCGCAGGGTGGCAGAAGCGAAGGCGGTTCGCGGGGGCCCGAGGATAATATCTTCAGGGTCTGCAATTGAATATTGAGTCAGCAGCTGCAACAAAAGTGTTTATGGGAGAGGCGGGGTCCACGCAAGGGATTGCGGTACATACTTGCGCTGTTTCGCGAGGCATTGCGGTCGACGCCAGGGCGGCGGTTGGTCTGGTCAAGGAGAGGGTTGTCATGGCTTCGTCTGTCGGCGGGAGTCTTGGTGTTGTTGTTCTGAGTACGAGCATTCTCGGGAGGGGGTCTGAGATGATAATTAGAGAAGGAGACAGGCAGGTGGTTTCTGGGAGAGGCAACATACCCCATCCATTCCTCAGCGGGTGGCAGGTTGGTGGGCTTGACGCATAGTGGCGATTCGCGCAGATGAATTAGGAACTCTGCGGTATATTGGAGTGCCATCGCAGGGTGATGATGCGAGGCGCATCCGAGTAGTGCTGGGTAGGGTATTGATGCTAAGCCGGGGGCAATGATGTTTGCATGAACAGATTGTAGCGGGCGGGTTCGGCGGTGCAACGAGTGGGAGGGAGGGAGTCGGTCGAGGGTGTTGCACAAGTCAGGTGGAGGGAGTTGAAGGGGTTGGATGTGATTTGTCGTGTGTTCGTGGTGTCGGGAGGGAAAACGGGTTGGGTAAGGTGAGGTTGAAAGGTTAGATAGACGGTGAGGAAGGAGGGAGAGCTGAGCAGGTCGCAGGTGGTGTCGAAGAGGGTGTCAAGCCAGTCGGCCGTCGTCAGTCCAGTCCAGTCAGTCCAATCCGGTCAGTGGAGGATGGAGACGGCGACAGCAGATGGGCTCCAATCGGGCTCGGGCTGCGCTGCGAGGTGAAGTGCGGACGGGTTCGAGTCGCTGCGGGCGCTGCAAGAGCGGTTGACGAGTTTAACGTGTGATGATATGGGGATGTGTTTGCGGCTGTGTGATGCAATACAGATAAGGTAGGTAAGGTAGAGAGGATTATTATGATGGGAAGGTCGGGTGGATTTTGGTAAGGTAGGTAGGCGAACTGTCTGTCAGGGCGAAGGCGGGTTGAGATGGTGGTCAAAGGAGGTTTGACTCTTGACACTTGGGACGAAACTTGGTGCTCAGGTGCAGCAGCAGCATACCTTACCGGTACGGGTACGGTACGGGTACAGTAGGCAGGAGCAGGTGCAGCAGCCACCAACGCAGAGGCGGGAAGGGGAAGCTGCCACCCACCTGCGCCTGGACGAATACCCACTCCACTGTTTCCTGCCCATTTTCAGGTCGCTCTCTGCGTGGCAGGTCGGTAAGGGAGGTACGTACTACCTTCACCTCAGCTCACCTCTCACCTCTCACCTCTCACCTTCCACCTCCTCACCTTGGCTCTTGCCATCTGGTTTCTCATTTCTGGAGACCTCAAGTGGAAGGCACGATGCTAGCTTCTCGGGCAGTTCCCGTACCTGCCTTAGGTAATTAGAACTCACTCATGCTACACCTCAGGCAACACCGTGATCCATTGACTGAGCAGCCCAACGTGAAGCTCAGGGCAGAAGGTTCCAGTGAAAATATTCAGTGGGGTGTTTCCTCGCCTGCCTCCCTCCTCGCCCTCATCTCAGAGAGACTGATGAAGCCCGGACCAGAAGGCCGCCCCGATCCCCGCCAGCCTGACCACTTGCCGCGACCTGCGCTCCTTGCTCCTTACGGTTGTCTCCTCGGAGGGGCCCATCGTCATTCTGCCCCACAGATTCCCTCTCGATGGAAGCTTAACCGAACCACCCAAAACCGCTTAGCGCCCATTCTTTGAATCGCTGAGAGCATGGAATCCTTCGACATGCAGTGTTGCATCGACTTCGATTCTCCCGTGCCAAGAGGATCCCTTACTCGGAATCCCATGCCGTCAATGGTGTTGTCGATGATAATGCTGTGAATAAACCGAGAGACAACTCGGTGATACGGATGCCTTTTTTTGCATGATACACAAACTCACGAATTCGTTGTTGTACCTTGCAATCTCCTTCAGGTCAAGTTAGGACCAAGCCATGATGATACCTATCTTAGACGACATTGTGTCTGAAAACAAGCCTTAATTTTGGACTGTGTCAAGAACTCGACTCGGGGAACGGTCGATGAATAATCTTGCTCTGAAGTGAATATTAGTTCTAACATAATTTATAAAACTCAGAAGATCCAGGGACATTATGCACATATGTGGGCCATTGTCGTACGCTTTAAGAGAGCTTTAGCAGTTCACCCGATTCTGTTCCCGTGATCGTGACGATACCAATGGCACTTAAGAGATACTCTATCAAGAAGGATAGACAGAAAGAATTATTGAGATGAGTAGTATGTTCACTTACGAGATCTCTATGATCACTTAAGTTTATATGACCGCGAAATAAATCTAAGCGTCTCTAATTTAACCAAGTTTTAAAGGAGAGACGTCGAAGCTCACTGTATGCCTCATCCAACGGAATCTCTTCTCTCAGAGTCAGAGCATTTCCATAAGTGTGCTCTCTATTCGATCTTTGAGAATAATTTGACCATGATACTGATTCAAATACGCGTCGATGGAATTAAATTGTCAGAAACGGAACTTGTACATGGAGGAACTTAAACGAACAACCTCATATGTAGCAACATCGATAATATGAGTCGAGGTACGCTGGCTCATAAAACGAGTCTGGGAGCGCACTCCAATAATGAGCTTGGTCTACAAGGCTGAGAGGGTGCATGGCAAGAATACAAGCAGATAGACGAAGTAAAAGATGGAAGACCCAAAATAGTCACATCCAACATGCGAAATAAATAGTTAGACGCCAAAAAAAATCTTCATTTTGATATCAAGTCCTTATGCCACCATTAATTTTATACAAATCCGCCAAGCTCAAGCTTCCAAAGCCAGAGGCACACCGCCGCGACTCCACTCCCCAACCCGCTCGCGATCGCAAGTCTCCCAGACCCGCCTCCTCAGCGCCCTCAGCACCCGCCTGACCTCCTCGTCCCCAACGAACCGCGCCTCCTGCGCATCGAGCCAGCTCACGACCCCGAACCGCGTCGCCAGCGTCGTGCTGCCCCCCTCGATCCGCGTCGCCCGGTACAGGATCCTCAGGATGCGGTTGCGCAGGTTGGCCCGCAGGTACGGGTTGCCCGCCAGCGCGAAGATCTTCTCGAACCACTTCTTCTGGTGCAGCACCGCCAGGTCCGCCGGGCCCCGCAGCCCGTCCAGCACGTACGCCAGCAGCCAGCTCACCTCCGTGTAGTACCGGTCGTCGTCCGACGGCGCCCCGTGCAGGATGTCGTGCGCCAGCGGCACCTTGTCGTGCTGCCAGACCGGCCCGCGCGTGAGGAACGTGTTGACCTTGGCGTAGAGGCAGTGCAGCGGGTTCTTGAGCACCTCGAGCGCGGCGATGGCGAAGGCGACCAGCGGGGACGCGACGGGCCCCCGGGTCACGAGCGGCCTGGAGGACTCCACCAGTTCCGAGAGCAGGAGCCAGATCTGCTCCTTCTCCTCGTACGACGACTCCTTGAACTTGGCCGCCATCTTCATGATGTTGGTCAGGGCTTCCTGGCGGATGCTGGCGTGCTCGGACCACAGGAGGCGGATGAGCGCCGCGGCGTGGCCTTCGTCGACGAGGTCCTCCACGCTCTTGGAGTTCCACTTGAGGAGCGCCGAGTTGTCTTTGTCGGACTCGAAGGGCACGTCGAGGATGGCTTCGAGCGAGGACTCGTCCAGCTCGCCGCCGACATCCACATTCTGTCGTTCGGATTTTGAAGTGTCCTCGGTGGCATCCTCCTCTTCCGCGACGTCGTCGACGACGTTCTTCTGCGCTTTCGGAACCACGGCCGGTGCGCGCCCAGCGAGGACCTCCGTCATCTTCTTCGCCAGCGCTTCAGCCACCGCAGAAGTCTCCCCCTTCGCCTTTGCAGAGCCCAAGACAAGCGAAAGGAACTTGGACAGGAGCTCCAACTCCTTCTTGTCCGTCGTCTTCTCGGCAACGAAAGGCAGTTGCTCGACCATCGCGGCCAGGATCAGACTCGCAGAAACCTCATCCTGGACGCTCTCCTGCATCAGGTCCATATACTTGAGCGGTGACGCGGCACACCTGCCGGCGCAGTTGTCGAGGTACCCCCAAATAAAGTCAATATTCCTCGGCTTGCTCTTCGTCAAATCCTTCGCCGCCCGAATGAATGGGACGAGCCCCGTACTCGGCAGCACGAGCTGATGCTGAACGGCAACCGACTCCAGCACCTCCTTCAACTTCGTCCTGCCCTGCGCGTTCTCGACGTACAGCTTGAGCAGCGCCACGAACGGCGACGCCGCCAGTCCCTCCGCCTTGGCAAACCACCTCATACCGGGCGAGTATCCAGCGATCGCGATCAGGTTCTCCAGCTCCATCAGCGCCAACGCCTGGTTCTGCGGCTCGTCGCCCCTGCTGTCGAGGCGGTTGAGCGAGTTGACCAGGAACGGCGAGACGTCGAAGTTGGCCCGGAGCGCCACCTGCGGGATGACCTCGTAGTACAGCAGCAGCAGCCTGCTGGCGGCCTCCCTCTGCAGCACGTTCTCCTCCGCCATGGCCTTGTAGCATTTCGTGACCTCCTTCATGTCCGGGATCTTTTGGCAGAACTCGTCGATGAGCTTGCGGGACGCCGTGTCCCAGGTCGATTTGGACGACTCGGCGGCCTCGCGGTGCATCTTCAGCGCCGCCTCCAGCTTCTGCAGCGCGAGCACGAGGATGCGGACCGCGAAGAACGAGACCAGCGTCGACTTGTGCGAGAGGCAGCGGACGAGGTCGCGCTGCTTCAGCGGCAGCGGAAGGACGTTGTCGAGGAGGATCGAAGTTGGCGGTGGGACACGGCGGTATCCCGATGCCGGGCCAAAGTGTTTTGCGAGAGGTAGTTGTACCGTGTTGAATAGAAATGCGGCGTACCCGATCCAAGTCATGGACAACTTGGGCTCGAACGAGAAGGATTTGTTGTTGATGAAATAGCTCGCGACCAGTTCCGGCGCGGCCTGGAAGATGGCGACGATGAGCTCGCTGTGCTTTAAACTCGACCACGGCCGCAGCTTCTGGATGAACTCGGACAGCACAAAGTTCGCGACGGCGATCTCGTCCTTGTACTTGTCCATCCACGCAACGCGCTCCAGACCGAAGTCGTCCAAGCTCTTGACATCCTGCGCCGCGTCGTCCTCCAGCTCCTTGGGGTACAGCCCGGTCCCAGGATACAGCACGCCAGCTCCGGGTGACGTGCACGTATACACCAGAAACTCATGCACCTTCTCCTTCACGGACGGCTTATCTTCCCCCTCTACATCATGCCTGTACGCATACAACCCCGCCAAACGATCCAACGTCTTGGTATTAAACGTCCTAAACTTGACCTCGCGCGGCAGTTTCTCGTCGAGCAGCACGTGCTTCTTCAACGCCTCCAGCATCTCCAGGATCAAGAACGGCGGGTCGTCCTTCAGCAAGAACGTAAGATGCGAAAACACCTCCTTCATCATCAACAGCTCCTTCTTCGCCTCCGAGGGCAGGAACTTGAGCAGGCTGAGGAACAGCTTAATCGCGTTCGTCCGCACCGACGGCTTCGACGGGTCCTCCACGCCCTCGGTCCCCAGGTGCCGGATCTCCAGGTTCCTCGCGAAGCTCGCGAGCGCCGAGTCCCGCGCGCGGAACACCCTCCTCGCCAGCGTCCCGCCGTCGATCGTCACCACCTCGCGCAGCAGCCGCAGCGTCGGCGAGATGATGTACCCGCTGCCCTTGGGCGCCGAGAGGTTCCGCGCGATCAGCTTGAGCTGGCGCTCCTGCAGCAGCGTCCGCGCGACGTCGAGCGCCCGCGGCAGCAGCTCCAGCGACTGGCTCGCGACCTGCAGCAGCAGCGCCAGCACCGCGGGCACCGCCGACATGAGGGCCTCGTTGTTGACCGACGCCCCGAACGCCCACATCTCCATCACGTCGGACAGGTGGACTGCGTCCTCGCTCGTGTCGCGGGGCCGCGCTGCGTCGAGGTACTCTCGGAGAAGCGCGAACCGCTCCTTGTTGTCGGCATCGGGGGTGTTGAAGCCGTCGAGGAAGACTTTGAGGGATTGGATGCCTACGATTCAAGTTTCCCAAGGTCAGTTCAGCCGCTCGATTTGGTGTCTTTCTGCGGAGCCATTGGCGAAAGTATCCTCTTCACTTACCATGCCTCGCTCGCTTCACGTCCTGATCGAAAGTGAGAAGCCCCTGCAACTGCCTCGCAGCATGAATCTCCTCGAAAGTAGGAGCCTCATGAACGACCTTCTGCCTCTTTCGTGCGGCATCGGCCTCGAGGCCACCGCGCGACGGTCGTTTGGGCATTTTTTTGGGGTGCTGAATGGGCGAGGATGTGTCTTGGAAGAAACACTATCGAACTTCATCTCTCGCTGGGCTTTCTCTGCCGCTGGTTGCGCAGTGGGACCCCGACCAGAAATAAAAAGTTCTGCCGGTTTCCACCGCTTCTGCTGTCTACCGGATGTGGCTTAGCGCGGGGACCTATCAGGCGGTGGGGCCGTGGGCCCGCAATGACATTTTGCCGCATCGAATTCACGTCCACGGGTCCGGGTAGCAAACACCACTCTCTCTCCATCACGACAATCCATCGCAAAACCAACCCAGACGCGATATCCTCTTGGGGACCACCCACGCGAACACCACCCCTAACAGAACCGATTTTATCTCAAAAATAAATACCCTCCTCCAAAAATGGGCTCCATCGTCATCCCCCATCTCAACTCAGGCTGGCACGTCGACCAAGCAATCCTCTCCGAAGAAGAGCGCCTCGTCGTCATCAGGTAAACCGCCCTCCCTCCAAGCCAAACAGCTTCATCTAACTTCCCCTCGCCAGATTCGGAAGAGACCACGACCCGGACTGCATGCGCCAGGACGAGGTCCTCTACCGCATCTCGGACCGCGTCAAGAACTTCGCCTCCATCTACGTCTGCGACATCGACCAGGTCCCCGACTTCAACCAGATGTACGAGCTCTACGACCCCTGCACCATCATGTTCTTCTTCCGCAACAAGCACATGATGGTCGACTTCGGCACCGGAAACAACAACAAGCTCAACTGGGTGTTAGAGGACAAGCAGGAGCTGATAGACATCATCGAGACCGTCTACCGCGGCGCGAAGAAGGGCCGCGGTCTCGTCGTCAGTCCGAAGGACTACTCTACTCGGCACCGGTACTAAGTGCATCGAACACGAATACGCGGCACGAAAACGACCTGGCGGGCACGCGTGCGCCTACCGACTTGGTCAGACGGCTAGGCGGGAAAATGTTCAGGGAGAAGCTATAGGGTTGGTCTCACGAATCGAAAAACACTTTTGAACCAGAAGATGCTAATGCTGTGATTGCAAAGAATACGTGAACTTTTTTCCTCTCGTTTTCATTACTAGGTAAGGTACGCCCTCATCAACTCCCCTCTATTCATCATGCGTCGTGATATGAAGTCGTTTGTTTACATGCCTCGCACACTCCATGGTCCAACGTAGCAAATATGCAATTCCTCACGCTTCTTTCTTACAACCCTCTCATCAGCTCGTGAAGCGCCTTCATTATGTAGTAGCAGAATACAAATATAAATCTTCCCTCTATCCGTATCATAGCATCTCTCCCTGAGGAGGCATCTTCGTCAAGAAACTAGTGGGTACTTTGGGGACCGCCTGCGCGGCCGCAGCTCGCTCGGCTCGGAAGAGTTCCTGCTGTCGGTCGCTCTCGCGAGACCGTCCTCCCGTCAGACGGCGCATTCTCGACCTCGTGCTCTGCGCAAGCGGTTTGATCATGTTCTCGAGCGAAAAGGACCCCTCGCCGCCGTGGCCGGTGCTCGGTCGCTCGTCGTCCGCGTCCGAGAATACGTCTTCGAGGAACTCGTCGTCGGACGTGAACTCGCTGATGTGCGGCTGGTACGATGCCGGCGCGGACGGCGACGTGATCGACCTAGAGTGCAGGCCCGGCCTCATGCCACCGCCCTGGCCGTTGCCGTTGCCATTGCCTCCCGCCATCAACCCCGCCGACGCGCTAAAGGCTCCAGGATTCATCGTGTTGGAGTTCGGATCCCTTGCCGTAGCTGGTGGCCTGTCAGTAAACCCATTCTGGAACGTGCTGTTGTTGGAAGCCTGGTGCAGGATTGGCAGGATTTGCTCATCATACAACTGCGCTCCGGATTCGAAACTGTCCGGCGAGAACTCTGTGATGGTCTTCGAAGAGCGGCCGTCGCTTGGTGGGCTCGATCCGAGGTCGTCGAAGAAGTCGTCGAGGCTGTCCAGTTTGGTGACGAGGTCGCCCAGGTGTCCTTCCCCTCGGCCCTCGTCCGACATCATCGTCTCGGTCCGATCAGGCATCTGGAAGTAGCTGTACGGGAAATCGTCGTTGTGGAATTCGACGTCGGGCGTCGGGGTCGCTTCCGTCATGATTCCTTCTGCGGTCTGGCACATGTAGAATGCGGCGTGAATGTTCGCACGGGTGGAGTCGGTCTTCTTGGCTGGGATGGGGATGGCCCAGCCGGATGCTTCTGGGATACCGAACAGGCTTTGGGTGCGCCCGTATTCCTTCCGGATTGTCTTGGATGTGGAGCGCGTCATGCTCATTCTGAGATGTTGCTTGTCCATGGCGCTGCCGGACATCGCCATGATGTTGTCCAGAACCTCCAACGCTTCCATGCAGAACTCCGTCTGCAGCAGACGCAAGAGCGGAGAGATCAAATCGGAGCCGTGCCCGGCCAGCTCGGGCTTGCGCATGTCAATCTCGGGAATCACGATGCTCAGGATGTTCATCGTCTTGAGCTTCACCCACGCCGTGGAATTGGTCAGCAAGCCCATGAGGAAGATCACCATCTTGAAGTCCAGCTTGGGCAGGAAGTGATCCTTCAAGGCTCCGAAAAGACGACTTTGGAACTCTCTGCCGTTCTTTTGGTACTTGAAGGCGACGTATTCCTCGAGGACGACAGCAATGTTGCCGAGCCCTTGAGCTTCCGCTACGGCGCAGAGAATTTCGGCAGACTGCAGGGCCGGCTCACTAGGCTCGTCTTGTTCCAGTTCGTGCAGGAAACGGGGGAAGTTGGCCAGGATGGCAAAGAACACTCTGCTGTCGTCTCCGATAAGACCATCGCTGGGCAGCTGAACCAACTTGTTGATAGTGCTCAGTGTGGTTTCCATACAAATTGATGACCTTAGTCCCTTGTAGAGAAGAGACTGAAGACCTTCAAATTGTCCATCCCATCTCGAGGGTTGACCGTCGAGGAGCAACCGTCGGACATTCGGCAACCTGAAGTCGATCTTGGTGAGGAACTCGTTGAGCATCTCCACTGCCTCCAGATACTCGCGCTCGTTAATGGATTCCAAGCACGCGCACGTTGTCCAGAACAGTTGGGGGAAGGTGAGTAATTTGTCGGCATCGAGCTTGAGAATGAGAGTTTTGAGGGTCGTGAGGATTTCCATGGCGAAAGTCTGGATCTCGGTGTCTTCGTCGGCAATGGTGTTTGAAAGACGCGCAAGCATGTCGCCCAACATGAACTGATCCAAAGATGTGAGAATGCACCGGAAGATCTGGAACGATCGGCAAGCGAGATGCCGGACAGGACACGATGTCGCCCATGTCAGTGAAAGTCGACCCCATTGATCTTTGATACCAGGATAGGTCATCTCAAACGTCTTGACGACTTCGGCCGTGAGGAATTCCATGCTCGGGGGAACTTTGTTGTCATGGTCGTCGGCCTTGCCATTGCTGTCCTCGTAACCCCATACAACCGAGCGGTCGTGGCGGCGAATCAGATCAATGAGATCTTCTATAGATGCCCTGGCTGTAGGCGGTGTTTGATCATCTAGTTGGGAGATGACAAGCTCGTGGATGAGGTGCACAAGCATTTCTCTGGCCTGCTCTTGCACAAGGGGAGTGTAGTGATCCCAGAGAACGGTGACCACCTGGAGAAGTACTGGCACGTTGTCTGGTATCAAGTGAACAGGAGAAACCATGAGGTCCACGAGCAAAATGAGCGACAGCTGACCCAAGGAGAAGCCTGCCTGCTTCGTGCCCACAGGGAGCGCTTCGCTCAGGTCTGCGCAGTACGGCAGCAGGCCAATGTCTGGCGGCGGAGGCATGGCATCCTTCTTCTCGTTCGGAACCATGGCCTTGGGGGTGATTTGCATGAGAAGAAACTCAACGACCTTCATCCCAGGTGTGCTGGTCGTACTAGACAGGAAAACGACGATCTGCTTGGCGTACTCGACGAAGTTCTGCTCTCGGCGTTCGAGGCACAGTGAGATGATGAAGTCGAGGATCAGCCTGACATTTCCTGGGTACGGGCCAGTAGCGAGAGCCTGCCAAAGGGCTTGTACCTCGTTGTGTAAGGCGCCGCTGGACTTGATCGTGATCTCCAAAAGGTTTGCCAGAAGCACATATGACTGAGCGATGGGGCCGCCGTTCGGGTCGACCTTGAGCTCAATGGACTGAATCCAAGGTAAGATGACGGCAATGACGTTCCGTTGCGAGGCGGCCTGGAGATCCTTGAAGTAAAGCGTGAACTCCGAGAAGATGTGGAACGCCAGCTCGGTGTGTTGCTTGGCAAGTCGCTTTGAGATCTCAAACTGAGCAAGCTTGTAGACAGCCTTGGTCTTGTCGGAGATGCTGATGTCGTAGTCTTGAATCTTGGAGGTGCGCCCCGGCTGCTGCCGTTCCTCGAGTGCGCGCAGAACACGGGCAGACTTGGATCGTATGTCACTCTCGTCGTTGCCAAGAGTGAAGAGGCAGAGACCAAGCAGCTTCCAGAAGGGGCACGAGTAGTCAAGGTGCTCAAGCAACACCTGCGTAACTACTGCAAAGTAACTCTCCTGCACCTTGGAGACGTCGGACAGGTAGCAACGAGCGATGCAGTGTTCCAGGAGATAAGGATACTCCTGGTTGTGAACGATCAGGTTCTGCAAAGCGCGACGTCCGATCACGTTCATTCGGTCGCTGCCCGAGTTGAAAATAGCCTCGATCCAGGCAAGCATTCTTCGAATGTCGAACTGCAGCGTTGCGCCGCTCTCGGTCGTGATGCTCATGGGCCCTCCGCAGAGAGCTGCCATGGCGCTCAGGGCAGCCGTGCGTAGGTTGCGCTTCTCGATCTCCATTGCGGCGGTGACGGTTCCCCTCTCACCTAGCGATTGCTGGTCGATGAGAGATTGCCTCATGGTATCTTCGCGGACGCGGATCTGCGTCTGGTTGGGCGAGAACCCGCACCAGTCTTCCATCAGCGAGAAGGCGGACTTTCTGGACTCAAAGGTCATCCAGCGGGAGGGGTCTTTGGTTCTGTTGATGCCCTCGAAGAGCTCCTCCATCAGGCCGCAGTAGTGGCGTCTCAGCTTCTGGAACTCCCAGTCCATCTGAACTTCGCCGTCCATGAGGAAGAGCTTGAGGTCCCTAGTGTACGTGACGAGATTTGTGAGCACCCACTCATCATTGTAGACCTCTTCCATCTTGAGGAAGTGGCATGTGAGTTTGTAGACGTGGGTGATTTCTGTCCTGAGCAGATCCATCTTGCGATTGCGTCTCGGGCTGCTGTTGGTACGTTGATGAATGCGGGCACGAGCCTCGTCGTTGCAGCGCGAGACTTGCCCGGCCAGCTCCTCCAGAAGTGTGCGGTAGATGTGAATGTTGATAGATCCCATGGCTAGGACGACGGCGTCTCTGACGGATGCCGAGGACACGGACAGGAGGGGAATGAGGTACTTAAACAGCACTCGAGCTGAGACAATCTTGTCCGCTGAACTGGGCTTGGACGTCTTACGGCTATGCTGTGTTCCTTGGGGGTTGGCCGGAACGACAGCCCCTGGGTCGGCCAAGGTGGTACAGGCGAAGATGAGGTAGAGCTTCCATTGTTCCACAAGGATTTCGGGCTGTGTCGTCGGTGTCCTACCGGCGATGCGGGCGCTCCCGGGATCAGATCCGTAGTACAAACCCCTGGTGGGTTCCGAAAGAAGCACGATCGCCTTGTACATCTGCAGGATCCGGTTGCAGATCAAGTCTCGGCCAATGGTGACTGTGAATGGACACTTCTCGTAGGCAATACGGATGAGATTAGGGAAGAGCTTGAACCACAGCGTGGTGTCGTATGACACATCGCTGGTGCACAGCTCCACAAGAGCTCCTCGATTGTTACTGTTTTGGATGCCTCTTTGGAGCCTGCTTCTCTCGGCGACCGACAGACCCTCGTCCTTAAAGTTCATCACTTGCATGGAATCGTTCTCCAGGATGTCGATGACACGCAGCGTATCCTTGTCTTGGTTCTGCAGTGCCTTGTCGAAATCGGTAATGAGCCGGAGAACGGTGATGGCGAAGTACCGCACTCTGCGAGACTGGGAACATAGAAAGAACAGCCCGTGGGCCTCTGCCTGGTCTACTTCCGCCCAAATTCCAGACAGATCGAGTTTAGCCCCGCGCTTGTCGCTGGCCTCGAGTTGACCGAGAGATGCGTCTCGAGTTTTCCTTCGGATCTCTTCAATCCAGATCTGTAGCAGCTCGACGTAGAGACGCAGAGTACTCTCAATGTGACCGGGGCCCAGCATTCCGCCGTCAGACATGGTGGAGTATCGATCGTCGAAGTTAAATATGAAGCGAGCAAAACCCATGGTAACTTGCTGGGCGTGGGCTTGTCTCGCAATGGCTTTGAGTGACTGCGCTGAAGAAAATGCAACGTTGGACTGCACATGCGCAGTTCCGGTACAGAGAAGGTTGATTAGCGAGTTGAAGGGTATATCGACAGAGAGACAACGGGGTAACGCTTGAACCGCAACATGCAATAGCTCGTAGAACGCCTGTTTATGATCTGCGGGAGACTGGTGGTCGTCTCGCCGTGAAAAGTTGAATGTGTCCGCAATAGGGGTTTTGGGGCCCGGGCTGCTGAACTTTTCGTCCAGCACAGCCTGGCCTCCGAAGGTATTGTCGCAGATTATTGTGATTTTGCCGAGGATCTCACAGAACTTGTGATAGTACTCCCGGACGCTGTCACTCAGAGCGGCAGTTCGCACTGGACGAGACAAATGCTCGCCTTCTCCAGCAAGGCCTCCGGGGTGGCCGTTATGAGGCGACGCCATGACGGGAGAAGTAGGTACGCGATCCGGCGTAGGTGGTGGAGGGAAGGCGATTGGGAAAGGAGGTCGCCCTTGCTCCCCGCTCTCGAGGTCCGACATGATGGCAAGGAACGCTCTGATTCCAACAACCATGCGATCCGGGTCCAGCTGTTCCACCTTGAGCTCCTTGTTGGTTACGAACACCTCGGCGTTGATTAGAGGAAAGATGATGTTCTTGAAGCAGTATTCAGGCTGCTTGTATCCAATGATCCGGATGATCTGAATGATCGGCTCGGCAACGGCTGAGTCGGCGGCAATCAACCCACGCTTGGTAGGAGGCAATACCAACTTCATCACCTCGTCCAGCTTTCTCGTGGCGTTCGGCAAGGTATCGTTCGTTCGGAAGAGGTACGTCCACAACAACCTCGAGATCACCTGGAGGCAAAGGGGCCTCGTGAATCTGTCCTTCAATTTCGGCTGGAGCGGCAGGATTAGTTGAAGCCATTGGGATCCGAAGGTCTCCGGCGTGGAAACAGAGAGCATCGTAGCCGTAAGGGGGAAGGCGAAACCCCAGTGTCGAGGCTTAATGAACATTTGCGCCAGTCTAGGGCCAATGGCACCAAGCACATCAATCCATTTCGGATGGGTCAAGTCCTGATTTGATGCTTTGGACGCAACAGAGAGCAGTAACGCCTCGAGCACCTGGCAGAAAGCCGTCTTGACTCGTTGGCCGTGTGAACGGTTGAATAGACGTCCAACCTGAACGAGAAAGTCGCAGCACTGTTCCCAGGATTCCTGTGGGACTGTGTTAATCCTGAGATGCTTCATTCCGCCAAGCACGAGCTCGATCTTGCCCTCAGCATCACGACCAGCTAGTGACGTCGGACTCTTATTGACCAGTTCCTGTAAGGTACGCTCGATGTCTGCGAGAAATCTGTCGGTGACGCCCTTGAAGTTGATCTCGCTCATAACACCAAGAAGCTGGGCGAAGAGGTTCCAGTTCGCGAGTTTCAAAGGGCTGACCATCAGTTGGTCGGTATCCGCGATCTTGAGCTGGCCGAAAATGATGCCTTCCAATTTCTCCTCCATCTCCAACGTCAAGAAGGGCAGGCTCGTCTGACTAATGACCTCCAAGAGCACTCGACACAGGATGTAAATCGAGACGGTCGAGCGGCGTTCGGCGTGGGCGACGAATTCTTGCTTGGCGGCAAGGGAGGTCTGAGGGCTCGTGAGACCATTGTCCATCTGTCCGCCGCCAGACAGGGGCTGGAGAGGCTCTGTATTCCTCCGTTGAAGTGGTCCTGGGGGGGCGCCTCTCGACTGCTGAAGCTGGCTTCGTGCTTCGTTGGCGGCATCGCTCTTACTTTTCCTCCACAGCATCATGGAATCTATCAATGGTTTCGGACGTGGGCGGGCGATGTGGCCCAAGGCGGTAATGATCTGATCGAACGAGGGGTCGACTCCCGGGCCGCAGATCTGTTCGACCTGCGGCTCCGGTTCGAATGGAACTGTAATGCAGTCATTGAGCTTCTCCTCGGCTTGGGCGATGAACTAGCACGACGGGATTAGTTTCTACCACGGGACAAGAACCAGCGCGTGTAGCATACGGATGTGAAGAGCACATGCAGGGCGTATTCCCCAACAGTCTTCTGCTCGTCCTTGTGGTGTCTCGAGGAGTGGGAGTGGTGATGCGCGTGGTCGCGTCTTGACTTGCTGTGCATTCGTTCGATCTTCCTCTGGGTTGCAGAAGCGTTCGTGAAGTCGGTCGCGGATGAGGTCCTCTCTGGGACAAGAGGGCCGGAGTTGACGGTGGTACCGGACAAGGCGGTGCCCGGGCGCGGCCCCGGGGGCGCGTCTGGTTCCAATCGCCCAACGGCATGCATATCGGTACGGTCCGAAGCTGAGGTGAGGCTCGCGCCTGCAGCAGCAATTATCTGCGGGCTGAGGGGACTCGAAGAAGAGCTGGCGTGGCTTCCATTTCTAGAGTGCTGAATGCCGTGGACTATGGAGGTCTGGCGGTGGTGTCCGTAGGAGGCGCTCTTGGGATCGACGACTCGCTCGATTACGCCGCCAATGGCAGACCGGGACTGGGAGTGGTTGTGTATTCGGGGTGAGGTGAGGTTCGAGCCGGAGACGGGGGGCGGCTGGGAAGAGAGCTTTTCGATGGAGGAATCGCGCGAATGGGTGACGGAGCGAATCGACGGAGGATAGGGTTCCAAGGCGGCGGGCCTCAAGGTTCGGTCCCAGCCGTCGTCTTCTTCGTCTTCTTCGTCGAGGGTGGTGACGGATCGCGGAGAGAACTTTAACGGCGGGTCCTGCAAAAGATCGGGCAGCGTCGTCTGGGACGGAGCTAGACGAGACGACGTCTTATGGTCAGTGACAGGCTTTCCCCTCTCTTGTGAAACAACTGGCTGCGCGTAGGGACGGAGACGGGGTGGAGGTTTGGATGCGTTAGACGTTTTGAAGGTGTGTGTGCACAGATGCGAGGCCCGGCACACACCAACGCTATAAGCAGGTAGACCAGGCCAAGGGAAGAGACGGGCAAGCTAGTAGGGGAGGAAGAAGGGGACGGCGATGGCGATGAAGTTCGGGTAGAAGGGGAGTAGAAGGGGGCCGCAGAGGTATGAAGGGCGCAAAGTGTAGCGAGGCCAGGGCCGGGGAGCACACACGGCACAGCACAGCGACACCAACGACGATTGTAGTAAGCGAGTAGCGCAGGCGGGAGCACAGCGGCAACCAACAATGCAGCGCGAGGCAGAGCGAAGCGGCGCGAGGCTGCTTTAGACCCGTGTCTGTGTGCCCTTGGGTCGAGAAGTGTGTGTGTGTGCGTGCGTGCGCGCGTGCTATGTGTGTGGATGGGGCGGATGACGGTAGCGATGGTGGTGGTGGTGTATCTGTACTCCGTACTCGACGGCGGACGATGGTTCCTGAGGCGTCGGACGGGACGAGGGCAGACCAGACCATGGCGGGCCAGGGAGACGAGACGAGACGAGACGAGATGGAGGGTATCGAAGCATATAGCGTTCGGCCGTCGGTAGCGTAGCGCACAGCAGAGGCGTCCGGTGTATCCATACACATCGTCCACGGCCCGTCCACTTATCAAGATCCATCAAGGAAAGGCGTTGTTGTATACAACACATGACATAGGAAACAGAGGCATGTGTAGAGGCGGGCGGGTGCGTGTGCGTGTGTGGTGTACGTATGGGGATGTGAGGTAATGTATGCAATGCAGCTTATACTCACCCATTGTCGCGTCGGATCGAGTCCCATGATCCGGGGTCTTACGACATTCGAGGTTGGTGGCACCGTCGCTACTTGACGGCGGCCGGGAGGGAGGTGGATGAAAACGACGGAAGCGGAGGACGGAGGATGTTGATGGCAATGATGAAATGTTGGAAAAAGTCCGGCGGGAAGAAAAAAAAAGAGGATTTGAACTCGGAGTGGGTGTGTGTGATATGGACTGGACTTGACTTGGACTGATGGACAGGAAAAGGGGAGGAATAGATGGGCTGGCTACCTAGCAATGACAGTGACAGGCCAGCAGGCAAATCATCATCAAGAATCAGATTTTAATCAATCAATTCATTCAATAAAACGAAGCAAGCACCACCTCTTTCAACAGGTGCAGGTGGTTGGAAAGACTGGCATCTGCCATCGGTACCAAGAGACAATACTCCTCTCTGTGGACTGTGGACTGGGCCTTGTCGACTAGAACTGCTCAATTTGAACAGCGAGAGAGTATTGCGTAGCATCCGGACCAGGGGGGAAAAAGAAGCATAAGGCAGGCAAAAGGCAAGGCAAGGTATCTCCAAGGCGCGATACTTCTGTCATTGCGTCAATCTGCGCAATAACAGCCCTGTAGCGACCGCGGGCCATGTACCTCGTCTTGGGTTCTCGGGCAGGGATACACAACCTCACGAGGTAAGTCATCCGATCCGAACTCCGTACTTTTCTTCTCGTCGAGCCCGGTTCGATGCCCTCATTCGCTGGCTCACAGCACTCTTCTAGAGCACCCATGCCGATGTCATGCTTCTTCCACCTCTCCTTTTGACTTCTGTCCTCTGTTCTCCGTGAACTCGATCTCCTCCCATCTTTGGCTGATGATTCGTTTCGTAGAAGTGGTCACGCCCTCATATTCGGTCATCCATAGCCAACGGGTTGACTCCCGCTACAAGTGTCCCGCTGGTAGTTCCTGGCTCCTGGCTCCTGGCTCCTGGCTGTCAAACTACTTTGGTATCCGTCGCTGTCCACTTGCGCCTAAAAATGCTCAAGAAACCCCGCCCACAGCCCAATTCGTGGACATCACATTTTTCTGAAAGGCATAGGCCACGCGATGGGATCCCGTCAATGCAAGGGCCGTAGCCAATCATTAGTCCCCATGATCCGGACGAGCTCCCTGAGCTGAGGGTCCTGGAGGCTGGAGGCTGGAGGGTCCCCCAGGCCAAGAACCAAATGGTGAAGAGGAGGGGGCCCAGTGGACACGGGATGGTCCCCCTTTTCGGGCTTGCTGGGAAAGGCCCGGCGAGTTCTGAGCGCGCTTCCATCCAATCCAGCTGTGCCATTCGTCTTTGCGCCGCCGCATCAGCTTGCAAAGTGAAGATGAGGTCAGAAGCACCAAGCATCAATGCCTCGGTCGAGGCGAGTTGAATGCCGGAAGGGCGGTATCCAGCACCTCCATGCAAGTCGCTGAGGTGTCTACGACAATGTAGCTCATCAAGTTTCTTCTCACAGCTGCTGTTGTGCTTGTCACCGTAAAACCACCGCAGAGCCGACCAGCGACAGCGCAATGATGAAGCCAGTAAGCAGAGCAGGACGCAAGGCTATCTAGCGTGCCTCTCAACGGTGATCAAGCAGGCCTTTCTGGAATGTCGAGGCTTATCTTGCACTAATGTGAGGTAAAGACAATAGTGCAAACGTTATTGCTTGGCTGAGTCCTTGTATCCGTAGGTTTTGTCGTCGACTCCGCCATCTTGGCTTCTTCCATGCTGATCAACGTTCGGGAGGATCATGCAAACACTGCAGCATTGCAGAAGAACCTGGGAATTGCGCGGTCGTGAGGCCGCGGCCACTGCCGCCAGCCCACAACAACCTCTGGCAACCAGAGTCTCATCGTCATCTGCTCATCTGATCATGCCTATATCCAGACGCTCATTTCTGCCGAAGCAGGGACGAGATTGAGAACGACCTGAGTTCATCAGAAGCACGAGGCTCCCGGCTCCAGCCTCGAGCTGAAGACGGACCGCGGCACCTGCAGGACGATTGTCATTTTCACGGACGATCGTCCGCTGCACATGTGGGCTGAAAATATCCGAACAATATCAATCCTGGTTTTTGGTCAAATGAACCAAGGGCCACTATTGGCATGGCCAATTCTAGGCTCGCTCGTCCTCGCAGCCACGGAACATCTGACCTGCGGCAGCCTGCATTTTTTCGTTCTACAGGCTGCTGAGGTGCGGTCTCGTGGTGAGTTCAGTCGAAGATCGTCTGCAGGTCACCCAGTATGACGGCACTTGACCAGACTCTAGTTTTGTGTCCGTACGGCTACTCGTGAATGGTTTATGGGTCTGACCTGCGTAATTGATTGCGCGCCGTCGTACTGCGAAAAAAAGAAATAAAAACCGTTCGAGACTGGGAACAAGAGGAACAAGTCTCGCAAGCCTCGCTGGAAAGAAACCAAATGCAGGGAAGTACGAACGCGTCCAACGGCTTTCGACCCCAACGGCTGGAGCGCTTTCCTTTTAACGACGGAACCCAGGCTCGCTTGATGTTTTCGAGCTCGTGTCCTTCCATGTAATCAGAGTCTGTTCCTTCGTGTCAGCCTCGCCAGTGGCGCAGTAGCACTCGGGGAGACGGGAGGCTTTCAATAATGATGTTGCTAGTCGAGAATCATGAACGGCCATGAGAGAAAGTGAGAACACGACCAGGAAAACGCCAAGGTGGGCGTCCGGCGGCAGTGGGTACCAAAGAGGACTGTGTGAAGGTCCGAGACCGAAATCGACGAGATGCGGTGAAACCCCGGGAAGGACAGCTGGCGGGAATGTCAGGTCCGTTTTTTTGTCGTCAAGTTCTGGCGCAAGTCCCGCCGATGGTGCTCCGGCCTCAAACGAGCAGGTTCGGGATGGAGCTGCGATCTAGCTGGATCAAGGCACACAATGGCGATCTCCCTTTGCGACTGCCGGCCGGCCCGGCATCATGGGGAGAGCGGACTGGTGTATTCGTCCGGGGCGCCGACCCCACAGGGCGGACAGTCGTGTCGATTGCTCGGCCGAGAGTTAGGGAAGTACTCGCCAATGCAAGTCGACCAGGGCCAAGGCAGTCCAGCGTATTCGTGTTCGGTGAGGTATCGACTACCAGTCCGAGGACCCTGCATGCCGTCTCGTCCATGATTCGAACGAGGGTGGAAGTTGGTGATGCCGTAGCCAAGATGCAAAAAATCCCGTTAAATCGGAGTGTGGCATGGCCCGCGCCGAAGATGCTAGTGACAGCGTGTCGAGAACCGGGGCAGGCCTCTAGGTTCTCGATCCCCGTAAGGAATCAGGGACGTAGGGACGCAGGACGGAGTACCATAAGGTAAGGTAAGTTTCGGACGTCATGACGCGGGATTCGTATGTAATGTCGAGTGTGGCTGTCATTGACTGTAGGCAGTATCCGTAGGCGATGCGAGTCGAAGTCCCGGAATAGAATGCCGCTGGTCCCTGCGACGGAATCCGAGTGCGCGGAAAGTTATGGAAATAAGACGTTTGAGTAAGGTCAGGTTGGCGGGTGGCACACTGGCCAGTCAGGCGAGGCACAGCACCATTGTTGAGACGAGGCACAACTGCCGCGGACTCGGCCGCGGCTGCAGTGTTTGGTGGTCGATGGTCGATGGTGGAAGACCAGACAGAGGTGGCTCGTTATCGGTCTCGCGGGGTTCCCTTGGCTCGCGACGCAACCCAATCGAAGACGGCGGGATCCATCATGATCCCCATCTGAGCATGCACCGCTCTGCCGCTCGCTGCGCTGTCATTGATGATTCAACGAGTCAGAAGCGCTGCTGATTTCTGTCCAAGCAAACACCCGTGGACCGGTCAAGCTGGTCAAGGGGCTTGTTGCAGTGTCGTTACGGCTTACGGCGCCAGATAGCCAGACAAGAAATAGAGGCGACAGACTGAAGTTTCTTGGCTAATGCCGTTGCCGTTGCCGTTGCCGTTGCTATTGTCATTGCCATTGCCGCGGCCTGAAGATGCAGCAAGAGCAGAGTAAACTTTTCTTTAGAGTGCACTGGGGTGGATGCATGTCAAAGCTGACTTATCTATACCCACTAAATATCCATCCGACCCATGTGAATGGTTCATTACACGAATGACTAAGCCTCGGAAGTGATGACGGACCGGCAAGAGGGGTGAGGAAATCGACGGCGGGGGTGGACCCAAGAGAGAGAACTGCTCGGTACGTACCGGAATACGTCGCATTCTCCCACTTCCACCAAATTAAACCAAACCGACGACGGGAAGGCTTTCATTCAACGTTCGGAACACGTTTGTTCTTGGTGCATCTCAATTCCGAATCAGCCCAGTTCCAGCCCCCATTGCCCCCCATCTCCCCCAGGGCCCAGGCAGCTAAGCCCTCACTCAGTGTTACCGTCCGTCCGTGTCAGACCCGGTCCCTTATCTCACCCGCCGGTGGACTTTTGGGCTTGTTCCCGATGAGCAAGTCCGTCTCATCCCGCCCCGTCACCCCGTCCATCCTCGCTGTCTTCACGGATCAAACTCTCTTTATTTCAATTTTTTTGGCCTGAACCCTTTTCCAAATCTTTTCTTCTTCTTTTCCATCTTCATCCCAAGCTTGCTGCTGTTAATCTTTCCACCTACCTAGTTTCCTCACCAAGACACTCGCTGTGTTCTGCCCGTGTTAGTGCTTCACCTCACGTCACACATACCTCCAGCCCGCGACTAAGGTAAAAAGTCATTGCACACACTAAAAGACGTAAGTACCTCTCCACCGTTTCCACATGCAAAAGGTACCCGCCCGGCCGCCGTAGGTTCAGCGCTGTGTTGCGCTCCTACTGGATCCAAAAGCCTCAGGCGGCGCCGTCCAGTGTCCGAAACTCGGCATCTCTGCAGGCTGGCACCCCCAGCAGGCTCCCACTCGCTGGAACCACCACCACCACCACCACCATTCTCTTCTCGGTCCTCAGTCCACCACACCGCACGGCGATTGTCGAATCATCCCCGCTGATCTCATGTGAACACGATTGCAGTATCCTACTCCCCGAGCAAGCCCACCTCGCCCCGAGCAAAGGCTTACATACGAGGCTTTCGGCTTGTTTTCCCCAACTTGCCTCCAACAACCGCCACTGCTTGCGGCTATCTGACCGACCCCAAAATTCGCCAGAGGTCAATCCACGACTGGCAACTTTGCAATTGCGCTCTGGTGATCGTCTACCTTGCGCGTCGCTGAGATTTTTTTGGCCTCTCTTTTCTCTCTCCCCCACCCCCGCCGCGACACTCGGTCTACGAGAAGAAAACCACAACTCGGAGTTGTCGTCGGTCTTCACGGGATCCCTCAGTTGAGTCCGACGGCCCAACATGGCGGAACTCGACACGCTGGACATCGTTGTCCTGGCCGTCATCCTTCTGGGAACGGCGGCCTACTTCACAAAGGGCAAGTACTGGGGTGTCGTCAAGGACCCGTACGCCAACGCCTTCGCCAACGCAAATGGAGCAAAGGCCGGCAAGACAAGAAACATCCTGGAGAAGATGGAGGAGTCGGGCAAGAACTGCATCGTCTTCTACGGCTCGCAGACTGGTACCGCTGAGGACTACGCCTCCAGGCTCGCAAAGGAGGGCAAGAGCCGCTTCGGACTCGAGACCATGGTCGCCGACCTCGAGGACTACGACTACGACAACCTCGACGCCATCCCCAACGACAAGATCGTCATGTTCGTCCTTGCCACCTACGGCGAGGGCGAGCCCACCGATAACGCCGTCGACTTCTACGAGTTCATCACCGGCGAGGACGTCTCCTTCTCCGAGGGCAACGACCCGGCCCTGAGCAACCTCAACTTTGTCGCTTTCGGTCTCGGCAACAACACCTACGAACACTACAACTCCATGGTCCGCAACGTCACCAAGGCTCTCGAGAAGCTCGGTGCCCACAGAATCGGCGAGGCCGGCGAGGGTGACGACGGCGCCGGTACCATGGAAGAGGACTTCCTCGCCTGGAAGGACCCCATGTGGGCTTCTCTGGCTGAGAAGATGGGATTGGAGGAGCGCGAGGCTGTCTACGAGCCCATCTTCAGCATCCTCGAGCGCGAGGGCCTCGATGCCTCCTCGCCCGAGGTCTACCTCGGAGAACCCAACAAGATGCACCTCGAGGGCACCGCCAAGGGTCCCTTCAACGCCCACAACCCCTACATTGCCCCCATCGCCGAGTCCAAGGAGCTGTTCAGCGTCAAGGACCGAAACTGCCTGCACATCGAAGTCGACATCAGCGGATCCAACCTCTCCTACCAGACTGGTGACCACATCGCCGTCTGGCCCACGAACCCCGGTGAAGAGGTTGACCGCTTCCTCGACCTCGTCGGACTTACGGAGAAGAGACACTCGGTCATCAGCGTCAAGGCCCTCGAGCCGACTGCCAAGGTCCCCTTCCCCACGCCCACCACCTACGACGCCATCATCCGCTACCACCTCGAGATCTGCGCCCCTGTTTCCCGTCAGTTCGTGTCTACGCTTGCCGCCTTTGCTCCCTCCGAGGAGATCAAGGCCGAGATGGTCAAGCTCGGAGGCGACAAGGACTACTTCCACCAGAAGAGCGGTGCCCACTACTACAACATCGTCCGGTTCCTGCACTCTGTCAGCGGCGGCCAGCAGTGGACTAACATCCCCTTCTCCGCCTGGATTGAAGGCCTCACCAAGCTCCAGCCCCGCTACTACTCCATCTCCTCCTCATCTCTGGTTCAGCCCAAGAAGATCTCCATCACCGCCGTCGTCGAGAATGTCATGATTCCCGGCCGCGAGGACCCCTTCCGCGGTGTCGCCACCAACTACCTCTTCGCCCTCAAGCAGAAGCAGAACGGCGACCCCGAGCCCAATGCCTTCGGACTTACCTACGAGATCACCGGTCCCCGCAACAAGTACGACGGTATTCACGTCCCCGTCCACGTCCGCCACTCCAACTTCAAGCTGCCTTCCGACCCCTCTAAGCCCATCGTCCTCATCGGTCCCGGAACCGGTGTCGCCCCGTTCCGTGGTTTCGTCCAGGAGCGCGCCAAGCTCGCGCAGGACGGCGCCGACGTGGGCAAGACGATTCTCTTCTTCGGTTGCAGGAAACAGGACGAGGACTTTTTGTACAAGGACGAGTGGGAGGTAAGACAGACCCCACCCGTGAAACGCCGACGCAAGGGATGATAATACTGACACATGATCAAACAGCAATACAAGCAGGCTCTCGGCGACAAGTTCGAGCTCGTCACCGCCTTCTCCCGTGAGGGCTCCAAGAAGGTCTACGTTCAGCACCGCCTCAAGGAGCGCGCCGAGGAGATCAACAAGCTGCTCGAGAAGAAGGCCTACTTTTACGTGTGCGGTGACGCCGCCAACATGGCTCGCGAGGTCAACACCGTTCTCGCCCAGATTCTGGCCGAGCAGCGCGGCATCACCGAGGCCAAGGCGGAGGAGATTGTCAAGAACATGAGGGCGGCAAACCAGTACCAGGTAAGGCGAACCCCGACCCCGCCCCCGCCCCCACCATCATCATCACATGGCCACGAGTCGCTAACACCCGTCACAGGAGGACGTCTGGTCATAGACTCAGTCGTACGGCCGGTATTTAGAAAAGAACTTGTTTGGTTGCGCATGAGTGGACATACGTCCTTTGGGATACAGAGCGTGCGTGCGCGGTGCTGCTATTTTGGCGTGAAAATGTGTGCGCACGTCTTCTGAGCATAGGGCGGCGTATGTTATTGCATGTTGGAACGGGATGACGGAGTAATTTTCTCGGGAAGGGTTTCCTCTCTGCTTCGACTCCCCCTCCTTTCCGGAGAGGCGTGGTGGGGTAGGGAATGGTGGTGGGACTAATTGGTCCAATTTGGCATATAACCCTTTCTGGTCGTCGTAAACTTTTGTTGGTTCCTTTTTTTCTTGGAGTTTGTACTGAGATGATCCCTTCAGAGTATAGACATTCACAAGTACACATTTCAACATTCTCGCAGGTTCGTCGTGTTTATGATATGCTCATGAATAAGTTATGGACGAGCTGAATACGAAGACCATGGACAACAACGGCAGCTAGGACACCACACGGCGGAGAGAGAGGGCCGTGGAGAACAGCGAGGAACTTCGAAGAAACCTGATCGAGTATGAGGACGAGGACAACATACGGTTGCTTGTGAAGTGGTTGGTAAGACGGTTGCTTGCAGGAACCCTCACAGCCCTGGTGAAAAGGCTCGTCCGCCTCGGCCGGGCCGGTCGACAAGGCACTGCTCATTGGGCCGGCCTGTATGAGGCGACCCTTCGCTTGGATGGAAACGGAGACTCGAGGGGAAACGAAGAGAAAGGGATTTTATGCCTCAAAGAAGCCGGCTGGGGTTATCATCCCCGTTTCTCCCCAGTAATAATATCTTGGCATCGAAGGAATTGGGCTGCGGGGAATCGGATCTCGTCCCGTGCCGCATCCGCGATGGGGTCCCGGCCTTGCTATTATCTATCACCCATCACACCGGCCGCCGACAGCATTCACATCGCGATACCCGTTCCGAAGGCAAACTGCCCCATCTCTCTTCCGCGATCTGATATCTGACCGGGCCGGATGTATCTACCGGCGCAACCCAAGACGGCGGGTGGGCCTGGATTAAGAAGATGTTTGCCAGCGCCGACATGCGCAGTGGCAAGTTGCTGGGCATCATCACCACGGAGCCAGTAGTGCAATCGTGAACCCCCCGCGCGGCAGGGAGCCGGCGATGTCGAGATATCTAGATCCGATCAGATGCAGGGCGCATTGGGAAGCAAACAACGAAACAGGCTTGGAGAACCAGAAGCAAGCCGAAAAGTCAAGCGGAGGCCGGCCGAAGCCTGTTTCTTCTGCCGGACTCGGGATTGCCCGCTCTTTAAGCGGGTGTTGCCATCATCCTGTGGTTCGTGTCACACCCTGACTTTGAAAGGCAAAATCCTAGATGTCCGGGAAAGCCGCCCTTTCTTGGCTGTGGAGCTTTGGGGAAATGTTCGAGACAAGGCGACTCGGCCGTGGCTGCGAGACCGCCGAGGCGAGACTGATTTTCGCGCCAGCCCCAGCCAGGCTCGGGATCTTCTCCTCTTAATCAGTCGATCCGTCCGTGTACTTCGAGTGCTGCACTTTACTGTCATCTTTTTTGGCAGCTGTTATAATATGTCTGTAAACGGTTAGCAGAGAGGTAAGGGTGCTTCGATGCCTCGCATTATGCAGCAACACCAAAACGACAACTTGCAGACTGCAATTGGCAAGCCGATGTTTACCTTGGAGGGATTGCCGCTGCGAGATCGATCTCCGCCCCAGCCAGCCTGTAACCCCTCCACTTGACAGTCCGGAGATTCCTTTACCGCCACTTTGGACATCCCACAGACTACGACCTGTCATCTCGTCTGTCTCTTCACGGACAGGTGGCTGCCCAACTATTTGGCTCCCAACACCGCCGAAGCGACGAGCCGTTCGATAGTGAGCCCACCTGTCTGCCGGGGTAGACCCGACGGTTATCTTGTTCTCTGTCTTCGGTCCGGTCGTGAGATTAGCGGGAGACATAGGGAGACATAGCTGACCAGGGGCAGCGGGAAGGGTGGAGGTCGCGATCGACTGATCTTGCTCGATGGTATTTCAGCCTCATAAAGTCTTTTGCAACCTCGACGGAAGCGTGAACACCTCGTCACAGACATAGGATGCGAGCAGCCCGCAAAAGAAAACAGGCATGGTTCCTCTGGAAACCCGAAATCGGATTCGTTCCATCGCGTGCGTGAAAAATTGCGGCACGGCCTCCTCTATCCAGCCACCCCACGTCGTTTCTTTTTCCTGGCGCCGGCCCAAGCAGGGAAGACGCATGTTTAGTCTTCAGGTCTCAGCCAAACACAGGCTGTCTGCTAAGTTAGAGGGCCCTGTCTCTTCTCTTCGTTTCGGTTGGCTTGAGCTCGAGATGGACAGCAGACTCGTGGCTCGACTGGGTTGCAACGTTGTTCGGTAATAGTATCGAAGTCGCGGTGCATGGTTACTACCCCGGCTGGCTCTCCCTGTCAGTATACGTTTGAAAGTCAGGGATAACATCCAGCACGTTCTCTCGTCGAGAACACGGAACATAATCGGAAAGGCTTACCTCGTAGGATTTCTCGAGCCATGTGCCTCGAGAGAGGTCTCAGGTACCCGTTTCGCCACGTCGAATGGCTCTGCTCTTCCTTCTACACCACTGCTCCAGATCACGCCAGCCCCAGACTATCGTGAGATGCAGTCCGCATCTCTCCTATGCCGAAGTCGGTTAGGTTCTGTTTCGTCTCCGAGCGAGAGGCTCTCAACAAAAAGAAGAAAGCCAGGACCTGACCATTTTGGACGAACCGCTTTCCACCCATCTTCACACTGCAGATTGCCTCTCATTGGTACTCAACGTCTTGGCCGGCAACTCTGTCTGGCTCGGACTGCCTCGATACATAGTCGATTTGCACCCTTGATCCTGGCATTCAATTCTACCAACACGTCAGCTGCCGGACCAGTCGTTTTCCACCAAGGACGTGGGCTGAGATGGTGGGCATCAAGTGCTTGCTCACTCGAGGACAGCGCGGGCAGCGAGTGCTGCTGGCCATTGGCTAGACATGAACGCCTGCATCGAGTGGGATCAACCGCAGGTCGCAGACTTCAGACCGGGCTTCCGCAGGAGAGACATCAGGCAGCCCGACTTTCCTGACTCTGATCCGAGAGCTACCTCTCTCCTTCTCGACGCTAACCCTGTCTCAGAGGCCAGTGATCAGAAAAGAAAAGAGATGTGTGGACCATCACTCTATGACAACCACGCTTGGCTGCAGGGCAAGGGTTGCAGACCGCAAAGCAACTTGACTGAAAGGACACCATCCCATAAAGACTGGAAGAGATCCCTCCTGGCTGCCCAGGTATCCCCTATTTGATCGGAGAATGGCACCCAGATAGACATCCTCGGCTTCCTTGACATATATTTCGCGGTTGAGCGGCTACCGGTATTCTTATGACAAACGGACGGTGCATGGTGGGCATTTTGATATTGCGGTTTCATTGTTGGTTTGGGTACTTGCAGCCTTGTCTTTGGGAGCGTTTCCAAGAGACCGGATCGACGCAGACTGCTTCCTCCAGACACGAAGATCGGACGGCATCGTTGCGGTATATTTGATTGACTTAAAGGAGGCACACGACCAAGTTCTCGGGGGTGAGGTCCATTCTGCTCTGGCCCTGGAGGAGTAAGGTACTGACACGGCTACCGAATAGGTACCTAGTGTCGACGACATCATTAGCAGCTTCCAAGCATCTGCTTATACTTACTTACCAAGAGAAATACTCTTATCGAGAAACTGGGAAGGCAGTCCCCTCGCAAAGGCTCGAAGCCGTCGGCCACAAAACGTTCCCGAAGTCTGTTGCTCGTCGTCTGAGAAGGCTGTATCGAGAGAAGCAAGCTGCCCATCTTCAGGTGCGTCTTGACCGATAAGGTCTGTTGGCTTTCTCGCCTGTCAAGGCACTGACTATCGAGCGTCTTCCTCAGACAGAGTGGTACATATTTATCAGCATCATCAGTCAGTCTGTAGTTACTGTCGAAGCTCACGCTACGGGAAGGTTGATCTGCTTCCACCTCTCGCTCTCGCCCCTGAATCAAAAGGGACAAGGTGTTTTCTGCGGCAAGGACTCGACCAACCTACCTCTTCAAGCTCTTTCCAAGTTTTCTGTGGTTTTCGGAAGGGAAACGTGTAGCTGGAAGGCTCTGGACATATCAGGAGAGACAACGACTTTGCTTGTGGAAAGGAAGGAGGCCAGCAACATATCACGAGGAAGGTATGTCCACCCCCTTTCCACTGCACCCGCCAACTTGGGAAAGAAAACTTCAGTTGGGAAGTTGCTGATGGAAAGTGACAGCCTGGAACAGCAGCAAGAGTGACATTGAGGACCCGCCAGGCATATCCGCTCTGGCCCTTTTGGTCCAAAGTCACCTCCTCTGCTTACATCCTCACCCCTCCTTGTTCCTCCCCTCGACATCATTTCTTTCCCAACCAAGCATCACAGCCAACATCTCCTTACTATTCCAGAAGAACAAGCCTGGCAGCTTCCTCCTTGAAAGGGCCTTGACACAAAAGGAAGCAAGCATCCTTAAGGTAGGTAGGAACCAAGAACCGAATACACGTTTCTCCCCCTTTATCTTCTCTTCGTCCCTCGTCTCCCCCAACTTTTCATCTTCTTCTCTTGACCACAGCATCACCACTCTTCTTCCAACCATTCTCCCACAGTCTCTTTGGCTCAATTGCTCCCGATAACTTGTTCCATCTTTTTTACTGATCACTCGCTTCATCACAGAGTCTTTGGTAACAACATTTGCCATTGTTCGCGTCGATCGAGCTCGTCCTGGTTCCAAGGCCTTGATTCATCTTCAAAACTACCAAGGTGAGTGACCACGACAACGACGACCTTCATCCTGGAATCCCCTCGAGCCTCACCGACAATTGTGTCATTTGCGTTGCTTCGTGGCCTCGGTCTTCTAGATGGCTGTCCCGATATAATCCCTCGCAGCCATCTTGGGCCACGACAGCAGCAGTCCCTCTCGAATCAATTGCACCACGTCATCGAGCACTTCGTTTCTTTTCTCCATGTACTAATCAAACGCTCGACACAGGTTTCTCCAGTTCAATCTCTTTCCTCGCCTTCTTGGTAACCTCTGGCATCGTTCGAAGTAAGTCATTACCCATCAGCAAATCTTCCACCTTGATATCTTCGGAGACGGGTACCTTCCAAGGTTACCGGGCGTTCCAATTTCCTTCCCAGTGAACCATTCCCACAAAACTCTATGCATACTAACCATTCTGTCGTCCAGACTTCGGACATGACTATGTCTTATCAGGCTCACACCATGGACTCCAAGCACTCTGTCGCCTTCGCTGGACCCGGCAGCCAGCCCCTTCCCGGCGCTCATGGGCCCCAGTACACCGAGAATCACATTCCCGGCATGGTGTCCAACGTTGAGGGCTTGACCAACGCCATGAACTCCTTCTCGGGTATGTCTATCGGCGGCATGGGTCACAACGGCACCGGCATGGGTCAGATGAGCGCCCATACATACATGGTTCCTCAGGATTACATCCTCGCTCCCCACCTGCCTGGTGCTGCCATGGGTATGGACCAGCTCTCCCAGGGTCCTTATGGCCCGGCGACTGGCGGCTATCTGGCTGCTCCTGGCCAGTTCAATCCCTACGTCCCCTACGGCATGATGCCATTCACTCCCGGTCGTGCTGTCAGCGGCAACGCAGTGCTCCAGGACCGGACCAACCGCAACCACAGCGACATTGTTCCAGGTCTCGAGAACCGTCGTCACAGTGGCGGTTCCTACAGCACCACGGAGTCGGCTCCCACGACCCCTTTCTACAATGGTGGTTCCAAGAACGACCGGGGCCCTCGTGTTGCTGCCCTCGACCGCTCGACTTACACGACCCCATCTCCCCAGCAGATTGTCGGTTCCAACATGTTCATTGAACCTGCTGCCAAGCACGGCGTCATCAACATTCCTGTTGACCGTAACCTGGAGGAGCTCTTGAAGCAGGAGCCTCCCATCCCCAAGGCCGTCCCCGCCGTCTTCACCCCTGCTGCTCAGATGAAGACCCTGGACCAGAGCTTGGAGAACCGCATCCCTGGTAACCGCAACGTCTACATTCGTGGCCTCCATCCCACCACCGATGACGAGCTCTTGTACCGCTTTGCCTCCCGCTTCGGTGAGGTCGAGACCTCAAAGGCCATCATCGACACCTCCACGGGTGCCTGCAAGGGCTTCGGCTTTGCCAAGTTCTTCGACGTTCGGGACTCTGAGATGTGCATCCGGGGCTTCCACCGCTTGGGATATGAGGTCGGATTCGCTCGTGTAAGTCTTTTTCTGCTTTTCCATTGGAGCATCGACTAATCATCTGCACAGGAGTCTTTCAACTCTCGTCTCAAGGCCGAGGGTGATGAGGGTTCCACCAACCTGTACATTTCGAACCTCCCTAAGAGTCTCACCGAGAACGTGAGTACACGCTTCGCTGTCTTTCTCTGGCGTCGGCGACTAACCCTTGCAGGACCTCGGCGACATCTTCAGGGGTTACCACATCATGTCCTCCAAGATCCTCCGGGACAGCATGGGCAACAGCCGTGGGGTTGGCTTTGCTCGGTATGATTCCTCTTCTCACATCTGCGCATCACAACGCTGACATTTTCGACAGCTTTGAGTCTAGAGACGTCTGCGACGCTGTCATCAAACAGTTCAACGGAATCCCCATTGGCGAAGAGGGCATGGTCATGAACATTCGCTACGCCGACACTCCTGGCCAGAAGGAGCTCAAGCGTGTCACTGCCGAGCGCCGCCAGTTCCGTACCAATGAGTACAACATTGGAGCCTACGGTACACCTCTTGTTGGCATTCAGCCCAACATGTACAACCAGCCGGCCTGGAAGCGTGCTCTGCATGCCACCGCCAACACGTGAGTCCCTACCGTCTGCCCCAAACATGAAGCATCATGGCTGACCTTGAGCAGCGTCTACGCGCCTCGCTCCATGGGCGGCGGTTTTGATCGAATGGGCAAGGGGGTCAAGTCTGAGGGCTACCAGGCGGGCAGCACTGTTCAGGGAAAAACCCAGTACCGTGACCACCCTCGCCATTGGAGCATTCTTCTTGACTAACTTGCTTCTGCAGATCGACCGCTGAGGTCCCCGTCGCTTCGATCACGGACGACGACAGCGATGAGGGTGTGACGATCCATCCCGAGGTGACCACGCCGGTCATTGTCAGCACCCAATCCTCTCCGACGGCGAAGAGAGAGAAGAGGGAGATCAAAGAGATCAAGGACACCAAGGACGCCAAGGACATCAAGGATGTCAAGGAGAACAAGGAGAAGAAGGAGCAAAAGTGAGAGAATTGTCATGAGGAGCATTTGCATTTTCGGGGTACATCATTCGTCGTTTTGCCGCAGTCTTCGGGTATTCAGCGCCGCAACACATGGCAGTATCGGTTTTTGATCAGGGAACATGTTATGCTCTGAGGTAGCTGATACTCTTGCGCATTCTGCCCGGTTGGGCGCAGCTCTAATTCTTCTTGTACGTTAGTTTTTTGGAGGCAATTCAAATCGGGACGGAGCTTTGTCCTTTGCCGTATCATGAATCTCTCTGTCCGCTTCCGCATGCCAGTGATCGTAGTCTGCTGATGTATGGATTCACTTTTGTCGTTGTCGACAGACAGAGGGTTCTGCATTGTTGTCGAAAGAAGGCATGGATTCCGAATAGTCTTGTTATTTTGCTGTTGAGGCCATGGCTACGTTACCGACAACTTTGAAAACTTCTGGGTATCTATCTCTTTGCCTTCCTCCCCGGTCTTCGCGTCACCGCTGGACAATGGTGTACTGCCATCATTGCCTTCAGCATTCGCGTCGTCCTCATCTTCTTCTTCCTCTTCCTCTTCCTCGTCATACTCATCGTCATCGTCGTCACCAGCCTCTCCGTCCTCGTCCTTCGACGAGGCCTGTTCAAGGATAGCCTTCTCCAGATCCTTGGCCATCTTCTTGGTGAAACCAGAGGCCTCTACCGTGGCGTCCAGTCTTGTTGCACCGCCTTTTCCGACAGTCTTTTTCGCATCCTTGAAGAATGGCCCCGGAGTCGTACTGGTGAAGTGGAATCTCTTGTCGAAAAAGCGCTTGACGCAGTTGACGTCGCGGTCGAAATACATCTCGGCATTTGTATGGTCCATAGACACCATTTGCGGGAAGTCAATGACGATGGGAATGAGCTTGATGGACTCCACCTCCCCCTCCTCCGTCGTTGTGGTGGTTACTTCTTCCTTGATCAGGATGTTGAACTCGTTAAAGTCACCGTGGATGAGCCCGTGCTTAGCCAAACGGAGAATCAACTCGATCAGTTCGGCGTACAGCGTGGCCGGATCAGGCACCTCGGAGATCTGGCGAAGGGGAAAGGAGTCGATAAAGGACATGACGATGGTGTGGCGGTTCTGGGCGATCGGTTCGGGCACGGGAAACCCCTCTTCCTTGAGCGCCTTCATGAAGGCAAACTCCTTCATGGCTGCTAACCGCGAGAGGTACATCCACGATCCCGACTGATTCTTCTTGAGGTAGTCACGGTTGGACTTGACTGTCCTGAAGGAAATGCGCCCCAGCCTGTGAATCTTGAGGATGAGTTGCTTGCCGTTGTCGTCGGCAACCATGACGATATCGCTCTCCTTTCCGACACCGACTCTGCTCCCTACACTGTAGACCTCCTTGCGCGTCGAGTACGTGTGCATGGCGAGGTAGTCGAGACCACCGTAGGAGAGGCGGTAGCCATCGTACTTGGCCTCCTTGACCTTGGCGATGAGGCCCACCTTGGCGAGGTTGGAGATGCATCTGTGCACACCGTTTGCTCCTCCACGAAGCCGTGACAGCCTCTCGATCAGCGGTGTCGGCACCAACTCGTGGTTTTTGCTGCCTTGCTCAACCTGGGGTACTTGTAAGTGGGCTGCGAGGGGCAATGGAGGGGTAAGGAGCGCACAGCTGCGAGGACTTTCCAATCCTCGGACGCCAGATGGCGCAGCGCTTTGGTATCCAAATGCATATTCACGAGATTGCGATTGATATACTCGAGGTTTGGCAAGCTGTTTCTATCTCGAGGGACGTGATCGCACCAAAACGAAACCTCAAATCTAGTTTGCGCCCGAAAAAAGCCCACCCCCACCAAGAAATTTCCATCAAGGTCGTGGTGGGATGGTTCGTAATCGTTATCGATAAGGCGATCGGGGGAACCTTTTTCTCAGCTCCGAGGTCACGTGTGGCTCTTGCGGCTAGTCACTTCCAGGTCTGTGCGCCGTTTGCATTTGGCAGGCAGGCAAGGCTCGCGTAACCGGGGAGCTCGACTTGTTGCTTAGCTTTACACAGCTCTCCCACCTTCTATCCCTCTCGATTCGAACCATCCGCCACCCCATTCTCTTCCGAACTCAATCATCGACGACGTTCGTCTCTCTCGACCAGAACATCGGTATCCGCGCATTTTCTTGACCGACATCCCGAGGACGCACCCCGCCCGCCCAGAGTCCACATCACTACGTCAAGATGGCGCAGGACAGCGAGAAGCCCACCGCCGCCGACAAGGGCAAGGGCAAGGCCGTGGAGGACAACAAGAAGGACAAGGCTCAGCCGAACGGCAAGAAGGAGGATGAGAAGATTGTCGATTGTGAGCAGCCTGAGGAGACATGGTGGGATATCAAGGTGGCTAACCGTTTGCAGCCGCAGAAGAGCTCAGCGAAGAGGACCAGCAGCTCAAGAACGAGCTGGATATGCTCGTTGAGCGCCTGACGGTATGCTTCACATTGCTAACTTTTGATATCGGAGGTCTCGGGCTGACAACCGGATCTAGGAATCCGATGCTTCCCTCTACAAGCCGGCCCTGGAGGCCATGAAGAACTTCATCAAGACGTCGACCTCGTCGATGACGGCCGTGCCGAAGCCCCTCAAGTTCCTTAGACCACACTACGAGACGATGACAAAACTGTACGAGGACTGGCCAGAGGGCGACAACAAGGTTTCTCTCGCAGATGTTTTGTCGGTAATTGGTATGACGTATTCGGATGAGGACCGACAGGACACCCTCAAGTACCGCCTGCTCGCACCGTCATCCGACATTGGCTCGTGGGGTCACGAATACACCCGGCATTTGGCGTTGGAGATTGGCGAGGTCTACGGCAAGAGGATAAACGCCGACGAGCCCACGAAGGACTTGGTGGACTTGGCCCTCATCCTCATTCCCTTGTTCCTACAGAGCAACGCGGAGGCCGATGCCGTGGACCTGATGAGCGAACTCGAGATCATCGACCAGATCCCCAACTACCTCGACAAGGACACCTACGGCCGCGTCTGCCTGTACATGGTCAGCATGGTCAACCTCCTGACGTACCCCGACAACGAACTCTTCCTCAAGACCGCCCACGACATCTACCTGAAGTACAAGGAGTACACCTTGGCAATGACGCTGGCCATCCGGTTGAATGACGTTGACCTGATCAAGGACGACTTCGAGAAGGCGGGCGACCCTGCCCTCAAGAAGCAGCTTGCCTTCTTGATTGCACGCCAACGAATCGCTATGGACGTACAGACCGATGACGGCGACAACGCCATTGTGGAGTGCCTGTCCAATCTTAAGTTGTCGGACCACTTCAAGTCGCTGGGCAAGGAGCTCAACATCCTTGACCCCAAGACAACAGAGGACATCTACAAGAGCCACCTCGAGAGCAGCCGTGTGGCGGGCATGACCAACTTGGACTCTGCGCGTCACAACCTTGCCGCTGCCTTTGTGAACGCCTTCGTCAACGCTGGCTTTGGTAACGACAAGATGATGCTCGTTGAGCACGACAAGGAGAGCTGGGTGTGGAAGACCAAGGGTGACGGCATGATGTCAACCGTGGCGTCGCTGGGTACCCTGCTGCTGTGGGATGTGGAGGCTGGACTGGATAAGATTGACAAGTACACTTACGCGGCGGAACCTGAGATCTTGGCCGGTTCGATGCTTGCTATTGGCATCATGAACTCCGGTGCTCATGTCGACTCGGAACCTGCCCTGGCCCTGCTGGGTGATGAGGACAAGCTCCACCATAAGAACCCGCTTGTCCGAACTGCCAGTATCATGGGTCTCGGTCTCTCCTACGCAGGCTCCAACAACGAGACTCTTCTGGAGCTTCTCCTTCCCATCATTACCGACTCTTCCCAGGACATGCAGATTTCCGCCATGGCTGCGTTGTCGTGTGGTCTGATCTTTACCGGCTCCTCCAGCCCCGAAGTCAGCGAGGCGATCGTCACAACTCTGCTCGATGACGAGCGCAAGAACCAGCTCACCGACAAGTGGACTCGCTTCCTTGCTCTCGGTCTTGGTCTGCTCTTCTTCGGCCGCCAAGAGGAGGTTGACGTTATTCTTGAGACTCTCAAGGCCGTCGACCACCCGATGGCGAAGCCCACCGCAGTGTTGGCCGAGATCTGCGCTTGGGCGGGTACTGGTGCCGTCTTGAAGATCCAGGAGCTCCTGCACATCTGCAACGAGCACATTGAGGATTCAGATGAGAAGAAGGGCGATGAGCTTCTTCAGTCTTATGCTGTTCTCGGTATCGCTCTGGTGGCCATGGGCGAAGACGTTGGCCAGGAGATGGTCTTGCGCCAGTTCGGTCATCTCATGCACTACGGCGAGCCCAACATCAGGAGGGCAGTTCCCCTGGCCATGGGTCTCATCAGCCCCAGTAACCCCCAGATGAAGGTCTACGACACGCTCTCAAGATACAGTCACGACAACGACAACGACGTCGCGATCAACGCCATCTTCGCCATGGGTCTGTTGGGTGCCGGTACCAACAACGCCAGACTGGCTCAGCTGCTCCGTCAACTGGCCAGCTTCTACCACCGCGACCAGGAGTCTCTGTTCATGGTGCGCATCGCACAGGGTCTGCTGCACATGGGCAAGGGAACCATGACTGTCAACCCCTTCCACACGGACCGCAACGTCCTCTCGCGCGTGTCGGCGGCAGGCTTGCTCTCAGTGTTGGTCGCCATGATCGACGCCAAGCAGTTCATCACATCGAACTCTCACTACCTGCTTTACTTCCTGGTGACGGCGATGCACCCCCGCTTCCTGGTCACTTTGGACGAGGACCTCAAGCCCCTCAAGGTCAACGTGCGCGTTGGTCAGGCAGTGGACGTTGTCGGCCAGGCGGGTCGGCCCAAGACTATTACCGGCTGGCAAACACAAAGCACGCCGGTCGTCCTGGCCTACGGCGAGCGTGCTGAGCTGGAAGACGAGCAGTACATCAGCTTGAACAGCACACTAGAGGGACTGGTTATTCTCAAGAAGGTGAGTCAAGTCGCATAGCCTGACCTTTGATCGTGATACTAACGTTGGACAGAACCCCGATTGGGAGGAGGACAAATAGAGCGTTATGAGTGATTTTGGGGTCTTGGGGTCGTAAGTTCAGGCTCGGAGCTGGGACACGATACACTGTATAGTAATTCTACATCTGCAAGTGGCATGCGGAAGGGCACCAGACAGATGGGATCCCGCGAATAGACGGATCGGTTTGCAATGAAATGGCGTTTGTCAGATCTAAACACTTACAGGAGCTGTGACAGTACGTGGTAAAGAAGTCGTTTACAGACGCCGCCATGCCGCGTGAAGCAACTTTGGCGGCTTCAGGTTCTGTGCAATCGGCATCATCTGCCGAAGGAAGTCGATGATGATGAGCAGACAAGTTTCGCGGCTCACGAGGACGGACTTTTGACCCACGAGGCGGCATCGCGATGGAAGCCGAGATGGAGTGTCGTCTTGGACGTCTTCCTTGTACGTAATACACGTCACTCTGGTTGGTGGTGGGATGTTGCCTGTAGCGATACGGGGGAGACGGGGAAGACGGACGGGATAGATAGGCATGGGGTTCACATCTGCATTGTATCTGCACCCTGGCGGTCTTGACGATGCGCTAGCGCTGACACGGCGTGCGGCGCCGATTTGCGGGTTGCAACAGGGCCCCATCATCCATCATCCCCTCCCTCTCCGTTAGTGTTGGTGCTGGGAGGGTCGAACCAGCCTGATGTGGGCAATGACAGGCATCGGGCGCGTGGCGGGGAGGGACGAATTGTGGCACCGGATGGTGATTTGGAGTGGGTCGGGAGTCGAATACGCGATGAAAGCGATGGCTCGTCGGGCCTTTGGCGGTGTTGACTCCAGGGTCCTTGTCGATACTCGTGTCCTCTAGCCTGATTGTTATCTCCGGGGGTTGCTTAGGGTGTTTGGCTGGTGGATGATGTTGGTGAGTCGGTTGTGATGGATATTCGTTATGGAAAATGCAGAGCTGAGCTTCGAGGATGGGATATGGCTGATTCATGGTGGTGACAAACTTGGCAAAAGACGTATTCCTCAATGCAGCATTTCTGAGACCTTTTCCGGCGGTGTCATTGGCCGATGAGTCAGATGGATTGGCGGATCGCCGGTGCACCTGCGCGCCCTGTAACTTACAAGTTTTCCAGCAGTTTTCCGCCCGTCAAATCGCCCTCGGCCACGGCGAATAGCGGCTTGCTTGGAGATGGTGTGGGTAACGCAATTGAACCGGGTGGGTAAGGCAAAAGGCACCAGCAGCGGTGGTCTAGCCGCATTTTTACAACAGCTGCGGGCGAAGACAGGATGACCTTGCTCCTCCCGAAGGACGAGGGGGGGGCCCTTGGAAGAGAGGTGCCTTTCCCGCACGATCTGTTTATTGCGGCGCGGGCGCGTCTTAAAGATGGTCTTATTCCCCAGCTTTTGCCTCGGGGGACATGGCCGACTGACCGCGTATGAACTTTCCTATCTCTCTCAGGTCTCTTCTGCGCCTCCCCCTTCTGTCTCTCTCTCCGAGTTTTCTCCTATCGTTGCTTTTGGTAACAACAACACCTCTCCGTTCGACAACC